>NC_134702.1:228765190-229460190 GCF_043290135.1 Rhipicephalus microplus
CGTGGAACCATATGAAAGATCGATATCTGAAGTAAATTAGCGAATATGAGATAGGCGGGGAATTTATGCGTTGGCTTTTAGTGGAGGAATGTGCACCGAGTGGCCTGGAGTCATTGTTTCTCCAGGAAACAGTGTAAGTGCTATCTACTGTACATATTGAAACATTGTGAATCTGGGCGATGACAAGCTTCCTCACAATAGACATATTTTACTGCCTCTACGTCAAGAAAATGCAATTTCGCGTTCGTCAGGCGCTTACTTTATCTTGGAAAGAAAAAGCCGCTGTCCCTAACGCACTTGCACGCGGCTGTTTTTCTCCTGGTGCATGCGCTGTTTGCTGCTGTCAAGAGAAAAAAAAATGGTGTGCCGACCAGCTGCATTGCGGTGACTTACCCAGGAATATACAAAAAAATACAGAATAAGTCAATGTCGGCTCTTTTTTTCTTTTCTTTCTTCTTTCACGATGACCGTTGCCAGGAATTGGCACTAGCTGAAAACATGCGAACTTGTCGGGGACGCCGGCTCATCGGCTACGTGTCGAAAAGTGAGTGGTTAGCACGGCTTGTTCTATCCAACAGTAGGTAGGTAGGTAATCAACTTTATTGATTCACGAAGGAATAATTTGAGGCGGGGTGTGGTTGGGGAAGTGGAATCAGGATGACGACGAGCCCTCGGGCCGCTCTAGGTGACCGGACACTGCTGTGCTACAGTAACAGTCAGCTTTGTCATAAGTGTGTGACTGTAACGCCTTGCACACCATATCTTGCCATGAGCGTTGTGTGTAGCTATAGTGAACGAGCTTACCTCATCGCTATACAGATGTGTTTGGCGTGTATAGCTTTATTCGTCACAACTTAATACAGCGGATGTGAGACCCGTCACAGAGATCTTTAGGTACTCGCGTAAACTAAAGATGCCACTGTGTTAACTCTAGAGCGAAAGACAAAAGAAAGGATTGGGCTAAGCTCTTTTAAATTGTATGCAGCCCGTATGACACAGCTGTGTGTTTCTCAACTCTTCCCGTATACACTCAAGTCGACGCCACCCAGGCGCAAAGTCCGCTTATCACGTGTGCCCGTCTCACATCTCTGTCGCCCGTCTCACAGAGATGGAAATGATTTAATGCTCATCGTAGTCACAATAATCACAGCCGGGCTGTGATTATTGTGACTACGATGAGCATTAAATTATTTCCATCTCTGTGAGACGGGCGACAAAGATGCGAGACCCGGCTGTGATTATTGTGACTACGATGAGCATTAAATCATTTCCATCTCTGTGAGACGGGCGACACAGATGTGAGACGGGCACACGTGACAAGCGGACTTTTCGCCTGGGTGGCCTCGACTTGAGTGTATACGGGAAGAGTTGAGAAACTCGGTTTGCGAGCCTGACAGGTGTGTAGCTCGACCATGGCATCTAATAATTGTCGCTGCCTTATCGCCGATGAAAGTGTCACCGAGATGGCCCTTCATGACTTTATGTATAACTAATCAGCTACAGGTGTGTATTGGCTAAGATTTGTCGTAACAATTACGGATTTCTTCGCAATCTAAGGTCATGAATTTCCTGTTCATACCTAAGAGCTTTTTAATAGACTACGAGGGTCGTTCTTGCACTAGGTAAAAGGTAAAGGGTTCACGTGTGACCAAAACTGCAACAACGTTGTTGAACTTCTGTGAATCAGTCACCATCACCGCGTTAAAGTATCTCATGTTCTGGTGACGTTCTTAAATGCAGAGTGACATATCAGCTATTATTAGAGGTTCATTTCACAGTCTTTATAAGACCACTGAAACTTTTTCTGTCGCGACCGACACTTCTGAACTTGCGCAGCACTTGAAGCAGTTTCGTAGCTGCTGCTTGGCTGCTCCATCAATTGTTGCGTGATCATAAAAGGTGGTGTTGAGCTTTGCTTGGGCTGGGTGGAACCCACGTGTCACAACGTCAACACTAGTGCCTAAATAGTATGTTTATGTCGTCTAACGCTGTTTAGAAACATGCTGTAAGTCTATAGCACAACCCAAACCTGGCCCTTTCGCTGAAGGTCATGGCACTTTACAGTTGCATATGCCGTGTGAGTTGGCCATCCAGCAAACTCAAGGAATCCGGCAACAATCCACGCTGTCAGAAACAAAATTTTTGAGGATTGGCGAATGTATGCCAGAGAAATTGCCTAGTTCCTTGGAATCTGCCCAGAACGTGTTGACTTCATCGGCATTTATATATTACGCAAGTGCAAGCTTTCAGCGAAGTGAGTGTCGAGATGTTAAAATAGTGAACAGTTAGCGTTCGCACATGTTCTTTGTGGCTGCCGAACTGAAGACGCGGTGTTCCAGATCGCCCACAGTTTTCGTGTTCATGGGACATGGTACATTCCAGCTACCTACCGCTTCATATTTGCAAGAAACGCAAGAAGATACACGAATCTAACGACATTTTGACTTCAGCTACAACACATACGTTCTGCAGAGCACGAACAACGACCCACCTAGGTTCATCGATTACAACTGGTGCTACACCAGAATACTTTAGCGTGGCAGAAGCTAATTCTCTACCATGCACTTTATGGCGTCAAATAGAATTAGCGAGCATAGGATGTCGCCCAATCCATCTCTTACAGGAGTGGGGTATGAGACTATGCTTCTGATTTCGTACTTTAACGTACAGAACAAGATAGTTTGTGATCGCGCTTTATCTAGTTCGTTGCTAAGTTTGCGTTGAAGCCTTAGACCCCAAGAACGTCACTTTACTTGCTGCAGCGACCATGCTGGCTAAAAAAGAGAGCTGCAAGCCTTCGTGCGACTTTTGAGCTTGTTGATTTTGCATGGTTAACCCTTGCTGCTAAACTGACTTTTAATAAAAGAGTCACGAAGTCCTCATAATCATTAAGGAACAGAGGCTAGGTTACGTAAGCTTTCATCTGCTGGCTTCTCTGATGATACTTCCAGCTCTATATTTAGCTGGAATATTCTGTTACAGAAAATGGTACAATGAAGTCATTTGGTCGACACAAACACTGTTTTCTGTCGGTAAAACACCCGCCACGATGGCCTAGTGGCTAAGGTACTCAACTACGACCACGGCAACCTGAACTAACCTAACTTTACTCAACCCAGCCTATGAGTTCCATTGGCTTAAATTCAAGTGCACGTTAAAGAACCCAATATGGTCGAAATTTATGGAGCCCTCAACTACGGCGTCTTTCATGTTCATATGGTGGTTTTGAAATGTTGAACACAAAGAATTATAAGTACTTGTAGGTAAAGGCAGCACTGTAAAGTTGAAAACAAGACTGTACAGACAAAGCGCATCTAACAAATAAGTTTATTTAAACAAATAAAAAACAAACAAACAAGAAGGAGGGGAGAAGAGCTGACATACAAAAGAGAGGGCACTAACGGAAAACCCCGTATGATCGTTGCAACATGTGATCGCGCTTGAAGTGTGAATTCAACAGTGAAGTGCCGACAACGTATTTGAAGTGCGCGCCATCGAGGCTACCGATCACGAGGCCATAAAATCGAGACACGCGGTGGTGCGAGACGCGGTACTACAAGAGCGAAGCAGGCGGTGAAGAAGATAGGCAGACGGGGCTGGAGATTGGAGAAGCAGGCCGCGGGAGCAGAGACCTGTCAAGTTCCGGATTCGAGGTTCTAGCAGGCACCCACCAGGGTACTTGACTGCCGCTTTGCCCTTCGGTGAACTCACTCCGTTTTCTTCAGCACTTTTAGACTTTTTGTCTAGCGCATCAAGCACGTTATAGCTCTCTAGTTACATTTACACATAATTATCTTTTGCAAATACACTATTTGTATTCATGCGCAAGCAGCCTACTTATTGCCCCAACGACGGTGAAGTCATCTTGATTTCTTTCCCACAAACACGAACATTTGGTGTGAGGCCTACCACATGCACGCGATTTTCTAGAAACAGCGACAAAATCGCTCCACCACGCTATCGCGTCGCCACGGCTGCAACCACATTTCGATGACAAGGTGTCATTGTTGCTTGAATGAAAACTATCGCGTGCATACCCATAGTTACTAATAGAAGTTTACAAGTTGGTCGAAGACCAAATGCTAAATTTATTACTGTGTTGTGTGGTATAAGGAAGCCAGAAAATGATTTCATGGCCAACTTTTCTCACAGCATGTCCATGGAGCATGTCCGCGGAGTGAGTGATGATGAGCGTGCGAAGCTCCGGAGGTAGTACATCGGTAAACCATGATTCCTCCGTAAATCTTGCCCAGTTGATCATTATGTAAAGACGGCCTCCACGCGTTGCAGCTGTTTTCCGAGCCCTTCGCTCCACCGCCTTGTCTCCGTCACCTATACTCGAAGCACACAGACTGCCGACGAAAGAAGAAGAACGCCAAGAGCGAACGCACTTTAACGCAAGAGCGAACGTGGTCTACCACACGAGAACACGCATCGGAGTGGAGCTAAAGCCCCCTGATCTTGAGAGAGTACCGCCATTCACTGTACTCTCCCCCGCGCGCTTGACCTCCTCTCTTCTCCTCGCCCCCTTCGCCTCCTCTGGTCTACGACACTTTTTCTGCACGATGATTGGTCTCCTACGTGGTTGCCCTTAGAGACGCGTGGGTCTTGAGCTTTACTTCTGTTTTTCCTTGTCGCTCGCGCCATTTTTCGCCGACGCTCCGTGTAACATCCGTAGCGCGCGCTTTGTTATCTGTGCTTTGTGCAGTTGCTATGCCGTGCTGTTGCGCCAACGACTGCAACAACCACAGTGAAAAAGGTTTCGCACTTTTTATGATAACCCAAGGTGAACGCGATGACCTGCGCAAGTAGCAGTGGCTCCACCACATCGCCCGAAAAAACTTCGTTCCAACTAAGAACAGCGTTCTTTGCGAGGTGAGGCACCTTTCTTATTACTCGTATCAAGGCTTCACTGAATGCTGCATTTGAAATATTGTTTTGGCTTGCTCATCAACAGAAGTGTTCTTTTGGGATGAAGCTTCCTACGCCGTGGGTCGTATGTTCTGTGTCGTCGTAGTTGTCGTAGTAGCCAGTTGCATTGCATTCGACGTTATTAAAAACGGTGTCATAGCATATCTACGGAGCGCATGATGAGTTGGATGAAGCGTCCATCAGTCTGTCCGTGCTTCCGTCCGTCCGTCCATCCATCCGTGTGTACGTCCATCCATCCGTATGTGCGTCCATTCATCCGCACGCTTCGCCTTACACGTCATCATTCACCTCAGGGATATACTGTATTTCTTTATTGGCTATATTTGCGATGCTTCAAACTGGAGTTGTCATCAATATGCTGAATACCTTTGTTAAAGGCAAGAAGAAAGTTTATTCGTTTAACATTTTTATACGAAATTATGGTAGGGAATGTTGCCTTAAATGTACCTTGTTGCGTTTGGCCAGCCACTGCTGGGATCACCCGCCGAAACCATGATCGATTCTCTGCACCCATATTTGCACGAAATAAAGCTTACAAATACATTTATTTTCTCATAACAGTTGATGACTGGAATTCACTGCTGCATGAGAGTTTTTCGGCTGACAATTTTGCTATAACGCTGGAAACTTATCTACTTGGTGATTAGAGTGTTCTTGGTGTTTAGAGTGGTCTCAGTCTACTAGAACCGCGGTAAGGCTCTGTTCAGCTTCCTAAACACAGTTACCACGGTTCTCCATCAAGGCTATACAAAACAATAATAGCAGGCTTAGATTATCACACTTTTATCATCCGACCAGCTGTGGAGAACGCGAGCAATTCGCTTACCCAACTCGTTCACGATGACCATTACACCACGCTCTAACCGTTCTGCATTGCAACAGCCTCGGAATCGGTAAAACTGAAGCCATTTACGCCCGTGGCAATTCACAAGGCAACAGTAGCGTCGACTGAGGTATTTTTTGTTTATGCGCAGACTTGTTGTGCCTGCTGTTTTTTTCGCCGTCGTTTTGGCGATTGAACCAGTAAAAACGTCATGGCGGTTCGGTGACGCATCCCACTAGCGGAGAGAAATTCGTAGCTTTTTGTTGAGTGTTCAATGTGCAAACTTGCCTAATATTTAGCTCAATCGTTATTTCGCCTACTATAGTTGCACCTGGTTGCGCAGCAAACTGTGCGGGAGAGTTGGGCTTTGCACTACTCAAAACTGTGCCGACAGGTGGCGCTAAGTGTCTCCAAAACTCCAGAGTCTGACATCTATCAGGCTCGTGATTGGAGATTGAACAAAGATCTCTTGGCTTGCTGCCTCGGCCACATTTACGAAAGGGGCATGCTGCTCACACAATAAGAACTACGAATTGTGAATGTTGCTGGCGCTTGTTCTGTGTAACTTGTGCGTTTGTTTCACTAGTCTTTCTGTTTGAATAGCGCACTTAAGTTACCAGCTGTGACACTTGCTAGTCCACGCGCGTATTTTTAGGCTAATTTTGTGCGCGCCTTCTCATTGAGGTGTGCATTGCGAATTTCAAGCTGGTTGCCGTTCTTAGCGCTATTTTGCCATTGTTGATGTACCATTCATTTCTTCGCCCTTGCAGTGAAACAATGGTAAAAAAATAAAATGCTCAACTTCCTCGGCGAAGATACGTTTGACTTTCGTAGTACACCGATTTTTGAAAAGAAAGGAACAGCCACAATTTTTTCCTTTATCAGCCATTTAAGCATGAACGCCAACAAGGATGGGTGATGAAATTACTTGAGAAACAAATTATGGCTTTACTTGTCAAAAAGTTGCTACGTATTTTATAGAAGTTCGGTGCCTTTATAGTCAGAAAAGCAGCTAATGCTCACAAAAAAGTTGTTTAGGACCGAACGGCAGAAATTGAAGCAACGGTTGAAAGTGTAAACAAAGGGCTTAGGTTAAAATTGAAACGGGCAAAGCATGTTCTCTTTGACAAGCTAAACGCATACCAGAAGCGTAATACAAATTTTTTGTATGTCAAGAACAGTAGAAAAAAATTACACAGCCGACACTGACCTTTTAACTGCAGAAAAAAACTTTAATGGATGAATGACTTGAAAAGCCCGAAGCAGTCAAAGCATATTTTAGTGAGTGTTCTTTGAAAGAGCTTTAACTCAACAATGTAGTCTCCTAATCAAAATGTTAATGAAATGGCTTAAATCAAAATTGATTATGCTGGTTAGCATGGTCTGCTGCGTATTCTGGACACATCCAAGGCTGCAAGGCCTGATGGTATATTATCTCAAGTACTCAAAAAGTGGAACCTTACATTTGCTTAATACTTATGTGTAATGAATGTACAAGTTGTGTCTAGAGGCAGGCGTGGTTTTAATGGATTGAGAAACGGCAAATGTGGAACCTGCGCATAAGGCAATGCAAAACACATGTACAAAACTATCAATCCTTATCCCTAATTTCAAACTGTCGCAAATTCTTAGAGCGCATTATTTGTAGTGCACTGTTCAAATATCTTGGATCCAATCACTTTTTCATTAGCTCTCAGCATCAATATCGGCAGGATAGTTCACGAAATAGTTAATGGCAGGATAGTTAACCCGAAGTAGTTCAATTTCATCACGACATACCCATTGTGCTTGATGGTTACAACATTATTGATGCATTGTTTCCAGATTTTCGTAAAGCGTTTGACACTGTTCGTCATAATCTGTTGGATATTATTAAACACGCTTTTTCAGATAATATTGCTAACCGCGAGCTTTCAACTTGTTCCGGAATTACTTAGGTGGTCGCGAACAGTGTATTGTTTTAAATTCTAAAACCTTCATATACAAATGTGACTCCAGGCGTGCCACAATTAGGGCAGCGTTCTTGATCCCTTTTTATTCTCGTTCACATAAATGATGTAGTAGACAGTATAAAATCTTGCACAAAACGAATCGTGATGATTGCGTCATCTACCATCCCATTGCTCTAGTCACCGACTCCAATTTATTACAAGATGTCTTAAACGAAAAAAAACACCTTGGTGCTCTACATAGAATACGTGCTTAAGTATTTTCATGAGCAACAACGTGAGCTTTGCCAAAAAAAAAAACATTTCAAAAGTGCAGTACACATACAGTATCAATGGCGAGAATTCAAATGTACCAGAGTGTAAATACTTGAGAATTTACTTAACGGAAGTACAATAATAATAATAACTGTTGGAGTTTAACGTCCCAACACCTTCATATAATTATGAAAGACGCCGTAGTAGAGGACTCCGGAAGTTTTGACCACCTGGGGTTCTTTACTACGCACCTAAGTCTAAGCACACAGGCCTAAGGCATTTTTGCCACATCGAAAAGGCAGCTGCTACCGCCGTCGCAGGTATTCAATCCCATGAACTGCGGGTTGTTGGAATCATTGCATTGGAACCGGCACATAGACCAAATGATGGTAAAAGCTAATAGAATGTTGTTTTTATTTCACAGAAATTTTTTGTACGCACATAAAGAAGTAACGACGACTTTTTACTTCCTCTATGTACGATCAATACTTTACTATGTTTCAGTTTCTTGGGACCCGGCTCAAACGTATCATGCAGAAACAACACAAAAGGTTCGAAGCCACGTAGCGCGCTTCATGAAAAATAATTGCGACCGATTCACTAATAGCTAAAAAATGAAGGCCACATTAGGCTGGTAAACCCTCCTGTTTAGAAGAAGAAAACTGCCATTAAAACTTTTGCATAGCATATAATAAACCAAATCGAAAAAGATAAGTTAAAGTACCTACTAGCGCCAACATATCGTTCAAAAATGCCCGGCACTCATATAATACAAGAATACTTATTCGAAATGACTAGCTTTGTCAACTGCTTCTTTATAAAAACAAATAAACAGTGGGATATGCTTCCTGAAGATATAGTAAACTTGAATGACAACGGAGCTTTCTTCTCAACGTTGTGAAATTGTGACATCTGTATTACACTTTTGAACCCGTTTTCATGAGCCATTTTCTACTTGAACTTTGTTGGCGTGCCGCTATAGTTTTATGTTGTTATAGTTATATTCTATTACGTTTTTGCGCATTATCAGAGAACTGTCATTATTTGACTTCGTACATTTTCCTCCCTACTGTAGGCCATGGTGGCGTTGCTCTAACTATGTGATAAAAAAGTGTTAGCCAGCAGTCAGTAAAGACTATTTTACACAAGACATACGGGCGCCGCCATCTTGGTCTGCTAAGCCGATGTTTTCTTGTTTTTGTATATTGTGACGTGAATTAACACGGTCATGAACATCGTATGCAACAACCCTTTGCATCGTATGCACCAAGCATCGTATGCACCAACCTTCGTATGCACCACCTTATGCACCCAACATCTATGCACCAACCCTATGCTGTAGCGTTTTCACTCGTATACATGTACTGTAACGCTGTTCGTTTAGTCGTTAGAGATGCAAAACACAAAGGTTAACAGCCGAACATGGAGGCACTGGAACCCCTTCATAGCCTATATTTCAAGACGCTCACGTAGTATTTAGGGTAGCGCACACTTGTCCTTATATAGCGAAGACAAAGATGTACTTCCACAAACCTTCACGTCATGCTGGGCAGTCACGACAGCCGAATGGTGCGCCGCACGCGGGTCGCAGCCGGTCACTTTGCCACCTCCGACGACAAAGCCCGTTTCATCGACGGCTAGGTACCCCAGCACTAGCATGCCGTAGTGAATAGCCCTGGCCGCCAAAAGTCTCTGGTTGGGCATCCTATGGCCAACAATGACTATCTGTTTCGTCCCGCTGAACCTCTCCCGCAGCAGCATTACCTTCCCCGTGGTTTGAGAGACGGATAGCGGGTGCCAGAGGTATTGAGCTCCTCGGCTTTGAGCGAGGTACTCGAAAGCTGGCGCCAAATGGCAGTTGCCCTCAGAGCGTTCCGCCACGAGGCAGCCGTGTTTGTCGGCGAAGCAAGGAAGTGTCTCACCCCTGCAGTAATAGAAATGATAACGTGCCTTGGGCAGCATGCTGCTTGCAAATGTACGCAATTTCGGGTGGCCCTGCAATCCTGAGCTTTCGTGCGCATCTTTAATTCTTGTGAAAAAAACAGAATGAAGTTGTGAATCTCTAGACAATGTTAGACTCATACAAATGAAATCAAATAGCAACTGGGCCACAAGACACACTGTCGTCATCACTTTTTTCCACCTCATTTTTATTGCAGGACAAAGTTCCACCATCCTGCTATCTCCTAATATTATATATGCCTATCATATATTAACAAAGCAGCGGTAAAGAGCTCCTTTCGAAAAAATTTTGGTGTCGGCATCGGTGTTAGCGTCAGTGCCAGCATGGGCATCATTGGTTTTGAGCGAAAAGTCATCTAATACGCGTGCCTGAAAACTCGACAAAGATGCAAATGAAATAAGTTAAATTTTCGGGCCTAAGGGAGCATCAAGCCCCGGCCGTTTGCGTGGCAAGAAGTGTTTCATGACACAGCTATGCGTCTGCTTGAAAATACAGGTAAAATGCCTTTTTCTGCTTGGACATGCAGTGAAAATAACGTTGACAGATGCGTTCTGCATAAGGGCTTCTTGAAACATGTAATGTCGTAGTAATGTTGCGTGGCACAAGCGTATGTTGCCATCAGGCATCAGAAAACGTGATCAAGAAACGACTTCGTGGTTTGAAGCTGACCACCTATTACACAATGCTTACTAGTTCCTTCGCTTATTCTCTTAAGAGGACGTAGTAGTGCATAGCAAGTTAAAAAATACTGCACGTCCATAACTGCTCGTGGTTTAAAACAAGCTACCTATGGCATAAAATGTTACCATGTACGACAGATTATATGACACAAGCCACTTTCAACTTTATCGATTACATTGAAGTAATCCACCTTTATAGTTTCTTGACTAACATCATACAATAAAAAGTGTACTGCAGGAGGCTGAAGTATGCACTAGAGGCTGGACATCGCTATGGCGTTCAACTATGCAAGGCAAAGCTTAAATGGGTGGTGCCACCGAATTTCGAGGCTATCCCAAGCCTGTCGCGGGTTTCCTTTGTATGCAAGAGCTTTCCATACAAAGAGTCAGACACAACAAGCACATAGAATATATTTTAATTAACTTCTAAAAGTGTAGCTGAATGCTCACTCTCGCGATCTAGGCAAATCGCTTGCGCAGCAACACTAACGTTTCAGAGTAGAAGAAGGAACGGCAGCTGTCCTGACGTCACACCAGATTTGTAGTGACGTGAGTGACCTCCGCCATCTCTGAAACGCATTTTGTGAACAAGCAGTGAGCTAGCATGCCTGCTGTTACGAGTGTGCCGGCATCCCTTGCAGACACACTGTGTGCGTCCGTCAAGGACTCTGAGTGCTTTTGAAAAGACACTCGACGCCTCGCTCAGAGACGCTGCGCGTGTCCAACAGCGGGGTTTTCTCATCCTCTATCAGCTTCTTGGCGCCTATAAAAGGCCGCCGCATCGAGTGGCTTCTTCGCCCATGTTCTGTACCTACGTTGTAAATATAAACGCTTTGTTTCCTTCTGGCTGCCTTTTGTCTTGCCACTGCCTGGATGCTACTGCAGCTGGCCACGTCGACTGTCAGCGCGTTTGTTTTGCTGGCGCTTGGTGTGGCACGTGTGTATGAGGGCAGACGAAACTCAACACAATGTGCCTCACAGACTTGTGTGCTCACGTGACCAAGCCACCTATGCATCGACGTCACTCCCTGATTCGGCACCACAAAACCGAAACCGGAAATGGTCCACATTACTAGAGCGATATTCAGTTATTAAGCAAAAATACACGAATCTTGGTGTGTGAATCATGCTTCCTGGAGCTGAAGGACACGCTTACAGCAAAGAACACGCATGCTAAAATTCGGGGGCACCACCGCTTTAAGGATTCCCCAGTATTGTTTCATTGCACGTTGTGTGGTCCTCAACTTTCTGTGTTCTTGTTATTCAATGTCTACTGGCTTTTAATAAGGTTGTGATACCGTGTAGCGTTACCTAGTGCAACTCGTATTGAAGGCGGCGAGTGGAGAGCACTCTCTTTTTGCCACAGGGCGTCCTGTAGCACGTAATTCTTAGACGCGTATAGATACCAACGAACGGGCTAGCTCACCATAAAAGAGACCGCAGAAAACACGGGGCAGGAAGAGATCAGGACAAGCGCTTTCCTGCTCTTGTCCTGATCCTAAGCGCTTGTCCTGATCTCACTTTAGTGCGCTCTATTTTTAAGAACTATGAATAACCAACGTGCCCAAACCACCTCCCTTCGGAACTGGACAGTAAAGCACCTTCCGTGATTGCTAAATGTGTAGAGCGCCAGATGCGTGATTTGAAGATCGTGGGTTCAGAACCCACGTGCGGATTGAGTGGCGTTTAGTTCGCTTGAAGCATTTTAATTGCCGTCACAATTACTGCATGACATTTCAATAACAACAGCTAATGTATCAAACTTTTTCGTAGCATAAATCTCTGTTGGATTCGCCCAAATTGATTTGGTTACTTGACCAAAGCATAAGCTCGAATTTAGATTCACTCGCAGAAAGAGACATGAATTAACAATGCACAATGTATCTGACCGAATGAGGTAGAGGCATCAGTGGGCATAGGCTATTTTAGGAAGCAAGCCTAGTGTTCAAATAAAAAAAAAGACAACCTTCCTTCCACGTCAGTCAAGGTACAAACTTTGCAAGCAGCCGTCAGTACTATAAATCACAGGTTAAAAAGGACCACTGCGATTTGTGGGTAATTGAATAAGTAATTATGTATAACCTTAAATGGGCAGTGAACCTTCTTTGATATTTTTTGTGCTTATGAAAAAATGCTCGGATCGCAAAACCAATGTCATGACTGTCATATCTCACAGGTTTCACCCCACTTACCAAGCACAGACTTCAGCACATGAGATTTAAAGCAGTTGAAGCTGGGTTCTTGGTTTTCTGGCTGTGAGCTCGTTTGTACCTTTTGTGTTCTCAGTTTATTCTGTATGAAGTTGTACTCATGGTGCAGTCTTATATCACACCTGTATAAAGTGAGTTTTGCAACCTTTGGATACAGTGCAAGAAGCATGATCATATATAAATACTCGTGTGATTATGAGTTTGTTGGTGGGTGTACTTACAACTATATACGTGCTGCATGCACAACAATATTATATTAAGGCGGCATGTGACCTTGCCACTGGTACAATTCTGGTATTACGATTTTTTTTTCGATAGAAAAAAGAAGATTTGAACCCAGCACCTATACTGGTAGGTAGTACTAACATATGCCATAGTCGGCCGCTCAAACACTTCAATCAAGTAAGATGTGCGCTACACGTCCACTTCTGCTGGTGACCATAACACGAACCTGTGTACTGTGCGGCCGACGCGCCAATAAACTGCATCGTCGCTCTGTATCCTGGCTGGGTAATGAGGTAGGTTGACGGGCAGCACAGCAGGCAGCCACCGCTCGTTCGGGAAGGCATCAAGGCGCTTCGTCAGCACCTCGAGGTAAGGCGATGGCGTCCGCGCTATGCCATCTGGACCGGTGAGCATCCTTCGCGCAGAAGACAGTAGGCCACCCGATGGCAGGCTGTGATACAGGCGGGCTTCATGTTGCTAGCTATGAATATTATAAACCACCAGATGAATGTCCTTCTCGGCTAGCAGAAGCTGCTCTCCGATGTATTCAGAGTGACTATTAGGAGAAACCAACTGGCTAACATCTAGTGATTGAGCTTTCAGCTCAGCAAACAAGAATTCAAAAGATCGTACAGGTCAAGGCATACGTATGAGAAATGTTTATATTTCCTTGTACGCATTGCGAACACTCCTAGTTAACGGGCCGCTACACCTCGGCTGTCTTTTACAACGCGGCTAATATGAACCGTGAGTCGTATTGCTTCACTACCTTTTTTAATGGTCGTTTGAGTTCTATCGGTCACAGCGGAGGAATATGCCCTAGTACTGAGAAAAGGAACACAACCGACTTGTCGGTTGCCGGTCGTTCCGGGATGTCTACGTTTTATAGCGAGGGCTGATAAGAATCTGGCTGGCCAGCAAAGCCACATGCCATCTTTCAGGCCTGGTAGCCTGAACTCTTTCCTTACTTTTGGGCTTGTTCCTAGCCAATCGTGGTTTCTCCGATGGCATCGTGTGTTAGCCTGATAGCATGCGCACACGTATATTTTAGATGCGAAGCAGCTTTTTGACTCACGTTGTAACGCTATACGTACGCGCACCTGTATGAACGCGTCGCAACGCATTCTCCTCGTCACAGGTGTAGGAATGGTGCCAAGCAGGTCAGGCCACAGCTGTGCGTTGACGTCACCCTTCTCATACACGCTTCTCTCGCAAGTGCGCGTTTACGTCACTTTCTCCTTCACCCGTAACACGCTCGCCGTAGCGCACGCACCGCCCGGCTCCTCCACCCACTCGCAACACACCTCTCTCTCACTTCATCCTCTCCACTGCCAGCAACTCTCGACCGCACGTCGAGGGGAAACACTTTTCCGGCTCGTTTACATGTGATGAAGCTTACACAAAACCCAACACACCTACCTAGTCTTGCGTTTCAAACAAACATTTACTTGAGTAAACGCTACACCGAGTTTCGCTTCAAACCATTGTCCTAGCACCCACATCAACGCCCGTTTAAACCGGATCAATGCCTTGCGCACCACTGCTGCTTTGCATCTCAGCAGGGTTCTCTTCGGAGGCATGATCCCTATTTCTTTTATTATTTAGGGACCTCTGTTCACACATGTCAGTGAACCACAGTTCAAACTGCGAAGCAATGCTAGACCAGAACCTGAGCTGAAGAAACATTATATTTTAGGGTGTTTTTTTAAACGTGCATTACTAAGTTGATGATGATTATCTACCTCTCTTGTTTCGGCTACGTGGAATGATAATGGCAGCACATGATTATCCTGCTAAACATGATCATAACTTCTTGCAGCGATACGCTTTCGAGTCACGTGGGACCTCATTACCATCGAAACACTAATTACGGCCAAGCAGCAAACCATTTTAAAGCAACTTTTATCTCATGTCTTGTGCGTGCAATCACTGGATTGAAATAAAGGTGGTTTTTGAACTCAAAAAATAAAGGTATATCAAAACTGCTAGGCACTTAAATTATAATCACGTAAATCTGCAAAGCTTTATCGCGCTTGCTAAACAATGTTGTGCGCGCTTTGTGTGTTGAAAAAAGTTGCTTTAGGTAAACAGACTTTATGTTCGCAGTGACGCGACAGACATAAATGCATCAATGCTGGTGGATGCTGATAGTGCGGAAATATTTACTATTAAACAGAATTCAGAAGATCATAACTTCAGGGGAATCTGGGAGCTTTAATGACGAGGAAAAAAAATCACAGCATATCCGAGAGTGAATGATGATGAGTGAGGCAAAGCTTTGGAGGGTTTTATCGGTAAACACTAAATCGTCTGTCTGTCTGTCTGTCTGTCTGTCTGTCTGTCTGTCTGTCTGTCTGTCTGTCTGTCTGTCTGTCTGTCTGTCTGTCTGTCGGTCGGTCGGTCGGTCGGTCGGTTGGTCCATCCGTTTGTCTGTCTCTGTCTGTCTGTCCATCCATCTGTGCATCCATCCGTTCATTCGTCTGTTCATATGCACCTGCTGAAAGAGCCATCGAACTAGGTGATCACGTACCATGGCAGGCTCAGAGGAACTACCCATGGCTTTTGGACCTTCGCCTCTAAAGTTCACTAAAAAGGGAATCTCGTTAAAACGAACGTTTCGGCCAGTGAACTATTGGGTAGCAGACAGCTGCGTGACGAAAAAGCTCCTACATTAAAACGTGCACTTCAGCAATATACCCTACTTATGATTTCTCATTACCAGTTAACAGATGTAGCATTTTGACTTTTTTGCTTCCCCGAAAAAACTGCCTCTTCCCCAGTGAAAAAGTGAAGATATTTGGAAATTTTTTTAGTGTTTTCAAGTTATGAAGCAACGACTGCCTTGAAGCAGCAAAGAGTGAAGGCAGCAAAATGGTTAGCGAGGGAAAATGTTGAAAGGTGCTTGAGCTTTGCTTTTACGAGTGGAACGAGAAATAATTTTCAGGCTCGACTCGCATCGACTCCTTATTCGTCTTCCATGTTTCAGTCACCGGTGAAGGTCTCAACCATTCCGTCAGGAATTTCTGTTCGCCTGACATTAGCCGTTATACTTTCTCCAAGCCCCGCCGCGGTGGTCTAGTGGCTAAGGTACTCGGCTGCTGACCCGCAGGTCACGGGTTCGAATCCCGGCTGCAACGGCTGCATTTCCGATGGAGGCGGAAATGTTATAGGCCCGTGTGCTCAGATTTGGGTGCACGTTAAAGAAAGCCAGGTGGTCGAAATTTCCGGAGCCCTCCACTACGGCATTTCTCATAATCATATGGTGGTTTTGGGACGTTAAACCCCACATATCAATCAATCAATCAATCAATCAATCAATACTTTCTCCAAAGGCGCCCACCGGAAATGCACACTGCGCCATAATGCACCATGTTGCCCAGTAGCGAAGTGTCGACTACACGCTTCTATGGCAATACGTGGCTGTGCACTAATTATGGACATCATCACTGTGAGTGATGATGTCCATAATTAATTATTGCTCGGCCCAATTTAAAGCTGGCATAATGAATTATGCCAGCCCTAAAATACCGACTTTGCGCAGTTCGTATGATGTGATGCCTGGGGCGATTGTGTGGTTCTGTCATGCAACATCAGGTCTGATCGCATGTGTCTTTACCCGATATTACACCTGTTTAGAGTGCTTTGTCGAAGCAGATTAATGTGCTGGCTCTGTGGTGGAATAATTGACCACAGCGAAGATTGCCTCGATTGAATTCTAACGGGTGGCCTGATTTTTATCATTTCCACTGATCGTAATTTTCCCCTCAACGACGCTGAGGACATCGAATTTTCTGTAGCATGTGCTTCTTGACGCCATGGCGTTCAATAAATATTTAGGCAGGTCCAGGAACACCTTCACAAATACACTCAGCAGCTGACCTCTTATATTACATTGGAATGCTTGTTGCAGCTGAAGCCGTAATCAGAGAAGCTCAATACATATAAAGGGTTTAGTTTAGATGCTAAACTACACAATCAATGTGCTTGGTTCTCTCCTTAACTAGCACTTCTGATCATAATGCATATCATTCACTACTCGTAACGCAGTTCACTGCAGTGTTTAAGTATGGCTCGTTCAATTCGTCCTAAATCTTTTTTTGTGCACTTCACATGCCGTGAGTACACGTGTCGATCAACCAGAGGTGCATATAATTTTATATATTTGAAATGAAAATGACAATTGTTACAATAGTAATGCATCACAAGTAATAAACTCGGTAAATGTGTGCAAGTTGTACATTCGAATATATAGTCCGAATCTGGCATTATATTTTGTCAATCTCATTTATTTTATCTCAAATTTTTCCTGTTGAATATTTCTCACTTTTCCAGAAGTATTCTTGAAGTCCGGTTTAGTTAATACACCTTTTCTGCCATAAAAATGCAAATTTGTTCGCTTAATCATGCTACGTTAACAAAGCGCATAAAAGAGTGCAACGCGTAGAAAAAGAAGCGTTGGCGCGTCGTATACCCTTCATCCTCGTATTTGAGTTGTCTTGCGAAGACAATAACGTCGCCGGAAGCATCTGGGTCTGCCCTGACAGCGTTGTCTGGAATGGTGCCATGATGTCCGGCGGGTGTCCAAGACAGAAGCAAGCCTTCATTCTCCAGCAGATACTGGAAGTAGCTGCTCTGCACCAGGCCTGAACTCAGGCTGGCCACGCAGGATGGCCTGCATTGATCGAAACTCGTGACTACAATACTTGTGGCTCTTTCTGCATAAGTGGTTCACCTGCGCGCCAAGTTTGTTACAGCGCTTCGGAGTTACAGTTTTTAGCGTTCGTGAGAAGTCCCGAAATTTCGACGGGCGACTAAAATAGAGGAAGACTCAAAGATAATCTGCTTAGAGTCCCGCACATGCACCTTTTTCACAATTCACTTAATCACTCAACCTCCTACGTCAGGCTGAGTAAGGCGGAAAGAACATTCTTGACGCAACCATCAGAACTGGTATGAAAAGGTTGCTTAGCCTTCCGCCATTTACCAGCACTGACAGGTTTTTAGAGCTTGGATTACTCGGCACTTTCGAATAAATTATTCAGGTTCACTTTGATATACAACTCTGTGGGCTATCGTCATCTAGGCCAGCAAATAAAATTATTAATGAGGAAGGCATGGAATCCTTATAGTGACTGCAATATGTATGTGCATCCACTCTCAAGAGAAGCAATGAAAAGAATAATGGTGGAGCCGATTGCGAGACACATTCAACCTGTCCATAACAAGGGTCGCACAGTCGCACGTGCAAAGGCTATTCTCAAGATAGTCGACCCACATACAGCTTATGTTTCTGTCGACGCAGTCCAATACGTGGGAAAAGGAAGGTTTGCTATAATAGTTGTTGGTGTGCGAGGAACACTATAATTAATGTAGCATTCGTGCTCGCGAAACATCGACATGTGGCGAAATAGGTTTCCATGGTCATTGCCCTTTACACGGTTCCACGTGCCGTCACTTTCTACTCTGATTCACGCATGGTGGTCTAAATCTCATGCAGTGTTTTCAGATCAGGCGAAGGTTCTTGCATCATTCACCAATCCCTGCAAGGAAAAATAAACCAAAAACTTGGTACATCCTCTATGGGAATGATCATAGATGGGCAAATCAGTGGGGTCGTTTGGTGTTGCCGTAAATCACCCAATACATAGACCGTTCAGGCATGTAAATTGGTGATAAAACGGAGCACAGTTTTATACAATGTTTACGGGTCATAACTGGTATGCTGTGTTAAGCTCTCATTTTCATTATGCCTTCATTATTACTGCTTTGTGTTACCGAATGCAGCCTGATGTGGGCAAAAACGAGGTCTGGGCTCGTTTCTCTGGTGGTTCTTTGCTGTTTCCTGTCATACAAAATGTATCGAGATGTTCTGAACTGCACAAGGCAGCCGTTGTTCATCATCATTATTGTCATCAGAGTTATCGCCATCGTTATGGCGTATATTGGGCACCTTGCATGTGTATGCCGTGATGACAGAAAGAGAATGTGTGGTCTCTAACGCGCTGGTGTTTTATCGTCATGAGCGTCACCGTCATCATCATGGCGTATAGTGGGTACCTTGAAAGAGCTGTGCCGTGATGACAAAAGAGCATGTTGGGTCAAGAACACGCTTGTTCTTCATTGTCATCAGCATCATCACCATCGACAGCGGCAGCTATGGTGCAACAGAGGACAGGCCTCATTCGTAAGCTGCTTCGAATCTAAAGCAAATCAGTGGTCACCAGGTATCGCGGTTCATTTCCCACGTCGAAGGTATTTCAGGATAAAATCCAGAAGAGTGGGCTCATACCCTGGCGCGATAGCTTACGAACTGTGGTGGGACTTACGGAACCACTCATTCCGACGACCGTCTTATTAAGGACCCTTTAAAAACATTTAACAAATTACGTCTAACTATAGGCTGAGTTTGGGGATTTCGCGTCCTCCGAACTTCAAGTTAAACAACGCCTGATCATTTATTCACTTGCAAAGTTTTGCTGACACGCCCTTCCGAGAACCTTCGATTGGGTCAACCATGATTGTGAGCAGTCGTGTTGCTCTGGCTGCGCTCAAATAACATGGGATTGCTCCGTGTTACGCAGCGACAAGGAAAATACCGGAAAACATTAGGACGCAGATTTACAGAGTTCTACATTAATGGGACAATTCTGGGCAGTCTAATGGGCCTGCGGAACCTCTGAAAAGCACGCACGTACGAGCACGAACATGCATCCGAGTCTGGATGCCCTGGATACCTCGTTTCCGTGCCGAGTCTTGCAGAGCTACGAGGAACACCGGCTGCGGTAACGAAATCAAGCGGATGTGACCATGCCCGGGTTGCATCGGGAAGAGCAACTGGCTACTAGGTCCCTCAGTCCAAAAGTTGCAGCAGCACCCGCTTCAGGCTAGGACACTAGCGTGACCTATTGGGCACTAATAAAGTTCTTTCATCCATCCATACATCAATCCACTCTACAAAATGCGGCCAGCTAGGATAAGTAACTGCGCCACGCTGACCTTACGTATTGACGCCAGGCCGTCCAGAGGGCTCCTGTCGTCGCTGACGCTCATCGTCTTCCGCTGTCGATATGGTTGGCATCACCTGACTTTACTAGGCAGGTCATGTGCCGCATAGGTAAATTCATTAAAGATATTCGTTGAATATTCTCTGGAGATCACAACACTCGCTTTAAAGCATTGAGAGGCGAGATACTGCGAAATTGAGTGACCATGTATATTCAAAGAGAGACTTATGTATTGCGCATGCACTCTCTGCGTTGCCTGCCTTATCACGATATCAATGCTATCACGTATTTCACCAATACGTGGGCGTGACAATAGACCAGCGGTTGTCATTGTTGTTCCTGCCATCCTCTGTGTCCTCAATTCTTACTCGACTAAGCATAGCTACGTCACATGCTGCCAGAAGTGGTAACTTCGGGTCAAAGCTTGGTCCCGGCAGAGCCCCGTCGATGGAGCTACTCAAGGCACCGCCGCGCTTGTAGCTGACCGGCAACCTCTCCGACCAATGGAAACGGTTCAAACAAAAGTTCGGCCTGTTCCTTGGGGCGACTGCAACGAAAGAGCAAAGTGAAGCTGCAACAACGACGCCCTTCTTGACGTAGGTGGTGAAGAAGCGGTCGACGTGTTCAACACTTTCAAGTTTGAGACAAAGAAGGCTGGGAAGACTACAACACAGTCCTTGCAAAGTTCAAACCTTGTTGCTCTGGGGTAAGCAACAAAGCACATGGGTGTTGTCTGCTTCGCTCGAGGACGGGGAACCATTCGATAAATTTTTTCGACCCCTTAAAAATCAGGCTGCGCAGGCTGCACAGTCCGATTTCGCAGAGCATCATGATTCAATAATCCGGGATCAAATAGTGTTTGGCCCGAGTAACTCATAGTTGCATGAAAAAATGCTTGACGAAGCAACGCTGACGTTAGGGAAAGCGCAATTTTGCAGAGTTGCCGAGTCTGTGGAGCAACGAATAGAAGTTTGGAGAACAACGGACAGTCATGTCGACTGTATTGGGGGGCGTGCGCCACTACCAAAAAAAATCACAGCGTATCCACAGAGTGAATGATGAGTGGGGTGAAGCGTCCGTCAGTTCGTCCATGCTTCTGTCCGTCCACGTGACCATCCGTGCGTCGTTTCATGCGTCCGTTTGTCCGTCCGTGCGTCCGTCCATGAGTTCGTCCTTGCGTCTGTCCGTCTGTTCGTGCCTCCATCCGTCTGTACGTCCACGCGTCCTTCTATCTGTCTGCTAGTCTGTCTGTCCGTCCATCCGTGCGTATATCTAGTAAACACTGCAAGTACCACTATGTCCCATCTCCTATCACCTGTAGCATTTATTAGCTCTAGAGTGGGTATGTGCCATCGGTGGCTACATACATACATACATACATACATACATACATACATACATACATACATACATACATACATACATACATACATACATACATACATACATACATACATACATACATACATACATACATACATACATACATACATACATACATACATACATACATACATACATACATACATACATACATACATACATACATACATACATACATACATACATACATACATACATACATACATACATACATACATACATACATACATACATACATACATACATACATACATACATACATACATACATACATACATACATACATACATACATACATACATACATACATACATACATACATACATACACGCACTCAGCAGCAGCAGCGGAGCTGTCAGATCGGCGACTGAGCGGCTAAACACGTTTTTCGAACATTGCAGGAACCGTGGCCTTAAACCAGCGCTTGCCACGACGAACGTTGGAACGGACAAGGGAGCGATTAGATCAAGCGGAGACCACGTGGATCATCACGTGTGGTACACCCATCGTGATGGCCTACAAAAGGACATTGTCCCCTTTGGACTGCCGCACACGCACTCAGCAGCAGCAGCGGAGCTGTCAGATCGGCGACTGAGCGGCTAAACACGTTTTTCGAACATTGCAGGAACCGTGGCCTTAAACCAGCGCTTGCCACGACGAACGTTGGAACGGACAAGGGAGCGATTAGATCAAGCGGAGACCACGTGGATCATCACGTGTGGTACACCCATCGTGATGGCCTACAAAAGGACATCGCCCCCTTTGGACTGCCGCACACGCACTCAGCAGCAGCAGCGGAGCTGTCAGATCGGCGACTGAGCGGCTAAACACGTTTTTCGAACATTGCAGGTTAGTCTGTTCTCATGGCCTCTTGAAGGCCTTTTATGTTCTGTTCCACTTCCTGCTGCTGCTGGGTGCACTTTGTGAGCGAACTTTGAAGTGTATGTGTGCTAGGTATAATGAGTGACATATGTCCTTCATGCGAAGGCAAGATTCATGAATCTGAGTCATGGCTCCTGTGTTCAGAATGCAAATGTAGTTATCATATTGGCTCATGTTCGGCGGTTACTGACAACGCCTACAAAAAGAAATCTGCGGCTGCCAAAAAAATCTTGGACATGCGTAGCATGCAAAGCGCCGACGAGTGTTGCACAGACCGCGGAAGTGCAGAACGGAGCAGTGGAAAGGAAGTTTGCCTCAGAGCTGGCGGAAATTCATCACAAGCTTACTGAACTACTGGGCATCAAAGTAAAGGTCGAGGCCTTGTTGGAAATAAAAATAACTGTCGATAAAATTGAAGAATCGATGGAAGTTATGTCCAGTAAGTACGATGTTCTTGCACAGATGGCAAAACAATCGGCAGAAATGTCAGATCTCAGAAAGCGGGTTATGAGGCTTGAAGCACAAGATAAACAAAAAGATGTGGAAAAACTTTAGCAGGAGTTGAACGAGTTAGACCAGTACAGCAGGCGTCTCAACCTCGAAGTGAATGGGTTAACTTATCACGAAAACGAAAACCTATTGGCGAAGCTCAACCAACTGGCAACTGATCTAAAGCTTCCACAACTTTCTGAGTCTGACATCGAAGCCGCCCACAGAGTACCGTCAAGAAACGAAAGAACTCGAGACAAGCCCAATACTGTGATAGTTCGATTTGCATCTCGCGAAACGAAAGAAAAATGGCTTGAAAAGAAAGGGGAACTGAAGAAAGCAAAGTCAGCTATATTCTTCCGTGAAACCTAACGGCATACAACAAGAACCTCTTCTGGCAAATGAAAACTAAAGCACTTGAAAACAATTACATTTTTGCATGGCACAAGAACGGCAAACTTTTCGTGCGCCGAAGCCCAAATGATAGGTTGATTAGAACCGCAACTGCGCAAGACCTTGAAAAAATACGATGAAGTGAAAGATAGCTGACCACAAGAGATGAATACTTTTTATTTGCAAACATGGCAACCAACTACTATGACGCCGAGGCCTTCCAAAAAGTTGCTTCACTGCACAAAAAACAGTTATCACTGATTCATCTTAATGCACAAAGCCTTCAAAATAAAAAAGAATCTGTTGATTTCCTTCTGAACAACTTGAATCACCGGTTTGACTTCTTAGCTTTCACCGAAACGTGGTCTATTGATAACCGTGATAACATACAGTTTACGAACTACAGTTGTGCATCAATCTGTAGGGAAAATAAACGCGGGGGTGGTGTGTCAATTTATGCTCACGAGAGCGTGAAATACAATATTGTCAAAGAATACACTGTAATATCGACGCATTTTGAATCTGTCATGATAAAATGTCAAAGCCTTTTAGTAGCTGCTCTATATAGGCCCCCTTCAGGCGCTATGACTAATTTCCAAGATTTCATATATGAAATGCTTGAGTACTGTGAAAAAAGTGGCGCACGGGCAAATATTACCGGAGATTTTAACATGGATATGCTGTCCTCAAGTTGCAACAAGCAAAACTTTCTTGACCAAATGCTTTCTTTTGGTTATGAAAATACAATTTATGTAGCCACCAGTATTACACAATTAACTGAAACTGCATTAGATTTATGCTTCACGAACTGTAAAAATGAGGTATGCGCAGGGGTTTTGACAGCCGGAGTCAGCGATCACCTTCGTAATTTTTGCATTTTTTACCTGGGCAATAAAACAACGAAGTCCAGTAAATCCTACGCATTATCGAAAAATTAACCAAGAAAATATCAAGGTTTTCCAAAACGTTATCGCACGAGAGTGCTGGAATGGTGTTTACAATAACGCTGACCCAGTGAGCGCCTATGACATATTTATAACAAAGATAACAGAGCTTTACGATCTAGCCTTTCCTTTCGTGGCGTACAAAAAACCCAAGAAGGCAAGAAAACCATGGATTGATGCTGCACTTCTAAAAAGGATGAAAGCAAGAGATAAGTTATTCACTGAATTCATAAAATCTAAACGCCTAAAGTACTTGATGGAGTTTAAGCAGGTCAGAAATAAATTAGCGTCTGATATTAAAAAGGCCCGAATAAACTACTACGAAAATAAGTTTGCGAATATACTCAATGATCAAAAAGCTATTTGGAACACTATCAACGATCTTTTGCAACACAAAAATAAGAAGACCATTTCTGAGGTTCAAATAGAGGGCAGATCTTATTCCGGTACTCAACTTGCCCATATGTTCAACGACCATTTCTTGAGATCAGGAGCTTCGGATACTTCAGTTGGTGCCGTCCAGCCTTATAAATCGTATATTACAGCATGCATCCCGGAATCCATTTTCCTAACTCCCACAGATGAATCGGAAGTAGCCTTGCTGATAAAGAATTTAAACAACAATTCTGCTGCTGGCTTTGACGGTTTAAAGGCTGAACCCTTGAAAGCAGTTTTAGAAAATATTAGCGCACCTTTTTCCCATATCTGTAATCTTATCTTGAACACTGGAACGTTCCCGGACAAACTAAAAGTAGCTAAAGTGTCTGTTATCTACAAAGGTGGTGATGAGAATGACATGGGTAATTACAGGCCCATTTCTGTTTTGCCAATATTTTCCAAAATCATAGAACGTGTGATATATGTACGATTTGCAAATTTCTGTAGCTCAAAAAAAGTAATTACAGAACATCTGTATGGATTTCAGAAGAATAAGTTTACTGAAAAAGCCCTACTATCTATTAAAGATAAAATAATCGATAATTTTGAACAAAAACGCCTCACAATCGGAATATTTCTTGACTTTAAGAAAGCGTTTGATTCTATTAAGCATGAAATTCTTCTACAAAAGACTACCGAATACGGAATAAGGGGCTCGTCTCTTAAATTAATAAGAAGTTACCTTAGTAACCGGTTCCAATATACTGATATGAAACACTCAAAGTCTGAAATGGGCAAGATAAATTATGGCGTCCCACAGGGCTCCATACTTGAGCCACTTCTATTTCTATTATATATAAACAATATCGTAAACGTACCTCTAACAGCAGATATTATATTATACGCAGACGACACTAATGTATTTTTTTCCGGTCAGGATATCTCTAGTATAGAAAAACAAGCTAACCTTTGGCTTAACAATTTGTCTCTATGGTTGAATATAAATCAGTTAGAACTAAATATCAAGAAAACAAAGTACATTATTTTTCACCCTCGAAACCATTCCATTCTCCGTAATACGCAGCTGTCATTCAGAGGAGCTTCGATTGGGTGAGTTCAGACTCAAAAGTTCTTAGGCGTCATTTCTCACGAAACGTTGAACTGGTCTAGTTACATAGATAAACTACGTACCCAGGTATCACGGTCAATTGGTGTGATTGGAAAAATTAGGCGCTTTCTACCCCTTTGGGTGACAAAGCAACTTTAATTCGCTTTAGTTTATTCCCGCATACAATACTGCCTGGTAATCTGGGGCTCGACAACAAAAACAAATAAAATTGGGATTCACCGACTGCAAAAAAAGAATGCTACGTATAATCAAGAATGTTCCGCGTCGAACGCCTTCTGCTCCTCTTTTCCTTAAGCATGGAATCCTAACATTTGAAAATATCTTCCATAAAAAGCTAGCGACAGTCATTTACGATCAAATCAAATCAAATGCAGTTAAATTTCATGATGCTTACTCCCGGAAACTACCAATGTATAACTTTAGAAGAACCACCTATTACAGTGAGAGGACTCGGACCAACTACGGTAGACAAAAGCTAGCGCACCTTATTCCTTCGTTTTTAAACTCAAATACCATGGCCACCACCATAGTGAATGAAAGTCCATCCCCAGCAATTTTCAAAAAAAAAAGATACACGCTTATCTACTCATGCTTCAAACGTGATATGTCTTTTTTGTGTGTTAATGAAGTGCAACTCGTGTAGCTTTGCTGAAACGCACTGTAAATTTTTCACTTCCTCACAACTGTTCACAACTTCGTTTTTGTTTTTATAGGATTTTAAAGGGCTTTTATGTGTAAAGAGTGCATTTATAGATGTGTAATTCTTTCTTATCTTTTCCACGCTCTACGTCTGCACTTTGTATATTTCACTGTATTGAATCTATGTATTTATGCTCTAGACACACATGCTGAGTGTTTTGCATTATTGTGGTCTGGGCGGGGATCGGTGCATTGTCAGGCATTCAGTTTCCTTTTCACCACCCCTTTCCATTCAACCACTGGATAAGTGATGTATCTTTAAAACTATGATGATGAATAAACTTCAAACTTCAAACTTCAAACTTCACACACACGCACACGCACACGCACACGCCACGCACACGCACACGCACACACACACACACACACGCACACATACATACATACATCGCCCCAGTTACGGTGGTCTAGTGGCTAAGGTGCTCGGCTGCTCACACGCAGGTCGCGGGCTCGTATACCGGCTGCGGCGGCTGCATTTCCGATGAAGGCGGAAATGTTGTAGGCCCGTGTGCTCAGATTTGGGTGCACGTTGAAGAAACCCAGGTGGTCGAAATTTCCGGAGCCCTCCACTACGGCATCTCTCATAATCATATTGTGGTTTTGGGACGTTATACCCCACATACATACATATATACATGCATACATGCATACATGCATACATGCATACATACATACATGCATGCATACATACATACATAGGAGCGACACACCCACGCACTAAGGAGCTTCGTCCCTAAAAGCAGAAACGTCCAAATTGGCAACAAGCAGTACCGCTGCACAAAATGCAATCGGTGAGACCAAGCCATTGTACTGCGTAAGGCTCTGATGGGAGAAGTGCACGAGTGGAATCGGAGAAGTGCACGAGTGTGGTTAATGGTGTAGTGACAAAGTCGACATGGAGATAGTGCTCGAAGTCGTCAGGCACAAGCGCGGTCACAAAACGGGCGCGAAGACGACAGTAGGATGCGACTTGAGGACACGTGGGAGAGTAACGGGCGCGTGGATCTAGGCGGTCGACAAGGGGGCTGTTCGTTCGGACGAGAACTAGAAGGCTGTTCACCAGCGTCACTATTGTGGTTTGTCCCGAGTGCCTGGCCAATAGTTGGACCGGATTGCTGCGATTGCCCACAAACTTCGACAATCCTTGCAGTCGGCAGGAAGCTACCGCAGCCACGAGGTCTCGTGTCAGACGTAGGCCTGACAGCTTGGCTGTGGATCCCGGTCCACGCGTCCGTAGAAAACATGCCTTATTTCATCGGCCACGGTCATCGGCACGTACCTGAATCGTCGGCGCATGCACTTCAGCGTTGCCCTGCTCTTCTCCGAACTACCTCGGTTCCGGCATTCCCGTGCTAGGAAGTTCATACGTCGTCGCGTTCAACGCGTTTCAAAGTTCCCTGAAGTCCAGAAGCTTCAGGACACCACTTCTAAAACAACAATTGCCGAACTGACCGCAATGTTTGCTAGGTATGGCGTCCTTCTGGATGTATGCTTGAAAAACTTGCCGCAGTTTTCAAGTTACGAATCACAGAATTCACAAGAAAATATGACTTCGCTCATGTCTTATCAAGTCTGCACTTCCCGCAATTGAATGGTCTGATTGAGGAAGGTGTACCGATCCTGAAACACGTCCCCTATAAAAGTGAAGATTCGCGCGATGACTTCTGGCTAGGCTTGTTGGCCTACCATTCTACGTCTCTTGTGGATGGCCAATCACCCGGGTATCTCCTTCCAGGTAGGCGTCTCAGTTTAAGTACACCAGACTTTGGCGGCACACTGTCAGCGTCACCCGAGAAGAATCATCAGAGCGACAGGGGAAAGCCCTCAGTGTCACGCTTGGGTAGAGGGTTGATCGTATGGCTTAGGGACTCAACATGATTTTAGAAAAGTATTGTGTTGGGGAGAACGTCTCCAAGATTTTATGATGTGAAAACGGAAGATGGTCGGGTGTTTAGACGTAAAAGATGACATCTTCTTCATACTCTTGAACAGTGGATAGCATATGTGGACGGTCATGATTGTGATGCCTCCGAGACTATGTCCGCTCACTGTGGGGACCCAGAATCAAGTAGCTCCGTTGATGTTACACGGTACCAAACTACACCACACCCTCGAGGGGCGTCCACTGAAGGTGTTTTAGTACCAGCTTCACCACACAATGGTCCATCTCCTACCTGGCAAGCACTGCTCCAAAGAAGATCGGGTCGCACCTCTGAGCCACTGCGGCGGCATCGTTACTCTGTGACCTTTAAATAAATAACCTGTGCTTTCAATCTCATGCCTTTCCCCGCAGAGGATGAATCGGGCATGCACTCTGTGCACTGCCTGCCTTATGCCAATAGCACTGCTATCACGTATTTCGCCAATAAAAGAGCGTGACAATAAACACCGTATTCATTCTTGTTCCTGCCATGCTGTGTTGCTTCAATCCTAGTAGACGTCATGGATGACGTGAAAAATCACATATAAAGACAACAAAAGAAAAGAAAAACACGGAATGAACGCAGGAAAACAAATCCAAAGACAAGTAAAAAGAAGCAGTACGCATGGGGATGCCAGATTAGAGGAGGGCGTGCGAAAAAAAAGAGTTGGCAGGACGATATAGAAGTTGGCGGATGGTCGAGGTGGCCTGGGTCTTGACCCAGTACTGCAACAAGTCGAAAGCCGCCCGAGGTTTTACCTCGGCGGCCTACCATCTTCGTGGCTCTGGTCGTACAGCTGGCGGGCGGCGTAGTGAGCAGCAGGGAGAGGTCTGCGTCACGCTGCCGACTTTGCACGAGCCTGGGCTTGCGGCCATTCGTCTGTCGGGTGAACGTTGCACGGGCCAGAGCGGCCTGGAAGGTGCCCGGAGTTCCTGCCGGCACTATGAGTTCCAGCACCGGATGAAAACCATGTCTAGATACGTTACCTTATTTGAGGAGCACTGTTTTGCACCATCGCGGACGCCAGGACCGAATGACGCCGTGAGCGAATAGACACCAACGAGATATTTGGCCATGCTAATCCTTTTTAAGTATTTTGTTCAGGGCAACTGTTTATGGTTAGCTCCATTTCTGTGTGCGTAAATATTTATGTCTGTGCGTGTGTGCCCTGAAGGTCATGTTATTGCGCCACAGCATTTCCCCATTCGTGTGGCAGCCCCGTTGGCTAGAGCAAACTGAGTCGGGCGAAAAATCCCCGTAACGTGGCAACATTGGTGACTCAGGTGGCTACCGAAGAGTTGGATCACTGGGACAATACCTAGGCCACCTCGACCATCCGCCGCCTTCTCCGTCGCCCTGTGGTACCTTTTTTGTTCGCACGCGCTCCTTCAATCTGGCGTCCCCGCGCGCACTACTTTTTTCCTCTTCTTCGAATTTGTTTTCCTGTGGCCGTTCCGTGTTTTTTTTCTGCATCTTTTTCTTTATATGTCTTTTTGATATAAATTCTTGACACTAGAATAACCTTAGGTATGGTACACATATGTGTAGCAACTCAGCCCTCGCCGAAACGGGTTCGTCCCTCTGTTTATACTCTACACTTTCACTGTCATAGTATTGAACTAATGTTCCTAGGCTTTTATTTCTGTCCTCTCCGTCGTTTCGTCGTTCGAACATTGGCTTGTAGTGTGAATTTCATTTATCTGTTAAAACGTTCCTTATAAGCCAAGGAAGGCGTCTATTGAGAAAGAATACCGCAAAGGACAAACACTAGTCCACCCATTCCAATCTCACAAACGCGAAAGCGTGTTCTCATTGTCAGAGCACACCTGGATTTCTGGTGCACTAAACATGGCGTCCAGGCATCTCCTCGGTCGGCGCGGCCAGCGTAGTAAAGATCTCGGCCATCGAAACTAACAGCCACCGATGACCGCGGATGGTGACCCTCAGCAACAGTCATCCAGTGCACTGCATAAATCGTTTGCATACATTCAAAACAAGATTCGACTTCAATGGTTCAAAAAATATTGACTCCTGCGCACATTTACCTTTACTAATCAAGAGCGCACTGTGCTCGACACAAAGCTATATGCACAAATATTTAAACGCGTTGCTTGGCGTACACGTCTCCTATTACTCAGGTGTTTATCAAAATTACGAAAAGCTACCAAAAATGACAGAAATGGGCAAGTCGGCCTTCACGACACCGGGAGACGCTGCATTCGCTCATACAAGGAGCAAAGAAGTCATCAATAACGAGCCTGTGCAGCGCTCTCCTGTCTCTCGCCACACACACAGACACACACAAACTGAGCATATATATATATATATATATATATATATATATATATATATATATATATATATATATATATATATATATATATATATATATATGTGTGTGTGTGTGTGTGTGTGTGGCGTAAAAAGGCAGGGATGGTTAAGAGAAGTAGAGAAGGAAGAAGTCACAATAGAATAAAGTTGGGGTATGAACCAGGCCACGTCTGCCATTCATCATAGCGTCACACAAGTCGACAGGATGAAGACCTCCCAGTCACATCATCAATGTCTCATCATCGACGCAGTTCTACACAAGACGGCCTGATCATACATCGACTACGGAATCATCTCCTAGCCGCACACAGCGACCAGCAGCATGACAGAATCATCGACCAACCTTCCCATTCTCAAGTACACCGGAGCAGCGGACGATGGACCTGTACAGGACTGGTTCGACCTGTTCGAGTTCCACGCTACCGCTGCATCTTGGTCGGAACGAGAAATGGTTACGAACTTCAGTGACTACGTCACCGGTGAGGCATTTAAATTTTACCTCACCCACATATTCGACAACGATGAGTCTTGGCAAAAGATAAAACAAGAAATGATCGTTTGGTTTAAAAAATACGATGACGACTACGACGAAGACTTGCTTGTAACCCACCATCCTCAGACAACTGCACTCAGTCGTCAATTTTACAGGCAGTCTTCAACCATTCGAACGCACAAGATTAGACCTCTGACAAAAGACGAAGTGGCACGCGAGTTCAGTGGCAGACGACAACGCGTATTTTGCGAAAAACACTGCCATCGAGCGCGCTTCCCTTCTGCACGAAAGTCGGCATTTGCGAAGTCATCGCTTCAGCATATGACCCGAGACGTTGCCCAACCACCTGATGCCGTTCACTCTTCGTCTGGCATACGTGGTCCACCACCTGGGTTTCCATCACGCGGCTCTTCAAGCGTTCCTGACGCTCACCGTTTGCCTCATAAGGACATCATGTTCACGATAGACGAGTTGACACACCAAGAAAATACCCAGTTGAGCCATGCTCCTTCCGCACGGGTTCATGCATCACCGTGTGGTGTACACACACTGGACAGTCGAAGCAAAGCAGAAGGCTCAGACGCATCGAACGTCGCAAGCTACCAGGCGCAAGAACCACTCGCAGTGAACTGTGAAGGAGCCCCTGAAGAGCTTCGTGTCGTTTCTGCGGCACCACAGACTTGCCAAAATCTGCAGTTAAAACCTAGTAATGCCACGTCACCTGTGGTGTCCCCATACAGTGCTTACAGCTCCAAGAACCGAAAAAATGCAGAAGTAATACATACACCAAACCTCGCACGCAGCTGTCTATCCGAAGCGTCCATACTGGAACACCTTACCGAAGTCTTTGAAGAGCATAATGGTGGCACATTACCAACTAAGCCCGATAAGCAAGACACCAGCTCACCATGCATCAGCTGTCTACAGGAAGCGTCAAACCTCGAAGGAAATGAATGCCCGATTCCAGAAGGGCCGCCACTAAAGCCATCTCTTGAGCAGCCTCAGCAAAGCAAGCAAAGCCAAGTTCATAAACCCATGCTACAACGAGAAAAACTGCAACGAGGGCACCGACGAACGCAAAATTCAACGGAAGCGCACTCACCAATAAAAGAACATCGGAAAATAAGATCTCGAAAACAAAGACGAATTCAAGACGTCAGACACTTTCGCACAAAGAAAAGTCACCAGAGACACTCCCTGCCTCAGCTATTACACCGACTGCACCACCACAGAAAACGCCGACAAAGACACGGAAGCACTGCTTGCACACCGCAAGCACTCAGGCACTTCGTCACTGTCTGTCAAAAAGCACGAAAGCAAGAAGCACTGGGATGGCATCATTCACGACGAAAAATACAACCCCGACGACATCCGAACTTCAAATGCTACAGGCACTCTCAACCTTGTCCGTTCTTCACAAAAACTCAACCGATGTCATCATCAGTTCAGATTTTCAGGGTGTGCTTATGCCATCCAGGACGCAACACTCAAGCTCGTCCACCAGGGTCGTCATAGAAATCACCGGACTGCTCCCTCAGCCTTGAAGATTCAGTGACATTGTGAAACTCCGTCGGGATGTGAAATTGTGAACTTGGCCATTGTTTTGTTTATTCTCTTCTACAATTTGTTGTAGTTTGTAACTGGTGCCATCTTTCGGGGGGAGGGGGAATCCTGTGACGTAAAAAGGCAGGGATGGTTAAGAGAAGTAGAGAAGGAAGAAGTCACAATAGAATAAAGATGGGGTATGAACCAGGCCACGTCTGCCATTCATCATAGCGTCATATATATATATATATATATATATATATATATATATATATATATATATATATATATATATATATATATATATATATATATATATATATATATATATATATATATATATATATATATATATATATATATATATATATATATATATATATATATATATATATTGTTACGGGGAAGATTTATTCACAGAGAGCTGGTCTTGCTAACGGCTTAAAGAGCGCACAGTCATGCAGGCCAACGGGAGAAGCTCGAGAGTCCAACCCACAACAACCACGTTGTCGTCTTCTTCATTTGGGTGCCAATTCAGCTATGTCGGGGCGACAGTTCCATACACGTATCATCACCCTGGCCCGTAAGGCACCGTCTCAAGGCCAGTTAAATGAGCGAGTCGGTGTTGTAGGGCTTGAGACGAGAAACGTGGACTACTTGCGTTCTGTGTTCAGCAGCTGATGAGTTTGTGGTAGCGGCAATCTCGTAAGTCACAGGTGTGACCTGACTAATGACTCGGTAGGGCCCAGCGTATCGCGATAGTAGTTTCTCGCAGAGGCCAACACGTCGAGATGGGAGCCACAGGAGAACAAGAGACCCCGCAGAAAAAACGGCATTACTATGTCGATGGTCATAAAGAGACTTCTGTGCTGTCTGCGACGACGATCACCGAGCACGCGCTGCCGCGCGTGCCGTGAGGGCACGGGTGATTGCATCCTGAGCGTACGAGGTGGAGGATGGGTGGGCTGATGAAAGCAGTGTGTCGAAGGGCAGTAAGGGATGACGTCCGAAGAGTAGATAGAAAAGGGAGTAGCCCGCTGTTTCATGACGCCACGAGTTATAGGCGAAGGTTACGAACGGAAGAGCTATGTCCCAATCAGTGTGGTCGGTAGATACGTACATGGAAAGCATGTCCGTCAATGTGCGGTTTAGGCGCTCCGTAAGGCCGTTAGTCTGAGGGTGGTAAGTTGTGGTGAAGCTGTGACGGGTAGCACAAGATCGGAGTAGATCATCAACCACACGAGATAGAAAGTAGCGACCACGGTCTGTGAGCAGGTGAGACGGAGCGCCATGCTGGAGAATAATGTCGTACAGCAGGAAGTCGGCAACGTCGGTTGCGCAGCTGGTTGGTAGCGCTCGATTGATTGCATACCGAGTGGCATATATATAGTTTGTGGCCACTGCAATCCATTTATTTCCAGTTTTAGAAGTAGGAAAAGGACCTAGCAAGTCCAACACCACCCGATAAAATGGCTCGGCTGGAACTTCAATAAGTTGAAGAAGACCGGCAGGGGGAGTCTAGGCTTCTTTCGGCGCTGGCAGAGATCACAAGATGCGACGTAACGGCGAACAGAGCGGTATAGGCCCTTCCAGAATACTCGTCGTCGAATGCGGTCGTAAGTTCTGGAGACTCCTAGATGTCCAGAAGTTGGAGCGTCGTGGAATTGTCGCAGAACATCCTTTCGCAGGTGATGCAATACGACGAGTAAAAGTTCCGCGCCGTCGGAGTGTAAGTTGCGGCGGTACAAAACGTTGTCTTGAAGCAGGTATCTGCTAAGAGAAGGGTCAGCATAACGCGATTGAAGGCGTTCAATGATGGTGAGCAGCGATGGATCTCGGCGCTGTTCGTCAGCCACGTTCAGAAAGTCAGTGATGGCTAAAACGCAGGCATCGGATTCCAAATCAGTGGAGCTAGGTGGATCAACGGGGTGCCGGGATAAGCAGTCAGCATCGCTGTGCAGCTTTCCACATTTGTAAACAACCGAGAACGTGTACTCCTGTAAACGAAGTGCCCATCGGCCGAGTCTTCCTGTAGGGTCCTTAAGCGTCGACAGCTAGCAAAGCGCATGATGGTCCGTGATGACTGCGAACGGACGTCCGTAAAAGTATGGACGGAATTTCGCAATAGCCCAAACGAGGGCTAAGCATTCCCGCTCAGTGATGGAATAAATTTATTCCGCTTGCGACAAAAGGCGGCTAGCGTAGGCTATCATACGGTTGGTGCCATTCTGTATCTGAGCGAATATAGCACCAATGCCATGGCCACTTGCATCGGTGCGAAGCCCTGTTCGAGCCGCTGGATCAAAATGAACCAACACAGGCGGCGATGTGAGGGCGGTAATTAGCGACGCGAAGGAATGTTCTTGGTCCCTTTCCCAAGAAAAGGCCACATTATTTTTCAGGAGATCCGTGAGGGGCCTAGCAATATCCGCGAAGTTGAAGACAAAGCGGCGGAAGTATGAGCAGAGCCCAATAAATCTGCGAACTTCTTGTGTGTAACGCGGAACCGGGAATTCTCGGACTGCATGGACTTTGTCAGGGTCGGGTTGAACACCAGTGGCGTCAACAAGGTGGCCGAGTAGTTTAATCTGCCGACGGCCAAATGAGCATTTCGACGAATTCAGTTGGAGACCAGCGCAACGAAAAACGTCAAGAATTGCCGAGAGACGAGACAGGTGGCTTTCGAAGGAGGGCGAGAAAACTATTACATCATTCAGATAGCAAAGGCAGGTCGACCAATTGAAACCGCGCAGAAGAGAGTCCATCATACGTTCAAAAGTAGCCGGGGCATTGCACAACCCAAAAGGCATGACCTTGAATTGGCAAAGGCCGTCGGGTGTGATGAATGCTATCTTCTCGCGGTAGCGGTCGTCGACAGAAATTTGCCCGTATCTGTCAAGGGACGAGAAATAGTTGGCGCCGTGGTGGCAGTCGAGCGCATCATCGATTCGGGGTAAAGGATAAATGTCCTTCTTGGTGATCCTATTCAGGTGGCGATAGTCGACGCAAAAGCGCCAGGTGTTGTCCTTCTTTTTAACTAAGACAACAGGGGAGGCCCAAGGACTCGATGAAGGCTCAATGACGTCTTTACTCATCATTTTCTCGACCTCCGTCTTTATTACCTGGCGCTCAGCATGTGACACGCGATAAGGGCGTTTGTGGAGTGGACTGGCGTCGCCGGTGTCGATGTGGTGGGTTATGGCACTTGTGCGGCCCAGGAGACGGTCGTCGACGTCAAAGATATCCAGGTAAGAAAATAGAGCACCCCAGAGCGCCGCAACTTGGGAAGGTAAGAGGTCGCTGGATATCATTTTCTCGAGGAACGCCTTATTTTTCGACGTGATGACAGGTTTCACCATGGTCTTAGTGTCAGGTGTAAAAGAACAAATCGAACATTCATCTAGGCTGGAAAGATGGGCTAAAGTGATGCCTTGGGGAAGCACTTGGGTCGACGTAGAGAAGTTCAGCACTGGAAGTAGCACCGTGTTGTTAGCAAGAACCACAATAGTATGTGGTAGTGCGATGTGGTGCGTATCACCCATTGGTATGAGGAGGCCACCAGATAGTCTCCATCAGGAACGGACGGGAAGGGTGACAGAGGAATGTACATAGCAGCCTGGGGCGGTAGCCGTAGAGACTCCACGGATCGTAGCCGAGTGCGACTTGAAGAAGTGAAATCGGAGCACAAAGGCAATTCGAGCCGTACGATACCGGTAGAACGATCAATGAGGGCGGAGTGGGCGGTTAAAAAGTCAATTCCAAGGATGACGTCGTGTGGGCAAGCATCGTGGACTGCGAAGAAAACGTAAGTGTGGTGGCCAGCTACAGTAACGCGGGCAGTGCACATACCAAGCACCGATGTTCGACTTCCGTTCCCGATTCAAACAGTAGAGAACATAGCTGGTGTGAGAACCTTTTTCAGGCGAAATTGAAGTGTAGAACTTATAACAGATACTTGGGCACCAGTGTCAATTACAGCAGAAACGGCGTGGCCATCAACGAACACCCGAAGCAAATTGCGTCTTGAATTTGTAGCCGGTTGAGAGTTTTCGTTCCGAGTCGTCAACGCAGCGCCACCTCCAGGAGCTGCACTCGTCAGTTTCCCGGGGAATGGCCAGGATAAGCCGGTGACGGAGATCGGCAGCGTTGAGGGGAGCGTGACGGCCGACCCTGAGGTGACGGCGAGCAACTAGACCAGTTTCTTTGGGCGACGACGTAAGCGTAGAACAGTTCGGAGCATGGAAATGAACGGTGAGCTGAAGGGTCCAGAATATGTTCATCCGGAAAACCGCGTTGCGAATAGTGTCGACGGTCCTGACGGCGATCGACATTACGAAAGCTTGGCCGGAAATACCCCCTGTTGCGGCAATGGCGGGAGATGTGCCCAACTTAAGAGCAAGAAAAGCAGATGGGTCGATCATAGTGCGTGCGCCACTCAGATGGACTTCAGTAGGGTGGTGGAAACCGAGGAGTCGAAGCTGCCGCAGCGACAAGTGGAGCAGAGTGGTGGTCAGCGTTGTGAACGGGAGGGCTCATGGGCTGCGCCATAAGTCTGGCGGGCTGGGGAACCTGGACGCCCAGGTTAGCAAACTTCTGACGTACGACGGCTTGAATAATTGAGACTGTTGCCCAGTTGTCTTGCGCAGGCTGCTGATAGGAAGCGGTTGCCATGGCTTCCAGCTCCTGGCGAACAATCCTTGCGATATTGGCAGGAGGCGCAAGTGAACGGGGCGCTACAGAATCCTCGCAAGACGAAGTCGCAGCAGTGTTTGGTAGTCTCGCGATGTGGGGGGTGATTCGCCTGCTTTTAGTTTGCTCAAATCGCCGGCATTCAGGTATGATGGAGTCGACAGTGGTGCAGTTCTTGCACATTAGTATGTTGAAAGCATCATCAGCAATGCCTTTCAACACGTTGCTGATCTTGTCCGGCTCGGACATGTTTTTGTCAGTCTTCCGGCACAGTGCAAGTACGTCTTGGATGTACGTGACGTACGACTCCGTCGATGATTGAACACGCGACGCGAGTTCCTGCCTGGCTGCCATCTGACGAGCAACTGACCGACCGAACAAACCGCGAAGCTTTTGCTTGCATGTGTCCCAGCTGGTTAATTCTTCTTCATGCGTCTCATACCAGGCGCGTGCCGTACCCCGTCGGTAGAATAGAATATTCGCCAGCATAAGCGTTTTGTCCCACATGTAGTGCTTGCTGACGCGCTCGAATAATGCGAGCCATTCTTCGACATCCGTGCTGTCCGTCCCGGAAAACGTGCCAGGGTTGAGAAGATTGGGGGAAATCACAGGTGATGGAGCCGGCACGGATGGCGAGGCCTGAGTGCCAGTTTCAGGCATCGCGGCTGGACAAAGCTGGCGTCCACTGCGGAGTTCCAGAGCCGGGTTGTGTGAAGACCCCGCACCTCCACCAAAAGATGATACGGGGAAGATTTTTTTACCGAGACCTGGTCTTGCTAATGGCTTAAAGAGCGCACAGTCATGCAGGCCAACGGGAGAAGCTCGAGAGTCCAACCCACAACAACCACGTTGTCGTCTTCTTCATTTGGGTGCCAATTCCGCGGTGTCTGGGCGACAGTTCCATACACCTATCAATATATATATATATATATAGGCAGGCATGGTGGTTGAGTGGCCGTAGCGTTGCATATAGTCTAGTAGATCCTCCGTGAGCGGTCACAACGTGGTTTATTTCGACGTTTCGGCCTAGAGTCTGGCCTTCATCAGGAATAAAGATACAGTTTGTCGGTGCTCAGCTTTATACAATCTCAAATCAGAGGGCAAAGAAAGAGGGAAAAAAGGAAAGAAAAAAAGAAAAGAAAAGGAAAGAAAAAAAAGAAAAGAAAAAAAAGAAAAAAGAGAAAAATAATATACGGTGGACGCCTCTCGGGTGCCCCCCTTCCACTTTTCCTTCCACTTCCCCCCTCACCTCTCTCCCCCCTCTCCCCTTCACCTTTCTGATGTCAGTGGTCTGTGTATGTTTCCGTTCATTAGCGCATTCCTCCCGATCAGACGGCCCCTCCTGGCACTGGCGGTTCGGTGTGGGGCAAAAAAGAGCTTTTCAGGAAGTCCTAAGCCTTTAACTACTCGGGGTCCCGTAAACAATTCGTCGTAGAAGGACGGGGGCCGCGTATTGTGGCAGAGGCGGGTCAGCGGGCATTTTAGGAAGTTCTAAGCCTTTAACTACTCCGCGCCCTGTCAACATTTCGTCGTAAAAATAGGGGTGCCCCGTACTGAGGTAGGCTGTGCAAGCGCGTGCAATGCGAATTGCTGGCCCGCTTCTAAATTACGCGTGTCGTGGGGGCCTCCCGGCTGTGCACATGGTTGCTGTTGGGCATGTCGTGCATGGCACAATTGATTGGGTAGTTAAATAAAACAGAAAACAGACGACAGTTGCACTTAGGAAGAGTAGTTACACTTGGAATTGTTTTTGGTTGTCCAGTGCCCTTCGCAGCTGCAGTGCCGTGAACTCAGTTACTGTTTTCATTGTTGCCGTTATTGTTTTCTAATGCTTTATTGCTGCAAGTGTACCAGGATTCTCATTTATTCCTCTATCGAGGGTGTTAAATCGGTGGATAAGGTATGACTCTCGTTGTTCACGTTCTCGATTTGATTTAAATCCCGTCTCTAAGAGCGTTACTGATAGTTTGTCGATTGCATGGTCGGGAAGATTGAGATGTTTTGATAGAGGTAGACTTGGGGCTGATTTCGCATGGGCTCTGTGATTATTGAAGCGAATCCTAAATGGTGTTTCTGTTTGTCCGATGTACTGCATACCACACACTATGCATTCGAGTAGGTACACCACATTAGAGGAATCGCATGTTAGGTTTCCTTGTATGTTAATCGAAAACTTGGATTGCGTGCTGGTTGCTTTGTCTGTTTCTCGCATCGCCTTACATACAAGACATCGTGGCTTTAAGCAAGGGCGGCATGAATTATTGGGGGGTGATCTGTTCATTTGGGAGTGGACAAGGGTGTCTTTGAGGTTACGTGGTCGTCGGTAAATGACGCCTGGAGCGGATGGGAATGCGCGTTTCAGACGTTCACTTTGTTCCAGAATGTTGTAATGTCGTTTAAGGATTTTGTTTGCATTGGGGAAGTTTGTGCTGTAAGTCAAGCAGAGGTTTGTTCGTTGTGGGTCTTCTCGTGGTGGTCGCTTCATAAGTAAGTCTGCACGCTTTAGTTTTGTCGCTTTTTGAACAGCGTCATTAATTACATGTGGGGGGTATTTTTGTTGCTCGAGCATATGTTTTAGCCTCTGTGAGCTCGTGTCAAAGTCAGCGTCTCTAGAGCAGATTCGCTTAAACCGGTGAGCCTGGCTGTATGGAATACTGTTTTTACAGTGGCGTGGGTGATCGCTTTGGTAATGAAGGTATTGTTGTCAATCCGTTGGTTTGCGATATAAGGTTGTAGAGAGCTTCTCTTCTTCTATCGTTATGGTAACATCAAGAAAATTTACGGTAACTTGCGAGTATGTGTGTGTGAAGTGTATGTTCGGGTGTACAGCATTGTAAGTGTCTATAAAGCTGATAAGTTCGTCTTCGCTGTGGGTCCAAATAAGAAAGATGTCGTCTATGTATCTTCTGTATAACATTGGTTTCAAGGAACTTTGTGCAAGAAATTCAGATTCTAGCTTTCCCATAAATATGTTGGCATAATTAGGTGCCATTTTGGTGCCCATAGCGGTCCCGCTGATTTGTCGAAAATACTCTTGGTTAAACTCGAATGAATTTAATTCGAGGACCATCCTCGTCAATGTTGCAATGGCAGAGAAATCTGGGGTGTTAGATTGTCTGTGGTTTGTGTACATGTTTTGTAATGCAGCTATGCCGTCATCGTGAGGAATATTTGTATACAATGAAGAGACATCAAGAGTAACCAAGTACGAGTTTTTCGGCACACAGATACCCGCAATGTCTCGAAGAAAATGTGTGGTGTCTTTTATGTACGACGCGAGGGTGCATGGAATGTGGCTTATTAGTTTGTCCACGTACCCTGATATGGGTTCAGTTATTGTACCGATGCCTGATATGATTGGTCGACCTGGGTTACCGGGTTTATGAATTTTTGGGAGGATGTAGAAGCGACCTGGACGAGGGTATGCTGCTTGCATCAGTTTGTGGTCAGTGTTGGTTATCTTTTCTGCGTCCAACAGTTTCTTTAGTTCTGTTGATACGATACTTCCATGCTGATGCTTCCATGCCCACAAGTTTTGCTTATGTCCATTTGTGAGTGCGTTCATGTCGTTAGGCTTCTGGCTATGTCCGGCGATGTTGAGGAAAACCCGGGCCCGCCAAAAGAAGATATGGGGAAGCAATACAACGAGTTAATCTCGTTGATTAAGGGGCTGCACTCTAAGATAGACGCAAAACACGAAGAACTTATGGAATCCATTAACGAAGTTAGAGAAGCGCAAGTGTCTCTTGAACAAAAAGTGGCAGAATTAGACAACCGATTATGCGCAGTTGAGGAATGTGTCTGGGTCTCAGACAGCGAGCCAAATCGTCAACGGGTACCGGAGGTAACAAGCGCCTTGACGAACTTGAAGATCGTTCTCGCCGAGAAAACTTGATTTTTTATGGAATAGAAGATTGCGATTCGGAAACGTGGGCGCAATCAGAAGAAAAAGTTTGCCAAATCCTTAATGAAACTCTGAAGCTAAACTTGGGAAGTAGCGACGACCGCATATCTCGCGCGCACAGGCTAGGCAGATTCGTAGTTGGCAAATCTCGACCAGTGATCGTAAAATTTGCTTCTTTTAAGTTCCGAGAAAGCATACTGCAGTCTAAAAGTAGTTTTCGCGAGTCTCATGTGTCAATCAGCGAGGATTTCTGCCGCGCAACAAGAAGCGTGCGCAAGAAGCTTTTTGAATTCGGCAGGGCGAGTGGCGAGAAGTATACCGTCAAGTACAATAAGCTTTACATCAACAAAAAGTGCTTTGTGTACTCTCCGGTGACCGACAGCGTTTGTGAGCTGCATACAAATGCGCAGAACTCATCAGAAGCTTCGTCCTCCGCTACGCATGCCGACGAAGATACGCTCTTATCCTAACAAAGTTCACCCCTCGGCTACTTATCGTAACTACTCAGTTTTATATTCTAACGTACGAAGTGTTCTTAACAAACGGGATGCATTATCTTCAATTTTTGACGACTGCGCCGCCGATGTTGTAGTGTTAACGGAAACCTGGCTTACCCCTAACATTGCAAGTGTAGAGCTGTTCGATTGTGAAAATAATTATACCATTTACAGATGTGATAGAGAAGAATCGCCAGGAGGTGGTGTACTTATAGCCGTAGCTGATTATATAGTTTCTAGCCATATAGTAATAGCATCACCTTTAGAATTTGTCTGTGTTTCCCTCCATGTCAACTATCAAAATGTCATATTTTGTGGCTGTTAACGCCCTCCGAGTGCGACGCCAGAGTTTTGCGAGCAACTGCATGATGCTTTGAATAATATTGTCAAAAGGCACCCGCATACACCTGTTTTTATTCTAGGCGATTTTAACTACCCGAAAATAAACTGGTCACTTCCTTCCTGTTCATTAAGCTCACTTTCAGCCGACAGTTTACATTTCGTGGAACTGTGCGAAGACTTTAACCTTACCCAACTCGTAACGCAACCAACAAGAATGGGCCCCAATTCATCAAATGTTCTTGATCTGATTCTCACCACTGTACCTGACCTTGTCCATTCTATTTCATATATCCCAGGCATAAGTGACCATTGTTTCGTGCACTTCAATCTAACAGGTTCTTTAAGGCGTTGGTCAAACAATTGGAAAACAATAAGAGACTACTCACGCGGCGATTATGACTCAATCAACAGTGAACTCGAATCGAATTTTGAGAGCTTTGCTAATGGCGTCTTTGATCGCAGCGTTCAACAAAACTGGAACTTGTTCAAAATGAAAGTTGAATCTTTAATCACGCGATACATTCCCACATACGTTATCAAGGGTCGCCAACGCCCCCCTTGGTTCTCAACTGACTTAAAAAAATTGCGGAATAAAAAGAAACGGTTGTTCCGTCAGGCAAAGCAGACTAATTCGTTAGCCCGCTGGCACGTGTACAAATCTGTCCTTTCCGAATACAGAGCAGCTACCAAGGAAGCCAAGCGCGTTTTTCTTAATGATACCCTTCCTTCAATTCTTGTAACCAACCCTTCTAAGTTTTGGAAAACTGTTAAACCTAGGGAAAAGAAAAACATTTCGCTTACGAACTGAGACGGGCAGCCAGTTCGCTGTGAAGAGTGTTGCATTGCATTAAATGATTTTTTTGTTACTTCTTTTTCAAGTTGTTCTGCTTCTGCGTTGCCGCAAATGCCTAGTCGTGATTTTTTACCCATGTATCCTGTTACCGTTGATGCCGTTGGAGTGCAAAATTTAATTCACAAGCTTAAGTTATCCTCTTCTTGTGGCGTAGATGAAATCAACTCAAAGTTTCTAAAAAACACTGCATTGTATTCATCAATTTACTTGTCCTTAATCTTTTCGCAATCTATTCAGACCTCCACTTTGCCGCTTGACTGGAAGGTGGGGAAGGTGGTCCCTCTGCACAAATCTGGTAACACACAGTCTCCTCTCAATTACAGACCAATTTCCCTAACCAGTGTTCCTTGTAAAATGTTAGAACATATAATTTACTCCAACCTTGTGTCATTCCTAGAATCAAATTCTTTTTTTACTCCCTACCAGCACGGATTCCGAAAAAGTTACTCATGTGAAACCCAACTTCTTTATTGTACTAATGACATAGAATCGGCTTTAGATCGCGGCTCACTTGTGCATTGCATTTTGCTTGACTTTCAAAAAGCTTTTGATAAAGTACCTCACCAATTACTCCTCCTGAAAATTAGTGCCTTAAACACTGACCCGAACATTCTTAAATAGATTGAATGCTTTCTGACTAATCGCACTCAGTTTGTAACAACTAATGGCTATAACTCACCTCTTTCTAAAGTAACATCCGGCGTACCCCAAGGTTCCGTATTAGGCCCTTTACTCTTTCTTATATATATATTAATGATCTCCCAGACAGCATTAATTCCGCTATAAGGTTATTTGCAGATGATTGTGTAATTTACCGCGGAATAAACATTGAATATGATAACCAATTTCTACAGTCAGACCTTGACACTGTCTCAACCTGGTGCAATAAATGGCTTATGACTCTCAACTCTAACAAATCTAAATGCATGTCAATAACCCGGCGATCTATTTCTCCCCCCTGTACCTACAGAATTAACGCCGTTCCCCTCCAGCATGTCTCTTCATATAAGTACCTCGGCGTTTACATTACCAACAATCTATCTTGGCACACGCATATTACCTACATCTGTAATAACGCTAACCGAACGCTAGGATACTTACGCCGCAACTTTTCTCGCGCTCCGCTGTCCCTCAAAATTCTATTATACCGATCACTAATTCGCCCAAAGCTTGAGCACGCGTCCGCTATATGGGATCCCGTGCAGCAAAATTTAATTAACGCGTTAGAATCTGTTCAGAACCGCTCAGTTCGGTTCATTTGTTCTAATTATTCCCGTACTGCTAGCATATCAGAAATGAAATCTAACCTTGACCTACCCAATTTAACTGTCCGGAGGAAACTGGCGCGACTGCATTTTTTTCATAAGATATTTTTTCACAATCCATCAATGAAGCGAGACCTCATTTCACAACCGTCATACCACTCATCGCGCATTGATCATCAGCATAAGGTTGCCATTCCGTTTTGCCGCACCAAATTTTTTTCAGCAGCCTTCTTACCGAAAACAGCCGCCGATTGGAACCACCTTCCCTCTTCCGTTGTATCAATAACAGACCCTTTGTTATTCAAGACTGCAATTTCTCAGCAATGCTTGTAACTATACGCAGTTTTCATTATCTATCTTTGTCTTGTATGTGCTTGAATTCTTATACATTTTTAGTTGACTTATGTTGCCTTCTTGATTTGCGCATCTGATACTTGTTTCTTTATTTTCTCTTTTTTTCTTGTGTGTTATATATGTTGTACCCACCCCCTCTGTAATGCCCTACGGGCCCTGAGGGTATTCTAATAAATAAATAAATAAATACGTTTGTATTCGTCTGTCGGATCACCTGGGAGGCGTTCGTAAAATCTTGAGTCGTCTAGTTGGCGGTATGCTTCTTGTAGGTAGTTGGTTGTATTAAGGACTACAATTGCTCCTCCTTTGTCAGCGGGTTTTATTGTTATGTCTGTCCTAGATGCCAAATTTTTCATACTTATTTTTTCAGATTTGGTCAAGTTTTCTCGGTTTCCTTTCTGTCTGTGGTATTCGTGTACTATATCTTTCTGTACTGCGGTGATATAAAGGTCCAAGCACTTGTCTCGATTGCTGTTCGGTGTCCAATCATTTGATTTACGACGGTGAATTGTTTCGTGGTTAGAAGGCCTATCCAAGAAATATTCGCGCAACCTTAAGCTTCGAGCGAAGTTGTCGAGGTCTCGGAGTAAGTGGAATTCATCGAAAAATTTTGTGGTCGGGCAGAAGCTTAGTCCCTTAGATAGCAGTTTTACTTCGTCAGGTGACAAGCTCGTGTCCGATAAGTTTACAACCACAGTGTCACACGGTGTGTTCCTAGATGGGTGCTCGTTTGTACCATTAGTGTTTTCCTGGGTGGTGGTGTTGTAATTATAAGGCACTGTATCAGGGAACGCGGGTTTGGGCACATGGTCTCTTTCGAGTTTATGAATTTTTGTGGTCCTGATGGCTTGGTATTTATTCCGCTCAAATTCTGTTAATCGCGTGATTTCTTCGTTCGATAAAGTGTTGTGGTGGAGAAAGGTGTTTGTCATAGCGACCAGTTTCTTTACCTGCTTGTCACTATGATTAAGAGCAATTTCTGTTAATTTAAGAGATGCCTCAAGGAGGACGTTTTTCCATGTTATTTGGTCATGTTTATCTAGATTTGTAGCGGCTGGTGTGAGGGAGAGTGTCATACCCTTGGCGGCTATTCTAGCACGAAGGTACACTTGCAATGTTGATTTATGCATTTCATGTCTAATTCATTTGTCAGCAAGTTTTCGTACTTTAAGGAAAGTGGCACTGCAACTGGGAAGTGATGAGCTGGACTTACATTTCAGAAGTCAATCTTCTTTTGGGTGCGGGGATGGCACTGATGAGGTGCGCAGGTTGTAGTTATGTCCGGCAGGCCTTCGTCATTGTGGGGAGAATTTCGGCGTTGGGCTCCCGGCGAACGTGTTCGTTGGCAGTTCCGGGGTCCGTAATAGGGGGACGCGGTTCCGTAGTTCGGCAGGCTTCCCTTTGAGGAGTGGTTTAGTGGTGCTGTCGTGTAGTGCTTTTGGTCTCGACATCTGCAATGGAGGGACGCGTGTTGGCTGTTCTGCAGACTTCCCCCCTAGTAGTGGTGCGTTGTTGATGATGGTGAGGGGGTGCTTGAGGCTCGCGGGAGTCAAAGTTTCGTTGATCGTCGGGAACTCATCTGTGGTGTTGGGTGGGTGTGGGGCTCCTGGTGTATGTTGATATGCATAAGTCTTCTCGTAGGTGTCTTGTTGTGTTGAACGTATATTCACGGGAGCTGCTGGTTGAGTCGACCACCCCGTTGTAGCTTCAAGATCTCCACGACCGAGTGCTTTCTTGAGGGTTTCGGCAATCAAAGCGACACCCATAAAACTTGGATGAAGCCCATCCGCAGCAAGAAAGCGTCTTGGTGGCAACTGCTCGAATTTGTAGTCAATGTATGACACCTTGCTTGGTCTTCGGCAGTAGGCCTTGACTGTCTCGTTGAATTGACGAGCGTCCCGGTTGAAGCGGTGCACGAATCGTTCGTTCGATCGTTGCAGGTGTAGGTTGAGGTACCGGGGCAGCACGCATGAAACAACGAGCCTTTCGAGTTCCTGGCGTATAAGTATATATATATATATATATATATATATATATATATATATATATATATATATATATATATATATATATATATATATATATATATATATATATATATATATATATATATATATTGTGTATAGGTTTGTTGGCGGACACTCCGCGATCATTCACGACACTGACAGTTAATGTGGGGACCGACTCTCTGCACGAGCTGCTCTTTTTCTTATCAAAAGGGCGACCCACTAGAAAGCGCTGGAGAGGACGACCCAGTGTTCAAAGGTTTTACCACAACTACCCCGGGTACGAAAAGGGGGCCGCCTGGCGACCTAACAGCTGGGTACGATGAGCAGGTGAGTCATGGTAGGCATTGAGGCGCTCCACGTTAACGATGTCGCGTCCTCGACGGCGCATGCCCAAAGATGGTTCGATGGGTTCAATCAAGTAGTAGACTAGGGAAGTCCATTTGACGACACGGTAGGGGCATTCGTATTTGGGCAATAGTTTTGAAGATAGGCCAGTTGCAGTGGTAGGGATCGAGAGTCGGACGAGCGCTCCAGGGAGGAACGTGGGCGCAGTAGTGCTGGCGTCAGCGCGAATGCTTTTTTGCCACTCTTGATCATGCGCACTGAAGGTCTTTGCAAGCTCTCGACACTCTTCAGCAAGCTTGGCTGTAGCAGAAATAGGTGCCCACTCAGATGGATCTGGCCTGTACGGAAGTATCGTGTCGATGGTGTGTGACGGGTGCCTTCCATATATTTAAAAGAAAGGTGAAAAGTCAGTAGTGCTCTGAGGGGCGGTATTATATGCGTAGGTGACGAAGGCTAGAATGGAATCCCAATTTGTGTGATAGGCGGCGACGTACTTTGAGAGCATGTCGCCGAGCGTACGGTGGAAGCGTTCGGTGAGGCCATTCGTCTGCGGGTGGTAAGCAGCAGTTTTGCGGTGAACAACATTGCATTCTTTGAGAATGGCTTCAACGACTTCAGACAGGAAGACACGGCCTTGGTTACTGAGCAGTTCCTCGGGTGGACCGTGTCTCAAAATGAATCATTGGAGCAGAAAGAAGGCCACATCGCTCGCTGTAGCCGCGGGAGAGCAGTCGTTTCGGCGTATCGCGTGAGGTGGTCCACAGCGACAATGGCCCAGCGGTTACCAGCCGACGTTAGTGGAAGTGGCCCATACGAATCTACGCCAACGCGCCCAAAGGGCCTGGCAGGGCAAGGTAGAGGTTGCAGACCTACCGGCGACAGGTGCGCTGAAGCCACCTGTCGCCACTGACAATCCATGCAGGAGCGAACGAATTTCTGCACGTAGCGGTACATGCCTCGCCAAAGTACCGTTGGCGAATGCGGTGGTAAGTCTTCGATACCCTGGAGTGCGCACATTGCGTATCAGAATGAAAAAATCTGCATATGTCAGAGCGCAGACTGCGAGATATGACTAGTAGCCACTGGCGGCCGTCACCGTTGTAATTGCGCCTGTGGAGGAGGTCGTCGCGAAGGGCGAAATAGTGGGCTTGACAACGCCTCGCGCGAGTGGATGGAGTGGGTGTATCAGTCAGCAAGTGTATCAGTGAGGCAATCCATTGATCTTTGCGCTGCTCAGTAGCAATGGTATGAATGCTAATCGAAGAAATGTCAAGGTGAGACGCTGAGTTGTTGGCATTGTCGTCAGGCAAGGGAGAGCGCGACAGGGCGTCGGCGTCAGCATGTTGCCTTCCATTTCGGTACAGCACGCGGATGTCGTAGTCTTGCAGGCGAAGTGCCCACCGGGCGAGACGGCCTGAGGGATCTTTCAATCACGACAACCAGCATTCTGCGTGATGGTCAGTGACGACATCAAATGGGCGACCACACAAATAAGGTCGGAACTTCGTAAGGGCCCAGACGATAGCCAAATATTTTTTCTCGGTGACTGTGTAATCTCGGTGACTCGGCTTTAGTAAGCGTACGGCTTGCATACGCCACGACATATTCGGGGAACCCTGGTTTGCGCTGCGCAAGGACAGTGCCGAGGCCAAGACCACTGGCATCCGTGTGTACCTCTGTAGGGGCCGTAGGGTCGTAGTGGCGGAATATAGAAAGCGACGTCAACAAACGACGAAGTGTTGTGAAAGCGTCGTCGCACTGTAATGACCACGAATGGAGAGGCCCGTTACTTCCGAGGAGCTTCGTCAGCGGCGATATGATAGTCGCGAAGTTTCTAATGAAGCGCTGAAAGTAGGAACACAGTCCTACGAAACTGCGCAGTTCCTTGACGGATGTCGGTTTGGGGAACTTGGTCCTGGTCCGAAGCTTGGCTGGATCAGGGAGAATTCCGTCCTTGGACACGACGTAGTCGAGTGTTGTCAGCTGCCGAGCTGAAAATCGGCACTTCTTTGGGTTCAGTTGCAGACTGGCGTCACTAAGACGCGGTAAAACATGCCGAAGGCGTTGAAGATGCGTCGAGAAGTCCGGAGCGAAAACGACGACGTCATCGAGGTAGCACAGGCACGTGTGCCATTTCAGATCACGCAGAACAGTATCCATCATGCGCTCAAAGGTGGTGGGCGCATCGCACAGCCCAAACGGCATGATGTTGAATTCGTACAAGTCGTCGGGGTGACAAAAGCGGTCTTCCGTCGAGCGTCCTCAGCCATAGGCACTTGCCAGTACCCTGAGTGCAATTGAGGGATGAAAAGAATACTGCTGCTTGCAGGATGTCAATCGCGTCTTCTACCCGCGGTGGTGGGTACACGTCCTTATGAGTGATTTTGTTGAGGCGTCGGTAGACCACACAGAACCGCACAGAACCGTCCTTCTTCATGACGAGAACGACAGGAGATGCCCATGGGCTGCTAGAGGGGCGAATAACATCGCGGCGAAGCATGTCGTCGACTTTCTCGTTGATTACACGGCGTTCTGTGGGAGATACGGAATATGGACGTTGCCGCAGCGGTGGCTGTGCGCCTGTGTCGATGCGATGCGTAACGGTGGATATGTGGCCGAGAAAAGGTTGAGCGACATCGAAAGAAGAGCGGAATTCTTCCAGCAGGCCCATAAGCTGGGAACGCTGGCCCGGCGTAAGGTTGTCGGGAATGGAGGGACCGAATACATCATCGGATGATGAAGCAGATCTCGAAACAGCACTAAGGGTACACGAAATTGAGCAGTGCATGTCATCGGGTTGATCTATAACATGCGCGTCTTCGATGGATTCCATGCTGCCGAGATATTCTCTTCGCACCAACGTAACGTTGTACGGGGATGAGTTCACAACAAAAATAGTGGTGCCGCTGTGAGTTAGTTGCACGGTCACGAAAGGAACCAGCAAGCATTTTCTCATGAAAACACGATGAGATGGCGAGAGGAGTGCAGTGGTGTCAGAAAGGCTTGCGCAGTAGAGCGACACCGCCGCGGACGAGTTTGCAGGCACTTGAGTGTCGTCTCTGACGAGTAACTTGCTTGCAGCAGATGGACTGTCGGCCGACGTCAAAGATGAGAATTGTGTGAGTTCTATTTCTTCTGGTGCGCAATGAATGACGGCGTCGTGGCGGGAAAGAAAATCCCATCCTAGGTTGAAGTCGTGAGAGCATGAAGGAATTGTGATGAATTCGACCGCATACATCACGTCCTGAATCATAAGGCAGGCTGTGCACATCACTGTAGGGTGAATGATTTGGGCCCTGGCTGTACGGAGGGAGAGCCCGGAAAGTGGCGTGGTCACTTTGCGCAGTAATTGGCTAAGTTTTGCGTCCATGACGGATACGGCGGCTCCAGTATCTACAAGCGCAGATGCACGAATGACATCCACAAGCACGTCTATCACGTTCGACCGGCTTTCCCAAGGGTTTCCGCAGTTCGACAGGACAGCGTCGCAGCCCTTGCCTCGTGAACTGCGACGACTTGTTCTCCTGGTCGCCCTCAAGTGGACGTGGCAGGGTCGGCGACAGTGAGCGACGTCGTGGAGATGGTGAACGGCGGGTAGACGGAACGGGCGGGATGACGGTGACATAGGTGGGGGTTGGTCATAAAAGCGGCTTGATTAGCTCGGAAAGTCGGAGGCGACCTGCTGTTGCTGCACACAATTGCGATAGCGTGTACATGACCGACGCAACCACGAGCAAAGCAGATGGGGCGATTGTCAGCAGTGCTCCATCGGTTCGCGGGTCCCATCCATGTCGCAGAACGCGATGGGCGAGCCAACTGCTGATATGAGTGCACGATAGGCGGCACTCGGGGCACGTGGGTGACGCCGGCGCACGTAGGCGAGACACTTTCTCCGAAGGCCTGGGGCCTCGCGACGGTTTCGGTGTAACTAAGGGGAACAGTGACAGAAATCGGTGGGGGCGGCCTGACGACAACTTGGGCGTAGCTGAGTGGCGCAGATACAGGAGGCGGCTGGTGTTATTCAGGAACAACCTCAGCGATATCCTGCTGAATGGCTCGGCGGAGCGGAGATAGAAGTGTACTTGATGACTGCTTAGCATGTTGTGGGGAAGCAAAAGCCAGTAAAGATACCTGGCGGGCAACTTCCTCACGCACAAACGACTTGATTTCGGCGAGCAAGGTTGCCTGGTCAGGAACTGCTAACCAGGCCGAGAGATCAGCGTCACGTGGTGGCGGTTGATGGGTCATCAAGCACTGCCGCTGCAGCTCGTCGTAACTTTGGCATAACGTAATGACTTCTGCCACAGTGCAGGGGTTCTTTGCCAGGAGCATGGTGAATGCATCGTCGGCGATGCCTTTTAGAACATGCCTGATTTTGTCAGCCTCTGACATGTTCAGGTCCATTTTCTTGCACAAGTCAAGAATGTCCTCGATGTAACTTGTGAAGGACTCACCGGTCTGCTGGGCCCGTTCACGTAAACGCTGTTCGGCTTACAGCTTACGAACGGCCGGACGGCCGAACACGTCAACGACAGCGGTTGTAAAAGCGGACCAAGTCGGGAAATCAGATGCGTGGTTGTTGGACCACGTGCCGGCCACACCCGCGAGGTATAAAAACAGGTTGCCGAGTTTAGCTGCCTGGTCCTAATGGTTGGGGGCGCTCACTTGTTCGTACACGGCCAGCCAGTCCTCGACTTCGGTGCCATCCGTGCCGGTGAAGACAGGAGGGTCGCGGATGCGGGGGACACTAGGACATGGCGTCGGCGTAGGAGGAAGCGTTTGCTGGGCGGCGTCTTGGTGCATGGTTGAAACCACGGTGCGGGATCGAAGCTCCAAGGGTATCGAATGCGGACCGAAGGTGTTTGAAGGGCGCAGCACTCTCCACCAAATTGGTAAGAGGTTTATTGACGGACACTCCGCGATGATTCACGACAGCGACAGTCAATGCGGGGACCGACTCTCTGCACGAGCTGCTCTTCTTCTTATGAAAAGGGCGACCCACTAGAAAGCGCTGGAGAGAACGACCCATTGTCCAAAGGCTTTACCACTATATATAAATATATATATATATATATATATAATTGCAGGGAATAAATTCTTGGACGCCGGTAAGTAACACCGGCCGTGGGACCGGCCTTCTGACGAAGGCAGGTCCCACGGCCGAAACGTAAAGAAACCTTTCTGTTTTTCGACGTGTGTCTTCTTTTTATTCATATATATATATATATATATATATATATATATATATATATATATATATATATATATATATATATCAGTCTGGCGACCGAGTGGAGCCACACTGCGGTTGATTTCGTGGTTACCTGCTGAAATCTTGCGTATGATCCTATAAGGTCCTTCCCTGATTGCGCTGAGTTGTCCGCGGTTCGGGTGCCAGGGTGTTTTATATAGAACAAAGTCTCCCACTTGAAGCTCTATTGGTAGTAACTTCTTGTCATATATGACCTTGTTTTTCTCGTGATATCCCACTGAAATGTGGACTCAGTTTGTACGAGATTCCTGCAGATTTTCGGCAACGCCTGAAAGGAGATAGGGATACGATGGTGCGCCATACATAAGAAAGCAGGGTGGGTAGCCAGTGACTTCATGAGGTGTTCTATTGCACTCGTCGACAACGTCAGAGAGGAGACGCGGCCACGGTTTTCTGGGTTCCTCGTTGATCTTGCATCGGATGCGAGTAACGATCGTCTGATTAGTGCGCTCGTTTAGGCCATTACACTGCGCACGTTGTGAGCTTGTTAAAATCTAATGAATATTGTTGTGCTTGAGTAACTGCCTAAATTTGCCGGCAGTGAATCCTGTGCCGTGGTCGGAAAAGAACTTACAACGCTTTCCAGCTGCGAAAATACTCTTCAGGCAAGAGGTGGACGCGTCGCAAGTCTCATTATTGTGTGCGAAACCCCAGACATAATGGATGGCATGATCAACGGCTAAGTGAATGAATCTTTCTGATAAGCTGTAGTTGCCAAAACCTCCAATAGTGTCCATGGCCAGAAGAACAAATTGTTGTTTTGCTGGTGGCAATGACTCCAAGGAACCAAAGCAATTGGTCTTCGGATTCTTGCAGCGCTGGCAAGTATCGCAGTACCGCATGTACTCGCTCACGTCGGTGATGATGTCGGGCCAATAGTACTGAGGAGAGAAAAGCCGCCACGTCTTCTTTACCCCGATAAGACCGAAAGCGTCATGATCTTTTTGGAGAAGAGAAGACCGGAGGGCAAAAGGCACATAGACTTTTCGTATTCTTCTGCGTGTCACTATACTTAGTCCGTTCTCAATGGTATGCTTTCCGGGTGATTTGTCATTGTGATGCTGTCGCAGTTGCTCAGCAGATAGGAGTTCAACTATCGGGCTTCGAGATAGTGCATGAGTTTCACTGTTGTCAATTCCCTTTTGGTGTTTGATGTTTACGTCTTACATGGATAGTTTCAAGGATTACGGGAAAAGTCGGCCTCGGGGATTCTTGGTGCTTTTAAGCCATTGCTACGCTGCGTTATCTGTGATCACAGTGAAAGCTTTCGCGTGTAGATAGCATTGCCATTTATCAATGTCGTCAATAATTGCTAAGCATTCAAGTTCTGTGATGGCGTGAATAATTTCGTGTTTTGGTAACTTCCGTGAATAGCATGCGATTGTATTTTCTTTACCTTCATCATCAGCCTGCTTCAAGACGGTGCCCATACCTCTGTTGGATGCATCGCAGTATAGCACACAAGGCTTAGCGGCATCGTGGATGTTAAGGATTGGCTCTTCTGTCACGCATTTCTTCAGCTGAATGAAAGCCAGTTCACACTCCGAATCCCAGTTCCTAGTGACGTCCTTGCTGAGCACGCGTGTCAGTCGGTGAGTGATTAGACTGAAGTGGTCGATGTATTGACGATAAACAATGACAGCGCTGAGAAAACGCTGCAACTCTTTAGGGCGTGATGGTGTCAGAAACCGTAGGAATGCGCCCACGTTGTTTTGCTTTGGAGTGACGGTGCAATGTGAAACCTTTTGTCCCAGGTACTCAATGGAGGTTCGAGCGAACTGACATTTCATTAATTTCAGCATGACGACTTCGCTTTTGAAAGGTTTTAAAACGCCCTCTAGATGTCTCAGTTGGTCTGGAAACGTATCAGAGTAGCCAACAATGTCATCGAAGCAATTCGTGACGTTCTGCAAGCAGTGTTTTGTCAATATGAATTTGACAGCCTGTTCGAAGATGGCCGGAGCATTCCAAAGACCAAAAGACATGACGAGTCACTCGTAGTGACCGGTACGTGTCACAAACGCCATTTTGAGAATGTCATCAGGATGAATATTCAGGTGCCAGTTACCTGACGTGATGTCTAACGTCGAGAAGTACGTATATTTTCCCAGAGAACCGAGAACGTCATCAATGCGAGGGATGGGCTGATTATCAGACACCGTCAATTTGTTTAGTTTGCGGTAGTTGATGCAAAAGTGCGTGCGTCCTTCCCCTTTTTCTCTGCTAAAAGTGCCGGCGCAGCGTATGGGGAGGTAGATAATCGTATGACACCTTGCTTGAGAAGGTCGTTGATCTGTCTGTCCATTTTAACGCTGCCGGTTTTTGAGCATCGATAAGGAACTCTGCGAATGGGCACTTTGTTGGTGAGATGAATGCGATTTATTTTGCTATTGATGCAACCAATGTCTCTCTGTGACTTGGAAGAAATGCCGTCGTACTTGTGGATAAGCTGCTTCAATGCAATCTGTTAAGTTATATTTAGATGTTGTACATAGCAACTTCAACACCTTGCAAAGACACGCCCATAGTAGCCGTGGTATGGATTTGTTTACGAGAATTGAGGATGTCAGTTTCTTGGCATAGAGTCATGGTGTCAAGGTCCAGCGACAAGTTAAAGAGGCGGGCACTATCCAAGCCAAGAAGTAAGTTGCTCTTCATGCCTTGTAGAACATGAGCCTGAATTTCTCTTGTCACTTTTCCTATCTGTAACTTTAGATTAACGCGACCCAAAGTTTTGGTAGATGATGTGACTTGTTGAACTGAGATGCATGAATTCCTCATTATTTGCAGGTGAAGTGCCTTCAGCACTGCTTTGCTGATACAGTAATCGTAGCTCCGGTATCAAGAATAGCGCTGACAGGGTACCCGTTAATGAGGGCATCAAACTGAATTACAAGAACTCTGGGTCGCCCTCCTCGTTTCCCAGGTTGGTGGAGAGGGCGGAAATGCTTGCGCGTCGTGGGCATTCATTATGCCAGTGCATCTGTCAGGGTAAGTCATCCATCGCGCAGTGTTTGCACTCACGCACGGATGTTCGTACCGGGGTATTACATGGACGCTGACTAGTGCTGTCACTTGTTACGTTAATCTGTGTATTCCGAGCTGGTGGAAGTCGATGTAACTTCACTCTCTGCATGGTTCACTCTACGCGAAGTGAACCTGTAAGCCATGCTGCTGGTGTAGACGGGGTAAGCCCAGCAAGCGCCATTTGCATATGCGCAGGAAGGCCGTAAATGAGCCCTCATATAAGGTGCCCGTCACTTAGGTCGACGAGACATCCGAATGACATTTTTTCGTATAGTATTCCTTCAAGCTCTGGCCTGGTCTCAACGGGCAATGAATGAATTGGCGGAGAGGATCCGTGACGCCGCTCGTAAAGTGTGCCTTCATGTGTTCAGATAAGCTCTCCCAAGACGCGTCAGTGTCAAAAACCTTGGTGAGAAACCATCCGAAAGCCTCATCTTCAAGGTAATCGGAGAAGTAGCACAGCTTGTCTCACTCCGTTCATGCTGTGGCTTCAGTCCTCAACTCTGAAGGGGTGCAACTATTGAAGCGAAAATTCGTATGAAACGACGAAAATAGGATGCGAAGCCAAGAAAACTTCGCAAATTCTTAGGCCTTGTGGGGCATGTGAAATAAAGGACGGCAGCAATCTTTTCGGGGTCAGGGCGAATTCCTTCCTTGATCACGATATGACCGAGAACCTTGATGTATTTGGTGGCGAAACGACATTTCTTGGTGTTGAGCTGCAGACATGCGCTGGCGAGGCATGTTTGGACGTCACCCAAGCGCCTCAGGTGCTGAGAAAACGTTGTTGAAAAGATGATAATGTCATCAAGGCAGCAGAGACACGTCTTTCATTTCAGACCATGAAGGACGGTGTCGATCATGTGTTCAAACTTCGTGGGCGCATTTGCAGAGTTCGAAAAATATCACGTTAACTTCGTATAAGACATCGGGGGTTGCAAATTTCGTTTTTTCTTTACCGTCGTTGTGCCGTCCCCTCTCGAAGAGAGCGGCCAGGAGCCGTGTTTGCCTTTCAAGTGCCGCCAAAGGAAGTCGGGGGGACGCTTAAGCCCCTAATAGGAGCTACTTCTACGTTTTGAAAATCCCTTTTCCTTTGTTATGGCCACTTTAAACAGGCGCCGCAAACGACCTTCAGAGCGTCATTTGTCATCTTCTCTGTCGGCTCACTGAGAGAGTGAAAACACCGGTCGTCGACGGAAGAAGAAATGCCAAGCGGCCGGCAGACTCACCCTACCAGCCCGAGCAACAGCACCGCTTTTTTACGGGGGACTTCCTGAGTGTTTGTGAATGTTTGTTAAAATGTGACCCCAATTCCTGTTAATTAAAGTTACTTTTGTTTAAATGTTCACAAGTGTTCGACCGTTAACTGGCTGGATAGCGGACGCTTTGACCCGTAATGCGAGCTGCGAGACCAGCATAGTAAAAAAGCGCTTCAACTGCCATCGGCCGCCAACTCAACGTCCGCCGGCAATGGGATACGTCGCCACGGCAAGCCCCCCGGTTGAACCCAGACACACGCCCATTGCAAGGATATCATCACCAAGGAGTTGAGCAGCTGACAGCAGAAGGGCAGCAACAAGGTGGGCTCATTTCATCTTTTGACGCTCAACGCGCAGCTTAGCACCATTGTTTCACATACGTTCGCTCCGAGACAAAACGTGCAAGCAAGAATCGACCAGGACGAGCTGACGCATGAGTGTCCAAATGTCACACCACAAGATGAAGCTTCAGCATCAAACTTTCGGCCGCAAAGAAAAACAACCCTATCGACGAGGGCTAAAGAAATGTACCAAACGAGCCGCGAAGAGCACTGCCGCAAACTAGATTCTGTTTGGAAAAACGTGGAGAGCACTCTTCAGGCGGTGTCACGCGCTAAGGGAGAACAGTTTACTGGCGCCAAAACGCAGCTTCGTGCAAGTTACGAGTGCTACGAGCATGCTACCGCAAGATACTCAGCCTTTCTCGAGAAGGCGAAGACGCCTGAGGCCAGGCACGAATTACAGCTCCAACAGGCAATCGATGAAGACCGTGAGGCGATCGTGAGCGAAAAGTTACGAGAGGCTACGCCACAAGAACGCGACAAGGCGCATGAAACAGCATCGCAGTTCTCTCTTTCGGCTCACTCGAGAGCTTCCTCGCGATCACGACGATCGGGCTCCTCCACGATTAGCCTGGCTGTTGTGCAGGCCCGCGCGCAAGCAGAGGCCGTCAAAGCAAGAGCTCAGTTTGGTCGTAAAGAGGCCGCAATGCGCTTAAAAAAGGCAAGAATTGAGGCCGAGCTTGTGGTATTACAACATGAAAAACAGGCAGCTGCTGCAGACGCGCAGGCAAGTGCACTCGAGGCAGCTGTGGAACAGGATGGCGGGGAGTGTGCGCGCCCACACCCACCTTTAGACCGGACACTACGGGTTTCGAGCTACATCACTGAGCAAGCCGTCACACGTGATGCCGAGCTTGCGTCTCTTCGGGCGCCTGTTGTTCATCCGAGAAGCCAGAGCTTGGAGCATGCTGAAGTAGCCAACCTCCTCACGGACTTGCGTGACTATCATCAGCCGCCTGCGTACACGCCAGCACCTAACAGTTCCAGCACAGAGCTTGCCGGCGTCCTTCAATTCCTGTGCCGCAAGGATCTTGTCTCTACAGGACTTACGAAGTTTGATGATCGACCTGAGAACTTTCGAGCTTGGAAGTCATCTTTCAAAGGCGTCATCAGAGATGTAGACCTTTCTGCGCAGAAAGAGCTCGACCTTCTAATCAAATGGCTTGGTCCTGAGTCATCGCATCAAGTCCGAAGGTTGAAATCTGTTCATGTGGATGACTTCTCGAAGGGCTTGAACATCGTGTAGAAACAGCTCGACGACACCTTCGGACGTCCTGAGGCAATTGAGGATGCGCTGCTGAGGAAGTTGGAGGAGTTCCCAAGAATATCGTACCGGGATAATGCCAAATTGCAAGAGCTCGGAGACCTCCTGCCGGAACTCGAAGCTGCCAAATCTGATCCCTACCTCGCCGGTCTTAACTATTTGGATAGCGCAAGAGGAGTAAACAAAATTGTTTCCAAGTTACCATCTGGACTTCAAGAAAATTGGATGTCAGTGGGGACTAAATACAAAAAACAGAACAACACTGCGTTCCCACCCTTTGCGGTTTTTTTCAAAGTTCGTTCAAGACCAGGCAAGCATGAGGAACGATCCCAGCTTCATCCTGCAACCACAATATGTCTCGCCTTCCATCACACAGCGAAAAGAAGATACGACCACCAAGACCCCGCTGCACAAGTCACCTGTGTCAGCAAGGAAAACAAACGTACATCACGCCTTCGAGCAGGTTCAGGAAACCACTCCAAAGCAGCTACTTTAATCGAACAGCTTCGAAAAATGGTGCCCGCATCACAAGAAGCCTCATCCTCTTGCACGGTGTCGCGTTTTCTGTGAAAAAACACTGGAAGAGCGGATGATCTTTCTTAAAGCGCACGGAATATGTCTACGATGTTGTATATCCTCAAATCACACGCAGCGGCAATGCAAGGCGGTCGTAAAATGCTACATATGCAGCAGCGGTAATCATGCGACAGCGCTTCACCCATCAACTACGTGCTGAGAGTCGCCAAAGCCTATTGAACGCGATAACAGCTCTGCTCAGAATTTGGATGAAACAGTCACATCTACGCGTACCGAGGTGGCAAACGTGAATGACAACGACAGATCGTGCACTAAAATCTGCCTCGTGGATGTGACTCATCAATCTCAGCCTGACAAGATATTAAGACCACACGCGATACTCGATGAACAGGGTAATCGTTCGTTGGTTCAGCCAGAACTTCTCGACGAGTTCAGCGTGGAGGGCACACCTACCCAGTACACATTACGCACTTGTTCCGACAGTACTGAGGTTGTTGGCAGGATCGCAAACGGCTTCTTTGTGCGGAGCGTATCGGGCAATGTCAAGCTCTCCCTTCCACGTCTTCTTGAGTGCGATGAGATTCCGGACAACAGGGAAGAAATTCCAACGCCAGACGCAGCACGGAACTTCCCGCACTTTAAGGCCATTGCCGCTCACATTCCACCTCTCGAAGAGGCAAGAATACTGCTCCTCCTCGGTCGAGACGTTCTCAGAGTCCACAAAGTTCGCCAGACCATTAACGGGCCGCTTGACGCTCCTTATGCACAGAGGCTCGATGTCGGATGGGTCATTGTTGGAAACGTCTGCCTGGGTCGTACGCGTTAAACAGGCACCATAAATGTGTTAAAAACACACATTCTGGGCAACGGAAGACCATCCCTTTTTACCCCTTATACAAAACATTTCATGGTGATGGAAGCGCCGGTTCTCTACACTGCTGATTGATGATTGATTTGTGGGGTTTAACGTCCCAAAACCACCATATGATTATGAGAGACGCCGTAGTGGAGGGCTCCGGAAATTTCGACCACCTGGGGTTCTTTAACGTGCGCCCAAATCTGAGCACACGGGCCTACAACATTTCCGCCTCCATCGGAAATGCAGCCGCCGCAGCCGGGAATCGAACCCGCGACCTGCGGGTCAGCAGCCGAGTACCTTAGCCACTAGACCACCACGGCGGGGCTCTACACTGCGAATAGGCATCTAGTCAAGAATGATTTCTCATCAATAACAGCATCAGATGACACCTTGGCACCTAACCTGTTCGAGACAACGTGAGAAGACAACGAGCGTTCCCTGTCTATAGAAGATAGAGCCTTCTTCAATATCATGGATAGGGAATTATACAGACAGGTCGAGCAACTGGGTTGCCCCTCTACCATTCCGCTCACCAAGAAGACGGCTTCCGAATAACCGAAAACAGGCTCTATCTCGCCTGTACTCACTGCGACGCACGTTGCGAAAAAACCCTGAGACAAAAGAGCGCTTCGTGCACTTCATGAAAGAACTGTTCGTCAGGGGTCATGCAGAGGAAGCTCCACCACTTAACATCGACGAAGAGGGCTGGTACCTCCCCATATTCGGCATTCACCATCCTCAAAAACCCGATCGAATCCGCGTGGGGTTTGACTCCAGCGCTCAGCACGAAGGAGTGTCTCTGAATGGTGTCCTTCTCACCGGACCCGACCTGACAAACAATCTTGTGGGAATACTGACACGCTTTCGGCAGGATTCAGTGGTGATAACTGCCGACATTGAGCAGATCTTTTACAATTTCGTCGTTCGTGAAGATCATCAGAACTACCTAAGGTTCCTCTGGTTTAAGGACAATGACATCTCCCGAGAAATCATGGAGGGCCGAATGAAGGTGCACGTTTTCGGCAACAGTCCCTCACCCGCGGTGGCAACATATGGGCTTCGGCGAACTGCTCAAGAGGCTGCTCAACAATTCGGTGAAGATGCCAGGAAGTCCGTTGAGTGAGACTTCTACGTCGATGACGCACTCTAGTCTCTTTCGTGTGAGGAAGACGCCATCAGTCTGTTGCAGAGAACGCAAAAAATGCCTTCCACAGCCAACATAAGGCTGCACAAGATTGCCTCGAATAGGCAGAATGTGCTGAATGCATTTTCTTTCTTTCGTATGAGGAAGACGCCATCAGTCTGTTGCAGAGAACGCGAAAAATGCCTTCGACAGCCAACATAAGGCTGCACAAGATTGCCTCGAATAGGCAGAATGTGCTGAATGCATTTTCTTCGCAAGACCGTGCGCAGGGACTGAAAAGTCTTGACTTGAACAAAGACGCATCAAATATGCAGAGAAGCCTCGGTCTACTTTGGGATGTAGACAACGACACCTTCGTCTTCAGAGCTCCTCTTCAAGACCAGCCCTATACACGGCGAGGGGTGCTGTCGACCGTCAACAGTCTGTTTGACCCGCTGGGGTTCGTGGTACCTGTAACGGTTCAGGGAAAGCACTTGCTACGTGACCTCGTGACGGAAGGTTATGACTGGGACACGCCACTTTCGGATGCAAAAAAATAAAGTTGGGATGAATGGAAGAATTCTCTACAAGCACTTCATTGTCTACGTGTGCGGAGAACTTATGTACCGCACTCCACTTCTGAAGCCGCCACTAGAGAAACTCACGTGTTCTCAGATGCGTCCACGAGTGCCATCGCCGCGGTAGCGTACCTACGGGTAATCGACAAGCAGGGAAACAAACATGTCGGATTTGTCATGGAAAAGGCGAAGCTCGCGCTGAAACCTGATCACACAATCCCAAGGCTGGAGTTGTGTGCAGCGGTCCTTGCTGCAGAAATGGCCGATACCCTACTACGGGAGTTAGACTTCCCGCCGAGTTCTGTCACATTTTACACAGACAGCAAGGTAGTTCTGGGATACATACACAATGAAACGCGAAGATTCTATGTGTACGTAGCTAACAGAGTTCAGCGCATACGTGCCAGCACACGACCGGGTCAGTGGAAGTACGTGTGTACGGAAGAAAATCCAGCAGACCACGCCACCAGACCAATTCCAGCAGCGCAGCTCGAGAAGACGAACTGGTTTTCAGGACCCGACTTTCTCTCTCAACCTCAAGGGGAAGCATCATCATTATGTTTCAAGCTTATAGACCCTAATGAAGACGAAGAGGTACGCCCTGAGGTTCGCACCTTCATGACGAAAACCAACCAGCGACAGCAACTAGGAGCTGAACGATTCAGCAAGTTTTCAAGCTGGAGCTCACTCACACGAGCTGTTGCTGGCATCATCCGGGTTGCCCGTCGCGCCAAGAGTTCGCCACCAGAAGAAATGGATCTCGTGGATCTGCCCTATCGAGCCAAGGTCATCATTATTCACTCTGTGCAGCAGGACGTATTCTCAGAAGAGCTGCGTTGTATCCAGAAAGGAGAGCAAGTTCATAAGACAAGCTCGCTTCAAAAGCTTAATCCATTTTTGGATGCCCAGGGGCTAATCCATGTAAGTTGCCGCTTGAACAAAGGTGACCTTCCAGATGAAGAGAAAAAACCCTTTAATAATACCTGGCCGACACTATGACGCGAAACTCCTGGTGCGCCACCACCATGGCGGTGTGCAACATCAAGGTCGACACATCATGGAGGGAGCTGTGAGAGCTGCTGGATATTGGATTGTCGGAGGCAAAAGGTGCATCTTCTCTGAGTTGGAGGCCTCTATTTCGTGCAAGAAGCTACGAGGACGCCTTCACGATCAGAAGATGGCTGATCTTCCGGCCGACCGAATCAGCACGGAGCCCCCTTTTACAAACGTGGGAATCGATGTTTTTGGCCCTTGGTTGATCACCTCCCGCCGAACGAGAGGTGGTATTGCCAACAGCAAGCGCTGGGCAGTAATGTTCACGTGCTTAAGCATTCGCGCAGTGCACATTGAACTTATCGAATCAATGGACACGTCGAGCTTCACAAATGCTTTTCGAAGGTTCATGTCAGTAAGAGGACCTGTGAAGCTTGTACGCTCCGACTGCGGGACGAATTTTGTCGGTGCATGCAGAGAACTTGGAATTGGCGCTGAGAGCTTCAATAGCTCACAATTTGGCAGGTTCCTAGCGAACACCGGCTGTAAGTGGATATTCAATCCACCGCACGCGTCCCACATGGGCGGCGCATGGGAGAGGATGATCGGTATAGCACGCCGTATTCTTGATTCCATGCTTATGCAATCACGCCATCAACGGCTTACTCACGACATTCTTGCCACCTTCCTGGCAGAAGTCACAGCCATCATGAATGCCAGACCTATAACTACGATTTCCTCGGACCCAGAAGATCTCACCATCCTCACTCCGGCGACATTACTGACACACAAGAAAGGATGCTCATCCTCAACAACTGGAGAAATAGATACAACTAATCTGTACAAGCGACACTGGCATCTAGTCCAGAACATGGCTAACCAATTCTGGAAACGCTGGCGTTCAACGTATCTCGCTACTCTGCAGGAACGTCAAAACTGGCAAGTGAGGAAAAAGGATATAAAAGAAGGCGACGTCGTGCTCATCAGGGACGAAGAAGCAAATCGCAGCGATTGGCCCATCGGCGTTGTCACCCAAAGCCTGCCCAGTGCGGACGGAATGGTGCGCAGGGTGGAGGTGAAGATTGCAAGGAATGGCGCAATAAGGAAACTCTGCCAACCGATATCGGAAGTGGTGCCCTTGTTTTCGCCATCAACAAACTGTGGCGTATAACAAGCAGACACCAGACGGGGAGTGTGCCGTCCCCTCTCGAAGAGAGCGGCCAGGAGCCGTGTTTGCCTTTCAAGTGCCGCCAAACGAAGTCGGGGGGACGCTTAAGCCCCTAATAGGGGCTACTTCTACGTTTTGAAAATCCTTTTTCCTTTGTTATGGCCACTTTAAATGGGCACCGCAAACGACCTTCAGAGCGTCATTTGTCATCTTCTCTGTCGGCTCACGGAGAGAGTGAAAACACCGGTCGTCGACGGAAGAAGAAATGCCAAGCGGCCGGCAGACTCACCCTACCAGCCCGAGCAACAGCACCGCTTTTTTACGGGGGACTTACTGAGTGCTTGTGAATGTTTGTTAAAATGTGACCCCGATTCCTGTTAATTAAAGTTACTTTTGTTTAAATGTTCACAAGTGTTCGACCGTTACCTGGCTGGATAGCGAACGCTTTGACCCGTCAAATGCGAGCTGCGAGACCAGCATAGTCGTCGTGCATGGAAATTCGCCAATATCATGAACGCAAATCAATGCTTGAAAAGTATTCGGTGCCTTGCAGTGAATCAAGGGCGTCGTCAATGCGTCGCATGGGGTATACGTCCTTGCGTGTGATCTCGTTAAGTGCCCGGTAATCGACGCCAAAGCGCACGGAGCCATCTTTCTTCCGTACCAAAACAACAGGGGATGACCAAGGCCTAGCTGATGGACGAATGATTTATCGGTAGAGCATGTTAGCGACGTTTTCCTCAATGATTTTTCACTCAGCAAAAGACACGCGGTACGGGCGGCGACAATGGATGTTCCCTCGGTCTGAATGCGGTGCGCTGCAGTGGTAGTTCAGCCCAACGTCGAGGAACAGGTGTCAAAAAAATTGGCGTGTTACGTTAACAAAGCAAACAACTGGTGCGCCTGCATAGTTGTCAAGTCGTCATTGATAAGTGCTGTGAAGGGAAAAGGAAGAACCAGGCTTACTCGTAGAAAGGTCATTAGTAGAGGCAGGTTTAAGTGGCATGACGCTGACTGGATCAGCATCCACAACACAGGCTACCGCAATGCCCTTTGGCAAGAGAACTTTCTCCGATGTTACATTCATAGCAATCACGAGCGCTGAGCCATGATGAATGTGTACCAGACCTGACGCAAGGGATATGCCTCTAGCGACGCGAGTGGATGAAGGGGAAACCAAGACGTCACCGTGGTTGATGGCCTTAGAGGTCAGGGTCCCAATTCGCTCTTATGTGGCGGTAGTTCAAGATCTTCAGGAGCGAACAGGTGTAGTGGCTTGTAGACGACTTCGTCGAACAAGGAATCTGTATAAGTAAGATGCAGAATCCGTTCAACGAAAAGGAATATTTGCAGGCGCACGTAGAAACATCGGGTTTCTTCAAAAATTCTCTAAATCATCTCCCTGTTCTATACCCAACCAGACAGACTTTTGCCAGATGTCTACATTCAAAAATAAATAAAAAACAATAAAAATACAGTCTACAAAAAATAAAATGCAAACAGCCAAAACGAATACACAAGAATAAATCAGTGCAAAATGGGAAGAAGAAAAGACTAGAAGAGAATCATCGATAGGCAGTAAAAAATATAGGTGAATATAATCATGTGGAAAGCTTCTTGAAAAAAGGAAAAGGGAAGAATCTGTAGACTGTGAAAAACTATATGTTAGTGCAAAGCTGAGATAAAAACAATAAAAGTGATCTGTGAAAAATATCAAGACCATCAAAGTTAACTATATATAGAGTGTATTCTGTGAGTAGCAGGGTTTTGAAAGAAGTTGGCAGGTACATGAAATGGTTGATTTCCTCCTATTTAATTACGGGGAATCCAAAAGTTTACACAACTGAGAAGCAAAGGGCAGGATGTCACACCGTGAAGTAGTTTGCAAAAACATTTGCGCGATTTCGTCGGCAGTGAAGTGATGGCTTTATTAATAATACGGCAGTGTTATAACGATATCCACAGTCATTTCTAGCGAAACAATGGTCATAAATTCTGATAATTGTTTCTGAACTTGCTCAAAGGCTTCACTGCAAGTTTTAGCGATGCCATTTTAGATCACAAATGCATACTCAAGTTGATGAAGACGTATTGCAGTCTACAATTACTAGAAGGCTGTAGGAGAGATGAATTGTCGATAGATTATAGAAACACAGCCGGAAAACCAAAGGCCTCGCGGGGCAGCACCTTTAGTGTGAGCAGAAAATTAAGCATACTATCAAAAAGAACAACATCACTGAATTCATAAACCTTCCATAACGACACGGCATTGACAGAGCATTGAAAAGACACAAGCGATATTTTGCGATATATACTTGTAATGGTCCTTGACTAAAGAAATAGCACAGTTGCATTACTTAAGAAAGACGGGTGTCGTCAACCATTTATTCATATTCCAAAAGCACTACTTCCTTCTCCTACTTCAATCTTCTTGTTCCTTCTCGAACGTGTCCATGGCAGTCTGCTTCACCCTCCCAGAAATGTTTAGCTTACAACTTCTAATGTATATAGTATTTCAACGCATTACCAATTGAAGCACACCCAGCCTTTCCTGATGATCCTATGTACCACATGGTCTTGAGCACGCCGTTTAAAAATACCGTTTTAACCACAAAGAATGGTACATGAAACTGATCATTCGCAGCGCCAATTCCTTTTCAGATCAGGACTAAGTCTTCAACTTGTATAACTGGTATGTTGCTGTTGTATCTCTTGTCAAAGTTCTCCTTCATGCGACGTCTGTAGAACTATGCCTGTCTCTTGCTCTTCCTGGCTTCCTTTAGAACGGGCTTTTCAAGTAGGCCAAGCTCGCGGTAAGCAGGGAAAGCAGGGAAATCAGGGACCACTCCTGAGGCAGCAAACAAAGAATTACATCCTAAGCCACTGGTGTACGAGTGGTTTTATGTTTGGTGGCAGCCTCGAGGCAACATTTACAGCCGCCTGGAAACGTGGGGTACATTTTAAGGTACTGTTTAAGGTGTCGAATGGCACGTTCAGTCAGACCAGCTGCTGCAGGGTGGTATGGTGAGCAAAAATTTATACTGCGATGATGTTTACTCGAGCAGAGAAGTCGCAACGAGGTCGCGATGGACAATGGGCGTACGGCAAGTCTGGAAAAGGCGGCACAGGTTCTCGCGCAATCAGAGCACGGGGTTTTTCGTTCTCTTTGGAAGGCTGGTACGCGTTAGTGCATATGCTCCACTACAATACCCCCGGGGTGAAGAGTAGCCATCCTGGCGACTCAGGGTGTAAGCACAATGATAGGGTCGTAATAGGGCTGGAGACGGTCGACGTGCACGGTCTGGCGTCCTCGACGGCGCAAATCCGGCGATTGTTTTAGGGGCTCGATGATGTAATTCACCGGTGAGGTCCCGTCAATGACACGATATGGACCATGGTACCGGGCCCGAAGCTTAGAAGAAAGGCCAGGAACGTGCGGGGGCACCCAAAGCCACATAAGACAGCCAGTACAAAACGTAGGAGCTATGTAATGAACGTCGTCATGTTGGGTCTTTTGTAGACCTTAAGCCTCGCTTGTTAGAGACCGGGCCAACTGACGGCAGTCTTCAGCGCATCTGGTGACTTCCGAAAGCGGAGAGCACTCAGATGCATCAGGGCGGTACGGGAGTATAGTGTCGAGTGGGTGGGAAGGTTCGCGGCCGTACAACAGATAGAACGGGGAAAAACCAGCAGTCGCTTGCGTTGCGGTGTTGTAAGCGAAGGTGACAAATGGTAATACAGCGTCCCAGTTAGTGTGATCGGAGGAGGTGTACATCCTCAGCATGTCGCCAAGTGTGCGGTTGAACCGTTCAGTGAGACTATTCGTCTGTGGATGGTATGTGATAGATTTACGGTAGATGATTTTGCATTCAGCGAGAATAGCTTGGATGGCCTCCGACAGGAACACTCGACCCCTATCACTGAGTAATTCCCGTGGAGCACCGTGGCGGAGAATGAAGCTGCGCAGAATGAAGAGTGCAACTTCGTGGGCGGTCGCTGCCGGTAGAGCTGCAGTCTCAACGTAGCGTGTCAGATGATCGACGCCGACAATAATCCACCGGTTTCCAGAGCCACTATATGGCAGGGAGCCATAGAGGTCGATACCCACGCGGTCGAATGGGCGGACCGGGCACGGAAGCTACTGTAACATGCTAGTAAGGTGCCGCGAAGGTGTCTTGTTCTGTTGGCAAGTGGTGCAAGACTGAACGTATTTCTGCACAAAGCGATACATTCCTCGCCAGTAATATTGTTGGTCAAGCCTTTCGTAGGTTTTCAGGACACCTGCGTGAGCACTTTGGGGATCTGCATGGGAACTCATGCAGATGTCAGAGCGCATATGAGTTGGGACAGCAAGGAGCCACTTCCGACCACCAGGCATGCAATTGCGGCGGTACAAATTGTTGTCTCGCATGCAAAAGTGAGCTGCTTGCCGGCGTAGCGCTCTCGCGGAAGGGACAGCCGACGTATCTGTAAGGTATTTGAGTAACAATGCAAGGTATGGGTATTTACGCTTCTCCAAAAGCATGCCAGTGGTGTCGATTGGTGACGAGGTGGTAAAAAGGGGTGACAGAGAAGCCACTTTTGAGGTTAATTGCGATCGCGAAAGTGCATCGGCATCCGCATGCTTGCGACCAGAACTATATACGACATAGATGTCGGTCGTATTCCTGCAATCGAAGTGCTCAACGCCCCAGGCGTCCAGACGGGTCTTTCAAGGTGGACAGCCAACATAGAGCATGATGGTGTGTGACCACGTTGAAAGGACGGCCGTAAAAGTACGGGCGAAACTTCGTCAACGCCCAGATTATGGCCAAACACTCCTTCTCTGTCACGGAGTAATTCAATTCAGTCTTCTTGAGACCACCACTTGCATAGGCGAATACGTATTCGGCTTGGGTGCCTTTTCGTTGTGCCAAAACTGCACCAAGACCGATGACACTTTCATCGGTGTGAATTTGTGTGGCAGCAGTGGGGCCGTGGTGACGAAAAATAGGTGGTTAGGTCAGCAGGCGGCGCAGCTGGCGAAATGCGCCGTCAAATGCAGGTGACCATGCAGATATACCTTTGCTGTTGGAAAGCAGAATCGTCAGAGGTGCGGTGATGGACGCGAAGTTGCGCACGAAGCGACAAAAGTAGGAGCAGAGGCCGACGAAACTTCTTAGGGCTTTTAGTGATGTCGGCAATGGTAAGTCAGCGACAGCTCGAAGCTTATCGGGATCCGGATTGATTGATTGATTGATATTGATACGTGTATGGAGCGTTATTCGAGCACGTCAGCAAGCACTACAGGTGAGACGAAACGCTAATGCTGGCAAATACTCTATTCTACCTACGGGGTACGCCACGCGCCTGGTATGAGACGCATGAAGAAGAACTAACCACCTGGGACACATGCAAGCAAAAGCTTCGCGATTTATTCGGTCGGTCAGTTGCTCGTCAGATGGCAGCCAGGCAGGAACTCGCGTCGCGTGTTCAATCATCGACGGAGTCGTACGTCACGTACATTCAAGACGTATTGGCACTGTGTCGGAAGACTGACAAAAACATGTTCGAGGCGGACAAGATCAGCAACGTGTTGAAAGGCATTGCTGATGATGCTTTCAACATGCTAATGTGCAAGAACTGCGCCACTGTCGACTCCATCATGTCTGAATGCCGACGATTTGAACAAGCTAAAAGCAGGCGAATAACTCGCCACATCACGAGACTACCAAACACTGCTGCGACTTCGTCTTGCGAGGATTCTGTAGCGCCCCGTTCACTTGCGCCTCCTGCCAATATCGCAAGGATTGTTCACCAGGAGCTGGAAGCTATGGCCCCCGCTTCCTATCAGCCCCCTGCGCAAGACAACTGGGCAACAGTCTCAATTATTCAAGCCGTCGTACGTCAGAAGTTTGCTAACTTGGGCGTTTAGGTTCCCCAGCCCGCCAGACTTATGCCACAGCCCATGAGCACTCCCGTCCACAACGCTGACCACCACTCTGCTCCACTTGTCGCTGCGGCAGCTGCGACTCCTCGGTTTCCACCACCCTACCGAAATACATCGGGGTAGCGCACGCACGATGATCGACCCATCTGCTTTTCTTGCTCTCGAGTTGGGCACATCTCCCGCCATTGCCGCAACAGGTGGTATTTCCGGCCAAGCTTTCCTAATGCCGACCGCCGTCAGGACCGTGGACACTATTCGCAACCCGGTTTTCCGGATGGCCATATTCAGGACCCTTCAGCTCGCCGTTCATCTCCACGCTCCGAACCGTCCTACGCTGACGTCGTCGCCCAAAGAAACTGATCTAGCCACTCGCCGTCACCTCAGGGTCGGCCGTCACGCTCCCCTCAACGCCGCCGCTCTCCGTCAACGGCTTATTCTGGCCATTCTCCGGGAAACTGACGAGTGCAGCTCCTGGAGGTGGCGCTGCGTTGACGTCTTGGAACGAAAACCCTCAACCGGCTACAAATTCAAGATGCAATTTACTTTGCGTGTTCGTTGATGGCCACGCCGTTAGCGCTCTAATTGACACTGGTGCCCAAGTATCTGTTTTGAGTTCTACACTTCGATTTCACCTGAAAAAAGTTCTCACACCAGCTATGTTCTCTACTGTTCGAATCGCCAACGGAAGTCGAACATCGGTGCTATATATGTGCACTGCCCGCGTTACTGTAGCTGGCCACCACACTTCCGTTCTCTTCGCAGTCCACGATGCTTGCCCACACGACGTCATCCTTGGAATTGACTTTTTAACCGCCCACTCCGCCCTCATCGACTGTTCTACTGGTATCTTACGGCTCGAATTGCCTTTGTGCTCCGATTTCACTCCTTCAAGTCGCACTCGGCTACGACCCGTGGAGTCTACAAACCAAAGACGCCGCAAACAAAGCCGACGTCTTCGGTTTTGTGCGCATCGCGAAAGCGCAGCATAGCATGCGTATATATTGGCTTCAGAAAATGACAATAAACAGTTGGTAGTCTGCGCTCTTTCCTGTCTCCCTTGTTTTTTTCTTCAAGTTTGTGCAGCAATTCAATTTTTCAAGTATGAACCAACTAGTCTGCAAAAAAGTATTGACCCTACAGGAAGACTCGGCCGATGGGCACTTCAATTACAGGAGCACACGTTCTCGGTTGTTTACAAATCTGGAAAGCTGCACAGCGATGCTGACTGCTTATCCCGGCAGCCCGTTGATCTACCTAGCTCCACTGATTTGGAATCCGATGCCTGCGTTTTAGCCATCAGTGACTTTCTGAACGTGGCCAACGAACAGCGCCGAGATCCGTCACTGCTCACCATCATTGACCACCTTCAATCGCGTTGTGCTCACCCTTCTCTTAGGAGATACCTACTTCAAGACAACGTTTTGTATCGCCGCAACTTACACCCCGACGGCGTGGAAATTTTACTCGTCGTACCACATCACCTGCCAAAGGATGTTCTGCGACAATTCCACGACGCTCCAACTTCTGGACATCTAGGAGTCTCCAGAACTTACGACCGCATTCGACGACGAGTATTCTGGAAAGGCCTATACCGCTCTGTTCGCCGTTACGTCGCATCATGTGACCTCTGCTAGCGCCGAAAGAAGCCTACGACTCCCCCTGCCAGTCTTCTTCAACCTAATGAAATTCCAGCCAAGCCATTTTATCGAGAGGGGTTAGACTTGCTAGGTCCCTGTCCTACTTCTACAACTGGAAATAAATGAATTGCAGCGACCGCAGACTATGCCACTTGGTATGCAATCACTTGGGCGCTACCAACCAGCTGCGCAACCGACGTTGCCGACTTCCTGCTGTACGACATTATTCTCCAGCATGGCGCTCCGTCTCACCTGCTCACAGACCGTGGTCGCTACTTTCTATCACGTGTGGTTGGTGATCTACTCCGATCTTGTGCTATCCGTCACAACTTCACCACATCCTATCACCCTCAGACAAACGGCCTTACGGAGCGCCTAAACTGCACATTGAAAGACATGCTTGCCATTTACGTATCTACCGACCACACTTATTGGAACATAGCTCTTCCGTTTGTAACCTTCGCCTATAACTCGTCGCGTCATGAAACAGTGGGCTGCTCCCCTTTTTATCTACTCTTTGGACGTCATCTCTTACTGCCCTTCGACACACTGCTTTCATCAGACCACCCATCCTCCACTTCGTACGCTCACGATGCGATCACCCGGGCCCTCACGGCACGCGCGGTAGCGCGCACTCGGTTATCGTCGTCGCAGACAACACAGAAGTCCCTTTATGACCGTCGACATAGAGATGCCATTTTTTCTGCGGGGTCTCTTGTTCTCCTGTGGCTCCCATCTCGACGTGTTGGCCTCTGCGAGAAACTACTATAGCGATACGCTGGGCCCTACCGAGTCATTCTTCAGGTCACACCTGTGACCTACGAGATTGCCGCTACCACAAACTCATCAGCTGCTGGACCCAGAACGGAAGTAGTCCACGTTTCTCGTCTCAAGCCCTACAACACCGACTCGCTCATTTAACTGGCCTTGAGACGGTGCCTTACGGGCCAGGGTGATGATACGTGTATGGAACTGTCGCCCCGACATAGCTGAATTGGCACCCAAATGAAGAAGACGACAACGTGGTTGTTGTGGGTTGGACTCTCGAGCTTCTCCCGTTGGCCTGCATGACTGTGCGCTCTCTAAGCCGTTAGCAAGATCAGTTCTCGGTGAATAAATGTTCCCCGTAACAGTATGTAGGGTTTAACGTCCCAAAACCACCATATGATTATGAGAGACGGCGTAGTGGAGGGCTCCGGAAATTTCGACCACCTGGGGTTCTTTAACGTGCACCCAAATCTGAGAACACGGGCCTACAACATTTCCGCCTCCATCGGAAATGCAGCCGCCGCAGCTGGGATGCGAGCCCACGACCTGCGGGTCAGCATCCGAGTACCTTAGCCACTAGACCACCGCGGCGGGGCTTTTCGGGATCCGGAAGAACCCTTTTTCTTGTGATGACATGTCCCAAGATGGTTAGTTTTCGCGCTGCGAAGTGGCACTTCTTGGTGTTAAGTTGTAGGCTTGCAGAAGTTAGACGCGTCAGAATCTCGTGGAGACGAACAAGGTGTGTCGGAAAATCAGATGAAAAGACTACGGTGTCTTCTAGGTAACACAAGCAAGTTTTCCACTTGTGGGTACGCAAGATGGCATCGATCATGCTTAAATGTGGCAGGCGCGTTGCAGAGCCCAAATGACACGACTTCGAACTCATATAGGCCATCCGGCGTTACAAAAGCTGTTTTAGGGCGATCACATTCCGCCATTGGCACGTGCCAATACCCAGAACGCAGATCCAAGGACGTAAAGTACTCAGTGCCTTGTAAACACTCAAGAGCATCGTCTATTCGTGGTAGCGGGTAGACATATTTCTTCGTGATCTTGTTTAAGTGGCAATAGTCTACGCAAAATAGAATGGTGCCTTCTCTTTTTCTTTACCGGAACCACAGTTTATGACCAAGTGCTTTGAGAAGGCTGTATGACTCCACGTTTAAGCACGTCATCTACTTGCTCCGTAATGGCGTGGCGCTTTTCGGCGGAAACGCGGTAAGGACACTGTCGCAGAGGTGAATGTGAGTCGGAGTCAATAGTATGAGTGATAGTCGTAGTGCGGCCCAAAGCAGGTTCTTGAAAGTCGAAAGAGCGAAACTTGTTAAGGAGAGCAACAAGTTGGCGGCGATGCGAGGGGGGAAGGTCTGCGTCAATAGCATTGTCGAAGGCTGACGAACTTGATGGCTCAGACGCATGAGTGATTGCGGCAATGTGACATCGCGTTTCGTCGGGAACAATAATATCATCGATATGGTTGACAGGTTGTACATATCCTATTGTTTCACCACGAAGTAAGCCAATTAGGTAGTTGCAGTAGTTGGTAACCAGCATTACGGTCAATTGCAGTTGCAAGAACGGCAAATGGGAGAACGATGCCCTTGCGTTCAGTAAAAACCGAAGATGGCAAAAACACCACTATGGCGTCAGGTTTCGTCACACATGAAAGGCTAATAGGAACTGAAGCATCCGGAGGCAAGGTGATGTCGTCGTCAGCGATAAGTTTTCAGAGCGAAGCAGAACGGTCGGGTGGTGGAAACTAACATGTGGGCACAAGGGACACTTCGGCACGGGAGCAATCGATGATAGCTTCATGACTTGATAAGCAATCCCAACCCAGAATAAGGTCATGAGAGCAAAATGGTAGAACAAAAAACTGCACGACGTACAAAACGTCTTGGATGACGACGCGCGCCGTACACACAGCCGAGGGATAAATGCGTTGCGCGCTAGTCGTGGACAACACCATTCCACAGAGAGATGTGGTCACTTTCTTCAGTTCCCGACAATTTTTCGCGTTCATCACAGAAACGGTGGCCCCGGTATTGATTCAAGCTAATGTGGCGACTCCCTCAACATCAAGATCAACAACATTTTGCGACGAAAATGGAGGTCTTGAGAATTTAGCACAAGTTGCAGTTCTTGCCTCCTGAACTGCACTGATTAGTTTCCCTCCTCAGGAGGTGGTCGACGACGCATAGGCGATGGCGATCGGCGACGAGGGGATGGGAAACGAGCAGTTGATGGGCGGCGATCCGAGTCGGAGTGCCTCTGTTCATATGCAGACATGGTGGTCTGCGGCGGCGCGTAGGTAGGAGTTCCGAAGTATGCGTGCGCTGGTGTGGGATGGCGGTAGCAGAAGCGTGCAATGTGGCCAGCGATGCCACACGCGAAGCAGATAGGACAATTGTCTTGGGTGCGCCACTCATTAGATGGACGGAAAAAAGCGAGGTGGGACCTGTAAACAGGAGGCGAGACCGGAGGAGGTGGAGCCGATAAGGTGACTGGATGCGGTGGGGGCCGCGCGACCACAGCTGCGTAGCTGAGAAGTGAAGGTGGCGCAGGTGGTATGTAGCCGGCAGTTGAGAGCTCAGATGGTACCGAAGTGCATGGGTAAGGAGCCGGAACTGTAGGTAGGGCATCGCAAATTTCAGTGCGTATGGCCTGCTGCAGTGTCGAAGGCAGGCTTGTGGTGGGTGCGTCGCTATGCGGCAGCAGGGAGAGCTGTCGGGCGACTTCCTCCCTGATGAAGTCATTAATTTGGTTCGACAGAGTTCCTTGGCGAACGTTGCCATTTCCGAGTGCGACGGCCGAGATCAAATCTGATGATGGGACACTCATCCGGGCGATGGAACGCTGACGACGTAACTCATCGAAGCTCTGGCACAGGCTTACGAGGACTGCCACCGTGGTAGGGCTTTTCACCAGCAACATCTGGAATGCGCCATCCTCGATGCCCTTGAAAATCTGTCGAATTTTCTCTTCTTCAGGCATAGATGGGTTGACACGCCTGCAGAGGTCGAGCACATCCTCAATATAACTAGTAAACGTCTCGCCAGGTTGCTGGGCTTGGTGGCGTAGACGCTGGTCAGCGCGAAGTTTGCGGACCTCTGGTCGGCCGAACGCTTCGGTCACGGGGTTCTTAAAGGTGGACCAGTTGGCGGTGGCGCTTTCACGGTTGGTAAACCATAGATAGCTTAGCGACGTCAGCCAAGTAAGAGATAACATAGGCGAGCTTAGAGTCGTCGTTACACTTGTGGCTGGCTTTTACGCGTTCGTACGAAAAAGCCTGTCTTCGACATCTTGCTCACCACTGTCGCTAAAGATTGGTGGGTCCCGCTGACGGGTAGCACCGGGGCAGGTCGACGGGGCAGCCGATGGTGCTGGCTGTGGTGGGACGGGCTGGTTGGCGACTGCGTCAGTCATGTTGTACGGTGGTCTTTCGGGCAACTTGCGAAAGCGGAGCTCCAGGTCTGCTTAGGGATCTCAGCAGCCTCGACCAAATGCGATGATGTTTATTCAAACAGAGAAGTCGCAACGAGGTCGCGACAGAAAATGGGCGTATGGCAAGTCTGGCAAAGGTGGCACAGGTTCTCGCGCAATGAGAGCATGGGGTTTTTCGTTCTCTTTTGAAGGCGCATATGCATTAATGCGTATGCTCCACTACAATAGTAATGCCATGGTCTCGTATCCTTAGCCAGTTTAGCACATCGACAAGCAGGGCCATTGTCAGAGACTATGGTGTTCGTGCACCTGCAGCATTCGGCTTCGAGGAAAGGAATAACAGTGTTGGTATCTTCTCTTCCTGCCTTCGTGATGACCATTCTTGTGCATTCGTTTATGCCAAGCAGGAATGCTTGTGTTTTCTTGTTACCGTCACCCTTCTTTTTCAGTTCAGTGAAATCCAAGTGAACGATTTCGAATTTGATGTTGGAGTATTACGGTGTTATAATTACATCAGTTGACTGCTTAAACTTCACCTTGTTCATTTGACATATGTGGCACGTGCGAATGTACTTTCTCACGTCCTCTTTCATGTTTGGCAAAGTGAACCTTTTTAAGAGCTTGTGGTAGGTTCGGCCGAAACCATGATTCCCTCCAGACTAGGGGCTGTCATGGTACAGACGAAGTATTTTAGGAACCATTGTGGATGGGACATGATATTTCCCTTGAGCAAACTTCATTTCCTCTGTGCCTTCTCATAGTTAGACGAAATTTAATTTTTGAGGGTCATCACTTCTGTCGCGAACAAGTAGTTTAGACAGCATCTAGACAGCATCAGCATCTGTTAGAAGTGGACTGGGACCATGCGATCTCTCGAAATAAAACCGTTGTAGGTAGTTGACCCATCTGGCAATTCGTCCCTTTCGTTGTGCCATATTTAGGAGAAGAGTCACAGCTTGATGATCCGTAAATAGGGTGTATTTTGTACCCTCCAGGTACATACAAAAATACTGGACAGCTTTTAATACAGCCTATGCTTCTTTTTGGGTAGTAGTTTAATTACATTCGGCAGGCTTCAATGTTCAGCTGTAGTATCGACTACGTGGTGCTTCTCATGATCCCGTAGTTGTGGCGGCTTCTTATACAGAACTGCACCCGTTGCGCAGAGTGCGATGCGTCGGTATTGGGCACAAATGGCATGGAGAAGTCCGATATACCGAAAATGGCATCTGGTGATATCTGTTTCACTAGTTCACTGCAAGCTCTTTCGCACTCCGGGCTAAGGAAAGGAACGTATTTTTGCATCAAACAAGTTAGACATCTTATCCTCACCACATAATTCTTTATGAAAGGCCTGAAATGACCAGTTAGACCAAGAAATATTCGCAGAGAATGGAAATCGTATGTTTTCACCATGTTATAAATCCTGTCGACAGAATCCTGCTTTCTGCATGTTTAGTCCTGTTAAAGACCCTACCTAGAAACACCACTTTATCTTCAGAAAATGCGCTATTCTTGAGTTCGCCTTCAGCTGAGCTTGACTAAGAGCACTAAGAACATGAGAATGTTCCTCTTCAGTCTTCGAGAATATGAGTATATTGTCAAGAAGACATTGCGAAAGGCCCCGAGGTATAACTTCAGTGTATCATTTATTATATCTTAGAATCATACTGAAGAACTCTTTCATCCAAATGACAGGGGATTGTATTCGTACAAGTCAAATGGTGTAATAAAAGCCGTATACTTTTTTGTGTCCTTGGTCAAAGGAACTTGCCGAAAACGCTTACATAGGTCGATACGAGACCTCCATCGGCATCCACCTGTTGTGTCTATCTTAGGCATGGAAAATGGTATCAGCTCCATTTGTTTGTTGAGTGCCCTATAGTTCATAGAAAGACGGAATGTCCCACCTTCCTTCAGAGAGATAGTGATAGGTGAAGCAAAAGGTGATACTGAGGGCCGAATTATAATTGCATCCAACATTGCCTGCACCTCTTTTTTAAGCCGTCTTCTTTTTTCTTGACTTATTTTATCGAGCTCTTCGCACCATGGTTTTATCAGTGATTTTAAATGGCACTTGATGCGACTTCACTTCAGGAGGGTGGCTCCCAATGCAGACGAGCTCAGGGTACATCGCTTTGATGCCGTCTTCGCAATGCACGACTCGCAATGTTAGAGCTGGCGGACCCTTCGTCTTCTTTGGAGACTTATCGTCCCCGAGCTCTTTGTCATCTCAGTAAAGGGTAATCTTGAGCTTCTCCATGTCCGGGTGAGATAGAAAGTCGCACGTCCCGTCTGGCATTGCCAATACAGTGCTGGTGACAGAGTGACCTTGAAATTTAATGTCGACGAAGGACCGCTCGTTATGCAAGCTGACCAAGCCATCGTATTTTTCCTCTCGAATTCCTTTGCCAGTGTGCAAACGACTGATGCTGAGTCTATATCTGTTAATGATGGACACAGAAGCTCCGCAATTCACAAAAGCATTCATTTCGATGCCATCGACTTTCATGGGTATATGGAGGAGGCTGGATGGTAGCAAGCACCACACTTTCTCATGGCCATTGTTAAGTTGGTTTTGGTCACTCTCGTTAGGTTAAGTGAGAAATGCTAGCAAGTTGGCTCATGCGCAGTGCTGTAGGATCTATTAAATATGTCTCTGTCGGAACTCATCCATTTGCTAAGGCTGTCCATACATATATGAGCATGCTGATTTGTAGATAAGTACGCGTTGGTCATGTTCATGTTGAACATGTCATGGCTATTGAAATGAGGTTTTATATCAAATATTGATCCTCATTTTTTTCTTTGTTACCGTTAGCAGCATAATTTTCGGGCATCGAAGAATGTCTTCCAGGCTCCTTGGAGCTGTCAATGTGACTTCTCTTCGAATCCCCCACATATCCTCTGCATAAATAGGTCTAGCACTGTCTGGGAAGACAGGTTAGGCTCCGTGACATATAGCAGACGGCGTTTTGCCAGACGCATACTGGTAAGCTAGTGCATCGTCCCATCCTTGCGTACCACTGACTTCGAATGCATCAAGGAAATTCGCTTTTCATTGCCTCCAACATAGTGATGTGTTGTCAAGAAGCCGCAAGTCATACCACTTTTTTGCTGTTCTATCGAAATAACGACGCATGTTTTGAATTTTTTCTTCATCAGACAGCCAGTTATTGTTTCGTGATACACATTCATACAAAAATAACCACTGCTTAGGGCTTTGCGTGTTTTCTATGATACTATCCGGTACCATAATATTTGGAATAACAGGAGCGCTGTTCACTGTATCAAAGAGAATTTTCATCATTTGGTTGCGCTGCATCGTCTGTCGCTGCTGCTCTTCGACAATTTTTATAAACTGGCTCACGTCTGTAGACGTCTCTTGCGATAGTCACGGACATCACATCGGGTGCAGTACAAGGTCTTCCAGTGCCTCCAGACTCAGCTCCACCTTCACAAATTGTATCTGAAGAAGCTCCTGGCGGCCCACAGCAGCTTGCATCACCACATTGTCGGTCAAGACTGCTGAACCAACATCACGAGGAAGTTCAGTTGCTGGCTCACTTTGAAGTTGAAAACCCATGAAGACGACCGGCTGTGACGAGGTCTAGTGAATGAAGAACTTGACCCACATGTCCGCCTTTGGCTGCGCCAAATTGTAGTGGTTTTGAACCAAATAAATAGCACAGTTGCATAACTTAAAAAAGATGGGTGTCATCCACCATTCATTCCTATTCCAAAACCACTGATTTCATCTCCTAATTCAATCCTCTTCTTCCTTCTCGAACGGGTCCACGGAAGTCTGCTTCAATGCTCATAAACTTGGTCTTTGAAATACTCCGAAAAAGGCAATTTTTTTGCGCAATTCAGAGAAATAACACAAATTTGACCGCAGCAGTTTACAGTCGTTAACTGAATTAATTTCCTAAATACCTTGATGTCATCGGTATACAAAAAAAGAAGAATAAGAATTGCAAGATAAATGTCAATAACGCAAATCAACATAACAGCGCGCCTAATACCGACCCTTGAGAGACCCAAAAAGTAACTTTGTACAAGAAAGACGTTTGGCGATTTACGGCAATATAACATGATTTACTAAGTAAACAGCTGCGGAATAGATTCACAACACACGAATGAACATTAAAGCTTGCAAGTTCAACCAAATCTTCGGAAACAGACTGTGTGAAAAGCTTTGCTCAGGTGACAGTACACTACTTCAACGTGCCCTCTCTTAGAAAAAGGTGAATGATAAGTGTAATGACACCAGAAGCATTTGTGGTAGTTAAGCGGCCAGGTAAAAACTCGTGTTGATTAGGAATCAGTTGATTTTTCACGCTAACATACAATATACTGTGCAGAGCCAGCTCAAAGATGTTCAATGTGGCACGCAGTAGAGAAATCAGGCAATAATCAGAAACACCAGTTTTTGAGTCCGACTTACGTACTAGAAGAACACGCGCAGTTTTCCACATGCTGGGAAATGTGGAAGTGTTAAGAGAGATATTAGGTACTGCAGTCCATACTGGGCTAAATATATCACCATAAGCTTTCAGTACAGTGGAAGGTATGCCATCTGAACCCCATGATAACGATGGTTTTTAAGCGCCTAATGCAGGTTTTCGTCCAGCTACAGACTACTAGGTGTGCTAACTGTTTTAGGCTGTTTTCCTATTTGAGTCCTAGAGTCCGAGGCCTTGTAAAAAGATGAAAAGTATTTATCAACAAAGTCAACAACGGCATTCACTTCTACACCACCCGAGTCAAGTAGCCTGACGAACTCCTCACTTTTGCTCAACCGTTTGTGCGTATACATCTAAAACTCAGCTGGCCCGTCAGAAGCCTTTTTTTAATATTGCAGTACAGGAACTGTAGTCCCGCGTGTAAAGGTGTTTAGAGAGAGGAAAGTTACTTCTTCCTTCCACTTACTTACTTGAGAACATTTAGCTTTCTTTTGTGTGCAATCTTTATTTATACTAACTTATCAGCGCAAAAAAAATTACGCTGATATATCAGTCTAAATAATCACGAACCAACTTGCCTAAGCAACAGTTTTAGCGATCTTTTAGCTTCAGAGTACTTGTAAGTTCAAAGGAGAGCGAGGGGGCATATTTGCGACGTTCAGGTTTACATTGCGAAATAAACTTACGCAAGCTACTTAACACAAGCTCCGTAAACTGCTCAACTTGTTCATGAACACTTGGTTTGTCAGTAACCTGTGACCAATCAACGGCTGAGAAGTAATGATAAAAGCCCACGTGGTCACTTCTTTTGAAAAGAAATCTTGCAGATCGGTTAAATTGGATACTGTAGCTAACAAGAATATTACTACTAAGATAATATTATAATTATAATATTAATATTAGTAATAACAATAATGGCCGGGTGTTAACGTTCCCAACTTACGATATGATATCCAGAGATGCCGTAGTGAAGGGCTGAGAAAGTTTCGACCAACCGCAGATTTTTAACATGTACGCATACCCACACCTACTCTCTTCAATAATTTTCGCCTGCATTTAGGCAGCCAGTATTCGATCCTGCCACCTACCACACCGTATTTACTAGACCACCGCGGTGGGTCAAAATGGATTACAATAAAGTAAAAGCCCTTGAAGAGGAGCAAGAATATTGATTGGGCAGATCAGATTAAAGAATCTCTACCCGCATAAAGAACAGGACGAGGATATTTGTGTCAACATGGGATAGGTCTTTGTCCTCAAGCGGGCGCCGTCTGACAGATGTTATGGTGAATCTATATGTGATGATCATACAATCGACTAGAGATATGAAAATAGCGGCGCCCGCACAACAGGGGGCACTTTGTAAAAACATGTAAAATCACGAGGACATCGCGTTCTACATACCACTTTTTCCTTATTTTTTTCTTTTATAGTACTTGCAGTTATCATGGTCACAACTTCATTCAGCTTGCGTAATTGGTACGGCCATTGCACGTACATTTCACCGGTATTTCTGGTTCCTCCTCCGTGATATTGACGTCTCTGACATTCCACAAGACGTCTCCCACGCCGACAATTTCGCCACGCAAAGGAGAAGCATGGTTGGAGATCGGTAGAAAGTCCGATATGTTGCCCCAGTCAGCTAATCCGTGATGATTTAGTTCTTCGTAGGCTGAAAGCGAAATAAAAAAGCACGTGCTGAGACAAACGTATATAGGCTAAACTACCTTAACTACGCTTGCATGGTGGGATACCAACATTACCTCGAGGGCAAGTACACTGGACATTGGTCTGGAATGCAGACAAGATTATTTCCGTGTTCTCTAGGCGGCAGGATTTCGTAAAAATTTCGTTTGATCATTAAAACACAAACACACGATATATATATATATATATATATATATATATATATATATATATATATATATATATATATATATATATATATTTATAAGGGAAACAAGTGTATACCTAAGGGTTCGTTTTTTCGTGTTTTGACACAATAATAATGAGATGTAACAGGCAGTAATGCCAAGGAATGTATAGGGGAAGTTATTAGAACCAGTGGAATGTAAACAAGAAGAAAGAAAAGTGGGTCAAAAAATAACCAGCCGTGAGCAGGAATCGAACCTACGACCTTCGATGCTCTAACCACTGAGCTATCACAGCGGCCTTCCCTCACCCCACTTTTTTTGTTTATATGTGAATTTAGAAATAGGAGTGTCAGTCAGCGCCATCTATAAGCCAAGCGACGAGTGTGAAAACACTCATTTATGCGCATATGTGGCGTCACGTAGCACGTGATCTTATGACGAGCGGGCAGCTGATCAATAGTCTCTCGTATACAACCTAATGACACCAAGTGTGCCAGTACGAGACCTTCATTAATGAATAAGGGAAAGAAGCGTATACCTAAGGGCTCGTTTTTCCGTGCTTTGACACAATATTAATGAGATCTAAAAGACAGTAATGCCAAGGAATGTATAGGGGAAGTTATTATAACCAATGGAATGTAAATACGAAGAAAGAAAAGTGGGTGAAAAAATAACTAGCCGTGAGCAGGAATCGAGCCTACAACTTTCGGATAACGCGTTCAAAGCTCTAACCACTGAGCTATCACAGCGGCCTTCCCTCATATATAAATATATATATAAATATATATATATATATATATATATATATATATATATATATATATATATATATGTGTGTGTGTGCGTGTGTGCGTGTGCGTGTGTGTGTGTGTGTGTGTGTGTGTATGTGTGTGTGTGTGTGTGTGTGTGTGTGTGGTTAAACACGGTAGCATCGCAGACAGCACTGCCATAAGCCATGATGACGAGTATGTACCACACTTTCAAAGACCAGTCTTTCTTCGGATATGTGAACGAACTAAAAATTTGTGGTCTGTCTGTGTGTCACGCGATTCAGCAACTCGGCAAAACCTTACGCAAGTCTTCAAAACCCAGCCACCTTTGTCCAACGTTGCACATGTCTGAGTGACAACATCAATACGTAAGCATTACGTGGTGCGTTCCTGTACTAGAAAATGCATAAATACGCGATAATAAAGATCCGAGTGTTACGCTGTGCTGAAGATGCGACGCTAGCACAAAAAAACAAACGGTCGGCGACGATTCGTTTTTGCCGCCTGCCAGTGTTCCAAAGTTCTGTACGAACTTTATTTTCCGTCATTACAACCAGATGGTGTCCATATCTTACGCAGCGTCTCCAGACAGATGGCTATCGTCTTTTGAAGACATTTGCAACAGAGAGCGCAGATACGCGGTGAGTTTTTCTGTCTTCAAATTTTTGCTAATTTGCGTCTAGAAGTCAGCTTCCTGACAGGTGTACTGAATGGTGTTAGAGTGGTCTTTGTTTCGTTTTTTTTTCAGGGGTATTGTAATGATATTTCTATCCTGCACGTTACATGAGGGTAAACATTAAGGGTGCTTAGGTCATACATGTTAACTCGCCTTCGGCAATTATTTCATTCTCCAAACAAAACCTAATGACCTAATGATCTTCAAGAGTGAGTTAGGGAATGTCAACAAAAATAGTCTTAATTGTGGCAAGTCAGAACTTGCCAACTATAGTAAAAGGACAATATTTTGTTACACTGAGGCTCTCGCCAGTAGTATAACATTCCGTCAGCAGCCATAGTGTTTTGAACAGCTCTTTTAAAAGAGCACTTATATAATATTTTTGTGTGCGTGCGTTCACTTGTATGTCTGCATGTATATATACGAAAGAAAAATCCAAATACTTCAAAGGTGTTTGAACCCCCTCACCATCCACCTCCCTCTTTTGGCTACGCCCACGCCAAGGCTGCAAATTTTCATTCCAGTAAAGTGCTCACTCAGAAGTGTAAGGCGCACCGGACATATAGTTCACTGCCAGTTTCGTACCTGCCTCACGCCATGACCTTGCTGTACGAATTAACCTATTTAGTGATTTATTTATTTATCTATTTATTTATTTACTTGTGGTTCGTCTCACCTCGCAGTCCGATGAGCTTTGGGTCTCCTGCAGAGAAGAAAAAAATGCAAACTAGCTGTGAAGTCATTTGCCTCGAAAAGTGCTATTTCATAACGTTGCTACTTTTCTCCCTCCTGCCATTAAATAAATTATTAAGGAACTACCACAAGCTTTTACTTTTTTGAGGTTGTATTTCCATTACAACGGCTCTAGAAAAGAGCACTGAGCTTCATTCGATAAGTTGGTATAGATCAGGGGTCTCAAACGCACGCTCCCCATCTTCATATAAAATTTTGTGGCTTGTGCCAAAATGACACTCGCAATACATCCTCGCCTATTGTAAATATTGATGGTTTGTTTTTGCCAGCTATCGAGACAATACAGGTCTCAATATTTCTTTTTTTCATAAAGTACCCCATGCGCTCACTATGATTTGAAATATCCCCATAGAACGAAAACTCGTTATGCCAGAATCAGCCTTCGAATCTACTTTCAGTCGTACTGGTGGCAAATATTAGTATACAATTCGAAACCAGACGTCATGTCCCCGCCCGCTACCCCGTTAGAGCTATCTTCACTGTCCCAGTACTTGTAGGACCGAATAATTTCGTGACTGTGGCCAGCTATTGAAGTGAAACCTAAACGCTTCCTGTATATTGCCCTTCGATAGCACAATAAAAGCCAAAACGTGCCGATAACCCACGACCGGTGCTAAACCTTCAATAGCCCTGGGAATCCTTGACTTCGTCTCGCTCTTCGCGAATGTGGCGGTGGCCCGATGGTTACAGTAGTGCCCATCACAACAACGTATGAGCCCACCTCTAACAACCTGACTTCGGTGCCGGTGCTACGTTTATCGCGGAGAATCGGCCATAGGGCCGTATGGCAGCGAAGCATAATTTAGGCTTCATTGGTCCGTCCTTGTCGCTGGGGCACACGAAACATGAAGTTCGGCAACTGCAAGTGCACGCATAATTCTTTTCAAAGAAATCTCGCAATTAATCACAGGTTAGCTGGGGGTTTACCAAACTACTATAAAAACGCTGTTGAGCTCTCCGTCACAGAAATTGGCATAATACGAACGTAAACCGTGTCCTTACCAAAGTAGTTACATGTTTACGGTACAATAATATAATAGTGCGCGACACTCTTAGAAAAACATATCTTTACCAAAAAATTGGTGTTTAGCAGCTATATCAGCGTTTAAAGTGGTTCCACCTATGTTGACGCTTGGTTGTGCGTCTCAATCCTGACGACTAAGGCCTATGATCCATGATCTAACCCATGTGGTATAGCTGTAGTAGTTAGCACTATGAGCACCATCAGAAAAAGTGGTGACACCCATAAAAGTGTCGCTATCTGAACGCAGAACTTAAGCTAAGATCACTATTTCGCAACGTATTAGAGTTATTGAACTTCACGGATGCACTGCAGGAGAATGCAAAGCGCGTCGGGTCTCCCTCGTTGGCCGGCCGCGAGTTTTCTAGAGGCAAGCTTTAGCGAGGTATCTGCTGTTACATCCAGGTGAGAGAGGCCTGCGTCACAGATCTATTTCTTGGTATGAATGAATGCCTTCAGTGTGGCCGATGATTGAACTCACGTTGCCTAATCATGATGTGTTTAGGCTTTGACAAAGCTGTTGCTTTCTTGGAAACTCACTGATAGGGATGGTCGTAAAGTAACCATGCGGTGCAGCAGCCAATCGCGCAGTCCATGGTGTTGATGCACTATACCACTTTACCGCCCCTCGCCCCTAAACGGAGACACAGCCCCGCTGACTAATCACTGCGAGAAGAAAGTGTGCGATGTAAGATGTGAGTTTGCTACGGTTCTCGCCCACCAACGAGGGCGCATGGCATGCCCGGCATAAGCTGTCGTGGACCGACAGGTCGTGGGTTTGAGTCCCGCTGACGGACGTTTTTTTCCTGTGCAACTGATGGTGTAAATTTTTGGAGACTTCATTTTCATGACCTGAACACGTAACTGAAGCTTTCTGAATGCTTGCACAAAGCAATTTTGTTTACCTATGAAACCATAGTGTCGCCGCAATGGTGAAGCGATGAATGCCATAGCAGCAAATTTAAAGGCTATAGGAATTTAGGATAGCAGCTAAGTGTTTTGCGTCTCATCTAATATAACTGAATGAAAAAAACGTTAGGGTATCTTTAAGCTTCGCCTTTAGAAAATGAGCGCGATAGCAATATCGTGCTTTAGGGCGTAGTTGAACCACTTAGGGCATACCTCTGTGATGTGGCTCAAGAAGTTTTCATTTCGAATTACTACAATGCGGCCGATAAAGTAAAGATTTCTCTATCACGAGCCCCAATGTCGGTGATCTACTGTGGGCTATCCAGAGGGCCCACGATGCGGTGGTCGGGCTTTACCTGACTGTCTCAACGTGGGAGCGGCCCGCTGCGCGTTGAGTCGTGCACCTCAGGTGACCTCTAATAAAGTTTTGCATCCATTCATTCGCACATGCCTGCATTTTCTGTACTAGGCAGTATGCTTTAAGGCACGAGCAATTATGCGTGTGAATTGTTATCGATCGTGCGATGCGCCCACTACGTTGTCTCAAGTGAATACGTGCAGTAACGTGGTAGCCAGCTTTAAATGACAAAGTCATTATGATAGTCACATGTTCTGACGCCCGATGGTAATGTACATTTCTACCACGCAATATTATTGCTATATTACATGTTGCAATGTGAAGCCTGCATACAGGACGCCAGTGCTTCTACAACATGAACGTTCCTTCTGCTGTATTTCCTAGCAAACAATGCTATGTTATTTGTAGTTCAAAGCAGACGCGTGGCTGTGACGTCGAACACGTGCTTGCCACGCTAAGTCCCAGGACTCGATCGCACCTCGCGGCCAAAAACTCTTGTTATTTATTTTATTTGCGCCTTTCTCGATTTTTCGCTCACAACTAACGATGCCCACGCCGACGTGGCTTCCATCACAGGAATTCCTCCAAAATGATCTCTTTAACGCTATCGTGGCAACACTGGTGTAAGGAAACGCAACTGCTCCAGAAAACTAAGCCGTTTTTATCCTGTCGGTTTTCTCTCAACGGGAAACCGGGAAATAACAGGTCAGAACAGAGCAAGTTTTTGAGCGGCCTCCTGATGTCTGTTGGGACAGCGTCATCTACATCAGGCCAGTGGTGATGATGAAAATACACATCGACCATATGACCAAGAAATACCGTTAGAATAATTTTCGTTAATTTAAAGGTGCTCAGAGTCGACCCTACAATCTATCGGTTTCCAACAGTAGGAACCGGGTGTCCTACACACTACGCTGGCGACGCTTCTGCGCGACGCTTTACAACCGTGGCCACTTTGAAAATCTCACAGCGTCTCCATCTCCGTGTGATTTTGGCTGGTGAGGTGATATCACCGTCTTGGAGCGATCAAGTAAAATACTACGTCGTGACGCAAATGAGCACCGACAAGGAGCGCTTTGATATCACCAGCGCTAAAGTCACTGGAACGGAGGAAGTACCATCTTTGTTTTCTCTTGCCGGCGCGAGCTCTCGACGGGCTTAACCGCATAAATGGCCCAACTCGGGCCTCTCGCTAGTGTCTCGGCACGCGCGTGGCTTTTTAGATAAATAAATATATGCCAAAATTTTCTACGACGAGATATATCCGTATGACGAATTTGAATGACAGGTGGTTGCATGAAAATCATGACATGCATTTTATGTACATACAGCATAGTTTACATGCAGCCCTCACGACTGGTGGGCCTTCTTGATTTTCACCAAAATTGGTACTCTGTGAGGCGACTGTATGACCAACATAAATGAAACATGAAAACATGAAAACAACGAGGTGAATAAATTTCATATACAGCATTAGTTACTTGCCACGCTGATAGCGTCTTCACGGCTGGTCGGCTTGCTTGATATTCACCAACTCGGTAATGCGTGCGGTGATGGTATGATGAACACAAATGACAAGTGCTACTGTGAAAATCGTGACATGCGTGCCAGTGTTGATGTTATTTACATGCCGCAATGTTTATGGGCTCGCAGCCGGTTCGCTATCTCGACACAAACCTACATTGGTGATGCATGACGTGGATGTATGACGAACATAGATGACACATTGTAACAGGAAAGCAAAACACGCGTGTTATAAGCCATAATTTACATGCCGTGCTTACTGTTCACTTTCGGCCCGTTCGCTATATCATGATATAAGCCAAAATTGGTATGCCGGGACGCTACTGAATGACGAACGTAAACTATACCAAGTTGTAAGAAGAAAATGTGACGTTTCTTTCTTCCACCTCACAGTTATAGTCGTCACTGTATAGCGTCCCGTTATTCCAACCATGGCATTTCGCAAGCTAGCGAAACGGCGGCGAAGAATACCACGAGCCTGTAATGTAATTCATGCAGCAGACGCCTTGCATGTCATTATTTCCATGTAACCGCCTGTCTTTTACGTTCGTCGTACAGTCACGTGACACAGTTCAATTATTGGAGTATATGCAGATAGCCAACAGGCCGTGACCACACCATGAGAGGAACGTTTAGATCGCGTATTACGCATGGCATGCATGTTGTAATCTTTTTGTTTACACCTGTTATTTGCGTTTACCATAAAGTCATGTCATCCAATATGAATCTTGGTGTATATCGAGGTAGCGAAGCAGCCATTAGTAAGTCGCGAGTGTGGTAGTTAGTAAGTTGATAATGCCGTACATGGCATGCACCAAATCATTTCCTGCTACTCCCTGTCATTTACATTAGTCACAAGCACATATATCATCATAGTATTTTTGTTACGCGGTACCGAACTAAACGGCCATGATGAACTCTCAAATTTGGGTGCACGTTAAAGAACCCCCGGTGGTCGAAATTTCCGGAGCCCTCCACTACGGCGTCTCTCATAATCAAATGGTGGTTTTGGGACGTGAAACCCCACATATCAATCAACCGTGATGAACCCAAGACCACGTCTTAAAACTCATGTTGTACATGGCATGCGTGACACGATTTTTGCGTTAAGGTGGGTTAATTACGTTCATCATGCAATCTTGTCACGGCATGCGAACTGTGATATGTATGATGTTACCGAAACGGCTGCGAGAGTGCCAAGACAGTGGCGAGAAATTATGCGCGGTTCATTACATGAACTTTAGGATTTTCATGTTATGACCAGCTGTTTATTTTCGTAATACCGTCATTTTCATCCTCATCAGCCTGACTACGTCCACTGCAGGACAAAGGCCTCTCCCATGTTCCGCCAGTTAACCCGGTCCTGTTCTTGCTGCTGCCAATTTATACCCGCAAACTTCTTAATCTCATCTGCCCACCTAACCTTATGTCTCCCCCTTAACCCGCTTGTCTTCTCTGGGAATCCAGTCAGTTACCCTTCATGACAAGCGGTTATCCTGTCTACGCGCTACATGCCCGGCCCATGTTCATTTCCTCTTCTTGATTTTAGCCATGATATCCTTAACCCCTATTTGCTCCTTAATCCACTCTGCTCTCTCTTATCTTTTAAGGTTACACCTACCATTTTCCTTTTCATTGCTCGCTGCGTCGTCCTCTATTTAGGCTGAACCCTCTTTGCAAGTCTCCAGGTTTCTGCTCCATAGCTAAGTACTGGCAAGATACCTGTTATATACCTTCCTCTTGAGGGATAGTGGCAATCTACCCGTAATAATTTGAGAGTGCTTGCGAAATGTGCTCCACCACATTCTTTTTCTTCTAGTTACTTCAATTTCGTGATTTGGCTCCGCGGTTATTACCTGCCCTAAGTAGACATAGTCTTTTACAACTTGAAGTGCACTATTACTTATCTCGAAGCGCTGCTCTTTTCCGAGGTTGTTGTACATTACTTTCGTTTTCTGCAGATTTTCTGCAGATTCTAATGTTTTCTTTAGAATTCAATAAACCAAAGGAACAAGCAGGATTTCGAACAGGCTACTCAACAATCGATTACATTCATACTATCAATCAGGTAATAGAGAAACGCTCAGAATATAACCAACATTTATACATAGACTTCATAGATTACGAGAAGGCGTTTAATTCAGTAGAAATATCAGCCGTCATGCAGACACTGCAGAATCAGGGTGTCGATGAAGTATATATAAACATCCTGGAAGAAATCTACAGGGGATCAACTGCTACCATAGTGTTTCATAAAGAAAACAACAAAATACCAATTAAGAAGGGTGTAAGGCAGGGGGACACAATCTCCCCAATGCTATTTACCGCGTGCTTACAGTAGGTTTTCAGAGGCCTAAAATGGGAAAAGTTAGAGATAAGAGTTAATGGAGAGTACCTTAGAAACCTGCGCTTTGCCGATGACATTGCATTGCTGAGTAACTCAGGGGACGAATTGCAACTCATGATTACGGAGTTAGACAAGGAGAGCAGAAAAGTGAGTCTTAAAATTAATCTGCCGAAAACCCTCATGTTATGCCATACCAATTTTGATGCAGATCTTAACAAGCAAACGGTCAGAAAACCTGGTGGCGCACATGTGTGCATAGTTTATAAAAGCGCAGAGTTGATCGGCACATCTTAATGCTTACAACATGAATCAACTGTGGCCTTAGTAAATCTTTAAGAACTCATGATCAAGAGGCAATTTCCACTGCTTTTTGGCTTAAATACAGTTAACCACAATAGTTTACGGACCAGCGGTGCACCATCTATTGTCGACTGCAGTGCTTGGCCTGAAAGGGGCCTTCTTATACCCTGACCTTTCCATTTTCCACTGCCGCACAGCGCATTGTTCACAGTTTTCACGCAAAGTGCTCATCTGCAGTACGACCGTCACAAGTCTATTTTGCTAGTAGGATCAAAGCTATCATGGCGTGCCGCAAACGACATTCCGTTGGTTGCGTATCACACTGCGGCAAAGATTGCAACTGATAAGTTATGCTAATTGACTGCTGTCGAGGCACAAGCAAAATTTTCTGTATTTCTGTCCACTTCTGCATAACTGCTGCAAACTGGTTCCGCCATGAAGTCAACAAAGGCCACTTTTCATCTTTAGCAGAGCAGCAACTATACCTCTTACCAGCCGCCTATATCCCCACCGCAGTGGTCTAGTGGCTAAAAGGCACTCAGCTGCAGACCCGCAGGTTGCGGGTTCGAATTCCGGCTGCGGCGGCTGCACTTCGGAAGGAGGCGAAAATTCTGTACGCCTGCGTGCTCAAACTTGGGGGCACGTTAAAGAACCCCATGTGGCCGAATATCTTGGATTCCTCCACTTCGGCGTCTTTTATATTATATCGTGGTTTTGGAACGTTAAACCTTACATAACAATAGATGAAAACCAGCTCCTTGTGATCGTAACTTCATAACATTAAAATTTAAGAGGCACCCTCGTTAACTCTTTGTCTACTTCTGAGCTGCTGGGACAGTCAGCAAAGCCTAAATAACTATGCTGCTTTGGGAGACGTTGGCTGCTCTGTCTATGGCAGACGCTATTTTCGCAACGTCACGTCCTGCGATATTGTCGTTTCAAATATGTGCCATCGGAATTTTTCTAGTTTTGTTATGTTTTATGTGGCTCTCTTCCTTTTTTCGATACAAATGCTTTCTACATTGCCTTCTGCACTTGTATTTCTGTGTGAGAGATAGTCACTCTGGTTCAGGTGCGGAAAAGCCGTTTCGTCATTCATCCTCATCTAGCATACGCCAGCATCCAACAGCCCACCCCCCGTGCCACCATACCCCGCACCATGAGCAACCATACTGATGGGTGGTTAAACTCACGTTTCGATATAGTGGACATCATTTCAGTAGGATCCCTCTTTTCTGATTTTTTTTGTTCAGTTGCAAACTCACTTGTTCGTTCGAGCAGGAGAAATACGGCAGTGACCACGAAGGCCGGAAAAAACAGCAGGCTGCAGAATGTGTTGATGAGACTGTTGCAGTTGCGGGACAGCACAGCATCACCAGGATCCCTGTGTGGCGGGAGGCATTTTCTTTCAATGCTGTCAAACAGTCATTCACTGATAAGAGATGCACCAAAAACTCTAATTCATCTGATGGGCTCGCAAAGTCTATCACCAGCGCATCCGACATTTTCGCAATGGTAACAGCGTCAGCCCTTCCCCTGTACTGTAGATGCCTACTTGTAAACGATGTGCTGCCACTGTCACATCAAAGGTTTCTGTGCGCCATTACGGCTCATTTTTCGGAAACCTTAATTACGCATGGTCGCCAAGAGCGAAGTAGTTAGTCACTCTGAGATTTAAAAAATAACAATAACAAATCTGGAATGCTTACCATTCCCCTGGCAGAACCCAGAAAGCAAAAAAAAACATAAACAACCATTTCAAAAAAGAGCAAGTGAGGCAAGAATTTTTCCTTTGAGTTCTTGCTCAGTATTTGTGGAACACGCGCAACGCTGTTGCGCTTTCTGGCAGACGCGGCGTTTCGGCGGTTCCTTGGTTAATATTTTTGGATGTTACTAGACGGGAATGTGGCAATGTGAGCACCAAGTGTGGGAGGTCCTCAACCAAGGCAAGGAAGAGTTGACTACAGTCACGTGTATAAATATCCGGCACTACCACGTAGGCTGTACAACTTCAATATAGTATACGGGAGAATGAGGGCAGTGATGGGGTGGCCGTTTTTTGTGTTTGTCTAAAAGGGAAGAAGGCGTCTAATGTGCCTACGAATTCCACACATTCACTTGGTAGATCTGAGCGGGCACTTCGGTGAACATTCACCCCCCACCCCGCTTATGGGGAACCCTGCTCATGCCTGTTTATATTCGCAGCATTGCGGAAAGCTCTTTGCAGGGCTAATTGAAATTTGAAAACAAAGAGCACATATATGAAGGGAAAGTTTTACAATGTAGTCCATTGGGCTATGATGTGGAATTGTGGTAGTGACAATGACATATGTTAGTCTTGTATCTTAACAAAAAAAAACCTGTTGTTGCTTTTTCTGGGACAGCAAAGGCATAGCGTCTCCAAAGTCGTGTTTGAAGCGGATGCTCAATTCATCCAAAAAGACCTCTAACCACGGCTTTGAATAATTCTGCAAGATATATACTACGCTAAGAACAAAACTCAAACCACAACAAAAATAAGTATTGCGTTATCCAGTGGATGTACTGCGCAATGTGCTCGCATCAAATTCAAGCAACACTATTGAGAAGCATGAGCAACATTGCGCAATTTCTTCAAAACAGGCCAAGCAAACTGTCTTGTTGCTTAAAAGATGACCTGTACCTTTTTCTTTCATTAGTAATCATTCAACTCCCGATATGCAAATTGATAGTTCAAGGTCTTAGCAGTTTGCATCGGGGTGTTAAACAAAAGATATCTTCAGCAATAGACTTCAAATATGCGTGCCGATACGTTTTCTGAACGTTATATGAGCCTGCTAAGTATCTACTAAACGCAAAAGAAATCCATTCTCGTCAGATTTTTTTAGTAGAGAGCACTATAACGATCGGCAGCTAGACGTCTTTCATTTTTTTTGATGCGGGCCCAGTTTCAGGCTAACGAACTTTTTTTGCAATTCATTAGGTCGCTGTCTATGTTCAAACTACAACTTATTCGAAAATTTTTAAGGTATACTGCTGCTGCGCGATGTGCAAGTGATGCAGCAGTCAGATAGTTTTCAGCAATCACGACCAATGGTGAAAAAACTTGCAGGAACTTGAATAATTTGTTTCTGTTCTGCCTAATCATGCATACAAATTCTGCAAATATTCGTTCATCAGAGATTCTCACACCTATATTACGTACCAGAAAGGCACGGTACACATTCTCTAAAATATTCTCGACTAAACGTGAGCTGCTACTGGCGAAATTAGAAGAGAAAATATTGTTGACTGAAGACCCCGAAGTCAATCAATGTTGGTTATTTGAACTCAAGATCCTCGCAGTGGCAACAGGGGGACACTTGACTTCATATAGAATACTTACCTCCTTCCAGTGCTAAGGAAACAATAATCAAACCACCAACAATTTAATTCATGCGCATATACAAAGAAAATATTTCTACAGCTTGCCATTTATGATTTTACATGGCATTCCATTTTCATGACGCACAGAGTCTGGATATCTACAGATGTACACATGTGGCTTAGTAAGGCGATGAAAAAGGGACACTTGATGCCCTCCCCTAGAAGCCACCACAACACTCCTCCCTTCTTCCCCCCCCCCTCGATGCAACACAGCTTTTCATCTTCACAATCAGCACACAAAAATGACATAAACGTAGCAATCTATAAAGCACTCTAGGCCTTTCACGGACGGTGCGTGTGACGTCCACTACATTGTCATGCAGGCACAGGTACATTGGATAGACGAGACATTGCTTGAACGTCCGTCTAAGAGTACATGCTAGCTCTCTGAAAGGTACTCCATCCACACACCTTGGCCTCCTAAGCCGGCAGTGTGGCCGGTCTGCTGAGTTGGACAATACCACTGTGTTGATGAGCCATAGAGACCAGCACACGCGTGTGAATTTGCTGGAGCATGCGAAATCTCGAAAGCTGGAGACAGGTGCGTGAGCCAACCTTCAACCGCTCTCACAGATGCTGAGATTTCTTATCTGCAGCAAACTTGACTACTTGCTTGGTGGGGGGTGTCAAGTTTTCTTTATGCCTTCACGTTTTCATTGATATGACAGGTTTCTTCCATTAAAATTTCAGTTGTTACACAGCACTGGTCATGCACTTTCTGTTGTTTTTTTTTACTTTTGGTGCACTGATCGGGATGAGTGTGTTTCAACTGGCCCACTCTGCTACTTTACTACAGGTTTTCACCCTATGGCACAAAAGCATTGCCACGCGTGCACAGATGTGTCCCTTCTTCCAAATATTTCAGAGGCGCGAAGTTTTCGAAAAAGCTATATCCCGACTTTCTGTTGCAAAATAGTCTCCATGTACACGGTTAAGCACGTAGCAGCTCTTGCCGACCCGATAGATTAGAAGTTCAATTCAAAAGCATAGCGAAAACTTGCATCTGCAGGGGTGTTGTTGTCCTGAATCTTGCTGCGGATGCACAAAACAGAAGATAAGTAACGTTTAAATTTTTGCTGGGTATACCGACCGTTGAATTCTCGAATCGAAAATTCGTGCTTTGGTGCCGGGGTATATGAATAAACCGTTTATATTTTGAAAGCGCAGGTATGACATGCTAAGCCCGTTTCGAGGAACGTCCATGAAGGTATCCAGTCGTTAGTCTAGATCTATTATATTGAGAAAAGATGTCACCGTGGGGAAACATATTTGGTGGTAACTTAGCCAAATAGCAACGGTTTTGTTTATGCAAGGCGTGAAAAGCACTAAGCTGCTGTGATTGGTTTTCACCCATTGCAAAATAGAATGGCATAAGCTAGTATTGTGTTTGTTGTAGTGAGATCTTGTTGATGCAGTTGTAATCAATGCTCTTTTAGGGTTCACACTTTTTTTTTCTTTACGTGGCTAACGTTTTGCGGAAGATTGCGTATCCAGGATGCATTTTATTGATGGGAGGGTGGACAGACGTTCAACTGCCCTTCATCTCCTTTAAAAAAGAAACATTTCACACTCTCCTCTTTAGCTGGAAGTGGCACTGGCCACCATTCGTGAGAATTAAACACACATAAACGCACTACAATATGGCCGATAGAGAGCTGTTCGTCCCAGTTTTATTGACAGAGCATTAGACGAGTAATTTGAAGGTTCCGGGTTTAGATCCGACCTACGTAAAGGGTAATTGTTCTTCTACTTCAATTGCCTTCAGTTTATGTTTACATTATTAAACTACAATAAAGAAAAATTATTATTGTCCTCTAATGTTCCCTGTGCACTTTCACGCAAGTATAGTGTACTGATTGCATTGAGTGTGCGTTACTGAAAATTGAGCCCCTCGAATTATTTGCCTCGAATGATTCTCCATGTATGTGTTTACATGTTGTTACAAAGAGGTGCGCCAAAGCAGCAGCAAGCTCATCGTTGGTGCTGTTATTTACGTCTGCTAAATATTACTCATGTAATGAGCAGCATCAAAAGCAGGTAGCCATGGCAAATTACCGCCAGTAATTTAGCACGGAGCTGCAGCCTCATAACACTGTGCATGCCGGCACACTGCATGTTTTGTTTGAATGCGAAGCAGCTATTTGACTAGCCTGTGTAACGCTGTCCATCCGTGTCTCCGCGCCAATGCACCGCAGTTGTTGAAACGAAACCAAGTAGGCCAAGTCGCAGCTGCGCAATGGCGTCACTCTCCCTCATCTGCAGCAGCTGCCGGCTCCCACCAACACACCTAGGTGATTTTTCCCCTCCACCCGCTGGCTACACACTTCTCTATCGCTGGACCCTTTCCACCGCCTGCAACGCTCAACCACACGTCAATTGGAAACACCAATTCGGCTAGTTTGTCTGCAATAAAACTTACATGAAATCCAACCCGTCTCCCATGTCTGCGTTTCAAAGAAACGTTTACTCCAGTAAAGGCTACACCATGGTTTGCTTCAAACCACGGTGTAAAATTCTTACACCATGCTTCAAACTCTTCTTCAAGCGCCTGCGTCAACTCCATTTTCAGCCGAGGGAACGGCGTTCGCACCTCCACGGCTTCGCATCATGGTTTCCTTTGAGGAAATGGTCTATAATTTCCCTTTTAATACCTTGGGTTAAGTATCTACGTCTCGTTTTAACCGTTACGTCTACTACATATCTCCGCTACATTGGCGTGCCCATATATATGTCTAGGGATCGATCACTTTAGCACTAAACACAAAGGAATAACACTCGATGAACACACAAGCGTCACCCAAGGCTCTTCCCTACAAGGACTCATTTAACGTATTTAACTGGGCTACGCTATATTCACTCCGACCAGAAGAAACTTTTACTTTAGTTGAATTGATCGGCAACATACACTATTCCCTCGAACACACATATATGCAAGGTCAGAACAGCACCGCATTATATCTAAATACCGTAAATAAAGCAAACACAAAAGAAGTACTTGCTGTGACACAGCATGTATGCCTTCAATACAATCTTCTTACCTTCGGCCAATTCTTTGTCACTTACTGCGAACAACAAGAAGAGCACGCATTCATAATCTAAAACAAGAAATATCAATCGAAAGTTTATCGCACATTTTTGTAGAAGTTGAGGAATATGGTAGTTTTAAAAAAAAACGTGCAGGCTTGAGGTGCGAAAAATTCCTAACAGGGTATTTCACTACAGCGAAGGTTTGAACAAGTGCACTTCTCTTCAGCTAATCGCTGCTAAGAATTTGCTGATGCTGCTTAAAACTGTACATTTAGGGGCGAAGCTCGTTAAAGTGGTCCCCATTCGTCCCTCTTAGTAGTCGTAGTCGTAGTGTGTAACCGGTCTTACGTTTTGAACTCCAAGGAGGTGCCGGTGGGAGACTTCTCCTGTGCGTTGTTGAACAATAAAAAAGTTCACAGCGTGCGCGTTACCTAAAAGCCGAATTCTCCTGTCTCTCATTCCCCATTAGCTGCCATTGGCATGTACATTGACCACTATCTGAGAAGAAGGGGTTGCTACGTTATACTCACTGGGCGTAACCTCCTTGGTTTTAGAAATGTTTAGCAAGCGTTCTGCCGCAGCCCCATGAATACAGTAAACTAGTATGTACTATGAACTCGAGGTGATTAAAGGTGGGAAGTAGACACGAAGCACAAGCCGTAAGAAAGTGTGCGTGTGCAACCTCTCCTTTAGCCCCTGGAATGTCCGCTGGACGGCGGTGCTTTTAAATGAGCAATATACAATAAAAAGATGCGAGATGGTGGTACTTGGAGTGTTGAATACATGGACGAACGGACGCACAGACAGATACATGGACGAATGCACGGATGGCTCCACGAACGGATGGACGCAGGGGTGGATGCAGGGGTGGATGAATGGACGAACGCAGGGACGGACGCATAGATGGACGTGTGGACGCACGAACAGACGCACGCACGGACGGGCGAATGGACGCACGGACTGTCACACAGACGTACGCATGGACGGACAGAAGCAAGAACGAATGGACGGACGGGAGCAAGAACGAATGGACGGACGGATGTTTCGCCCCACTCTCCATCATTCATTCCGTGGACATGCTGCCATTTTTTATGGCCAGCTGCGCGTATAATAGAGCTATTTCGATTGTCTTCAGGTTGGAATTCAAAATTGATCAATTTGCCAAGGCTGAAACTTTGGTAGAAGACGATGGCGGCCCTTATAAGAAGCGCATGACTGCACACACACTACTGTAAATTTGCGGTCGCCTGCAATGAGTAGGGTCTATTGCCGGTGACTGCTAGAGCTCATTTTGCAATGAATAGATATTTTATGGTTTATTTTTCTAATATGCACAGTGGCAATAGAACTTCTAGATTTCTTTGTGCGCTGAAAAATGCATTTTGTTGCAGCTTATCGCCTCATGGCACCTTTAATAAAGATGCCTGCGCAACATGCTTTCCTCGTGAGCTGATATCTGAAATGTCAGTATTACAAATTTATTCTTGGTGTAGTGTTTTTTTTTTGTCTCTTCATTTTTTCTCTCAGTGAAATGCTTGTATCTTTCGTGTTACTTTGGTGATCATTTGCAAGAATAATGTATATGCTCTCTCACTATTATTTATTTACGCCATTTTTCGTATGCCGTCACTACTTCCTGAACCATAATCTGCTGGTCAGCTCAGTCAAGCTCGGAAAAGCTTTTCTTCGCATGCCCTCTTCTTCAGGAGGTGGTAAATGAAAGTGATTGAATCATCAGTCAATGTATTGATCGGCCGATTGATTAACTATTTGGAATGATTGGTTGAGTAATTCTTTGAGAAATCGACTTATGTAACATTCCCACTTTGCCGTTTCTGAAAAAACAAGGCTAGAATCACGGTCACTGAACTTTCGTATTTCCCGCTGAGCACAATCATACGTGTCAGCTTATGTTTGTTCTCTACCCATTTTCGAGTAAACACGGGTCACTCGCTTAATAGGACACTGAAGGCAAATATTCAGACGACTTTGATTGCTGAAATAGCGGTTTTTAAATTGTGCTTAAGAAGCGATTTTTTTTAAATAAACATCATTTTAGTGGTCCGCATCACGCTAGCGCACTTCTAATTTCCCGCCTGACAGTCGATTGTCTCACATCCCTCTTGGCGGGCAAAACGTTGCCCGGCTTTACAGCGCGGCCGCCGTCACCAGAAGCAGCAGTGGGAAAATAGCGGTAGCCACTCAGCCTCAGCAGACACAACATTCGTTGAAGAATTTTCTGTCATAACCTCCGAGATGGTGGGAGTGCTTGGTTCAACTAAGCCCCGTTCGATGGTACCACCTGTGCAGTTTAACATGGTGAAAATAGAACTTTTATACCACTCGCGTCATTTCTCAATGTAAGTACCGGTGGTTCTTTTTTTTGTATAAATCAAACATAAACCGCCAAACAGAATTTTTTACGCCTCTTGATGCGCGGTAGTTTTTTTTATTGCAGCTGGTTTGATTACTACCGATTAATTGTATTCGGTCGCTGTCACGTCATCGGGATCATTCCCAGAATGAATAGCCCACTGATGAGGCCGATCGTGTAGTACATTTAGCCTAATTTCTTGCTAAGTAAAGCACTGCTGTTGATAATATTGCCGTTTGAGACGTTGTCATACACTGAGCTTTCGCTCTGACTGAAATCGTTTTTGTCTTTAGTGTTTCTTTAGGCAGGCCATACATTTCGATAAGTACTATACGACACCTGGACCGCTTGATGATGACACTGTACATGAAAGTTGACATTGAACGGTATATATATATATATATATATATATATATATATATATATATATATATATATATATATATATATATATATATCTATATATATTGTGTGTGTGTAAAGGAAATAGGTCTATAAATAAGCGCCATTATCAAGATCTAACAGACAATAATGCCAAGGAATGTATAGGGGAAGTTATTACAACAAATGTAATGTAAATAGGAAGAAAGAAAAGTGGGTGAAAAAATAACCAGCCGTGAGCAGGAATTGAACCTATGACCTTCGAATAACGCGTTCGATGCTCTAACAAATGAGCTGTCACAGCGGCCTTCCCCGACCCACTTCTTTTGGTTTATATGTGAATTTAAGCGTGGTTGTGTCAGTCAGAGTCACCTGTAGCCAAGCGGCGAGTGCGAAACACCATTTTATAAGCTTGTGTGGCGTCACGTAGCACGTGAACCTAATACGAGTGGGCAGCTGACCAATAGTCCCTCGAATACAACCTAATGACACCAAGTCTGCCAGTACGAGACCCTCGTTAATAAATAAAGGAAAGAGGTTTATATCTGAAAGCTCGTTTTTTAAAACACAATATTAATGAGATCTAACAGACAGGTATATATATATATATATATATATATATATATATATATATATATATATGTATATATATATATATATATATATACATATATATATAATCTCACAAGGAAACGTATATTTGCAGATATTTACGATGATTACAGGCGATGGCAATGCCTGACACACTGGCAGGCTGGCACCAGTCTCTATCCACTTCGTAGTCTTTCTTTCAGGCAGGGACCCTCTAGCGCTTTATGCCCCAATCCCACTACTGCCTTGTGGCACTACCCCACGGCGTTAGAGCGCCGACCCGGCGCTTGTCACGAAAGGGGAGTGTTGGGTGACACATAAGGCTTCAGTCTTACCACGTGCACAACAGTGGGTGGTGGTTGAGTGCGCTTCGTCGACGACTCGCTGTATCTCGTATGTGAGGTTGGTGATCTTGCATAGGACTTTGTATGGTCCGTCATAACGAAATAAAAGTTTTTCTGAAAGGCCGATGTGACGACATGGGGCCCACAAGAGTACGAGAGAACCTGGTGCATACGAAACTTCGCGGTGGTGACGATCGTATCGATCTTTCTGAGAGGCTTGAGAAAGTATGAGTCGTTCTCGGGCAATCTGTCGTGCTGCGTCGGCTCGCTCTATGGCATCGCGGACGTATGTGACAGGGGAGCTTGAACTAGTGGGAAGGAGTGTATCAAGAGGTAGAGAGGGTTCCCGTCCATAAAGAAGGTAGAACGGGGAATAGCCTGTGGTGTCATGTCTGGAGGAGTTGTAAGCGAAGGTGACGTAGGGTAACGTTGCGTCCCAGTCACGTTGGTCTGGAGAAACATACATTGACAACATGTCCGTGATAGTGCGGTTCAGGCGCTCTGTAAGTCCATTAGTTTGTGAATGGTATGCCGTTGTGAACTTGTGGTTCGTGGAACAGGAACGTACGATATCCTGGACGACGCGACATAAAAAGTATCGGCCTTGGTCAGTAACGAGCTGTCGAGGAGCGCCGTGATGCAATATGATGTCATGCAGGAGAAAGTCGGCGACATCGGTAGCGCAGCTGGTTGGAAGAGCGCGGGTGATCGCATAACGTGTCGCGTTGTCGGTCGCCACGGCAACCCATTTGTTCCCGGATGTGGAAGTGGGAAATGGCCCGAGAAGGTCGAGCCCTACGCGGTCGAATGGTTGAGCAGGGAGCTCAATAGGGTTAAGAAGGCCAGCTAGAAGCGATGTTGGTCGTTTTCGACGTTGACAAAGGTCGCAGCTGGCGACATACTTTTGCACAGAGCGATATAGGCGTGGCCAGAAAAAACGGCGCCGGACGCGATCATAAGTGCGGGTGACTCCCAGGTGACCAGCGGCAGGTTCATCGTGAAGCTGTCGGAGAACATCTACACGCAAATGGGAAGGCACGACGAGAAGGCGGTCAGGACCATTAGGGCGCATGTTGTGGCGGTAGAGAACACCTTCATGAAGAAAATAGAAGTTCAGAGAAGTGGATGAAGTAACGGAACTCAGGCTTTCTATGGTGGGAAGTAAATCCGGTTCGCGGCGTTGCTCAGAAGCGATATCAAGAAAGTGTGATATTGATAAGAAGCAAGCCTCCGTAGCTCTCTCTGTGGCGCCTGATGGACCCACTGGATACCGTGCCAGGCAGTCGGCGTCTTGATGGAGGTGACCAGATTTATACACGACCGGGAAGGTGTATTCTTGGAGGCGGAGAGACCAACGACCAAGACGTCCCGCGGGATCCTTGAGCGAGGAAAGCCAGCAGAGTGCATGATGATCAGTTACAACAGTGAACTGCGGCCGAAGAGGTACGGGCGAAATTTATCGACAGCCCAAACAAGAGCAAGACACTCTCTTTCAGTGATGGAATAGTTCCTCTCGGCAGGGGATAAAAGGCGGCTGGCGTAGGCGATGACACAGTCACGTCCATACTGACGCTGAGCTAAAACAGCACCAATTCCGTGGCCACTCGCGTCCGTACAAACTTCTGTCGGGGCAGTCTGATGGAAGTGGGCTAATATTGGCGTAGTCGTGAGGGCTGCAATGAGCGCCGAAAATGCAGCAATTTGAGGCGAAATCCAAGTAAATGGGACATCTTTTTTAAGAAGCTCGGTGAGAGGCCGCGCAATACCGGTGAAATTCCGGATGAAGCAGCGAAAATAGGAGCACAAACGAAGGAAGCTCCGGACATCCTTAGGAGAAGAGGGCACGGGAAATCGAGTCACTGCGCGAATTTTGTCCGGATGCGGCTGTACCCCAGATGCGTTAACGAGGTGACCAAGTACAGTTATTTCGCGACGGCCGAAACGGCATTTGGAGGAGTTCAGCTGGAGACCAGCGTTGCGGAATACTTGGAGAATACTTGACAGTCGCTCAAGATTGCTTGCGAACGTTGGTGAAAAAACAATTATAACATCTAGGTAGCATAAGCAAGTGGACCATTTGAAGCCGCGCAGAAGGGAATCCATCATGCGCTCAAAGGTGGCCGGCGCATTACAAAGCCCAAACGGCAATACTTTAAATTAGTATAACCCATCCGGGGTTCCAAATGCTGTTTTTTCTCGGTCCCGTGGGTCAACAGCGATCTGTCGATAACCAGATCGAAGGTGAATGGACGAGAAAAACTTTGCGCCATGAAGACAGTCAAGGGCGTCATCTATTCTTGGTAAGGGGTAAACGTCCTTCTTAGTGACCTTGTTGAGATGTCTATAGTCGACGCAAAACCGCCATGTATGTGTTGTCCTTTTTCTTGACAAGCACGACCGGGGATGCACACGGACTAGATGAGTGTTCGACGACGCCTTTGGCGAGCATTTTCTCGACCTCTTTCTGGATGACAGAGCGTTCGGCAGCGGAGACGCGGTAAGGGCGGCGATGAATAGGGTTGGCATCGCTTGCGTTGATGTGATGGGTCACAACTGATGTCTGGCGTAAAGGGCGGTTGTCAAGATCAAATATGTCCGCATAGGATGTCAACAGATGGTGGAGGCCTTGTGCTTCGGAGGGCGAAAGATCTGGCGCTATCATTTTGGCAATGTCAATGCTTGACAGGTTGGGCGCAGTGAGCAAGTTGACGTGCGGAGTAGGTTGCTGAGCCGACAGTTCAGAAATATCACACTCTTGCAACGACGACATGACGCCTGGTTTAATACCAGCAGTCAGCACGTGCGAGGAGACACCAAAGTTCAAAAGAAATAGATGGGCCTGGTTGTGGCGTACTCTCACCATGGTGTGCGGGACAGCAATGGAGTGCTTTAGCACAACGTCGGTAATAGGTGAAACGACATATTCACCATCGCGCACAGGCGGATCACACACGAGCTGCACGTAAGTCGCGGCTTGCGGCGGAAGATGCAGGAACTCCGTGGCACAAAGGCGACTTTGAGCATCACGGGCAACAGCGGCGTCAAAAGACAGTTCCAACTGAAGAAGACCCGTCGAGCAGTCGATCAGGGAGGAGTGCGCAAAGAGAAAGTCGAGGCCAAGAATCACGTCATGTGGGCACTGCTCAAGCACGGTGAACAATACGATGGTCTGGCGCCCAGCAATACACACGCGCGAGGTGCACATGCCGAGAACGGTAGATGTGCTCCCATCGGCAAGCATTACTGCACACTTAATAGAAGGCGTGATCACTTTTCGCAGTTTAATACAGAGAGCAGCGCTCATGGCTGAAATTTGTGCGCCAGTGTCTATGAGGGCTGTAACGGTAACGTCATCCACCAAGAGGTCCAAAATATTGCGGCGTGTAGGAATCGTCAACAGAGGATTTGCAGAACCGGTCGTTAATGCAGCGTCACCTCCGGGAGCTGCATGGTCTAGTTTCCCGAGGTTGAGGGCCCAGGTCGTGCAGGGGACCTGGATCGAGAATTCATCGGCGAGAGAGATCGGCGGCCTTGGGGTGATGGTGACCGGCCGAACCTTCGGCCCTGAACGTTACTAGGAGCAGGCTGTGGATCGTACGGAGTAGAAAAGCGGCGAGAATTGCCTTCAAAGCGGCGCCATGTCCTAGTGTTCTAAGATGAATTAGATGTCCAACGGTTGCGATAGTAGCGTGCAATGTGGCCGGCGCGAGAGCAGTGAAAGCACATCGGTCTATCATCCGACGTTCTCCATTCAGCAGGGTTCCGGTAGCGGGAAGTGTAGCGTGAAGGGTACACCGGAATCTGGTTAGCAGAAGCCGAGGTCTCGGTAGTACGAACAGCGCAAACAGGTGTGATGCCGAGATTGGCTATTTCTTGGCGAACGACGGCTTGAATGAGGGAGACCGTAGATGCGTTGTCTTGAGGACCGTCGGAGGCGATGGCTGCCGGAGCCATTCTTCGAGTTCGCGGCGAACGATTCGGGTGACGTTTTCGGACGATGTAGCTTGCGTGAACTTGGGGCTGTCTTCGCAGGTCGAAGTGGCTGCAGTATTAGGCAGACGCGCAAACTGGTGGGTTATGCGACGGTTCTTGGCGTGCTCGAAGCGCTGACATTCTTTCACAACCGCGTCGACGGTGGAGCAATTATTAACGATCAACAGATTGAAGGCGTCATCTGCAATTCCCTTTAATATATGAGCGATTTTGTCAGTTTCGCTCATGTTCTCGTCCACCTTTCGACAGAGGCCCCATACGTCCTGTATGTAAGATACATATGATTCTGTCGATGTCTGCACGCGACATTCTAGGTCTTTCCTCGCTGCCTGCTGTCGCCCAAATGGCCTGCTGAATAACTCTACAAGCTTCAGTTTGCAAACGTCCCAGCTGGTCAACTTCGACTCATGCGTCTCATGTCAGGTGAGCGCTATTGGGATTGGGGCAATATATATATATATGAGATATAACAGACAGTAATGCCAAGGAATGTACAGGGGAAGTTATTAACATTAATGGAATGTAAATAAGAAGAAAGAAAAGTGGATGAAAAAATTACCAACTGTAAGCAGGAATCGAACCTACGACCTTCGAATTACGCGTTCGATGCTCTAACCACTGAGCTATTACAGCGGCACTCCCTCCATCCACTTTTTTGGGTTTATCTGTGAATTTAGAAGTAGGAGCGACAGTCAGCGCCATCTATAAGCCAAACAACGAGTGTGAAAACACTCTTATGCGCATGTTTGGCGTCACGTAGCACGTGAACTTATTATGAGCGGGCAGCTCATAATATATATATATTATATATATATATAATATATAATATAATATATATAATATATAATATAATATATATAATATATATATATATATATATATATATATATATATATATATATATATATATATATATATATATATATACCTACGCTATGTCTCTAAGCAAAGGCAGGCGCCGCTGATATGTTCAGGCGCTCGTGGTGACGTCGCGGAGCACAGGCTCCGCTCAACCCAATGCTCGCCCCACCATCTATTATCAGGAGACAACTGGCACGGCAGCTGCGAAGCTGCCTCGGAGAACACCGCGTCGGGGAGCCTGTCGGTGGGGTGGGTAGCCACCTTACAGTTGGGGAGCATGTTCCAGTTACGTAACCATAGAGTGTGGTTCCGAGTCTTGGGCTGGGTCAGCACGTCCTTTTTTTATTTTTATTTTTTTTTTCAGTGACCGGGCGAACGCTCTCTTCAGGCCGTCGAGCACGCACTCTGCCTCCGCCTGCCGCTGCCACATGATGGTGCTGCGCGAGGAGACTACAGGCGTGAGCCAACACCTGATTTTAAGGGCACAACCGGATACATCTATCCATCTATCCATCCAAGGGATGCTGGTGTTAACGGCCACGCGTATTAAAGAGCTCGCGAATTCGTGTTTTAGTCCGAGTTAATTTGCAGTCGTTCTTCTCGCCTTTCACGGATGCAGGGAGGATGAAAAGTAAGACGAACGTAGCGGCGCGCTGTTTTCACCTGGCTCTGTCGGTCCGTGCTACTTGTTCGATATATGCGTTCGAGTTTTGGAGCATTCGCGTTTTATTTTTCCTTTGAAGCTGTTGCAACCTCATTATGTGCATGCCTCAGTATACATTACTGCTGTCTACCATTCTGCACATCTGACGGAAAAAAAATCAGATTCTTTTTTTCCATTCTTCATTAGTTACAAAAAAAAAAGGCTTGCCGGTCTCTCTATGGATTCATCTGAAACGACTGAAAGACAAAGACTATCCTCGTTTTATTCCGATTCACTGCACTGAATGTTTTCTACTTCCCTCCGAGATGTTTCTGCACACAACATGGTTTTCTTAAAGTCTAAAAGATTGGAGACAAAGCTAGCTTTCTGCCCCTCTGCTGGTTATGCACTGTTCTCATGATTGGCCCATTTCAACTAAGCGAAGATGTTGTATGATGCCGTCAGGCTATGTGACCTCCCAATACGTCATAAATATTTATGATTTATGACGTCATACCATGATGTGTTTACGTAATCATGATTTCTCGCATCACCCATGTTCACGCCGTTGATGCGAGAAGACGCGGGCGCCACCGGCGATCAATTTTCGCTTTTGATGAGGCATATAAATCTATTGCCTTAATGTACCCTATGGCTGTAGCTGCGTGAAATTTCAGCTTCCGCTGGTGTTCGGGGAGAGCGTGCTTGTAGTAATCAGGCAGCACAATTGGTCTCCTAATAAATCTTCGTACTACTGTCTAATATGTGGCCGTCATTTACAACCCGAGAACTTTACAGATTATAAGTAGTGGGGGCTTAAGACTACGCGTCACGTTTGGCAACATGGTAATTGATATCACTAAACGGCATTGCGCTGCATCCGAACAGTCAACAAATGAGTCTATCAGTAACAACGCTCCACCGCGATCATTGCCGTGTGCAACGCTAACATTACGCCCCGAAACTGAATGGGAGCCCATGGGCACCACACAGGCATTCGGCTCCACTCTTCTCGCTACCTAATTAAGAGGCGAGAGGGGAGGAAAAATAAACAAAGCTGAGCAGCTGGATAATGAGGCTACAACATTACGTCCACGAATACCTAGACAAGCTCAAGCAACTGACCACAGGCCACATTTTTCATGCATGTCACCTTCGCTCAAGTTGAGACTCGGCATTAGACTTCAGACTTTAACAGCGCCTGTTCAAAACATAGGCAATGATAGCAGAAATTACGCCGCATATGAAGCTTTTCTTGTTTATTTCCCGATGATATCATTGTTCAATCTCCCAGAAGTTGGAATCACCTGCCATAGTTCCTCTTTAACTTAACCCAAATAGTGCGCGAATATACACGAATGACATCTTCGTCTCGTTCAGTGTAGGACCTGGTGTTGCTTTCAAACAAATTGTGCAAATATAATATCTGTGTTAATGAGGGAATTTCTGATCATAGATTGGTCTCTGTTACTATTCCACTGAGTGTTTCACGAGCTAGAACCTATAAGACCGTGCAAGTAAAAGATTGCAGAAACGCGGATGACACTTCAATTCTTGACATGCTGGGGTATTCATCTGGTCATTTTGAGCACGCATCCGAACGCCAAACAGTTGATGATTTGTGGCAACGTTTTAAAGATATTATTAAATATTGCATCGACAAATTCGTTCCTAGTAGAGTAAAACAGACTAAGAAGCGCAATCTGTGGATAACACGAGATATTATTCACAAAAAGCGAAAATTAAAAAGGCTGCGGAGGAAAAGAAACCATCACTTCCAGGATATAGCACGTGTACGAAAAGAATTGAAGAAATACTTGTTGGTATCTAAGCGCGCTTTTTTGGACAAAAGTGGAGTTCTTTTATTGAACATTCACCTCGCAAGTGCTGGTTTTATACGTTCAATCGGCTCGATAAAATTGACCAGCTGAAACGTGGAAATGAAATCATGACGAAGAATGTTGATATTGCAGATAGTCTTGACATTTTTTTAGTCAGTTTTTACAAGACGCAGATGTGTCACTGAAACAGAGGATGTAATAAGCCACTTATCTGAGCCGATGGGTGAGATTACTATCAGTCGAGAAGGAGTATTGAATAGTCTATTGTCTCTTCATTCCAAAAAAGCATGCGGGCCTGATTAAATACCCACCCCTTCTTTGCAGCGTTATGCGGAGTGGATATCTTACTACTTAGAAGTTATTTTTCAAAAATCTATTTGTACTAGTTCAGTGTCATCGGACTGGCGCACACCTGTAGTTGTCCTTGTGTTTTAGAGTGGTGATCGGTTGTCCGCCAATTATTACCGTCCCGTATCACTCACATCAATCTGCTGCAAAATATTGGAACATGTCATTGTCAAGCATGTTATCACATTCCTAGAAAATAAAAACTACTTTTATCCTTATCAGCATGGCTTTAGGATTAAAGTTTTAACTACAATACAGCTTAACGAAACTATTCATGACTTTCCGACAGCTTTAGATATGAATGAACAAATGGATGTCATCTGCATAGATTTCGCTAAGGCCTTCGATAAGGTACCTCATGACAGATTACTGTATAAGCTTCACTGCGCTAGACTAAGTCAACTTTTACTTAATTGGATTAAAGCCTACCTAAATGACAGTAAGCAATTCGTGAAAATTGATAACTCTATGTCTAGCTCATTAGAAGTTTTTTCTGGGGTTCCACAAGGCTCGGTTCTTGGGCCCCTATTGTTTCTGATATATGTCAATGATATCGCAGGTATAGCAAAATCACATGTTAAGCTCAAACTGTTTGCTGATGATTGTTTAATTTACGCGCGAGTGACTGGTAGGAAGGACCAATTGAACATTGCCGAATGTCTAAAGGAATTACACTCATGGTGTGAGGCTTCGGGAATGGAAATCAATTATTCGAAATCTACCGTCACCCACATTTCTAGGAAAAAAACGATAATTTCGTTTGAATACTGTATCAGGAATCACACCTTGTTGACAGTTAAGGCATTTAAGTACCTAGGTCTCTCAATAACGCTTAACCTAAAGTGGCACACACATATTGATTATGTTTGCTCTAGGGCGTCACAAAAATTGTACATATTAGGAAAAAAACTGCAGGGTGCTATTATGGACGTACAACTTCTTGCTTTTAAAACTTTCATACGGCCGATACTGGAATATGCCAGTATTGTCTGGAGCCCCCACCAAAAAGTGCTTGTAAGTAAACTTGAACGCATACGACGGCTTGCAGCTCGCTTTATATGCTCGAGATATTAGCAGAACGACTCAGTCACAGAAATGCTACAACTATGTGATCTGGAGACGCTCCACAAGCGCAGACGCAAAAATAGAATAAAGTTTCTTTTTCAATTATTAGAAGGTGAGTTTCAAATTAACAGAAATGACTACATAGAACCACCGGGGAAACGAAGCGAGAGGACAAACCACACACGAGTACTGCACCCTTATTTAGCACGAACAGAGGCGTACCGTCATACTTTTTTCCCCGATGTCATTGAAGATTGGAATGGGTTACCGAGTAACATAGTAAATGTGGGTGATAATAATGAATTTGTGCATTTACTTGATTTACATTTAAGTGATTTATTGTAAATATTATTGCGATTGTTATTTGTTGCATTGCGAATCAGGGTGTGTGTTTTTCGTTTGAAGTGCGGAGTTTTCACGGATTTGTATATATGTATACCTGGTTTATCATTGGGAGATGTATAGTTATATCCCCAATTTGTTTGTACAGTGTGCCGTACCTTTCCTGTAATGACCCTCAATAGAGGGTTGACAGTATTTCTAAATAAATTTCTGTCACTTGATTTTTCTCGGTGGCACATGTAATGCTTCGCGAAGACAACGGATGATGACCTGTATCCCTGGAAGCTGTCTAGTGCCATTTTCTGCTATTTAGTGCATGAACTCCAGGCTTGCGCGTAATGTGCTACACCTTTAGAGAGTAGCAAGCATCGGGTAACATTAGGCACCCAAGCTTTTATTTTTTGCTCCTGGCAAAGGTTTCTCTCAAAAATCAACTTTCAACGGTTAGTCAAAAAAAAAAAAAAAAAAAACTCTCAGTCAAGCAAACGCCACGGTGACTAAACAATCTTCCGCGGATTACTGGCATCAGCTATCTGGTATCGGCCTAGCAGACGACGAGTGAGCGCCTAGATCAAGTACTCGCGAATGACGCATGCCTTTGAATTGAGCTGGGTGTCCAGAACAACAAGTGTTTCACGAGTCTCGTTGCCGTGTTTCTATTACACCTTAAACAATGCAAATACAATCGAAAACCAAGCCGTATAGCAGCTTCAAATGCCGCCGTGGCATTCATTTGCCCGAGAGACGGCGTGGAGGTATCTCTAATCGAGTTGCGGTGCCTGGCGGTGAAATGTCGCACTAGCACTGACGGCCGCTTCCCATTGGAATACGCCCATTTGCCCGGGCACTGAAAAAATGAAGGAAGCGCTGGCTGGGCGGAACCGGCGCCACGACGTCCCTACAAGTGCCTCATCGTGCGGATGGTGCCTACTACTGTTTACACACATAAAATAGGTCCATAGCGGATAAAGCAACAACAAGAAAAAAAAGTTCATACTGACTCGGTGTTTCCGGGGCACTTGTCGTAGTCCCTTCACCTGCGCCGGTCAACTCTGCCTCTTTGGAAGCTGTAATTGAATGGAGATAAATAAGCCGTACTTAAAGCTTGCCATCTTTAGGAAGTAAAAACGTCGTTATTAATGCACTTGTTTATCCTCAATTCTGTTATTCATTTTCTAAATTCTTAAGTTCATGAAGCGCTGTTTTCGTTACTCCCATTTCTATTTCTGCAGTTGAACATTGGTTTCCCGAGGACCACTCAGAGACGAAAACACTACATAAAGTCACCTTTCATTGTTTCCTTATTTTTTTATTCATATACCCTGCAAGCCCATTTGAGCATTACATTACAATACAACAGGGTTATGTGCAAAACAGAAATATTTACACAGAACACGAAAAAAATAATAAAAAGGTAAATGCAGAAACAAATTTCGCGCCAAAGAAGAGATAGTAATGCAATGTAGCACTCAGTATGGCATGAAACGAGGTCTTGGATAACTGATGTAATATTGGCGACTAAACGAAAAAGAGCCACAAAAAGTTACGGTTCTACATTCCACATGTCCATTGACCTGCTAACAAACGTGTCGTGATCACGCACAGTTACAACATCACTTGGTATTTTATTTCAATTGTAAATCGCAAGAAACAATCGTGAGTCACGAAGAAAGTGCGGGCAAACAGGGGTTGTATTTTGTAAGCATGATTCACGCGTGTAAAAATGCAATGAGCTGGTTCAATCTGTGAATGTAAAAAAGATGACTCACTGAAATAAAGCTTGTGGAAATGAGACAGCAATGCGATAAGCCTACGTATTTCTGGAGTAGGTAACTTCAACGACGTTTTATTAGCTGTTATGCTTCATAGCCGAGAACATTTTCATGTGATAGAGCAAGCTGCTTTGTTTTTAATGGCCTCAAGTTCATGAATAAGATATTGCTGGTTTGGTTTCCAAATAAGGGCGGCGTATTTCATTTCCGAGTGAACTATGCTAAACGTAAATAAATTCTGCTTTATTACCACGCTTAGACCTAAATGCCGACAGAAATGCATCAATGTTTACTATAGGTCGACTAGCCTACTTAAAAGTCAACATTGTAAGACTCAGATCGGGCAGTGAGTACGATTCTGAGTGAGCCTGGTTGAGTAATATTTTCGTGATTTTCGATTTGACCGAGTAGGGTAGAGAGAAATATCGATGAGACAGTGATCCTAAGGCGCAAAATATACTTCTTTAATGAGTTTGAGTTTGATCCACGGTTTACAGCCAACCAGTGGCCATGTATTCTCTTCGGCGTCACCTTCAGACTTACATCGCCTTACGTTCGTAACTCAAGTCTATACAAGCATATTTCAAAGCAGTAGCGTTCTTGCGCCGTCTCAATATTTATTGGCGAGAAGGCCGAGTTAGGCCGGGGTGTTATTACTTACCCCGTAATCTATTTAACCCGAAGCTTTGATTCCCTCATTATTGACGCTTTCTAAAAAAACCATTCTCACTAGTATTTGAAGGTGCAAGCTCCAAAAGGCGTATGGCAGAGCATAAATCTGAAACATTTCCGTTCAACAGCACTGACACAATGATCACAAAAGCTAACGTTGCGCCAGCAGACTCATGAAAGACTCAGGTCAAGACGTCTTGTATAGTGTCAGTGAGTTCAAATGAGAAACAGTGTGGTCAGTCAATTTCTTAGTGAGCAATCTGGGCAAAATACATTTTTGGAGTCAGTCTAAGTGAGCTGCAATTCTCTTGGACGAGCACGATGTGCTAACACCAAAATGCAGCAGTGTAGCCACCATTGGCATGGTAACTAAAACACTTCGGTTTGGCGAAAGATTCAGTTGTCTTTATTGCAATTTTCAACGTCACTTCGTCCTATGGTAAATGTTCGTTCGCGCTTTTTGTGCTCAATGACTGCATCAAACTAAGAGGCAGTTTGTCTCAATTTTTATAAAGAGAACGCATATAACATATTTGAACAGCTTGGGTGCAGTCAAGTACCATTGGAAATTACTTGGCCTGTGGTTACAGATCTATATTTGACATAAATTTATGCGCAAGTATAATGTGCAAGGACCAAAAACGCATGTAAATTACTCCGTTTTAAGTGATCAAAACGAAGCGGTTCAAAACGAAAATGTTCAAAACAACAATGAACGTTCTATCGGATTTCAAGCGACGGTGCTAAAAAAGACAGCACTAAGAACTTGAAGATTGATCCATCAGGAGAAGAAAGGTCCTTGGAACGCGGTGAGTCACTGGAGCTGCTGTACTAGGCTATCTCTCCTGAGTAGCAATCTGGTGATGCTCTCAAAACGACAGTGGCTATAACGATATTTTAGGGCCAAAGCTTATAATGGTGTGGGTCGTTCCCTTCTCTGTAGCAGTAGTAGTAGTATGTAACCACCTCTAGTTTATAATTGCTCACTAGAAGGCGTTGTGTGCATATGCGCTTGAAAATATCATCAGTAGATGGCTTTAGTGGTTTTCGTATAGTTAGCGGACGGATCGACAGACAAACAGACAGACAGACAGACGCTTTGCCCCATCATTTGCTCCGTGGTTATGCTGTGATTTTTTGATCACTTCAGTATTGTATCTTCTCTAGAATTCGTATATTAGTTGGAAATTAATAAGGTGTCTAGTGATGCACCCAACACCAAGTCACAAGCAAAGAGGAGGAGGCCGTTTTCAGTTTAATGCTTATAATTTCACAGTAATGGCACATACTGAGCAAATTATAAACGTTATATGACCAATTTCTAAGAAAAATACCGCATGATACCACTTGAGTACATATCTAGGTCAGAATGACTCTCTACCGCGTGGCCTCAGAGACTATATTTACAGCAAGAACAAATAATTTGCACAAGCTTTATTGTAACTGGATCATGATGTACCTCGTTAACAATTCTGCTAATCCACTTAAAATTTATTGACCCACAATTTCCATATTTTTGGCATGTGGCTTCAACTAAGCTCTCAGCTGTCCAAAACCTTACACACAGTGTCTGTTTGGAAATGCATTGCATTTATTCTTCATAACACCAACTTGAAAAAGCACCTTCATTTTCAGTATCGAGTAGGTGACTTCGCAGCGACGTGTTCGGACAAATCTGAGGTCACGGCAAGACTGTAACTCGTAAAATACTAGCACCAGCTCTGTCATTTGAGGACCGCTGCGTGGCTCGCGTAAAAGAAGAGTGAAAATACTCTGAATGCGACTTAGGCGATTTAGGCTGTATGCAAGACGGAAACTTCAGCAAGCTCCATGAACGGCATTATACTGTGTTGAGTCTTTACGATAATGTTTATTCCGGCGCGGCTGGCTTGCAGATGCTGGGCGATGGAAACTTCAAGATCAAGGTAAAATACTTTATACGTCTTGTCTGGTTCCTGTGTGCGAAAAGCGTTGGTTCCTGTGTGGAAAAACGAAAAGTGACCCTTTCGAAGTGCCTTAAACGCGTGTTAGTACTCTCGTAATCTGCTCGAACACGTGCCCTACCAGTGTTCGTGCATTTAGCAGTTTTCCCGAACATTTCGCTAGCCCTCTCCAAGCGAGAGCAATAGTGTAACGCATGTCTAAAAAAGAAACCAAAAAATAAACTGACGATTCATCGGACGTGGCTCATAGCTTTCACCGATTTGAATTATATTTAGACATCACTCTCAGCATGATCAGGTACTGTGCTGAAGAATAGATTTTATTTCGTGTTGAGTAATGAGTTTATATGAAAGGTCGAACAATTAGATTTGTTCACATTTGTGATTTAAGTAGGTGGCCTCCTTATGAGCTATACCAGCAACCGATTGAACCAAGTTCATGGTTGCTTCCCAAAATGCCGGATATTCTTCACTCTGAACAAGCGGCATCATCTAGCCGTTGTGAAGCATAGATATATATTCAGTTCTTAAGCTTTCCTTTACCATAAAAGCTATAACTTCCTTGAATGAACTCCACGACTCTGTCACCGTATTTCATACGGGCCTCCGCAGTATGTTATTTTGTTTCTAGTCTTTATGTCTTAACTTCCCGGAGATAATGACCTATGTTCTTTTTTGCTGCTTAAATAACGCTATTTACTTGAAGCGACGCAGCAACAAAAGCTTGCACAGAAAAAAAGTCATGGAATACCTACTAAGCAAAAAGAAATGTTTTGAGTGTGAGCGAAAGCGCCCAAACCTCAAAAAAATACGGCTTCTTTAGGTTAAAACGACGAAACGTCATTATTTATGACGCCATTGATTCAAAATAGAAACGGTAAAACGCCCGACTGCATGGCATGCCTTTTGACACAAGATGGCACAGAAACACCTCAGTTGTGTGGTGCCTAGGCCAAGATCATTCCGGCCCCCAGCGAATGCAAGCTTCGCTTGCTTAGGTGCTGTTTTGCGCCCCTCCCCCCCAAACACACACACACTCACGCGCGCATGCACACACACACACACACAAACTATGCGATTGATAGTCTCGCAGAATTTCCAGTATTCAACATCGCTGCACCGAAATTCCGCAAATGCTTATTTTTTACGCAACTAGTATCTGAATAAATAACATGCCCTTCTACCAGAGATAATGTACTTATTCCGCATTCGAAACCACTCACCGCGGCAAAAGCTTTTCTTATGCTACCATAGACGTGCGCGAAGTTTCCTATCAGGGGGGTAGTGAGGGGAATGTTCATCGCAGCACCCCTACCCCCTTTTATAAGGCAACGTATGTCACACTTTTTTCAGTCTTCTTTGTTAATAAACTTGGTGAGCGACTAGGGGGTGTACCCCCTATGCGTGCCTATGAACGCTACCCTTCATTTCAAGACAGCATCAGGCTCAATTACAAGATCACTGTGCTCTTCTCTGTCATCGCCTGACAAGTACTTAGAGACACTGAAAGAAACCGTAGAATTGAATACTACGGTTCTCCCTGAGAAAAAGTGAACTTTTGTTTCACTAAAATTTGGTGAAGCCTGCACCAAGCCGCGTAAATACTGAAAAAGCGAGACTGCACAGCTTCGAAGACCTACCCGGTAGCTTCTAAATTCTTTCTAGGTTTTATCTTGGTGATGCGAGCCCTATAGGTTCCTTCTGGGTTGCTGCTAGGCTCTAGCTATGTGATGAGAGTTCATTTTACGTTTATTCTTTTCGTATAGTGTTCGAGCTAAACCATAGACAGTGAAAAGCACAATCTGTTTGTCTAAACTCTCGACACAGAAACTCGCGTGACACTAATATTCCGCACCTCTCACAGCTCTCATAGGTCTACGGGCACGTCATCTACAAATATTTCATATCTCTAGCCTTCAATCATTTACAGATGATTTCGTAGCTGCCACTGCTTTTCCATTTACCGAGTACTCTCTCATTGTATGTACTCGGGGTCTTCAAAACGCCGGGGTCACTTCACAACCATTTCTTGTAGGGCCTTCTTCATGTTTAGTGAATCGTTGGCAAGTGAAGGGATCTACCCAAATTCCGTGGCACGACCCGTTTATAACGAGAATGGTCTTCTAGTAGGCCGCACAGTAGCACACACTCGTTAAGATTATGATAGTCCGAAGGAACTATTTGCTGCAATCTTCGTTGTTAATATATTAGGGCTGCTCACTGGTCACAAAGGACGATTCTGTGAGTTTCACACCATACATGAATACGGTGTCACCTGAAGCTGATGAAGCATACTTTAAGATAACTGCTGGGGCTGCAGTCCATGCTTTGATTGTGAAGTAACTGTTCCCTCCAAAAATAACAAAAAAGCTAGATTGAGGCATGCCTCACAGGTTATTCGCACGACTAAGCGAATGCATGTTGCCCTGACTTACATTATTTTAGATAGCATGAAAACGAAAAGTACCCAGGACATAGCGAACGTAGTGTATACTGGCTAACAGCGTGAACTGGCTTAAAGTGTTTGGCATGCTTATACTCAAGGAATGTTTTGGTCGCGGAATATGCACATGCCATACCTAAAATTCAACGATTGCTCGTTACCATCCAAGTTGGTCAACGAATAAGTATATTAAATTTGTGGGTTATTTGCGGTTACTGACAGTTTTGTACAGAAAAAAGACGGGAAATGAAGGCATCTGTGGTTAATTGTACGCACCTCCCTCCTCTTCGCTTCCGCTTTCTGAAAAGAAAAACAAAACGGAACAAAATGTCACATTAGCAAATATGCGTCCAACAACAGGTGCACGTGTTTCTTTGCTTCCTGTCAAATTGCGAACAGAATAGGCACACAGAGACAATGCACGAAACACGGCAATGTGAACTTAATCTTGTAAAGCTGGCTCTCGCTTAAATGTATTATAGCCTAGTTTGAACTACATGCATACGTGTTTCAAAGGCAGACGCAACTCTCATTTGACATTGCCGCCTGATTGAAAGAAAATATTCAGACTTGGCGTAGCTCTTTCTTCTGCATGATCCGCTTTCCTCTGCCATCTTCAACAAAATCGACTATTTTATTGAATAGTTGACCGCTACACCATGACCAACAATTCCGCGCACGAAAAACGATCCACATGGGCCTTCTTTGATGTGTGGCTGACGGATATATTCAAGAAAAAATACGTGGGACGCATTAGGCTTCGACTTTCGTAGAGTTGTAGTAGGCACTATCAAAAATATAATGAAAAGTCAAAGAAGGATTTTAGCTTTAAATGGGCTGTGCAATAACTTACCAAGTAATCATGAAATAGCCTCACTGATGCCAGTCTATTGCCTCACAAATCGTCTGCCACACAAACATTTTGGAACACGCCCAAAGAGAGCGAGTGGTTTGGTGAAAAGAGGAAGGTAGAACAAAGGCGGTATTTTCTGCCTCCCTTCATGGGGGCACGGCTCATTGCCTTTGGCGATGCAAAATAGTAAGTAAAGAATATAGGAAGAAAAGAAGATAGAAAGGAGTGAGATGTATTGCACGATAGTGTTTTGTCGTCGTGATGAAAGCACGAAATCAAAGCTTTCAGTTACAGAGGGGTAAGGTCTGCGGAAAGCGCAAACTTGAGGAATGTTTTTGTCCTAGCCAGCGTGCCGCAAGCTACGAAGGGAAGCGGGGAGGGGGTGGCTGCATAAAGGCCGCAGTTCTTTATTTTCATTGAACACTTGCGAGGCCAGCGCTTAAACGTTGCGCGTGACTCCTTGCACGCGACAACAATAAAATTGCAATACCACCATAGATGTACAAAACGCTGCCCATTGCTACAGAAAGGATGCAGAGTGACAGTGCCTTGTTTTTCTCAAAGAGGACCTGCAACACTTTTTTAGCATGGTCAGAAAGCGCTGTCGACTGGTAGTAGAGGCTACCAGCAACACACGAGCCAAATATAATACTGCAGCACGCCGCCTCAAATTCACAATAAATTATCAAAGTCAGCCGAAAATTGCTTTTTTTTTCTTTCAACAAATCACGGAATAAGCCAAAAAACCACTCGTAGTAAGCACATCTATCAGCCATTGGCCGATTTGAACAGAACACGCTTGGTCGTTACAGAGATTTCCGCGGGAGGCCGCGACTTGTCCATGCGTGCGCGCACGATAACACTGAGAAAACCGCGCATTCGAAGAAAGAAAAAGAAAACGTGATCAAGGTCACAAAGCATGCGTGACGTTTTTCTGTGCGCCTGCGATCCCTCCCTGCTTAGCTTCCAGCGCTTTCGTCGGGACGAGAGAACAAAGAATGCAATCGCAGCATACGACGAATCTTTGCAACTCCACTCGCACTGGACAGATTTTTTAAGATTTTCACGCCATTTAATTTGCGAGGCAATAAGCTCTTCTAGGGATTTCATTCTATAGTAACTTGAAAAAGTGTTTCAGGGCCCCTTAAGGGAACAGGTAAACCCTTTACCCACCATGTATTTCAGGCGAAATTTTGTACCTTTTTCTTCATAACCATAAAAGTTACAGTTATCATTTTACTACCATTATGATAATAAGTCATCCCTGTTTTCACTAGAGCAGATTTAGCGCTGATTATTGTAATACTCATTTTTTAGATTTTTTTTCATTTCAGGTACCTAATTATCACTCTGTAATAGATATTAGATGTGCTAAAAGCGACACTTCCTCATACAATAATCTGTTTAGGCATATTGGCTATATTGCTATCTTATTACTGGCCAAAACCTATTATTCTAGATACTCTGGTTGCTAAGATAAAGAAACTCAAGTACAAAAAAGCATGCTTTGAGGTAATCGCATTTAAGGTAAAAGTGTACATTCTCTAAAAAGTTAAACGAAATAACAGCAAATCGACAGGCCCGTTCTATGGGCACTAGCCAGACACTCATCACCAATATCTTTCCTTTCTTCTAGTTTCGAAACGTCTTGCCGAAACGTCTTTGTCAATAATGACACCTTTAAGACGACCCCAGCCTGATATAAATTTTTCGACAGAAAGCTTGGGGCCTCTACTTCATTTCAGTTTCGCAATTTTAGGCTCATTCTTTTCAGAATCTGCAAAATGTGCTCTGGCTTTCAAACTGTAAGCTCTCCCTACGGCTGTGATGCTTGAACTGCAAGGAATCTCCTGCTACGTAAGAATAGGGGTATCGCAGGTTTTGAAATATGAAAAGTTTGAATTTGGTCATTTTTACAGAAAAAACTTACAATAAAACAAACAAATGACAAATTTTGATTTAAAAACACTGGAGATTTCAAATAACGTAAAAATACAAAAAATATTTTTTTAATATTTTGCTTACTCTATCCCCTTACAGCAGTTTTCTATCGCCACTGCGACAAGACAAACAGAAGAGCTTGATTGCTTGGCACAGACGACTTCTGTTCATTAAGCTCCTCTTGTTTCTTGTTATCGGCAAGTGAACAATTCTATACGCTCAGTATGTGTGAATGAAGCCTCAGATTAAAGTAGGTGCTTGTCGTACCCACTGCTTGTTCTGTGTTCTTTATTGCACCGTGTTTCTGGAGTACGCAATTCTAGCACAAAACTTCGCCAGCCTGGTCTGTATATCCCGCTTTGGGCTCCTTAATTACCTCTTGCACGCTTCCGGTTGCATCGTTGGATATTATTAAGATGCCCCAACTTAACCGGACTATGTAGCCCACCATCTTCAACTCAGTCAATGACCGTGGACATTGCTTTTGTGGTGCGGTCATTTGGCGTTTGTGGCATCGTTTGTCGAGCGAGAAACAAATCATTTTTAGCTAAATTTTATGTCTAATTGCAAAATCGCTGGCACTTTCTGCGCTGTATTGTTCTGCGCACAAGCTCACAGCAGAATCGACTACCGATAAGCAGCATTTTCTGAGCATGTTAGACAAATGTTGCAGGACCTCTTTAGTAATCACACTGTCACTTCAGTACACTAGGCTCTTGAAAACAAAAAACTGCGCCAACATATTTAGAGTTCATTAGGCTACGTGAGTGGAACATGTATTAAACGTTGCAGAGGTACGGCAAGTGCGAAGAGATGCAAGAAAAAACTGCGTTTACAAAAGGTCTTCAGGCTACACGATGGATACTTTGAGGACACGCTTGGAAAGAGAAACTGTGACAACATTCCACATTATTAAGATTAGGGGACAAGTGCCTCAAAATGTATCACGTTGTTTCAACGCTCGATTGGTGCGTTGCTCTGCTAAAAAGACTGTTGAAGTGTCTGTTACATGAACACTTCGGTTGGCATCACCGATGAGAAACGTACGACAGCCACACATCACTGTGTTCTTGCCTCTTGAAGTGAACGCTGTGTGCAGTGACTGATTTCTAATGTCTAAAAATGTCAACATATTAGGAGAACGTCAATATCACCAAGTATATAGAGGCACTTTTGCTAATATGCAACTTTGCTTTTCTAAACAAACATTTGGACAAACTAGGCTAATCTATCTTGGATGCGCGTTTTCCGTTAAGATAGGTGCTTTTCGCATCGATTTGCGATACGGTTAGCGGTCAACGTACACAAAGAAATCTCCACGAACTGATCACGCGCAGCTTGGATTCAAACTACGTATAAGTGCAGTCCACTTATAATGACATTCCAGCACCAATTAAATCCCATCGTTACCGACATTTGTTATAAGCAAGTTGAGAAAGAATACAGAAGATTGCAAAACACTTTGCTTGCACGGATGTAGGATGCTGCTAGACTACTATTTTTTTGCGGAAAAGTCAATGTCTGTAAGCTTTGACTCCTCCACGTTAGTCTAACCCACATCTTTCTCAAGGGCATTCAGGTGCTCCAAGTTGCTGAGCGGGAGCTTTTTCGCGAAAACAGCGTCGCGAAGAGACTGCATTGTTATTTAGGCTTCTCGCGTTGACAATTTCTGAGTAGGTTGCCCAACCACGTCGTCGGAGCCGTCGCTCTCAGCATCATCCGTTGAATGACGTGGTCGTCGCGGGGAGCCATTTTCGGTGGGTTCTGCAGCCGGATTCAATCACTATATCAAATATCGGTGCACTCGGAGCGTCGTAATAAGCGATTCGTTTTACCAGAGGAAGCATAGAAATGTTTAGGGTGCAATCGGTGTTCGTTGTTGTAGCGAACATATTGTTACAAATGGTACCGTTGTGAGTGAACTCGACGCAATATACTTTTACAAGTTGTAACAAAGATGCACGGCTGTAATGCGACTGATAGCGAGCTGCAGTGCTGATTCTCGAGAAAGGCCACTCACCATCTTCCTCGCTCTCCTCGTCCTCCTCACTCTCATCATCCGATGGGCCGGACAATATCTTGGGCGCGTAGTTCGGGTCTTCGATGATGCGCCGCCAGTCAATGCCTGTGCAGTGCGTTTCTATATGGCATAGCATCGTTCATGTACGCCACAACACTTAATTAACTTGATTTAGTAGTGAGGTGATCGGGGGCTTTCCGCCTTCAAGTTCATTCATTCATTTACTGTTTATTCAGACAAAAACAATGATTGTCTAGGTTGAAGGGACTAAAGGCAGATTACCTCTGCCTGACTAAGGTTCCTCCACCTGTACATTTTGTCAAGTTAAAGCTTGTATTCACTAATACACTACAACCCAACTTATTAGGCCGCAGATCCCCGTTTCAATAAATATCCAACGCAAGAAAACTCACCGTGCTGCGAAAAGCGGTCGGGCTGGGAGAGGGCTTATTTTTCTGTATATTCGACCGGCATAAACTTGCCTCGTCCTGTACGCTTCCCAATACTAGCCGTTAAAATGAGCTGCTGTTCTTCAGGCTCATCTAACAAGGTGCCAATTTCTTCACGCGAGTGACGCAATTAGTACGCTCGTAATGACTCATCAATGGGGGCAAGATGTTCTTGTGTTCGTGCCTTTCATTTACCACACAGTAAATCAGGCTTATTAGTGCCATTGTCAATTCATATTCAATAATGTAGAGAGACGTTCCTTTAGCGACATTTCAGTATAATTAGGTGTGGGCAATATCATTCAAATTTCAGCCTGTGTATTGTTTGCATTCGGGATGGCTTTCACTGATATTATTACTGCTGCAGAAACCAATCATCCGTAAACAGTCGGCGACACGCTACACAGGCACCACTCTCCATGAGCGAGGCAAGGAGTTGGCGCTTCTTTATTGAAACGTTTTAGCAAGCCTTCATCTTGTTTTCTGGGTGGCCTTCTGAAATTTCGCGCCTTCACTTACAGGTAGGAACATGCACTCAACACATGAAGAAATCGAAACGCTAGTTCTTACGCTTATGTCGTTTTATAAAACAGCGTCGTTTCGCGTCTCCCGCTAAGGAAGGTCAGAAGTGGACGTAGTGCTGTTGCACCGTTACCTCTTTCCGAGAGGACTTGCAAGATGTTGTCCACCGTTAGGCGCGCTGCGCAGAACAGACAAAAGAGCATGATGAGGGTTGCCTCCATTAGCACTTGGACATATTATTCTGAACACTTGCGTAATCTACAATATTAAATAAAATCTCAGGGTAAGAAGAGAGCAAAACTTTGTTGACAACGGTGTTTGCAATCCCCCTCCCCATGTCCTTGAACCACCGTGCAATCTGACGGCACTTCTACTGGGTTATGCCTCTTGCCGCTACGATACCGGCAGCCCGAGGCACCGCAGCAAGCTGCAGCCCTAGGTCCTCAGACGAGATCAGAACCTCTCAGTCTTCCCAGCTGGAGATTGCAGGATGTCCTGATGGAGGGATCAGCAGGACAGTCGACAATGATATGAGAAAGGGTAGCGTGAAAGTCGTAGCACAAAGAACGTTTAAGAAAAGTGCCACACGAGTGGAGCAACAGCTGAGGAGAAGGGTATGCGTGGGCATGAAGACGTCTCCATAGGATTTTCTCCTAGAAGACGTCTCCATAGACGTCTCCACGGGGAATGGTAAGGGAGGAATTGCGGGTATGTCCGATTGTTCAAACTAGTTATTTGCGTGAGCTATGCAAAAGTGTGCGCCCACTCCTACGAGAAGCCCGAATGAAGCCCGGCAAATTATTTCCCCGGCCATTTTTTTTATTATTGCAGTACACTTATTCGACCACAATCACTCTAATGGGAAACAGAACGCATCCAGTTTGTGATGTCGTATTGGCATGCTGCAGTGCATTTTCGGCATGAAACGATAAGATTCCCTATCGACTTATTTAGTCTCTCATAATCAAATATACTGCTCGCCGATTGATGAAGGCAGAGTTTTAACAAACACTGGTTTAGGAGTTTCTTGTGGTGTTTTTTTTTCATTTTCTTTTCGAAAACAAGTGAATATTCATATTATCGCGGAGTCTCTTAGTAAACCACTTGCTTCAATAAAGAGCATTCAGAAGTATGCGATGCGGCCATGGTCCACACTTCTGTTTTGTATGCATTTCGCCAAAAAAAATTATACACACACACACACACACACTTATCTATATATATATATATATATATATATATATATATATATATATTGTGAGACGACATTAGGTACGACAGAACGACCGCTGTATTTTCTGACACAGCAGACTACAATTATGATGATCACGATACTTTGTATGCGCAAGTGAACATTATGAACTACACAGACAGCGTTCACACTATTTGCCCTCTTCACGAAAGTGGTCACCAAAAGGTCCGTTTACTAAGGGTACGAGCGTCAGATATAGGGCTTCTAGGGAGACACATGGGTGATCTTAGTTTCGCGATGATGGCGATCAGAAGCCGAACTAACAGGAGCGACGCGATAATTCACGGCTGATGTTTGTTCAAGCACGGTGTAAAGACCCAGGTATATCTGAACGAATTTCTCACAGAAGCCAAATGTGCGAACAGGTGTCCTGAGGAGCACCTCATCGCCTGGGTAGAATGACACAACTTGACGTGTCGCATCGCCACTAACTTTTCGCTGGGCCTGAATGGTAGAGGTGTTGGCGCGGGTGATTGCGCGGCAGTGGTTAGCAGGGACAGCTAACTCTTCCAGAGGGGACGCATATGTGACAGAGGGCGTGGACAACAAGTCAGTGTCTAGAAAAAAAGATGGGGCACGGCCAAACACAAGGAGAAACGGGCTATAACTCATAGTGCGTTGAATGGCAGTGTTATAGGAAAACGTGACGAAAGGTAGTATTGTCTCCCAGTTATTGCGATCGGGCTGGACACACATAGAGATCACGTCTGACAAAGTTGTACAAAACGCTGAGTGGGGACATTTGTTTGCGGATGATATGCCGAGGTGGTTTCATGAATGGTGTCAGATACCTGTACGACTTCAGCAAAAACATGAGAAAGAAATGTTTTGCCATGGTCAATTAGGAAGACACGAGGGGTGCAGTGGCGCAAGATAATGGCACGTAGAACAAAGTCGGTCACTTCGGAGGCAGTGCCAGAAGGAAGAGCTGCCGTCTCAGCGTTGCGAGTAAGATGGTGCATGGCAGTAACAATCCAGCGGTGACCGGCTAGCGTAAGCGCAAGGCGCCCGCATAAGTCTATGCCGACCAACTCGAAGGGAGCGGATAGGCACGGGAGAGGTTATAGACGGCCAGCGGGAAGAGATGTTGAATGTGTTTGGTGCTGACATGATGAACAGAAAGCAACATACTTGGAAACACTTGTAAAGAAGCCAGGCCAAAAGCAACAAGTAAAAATGTGATCGTAGGCATTACGAAAACCCAAGTGGCCAGCCACTGGGCCGTCATGAAAGAGAGTAAAAGTGGTCAAGTTATGACCGGGATACGTCTGCTACCGAGAGGATGGTAAATTTTCCGAAGTAGCGCCACAACGGGAAGTTTTAAACTCGTGAGTTGTCGTCATAAGCGGCTGTTGGGAGCATGAGACAAGTCGGTTAGCCGATCAATGATTGTACGCAACTATATGTATGCACGCTTGAGTGGGGTGAAGTCATCAGACTGAGAGAGGTCATCCGGTGCAGCGAACTCGATAGGACTAAGACAGGTCATCTGCGTGGTGTATTGGCCAGGAGGTGCCGTGCAGCAGGTAGATGCGTCATCGTTATTTCACTACAGCGGACAGCACGTTTAAGCGTCGGCATATTGACGTTTTCAACCCGACCGGTATGTGACACTATAGTCACACACCTGTAGTAGAAGAACCCAACGGTCGAGGCATCCTGACATATTCCTTAAAGAGGACAACCAACATAGCGCATGATGGTCCGTCATGACTGGGTGAAGTTTTGCACGAACCACACAATAGCCAAACATTCTTGTTCAGTGATGCTGCCATTCCGTTACGCTGAAGAGCGAGTACGGCTCGCGTAATCCATGACCTGCTCTTGCGAAGTCTGCAGCAGCAGAGTGCCAATTCTATGCCTACTTGCATCAGTGTGTAATACACTTGAGGCTGTGGGATCAAAATTGCAAAGAACTGGTCTTGACGGGAGGCATCGCTTCAGGGTCTGGAAAGCAGCTTTACCATCATCTGTTTAAATGAATGATTCGCTTGTGGTGAGGAGTTTCCGAAAGGGAGCCGCGATAGCAGCGAAATTACGGAAATTTCTTTAAAGCAGCTTTACAGTCATCTGTCCAAATAAATGATTCAATTGTGGTCCTGAGTTTGTGAAGAGAAGCTACCATAGTGGCAAAATCACGGAAGGTTGTGGAAAGAAGCTTCACAGTCATTTCTCTAAATAAGTGATGCACTTGTGGTCAGGTGTTCGTGAAGAGGAGCCGCGATAGCTACAAAATCACGGAAATTTTCGGAAAGCAGCGTCACAGTCATCTGTACAAATAAACAATCCACTTGTGGTCAGGAGTTTGTGAAAATGAGCCGCGATAGTGGCGAAATTACGGAAGATTTTGGAAAGCAGCTTCACAGTCATCTGTTTAATTAAACGATGCACTTGTAGTCAGGAGTTTGTGAAAAGGAGCCGGGATAGTGGCGAAATCACTGAAGGTTTTAGAATGCAGCTTTAACGTCATCTGTTTAAATAAATTATGTACTTGTGGTCAGAAGTTTGTGAAGAAGAGCCGCAATAGTGGCGAAATGACGGACAAACCGGTGGAAGTATGATGCTAAGCCGAGGAAGCTACGAAAGATTTTTATCGATGATGGGCTTAGGAAAGTGGCTCAACAGTTTTGCTTAACATCTGGCTTAAAGAGTAGCTTAGCAACGTGGCTTAACACTTTGATGCTGTGGCTCACAGACCAACACTTCTTAGCATTCAGCTGGAGACCGGCTTTGGCACAAGATGTGAGTACTTCGTCTAGACGTGCTAGTTGTTGCAAGAAGCTGGATGAAAAAATGGCGATGTCATCTAGTTAACAAGCACAGGTCTTTCATTTTAGGCCCCGCAGTACCGTATCAATCATTCGCTCAAATGTGGCGAGGGCATTGCAGAGCCCAAAAAGCATCACATCGAAATCAAAGAGCTCATCAGCAGTAGCAAACGCTGTCTTCGCTTTATCAGAGTAGTGCATCAGGATCTGCCAATACTGACGTTGGAGACTGTACACTGAGGACACATACCGTTGCTGGGTCAATAAGGCTGGCAACAGTGGACCCCTTTCGTAGTAGTTGTGACTATTTTGTCGTGTTGTGTGTGGTGAGACTGGCATGGCCACGTAAAAACTGAACTAAAAAACAGGCGATGGCGATTCCTCGCAAAATGTAACGCTGATTCCAGACAACCACTGCTTAACCATCAATTCCATTACTCTATGTAATTGTGAGAATACGGTCTTGAGCTGGAGACAGAAAATCTGCAGCAGCGAGAAGATGAGGCGACGAGAAATTGTATGCACTAGAATGCTCAATGTTCGTAATGCGAATAACAGGTAGACCCCACGAAATGACAGCGGAATACGCTTACAGAATGTCCAAGACAAATATAATTGAAGGAGCACATGAAGAAAGCTCAGCAAGTTGTATATGGTGACCAATTCGGTCGATTAGAATATTAACAGTGCATTGGTTAATAGGGTAAATTGCACTCACTATACTAGGAAGCAGCGTGCATCATAGGCATGCTCCTTCCAAGAATTTTGGTGGGCAACTCTCGAAGGATCCCCAAACCGCTGCTCCCTCTATGAAACCATGACATAATCGACCCCAGGGGCGAAAATTTCAAAAACAACCTTTTATTTTGTAAACATTCTAGATCCACAGATCGGACATCGTAGCTTCTGGGCGTTTGCCTATCCTACACGTTTCTTCTTTTGTGCGAAGCTCTGACATACGTGACTCTTGTTTGTTTTTCTCTTTATATATTTTGTTATTTTATTTTTCATTTTCAATCTTTAAGCGCTTATCACATTTTACCGCCATGGCCCACCTCCCCATGCTTCAAGAAGCAACTAAGGAGGCGGTTGGGAAAAACAGTGGAACGTGACAGCGACAATTATCTCAAGGATTGTCCTCTGGTTTTCATTTAAGCTAAGGGGGGGGGGGGGAGTTGTTGAGGTGTGGGCCTGAGTACTGAGGAGTACTTTGTGGGCCTGTGCTCCTATTTTCGTCGTTTTGTCCGGAACTTTGCCTCCATCATCACTCCACTCACCAAACTCCTTGCTGGCCCTGCAGATCTTTCGAATTGGACAGAAGCCTGTAACAAATCCTTCACAACACTGTGCCAACTTTTTACCTCACCACCCGTACTGCGTCATTATGACCCTACTGCGCCGACCGAAGTACACACGGATGCAAGTGGCGTCGGCCTTGGTGCAGTACTCGCGCAACGCAAACCAGGTTTTACGGAGTATGTGGTCGCCTATGCCAGCCGCGCCCTCACTAAGGCAGAAGCCAACTATTCTGTTACTGAAAAAGAGTGCCTGGCACTTGTGTGGGCGTTAAACAAGTTTCGCCCCTATTTGTACGGCCAAACGTTTGACGTGGTAACAGACCATCACGCACTGTGTTGGTTGGCTTCACTGAAAGATCCTTCTGGTCGCCTCGTACGTTGGGCACTACGCCTCCAGGAATTCGACATACGCGTCGTCTACCGATCGGGGCGAAAGCACTCTGACGCAGATGCGCTTTCACGATCACCCGTGAAATCTGATGAATCGGAAATATCAGCCCTTGACCTTCCTCTCTACTCCGTCAGCGTCACATACATGTCATCCGAACAGTGGAAAGACCCTTGGATTGTCTCGCTCTTAAATATGCTTTCTGACACATCAACTTCCAGTTACCCGCGTGCTCTTCGCCGCCAAGCAACGCATTTCGCCATACGGGATGGCATGTTATACCGTCGCAACTATCAAGTGGCGGGTCGTAAATGGCTGCTAGTCATACCCAGCCATATGCGCTCTGATATCGGTGAATATTTTCATGCTGAGCCGCAACACGCACACGCCGGTGCGCTAAAGACGTATGAACGGATCCGCCAACGTTACTACTGGCGGAATATGTACACGTTTGTACGCAAACACATTCGCTCATGTTCCCTGTGTCAGCAGCGCAAGACATTCCCTCATTCACCCGGTCAACTGCAGCCTTTACCATGTCCTGCACGCCCATTTGACCGTGTTGGGATTGACCTATACGGCCCGCTACCGTGCTCTGTTGGTGGTAATCGATGGGTGATTGTGGCTGCCGACCATCTGACAAGGTACGCCGAAACGGCAGTGCTACCTTCGGCTGGTGCTCGTGACGTTGCAACCTTCATCTTGCATCGGTTTGTTCTTCGTCATGGTGCACCACGGGAGCTCCTGAGTGACAGGGGCCGTGTATTCTTGTCCGAAGTTCTGCAGCAGCTCTTACATTCATGCCGCACGGTACACCGCAGATCAACAGCCTACCACCCTCAGACGAACGGCCTAACGGAACGTTTCAATAGAACCCTCGGAGACATGCTCGCTATGTATATTGATTCGGACCACTCCAATTGGGACGTTGTCCTTCCTTTCGTGACGTATGCCTACAATACGGCGATTCAATCAACAACGGGCTTTTCTCAATTTTTTCTTTTATCAGGTCATGACCCATGCTGCACACTCGACACAATTCTGCCATACAATCGTGATGCCTCCGAGTTCAGCCCAGTTTCTGAAATGGCAGAACATGCCGAAGAGTGTCGTCAGCTTGCACGGTCCTTCACAGCCGATAATCAAGCCCTCCAAAAAGATCGCCATGACCGTGATCTTGTTCAGGACACATTCCCCGTCGGTTCTCTCGTGTGGCTCCGACTGCCTTTCCACTCTCCTGGACTGACTCCCAAGTTTGCACAGAAGTATACGGGCCCTTACCGCGTCATACAGCACCCTTCTTCTGTCACCTATGTGATTGAACCGCTCAAGCCATCCACGGACAAGCGCCGCCTTGGTCGTGAGACGGTCCACGTCAGTCGCCTCAAGCCCTGCTACGACCCTCCTGTTCTCCCGTCACCTTGAGTCACAGGATGGCTCGTCTTCGTCGCTGGGGTATTGTAGTGGGGAATTCGCAAGGCACTGACTAGTGGGACCATCTCTCTCGGAGTGCGAAGCGCGAGTGTGTGCACGAGCTGTAGACGCTGGACTGCTCGAGCATTTCTGTCCGTACCAGCTGCCTGCCTACTACCTGGCGTCGCTATTAAACTCCCTTGCATATATATAGTATCATATATACAGTATCATATAGTATATATAGTACATATATATAGTATCATATATATATAATATATATAGTAGCATATACATATTTCATGTATATATATATATGCTACCATAAGTCCTCACCTCAGTGCTGAGCAAAAGAGAGACCTCTTAGACTTTCTCCAAAAGCACAGCTTTTCGTTCGACGTACATTCCAAAGTTTTGGGCCGCACATCTTTTGCAGAGCGCAGCATCGAAACCGAAGGCAGCTCCATTGTGCGCCGCCGCCCATACCGTCTGTCTTCTGCGGAATGGCAAATGATTGAGGAAAACATCGCCAACATGCTCAAACGGGACATTATTCGACCTTCATTCAGCTCTTGATCGTCTCCTGTGGTGTTGGTCCGGAAAACGGATGGCTCCTCTGTCCGCTTTTGTGTTGATTACAGAGCGCTAAATAAGATAACGAAAAAAGATGTATATCCGTTGCCACGCATATATGATGCCCTGGACTCCTTACAAGGCGCAGAATATTTCTCCAGCCTTGACCTTCGATCCGGGTATTGGCAAATACCTATGCGCGAAGCAGACAAGGAGAAAACAGCGTTTGCAACACCTGATGGGCTTTAAGAGTTCAACGTCATGCCTTTTGGCTCATGCAACGCTCCAGCAACATTCGAGCGCATGATAGATACTGTCTTACGTGGTCTAAAGTGGAAAACCTGCTTATGCTATTTGGACGACATCGTAATTTATTCTTCTACTTTTCCTCAGCACCTTAAGCGTTTGGACGAAGTTTTTACGTGCATTTCGAACGCTGGGCTTCAGCTCAATACAAAGAAGTGCCACTTCGCCAGCAGGAGCATCAAAGTATTGGAACACCTTGTCAGCAAAGATGGCGTTTGACCCGACCCCGACAAGGTTGCTGCCGTAATTAATTTTCTACGTCCGGGCAATCAAAAACAATTGCGATGTTTCGTGGGCCTGGCGTCTTACTTCCGCCGCTTTATCAGTCACTTTGCTGCCATCGCGGGGCCGTTACACAATCTTCTGACGTCAGGAACGGCTTTCATTTGGACTGACAAGTGCGAGTGTGCTTTCCAAGCCCTTAAACGTGCTTTGACATCAGACCCCGTCCCCCATCACTTCGATGAGAGCGCACCCACTTTCCTTCACACAGATGCTAGCGGCCACGGAATCGGTGCCGTCATTCTCCAGCGTGACGACACTTCACGTGAGCGAGTAGTTGCGTATGCCAGCCGCGCACTAACACCTGCAGAGCAGAACTACTTGATAACAGAGCAGGAATGTCTTGCTGTTGTTTGGGCCATCCAGAAGTTTCGACCTTATCTGTATGGACGCCGCTTCACTGTCATTACCGACCACCATGCCCTATGCTGGTTGTCCTCGCTGAAGAATTTGTCTGGGCGACTGACTCGGTCGCTGGATACTCCGTTTGCAAGAGTACACTTTTGACGTTGTGTACAGGTCTGGCAAACAGCATTAGGATGCCGACGCTCTCTCTGGCTTCCCTTTGCCACTTTCATCTACAACCACGCATCCTCGATGCCCCTCAGGTGATCAAGCGGCTTCCTCTGCACTCACGTTATCACCCCTGGCAGTTGCTGGGCCACTATCTTTAAACAGCAGCGCTCAGTTTGCCGCGTGCCAACGTGACGACCCATACTGTAACCGCATCATCGGGTACTTGAATGACTCGCCTTCTCCACCTAATGCCAGACTACGTCGTCAGCTACGGCAGTTCAAGCTAGACAACAATGTCCTGCAGCGCTATACTTACAATGCGGATGGGCATCGGTGGGTGCCAGTACTTCCCCGTTCACTGCGAAAACAAGTTCTCGAAGCACTCCACGACGATCCATCAGCTGGACACTTGGGATTTCAAAAGACCTACAACCGCGTTAGGAGCCGTTTCTTCTGGCCTGGTCTTTCTACCTTTGTGGCTAATTATGTCGCTTCTTGTGCACTGTGTCAACGCCGGAAACGACCAACTTCTGCTCCTGCTGGATTATTACAACCCATTCCATGTCCTGATACACCTTTTGTCGTTGTCGGAATAGACCTCGTCGGGCCACTTCCCGTAACGCCAGCGGGCCACCGCTGGATCGTCACAGCCGTCGACCACCTCACACGATACGCGAAGACCACTCCTCTACGCACTAGCTTCGCCTCAGACGTTGCTGCCTTCTTTTTAGAAGCCATTGTGTTGCGTCATGGTGCACCTCGCACGTTGTTGAGTGACCAGGGAAAGGCCTTCATGTCGACAATTCTTGACGAAATTCTAAAAGCTTGTGGTACAGTTGATAAGACCACATCCGCTTACCATCCGCAGACAAATGGCCTGACAGAGCGATTCCACCAGACTCTAATCGTCATGATATCCATGTACATCGGACCGAACCACGATAACTGGGACAAAATCTTGCCGTTCGTAACGTGTGCACACAACACCGCTGTTCAACGAACCACCGGGTATTCACCTTTCTTCCTCGTCTATGGTCGTGCGCCGACATTCACTATTGACGCCTCTTTCTTCAATGTAACGACAAAAACGTCCATGACTGCGCCAGAAAATTTCGTCTCCAGGCTCGCTGACGCACGGCAACGTGCTCAACTCAACACGGAGGCCAGTCAACTAGACCGCAAGCAACAATATGACAGCTTTCGTCGAGATGTCACCTTCCGTCCTGGAGATGAAGTACTACTGTGGACGCCTGTTCGTACCCCCGAATTGTGTGAAAAGTTTCAGTCATGCTTTTTCGGACCTTACCTTGTTAGTGAAAGAAGATCTCTGGTCGATTACCTTGTCACTTCCTTCGAGAGTTCCTCGGACCGTCGTTACCGTGCCTCCGAGATAGTCCACGCTTCACGTCTTGAACCCTTTGTTCGCTCTACCTTTCCCGCTTAAGTCTCGGACGGGCCGGCCGCTCAAGTGCGCGGGAAAAATAAGTGTGAGCATTATTACTCGTTCCATTTCTTCATTTGTACATAATCATCATCACCAATCCAGCTTAGGTTTTGGGGCACAAACTCGGGACAATAAAGAGTCTTGAGGGTACTGGACGCCATGTTACAATATATATATATATATATATATATATATATATGTATCCACTGCAGGACAAAGGCCTCTCCCATGTTCCGCCAGTTAACCCGGTCCTGTGCTTGCTGCTGCCAATTTATACCCGCAAACTTCTTAATCTCATCTGCCCACCTAACCTTCTGTCTCCCCCTAACCCACTTCCCTTCTCTGGGAACCCAGTGAGTTACCCTTAATGACCAGCGGTTATCCTGTCTACGCGCTACATGCCCTGCCCCTGTCTATTTCTTCTTGATTTCAGCTATGATATCCTTAACCCCCGTTTGTTCCCTAATCCACTCTGCTCTCTTCTTGTCTCTTAAGGTAACACCTACCATTTTTCTTTCCATTGCTCGCTGCGTCGTCCTCAATTTAAGCTGAACCCTCTTTGTAAGTCTCCAGGTTTCTGCTCCGTAGCTAAGTACCGGCAAGATACAGCTGTTTTATACCTTCCTCTTGAGGGATAGTGGCAATCTACCTGTCATAGTTTGAGAGTGCTTGCCGAATGTGCTCCACCCCATTCTTATTCGTCTAGTTACTTCAATCTCGTGGTTCGGCTCTGTGGTTATTACCTGCCCTAAGTATACATAGTCTTTTACAACTTCAAGTGCACTATTACCTATCTCGAAGCGCTGCTCCTTGCCGAGGTTGTTGTACATTACTTTCGTTTTCTGCAAGACCCACCTTTCTGCTCTCCTTGTATATATATATATATATATATATATATATATATTGTGAGCATTATTTATGCGTCCCATCTTTTCATCTGTAAATACTCATCATCACCAGTCAAGTTTAGGTTGTGGGGCACATACTCGAGTCAATAAAAGGAGAGTCTCGAGTGTTCTCGACGCCATCTTACAAGTGGTGGAGAGTGCTGCCCGGTTCCTGCGTCCTCTCGCGTTTTCGGACACCCCAGCGTCTTCTAGAACACATCCCTGGAGCTCCGTTCAGGCCGCCGCTTAAACGACCTGGGTCCGGTAATGTCGCAAGCCGCCCAGTCCAGCGTGCCAGCTTCGCCACCACTCCCACCGGCAAGAAACCCTTCTCACCTGGTCACCAGCCCTCAAAAGGATCCTCCGCTGTTCGCAGGGCTTCCGGGTGAAGACGTTGAAGACTGGCTGGAGGAGTATGACCGCGTGAGTGTTATCAACAACTGGGATGAGCCTGCAAAACTCACCCACGTTGCATTCTACCTGAGCGGCGTCGCAAAAACGTGGTTTTTCAACCACGCCACAGATTTTCCGACATGGCCCGCCTTTACACGTCAGCTCCGCCAGATTTTCGCCAACCCGTCAGTGCGCTCGGATATCGCCAAAAAGAGGCTTGGCGCACGTGTTCAACGCCCTGGCGAGTCTTACACTTCTTACATCGAAGATGTTCTCGCCCTTTGCCGCCGCATCGACAACAATATGGCGGAAAACGACCGTGTGCGCCACCTACTAAAAGGAATTGCGACTGTCGCTTTTAATGCGCTTGTGGTGCAAAATCCGCAAACCGTAGCCGATGTTGTCGCTACCTGTCAGCGCCTTGAGGAGCTTCAGACCACTCGGGTACAACCTGATATGTCTGATCTGAGCTCCAGTCAAGATACAACAGAGCTGCGTGCACTGATCCGCTCTATCATCCGCGAGGAACTTCACGCACAGGCTTCACCTCGCCACCTCGATATCCGAACGACGCCACCCGCCACTAGTTTGCGCGATGTCGTGAGGGAGGAACTGGCCTTGATGACTAGTACACCAGCTCCGAGTTCACATTCCATGCCCAGTTATGCTCACGTTGCTGCAACGACACCTACGCCCCACCAGAACCTGGCCTCGATGACTGTCACACCTGTCCCGAGCTCATATCCTGTGGCCATGCCAACGTATGCTCAGGTTGCTGCTAGGACGCCTGCACCCCAGCAAAGCCCAATGCAGCTACCAGCGCCCGAAGTACATGGTTCGCTCAACTCACTCGCACCGCGACCATCTTCCCAGCCTTACAACGCCTGGCGCAGTTCGCGGCCGACTTGCTTCTATTGCGGCATCCGTGGTCATATTTCAAGGTTTTGCCGACGCCGTCAGCAAGACGAACGACGAGGCTACGATAACCTTGAACGGGACGACTTCTACGCGACTGGACCCCCCCCATCGTCGGCTGTATCCGAACAGCACACGTCGGTCGCCGTCTCCGCAGAACTTTCACCCAGTTGGCAGTTCCCGGTTCTCACGTCGTCGCTCACCTTCACCGATGCGGCGTTCTTCTTCTCCTCTCCGACCTTCTACTTCAATTCCCGACCGCCAACTGGAAAACTGAACAGTGCAGCTTCGGGAGGGAAAGCTGCATCTTTCGAACTGCGTCAAACTCCTCCGGACCGCCCATCAAATGTTTTATTGGTGTATGTTGAAGGTATACAGACAGAGGCACTGGTGGACACAGGCGCATCACATTCCGTAATTCGTGCAGACTTTTGTGCCCGATTGAAAAAAGTTAGGACGCCCTACGATGGTCCTCCCCTTCGTTGCGCAGATGGAGTCCCTATTCAGCCTTCAAGTGTTTGCACAGTCCGTGTTTTCATAGATGGCATCATTCACCACATTCAGTTTCTTGTACTTCCTTTGTGCACTCACACAGTAATTTTAGGATGGGACTTCCTTTCTTCGGCATCAGCTTTCATATCGTGTCGTCAGCGAGTCATTCGAATGTCAGCCACTGAGAGTTCATCGGATGTCGATCCATACAGCTTCCGTTTCATTGCTGCTACTGATTGTTTCATTTCGCCAGGAGATGAACAACTTCTAACGATCGCTTCGGATACTATAGTTAATGGTGACGTGTTCATAGCTCCATCAGTTCGCTCGAAACCTGCGGGGCTTACCATAGCACCCGGCCTTGTGCGGTTTAACGACGGTAAAGCATTGGTCACCGCCTTGAATCCAACTTCTTCGCCAGTGATGCTGCCCCAGGGCACTGCTGTGAGCTGCTTCGCTGACAGTGAGTCCTTTTCACTGATTCCCCTTCACGCAGAATCACCGCCTTTGTCTGCTACTACTGATATCAAGGCTACCACTGTTACCTTAAATGACACCATAAGTCCTCACCTCACTGCCGAGCAAAAGAGAGACCTCTTAGACCTTCTCCAAAAGCACAGCCTTTCGTTTGATGTACATTGCAAAGTTCTGGGCCGCACCTCCGTTGCAGAGCACAGCATCGAAACCGAAGGCAGCTCCATTGTACGCCGCCGCCCATACCGTCTCTCTTCGGCTGAACGGCAAATCATCGAGACAAACGTCGCCGACATGCTCAAACGGGATATTATTCGACCTTCATCCAGCTCCTGGTCGTCTCCTGTGGTGTTGGTCCGGAAAAAGGATGGCTCTGTCCGCTTTTGTGTTGATTACAGAGCGCTCAATAAGATCACGAAAAAAGACGTATATCCGTTGCCACGCATAGATGATGCCCTGGACTCCCTACAAGGCGCAGAATATTTCTCCAGCCTCGACCTCCGATGCGGGTATTGGCAAATACCTATGCGCGAAGCAGACAAGGAGAAAACAGCGTTTGCGACGCCTGACGGGCTTTACGAATTTAACGTCATGCCCTTTGGCTTATGCAACGCTCCAGCAACATTTGAGCGCATGATAGATACTGTCTTACGTGGTCTCAAATGGAAAACCTGTTTATGTTATTTAGACGACATCGTCATTTATTCTTCTACTTTTTCTCAGCACCTTAAGCGTTTGGACGAAGTTCTAACGTGCATTTCGAACGCTGGCCTACAGCTGAATACAAAAAAAGTGCCACTTCGCCAGCACAAGCATCAAAGTATTGGGTCACCTTGTCAGCAAATACGGCGTTCGACCCGACCCCGACAAGGTTGCTGCCGTAATTAGTTTTCCACGTCCGCGCAATCAAAAACAATTGCGAAGTTTCGTAGGCCTGGCGTCTTACTTCCGCCGCTTCATCCGTCACTTTGCTGCCATTGCGGGGCCGTTACACAAGCTTCTGACGTCAGGGACGGATTTCACGTGGACTGACGAGTGCGAGTGTGCTTTCCAAGCCCTTAAGCGTGCTTTGACATCAGACCCCGTCCTCCGTCACTTCGATGAGAGTGCACCCACTTTCCTGCACACAGATGCCAGCGGCCACGGAATCGGTGCTGTCCTCCTCCAGCGCGACGACACTTCACGTGAGAGAGTAGTTGCGTATGCCAGCCGCGCACTAACACCTGCAGAGCAAAACTACTCGATAACAGAGCAGGAATGTCTCGCTGTCGTTTGGGCCATCCAGAAATTTCGACCTTATCTGTATGGACGCCACTTTACTGTGGTTACCGACCACCATGCCCTATGCTGGTTGTCCTCGCTGAAGAATTTGTCTGGGCGCCTCGGTCGCTGGATACTGCGTTTGCAAGAGTACACTTTTGACGTTGTGTACAGGTCCGGCAAACAGCATCAGGATGCTGACGCTCTCTCTCGCTGCCCTCTGCCACTTTCATCTCCAACCACGCATCCCGAATGCCCCTCAGGTGATCAAGTGGCTTCCTGTTCACTCACGTTATCACCCCTGGCAGTTGCTGGGTTGCTACCTTTAAACAACAGCGCCCAGTTTGCCGCGTACCAACGTGACAACCCCTACTGTAACCGCATCATCGGATACTTGAATGGCTCGCCTTCTCCCCCTAATGCCAGACTACGTCGTCAGCTACGGCTGTTCAAGCTAGAGAACAATGTCCTGCAACACTATACTTACAATGCGGATGGGCATCGGTGGGTGCCAGTACTTCCCCGTTCGCTGCGAAAACAAGTTCTCGAAGCATTGCACGACGACCCATCAGCTGGACACTTGGGATTTCAAAAGACCTACAACCGCGTTAGGAGCCGTTTCTTCTGGCCTGGTCTTTCTACTTTTGTGGCTAATTATGTCGCTTCTTGCGCACTTTGTCAACGCCGGAAACGACCAACTTCAGCTCCTGCTGGCTTATTACAACCTATTCCATGTCCCGACACACCTTTTGCCGTTGTCGGAATAGACCTCGTCGGGCCACTTCCCGTAACGCCAGCGGGCCACCGCTGGATCGTCACAGCCGTCGACCACCTCACACGATACGCGGAGACCGCTCCTCTACGCACTAGCTCCGCCTCAGACGTTGCCGCCTTCTTTTTAGAAGCCATTGTGTTGCGTCATGGCGCACCTCGCACGTTGTTGAGTGACCGGGGCAAGGCCTCCATGTCGACAATTCTTGACGAAATTCTAAAAACTTGTGGCACACTTCATAAGACCACATCCGCTTACCACCCGCAGACAAATGGGCTGACAGAGCGATTCCACCGGACTCTAATCGACATGATATCCATGTACATCGGACCGAACCACGATAATTGGGACAAAATCTTGCCATTCGTAACATTCGCACACAACACCGCTGTTCAACGAACCACCGGGTATTCACCTTTCTTCCTCGTCTATGGTCGTGCGCCGACATTCACCATTGACGCCTCTTTCTTCAATGCAATGACAAAAACGTCGACGACTACGACAGAACATTTCGTCTCAAGGCTTGCTGAGGCACGGCAACGTGCTCAACTCAACACGGAGGCCAGTCAAGAAGACCGCAAGCAACGCTATGACAGCTTTCGTCGAGACGTCACCTTCCGTCCTGGAGATGAAGTACTACTTTGGACGCCTGTTCGCACACCCGGATTGTGTGAAAAGTTTCAGTCTCGCTTTCTAGGACCTTACGTTGTTTGTGAAAGAACATCTCCGGTCAATTACCTTGTCACTCCCGTCGAGGGTTCCTCGGACCGTCGTTACCGTGCCTCCGAGATTGTCCACGTTTCACGTCTTAAACCCTTTCTGCGCCGTACCTTTCCTGCCTAAGTCTCGGCCGGGCCGGCCGCTCAAGTGCGCGGGGAAAATAAGTGTGAGCATTATTTATGCGTCCCATCTTTTCATCTGTAAATACTCATCATCACCAGTCAAGTTTAGGTTGTGGGGCACATACTCGAGTCAATAAAAGGAGAGTCTCGAGTGTTCTCGACGCCATCTTACAATATATATATATATATATATATATATATATATATATATATATATATATATATATATATATATATATATATATATATATATATATATATATATATATATATATACATATATATAAAAATTTAAATATATATATATTTTTATATATATATATATATATATATATATATATATGTGTGTGTGTGTGTGTGTGTGTGTGTGTGTGTGTCGGGGCTAACACGGGAAAGATCCAGCCCTGACAGCGTTCAGTTTTCGAACTAATTATTTTTTTATTATCGCGCTGCACCCGCAGCGCGGCCCAAATGCCAACTTCTTCTTCCTTGACGAGCGGCGCATTGAGGCGCTACAGGGCTCCCCCCCCCCCCCCCGTAGAGCGAGAGCCGTAGGAATCACCAAAGGAGTCGCCCAGTGGACATGCTTGGATGCTGGCATCCAGACTTTAGATTGAAACCCCGCCGCCGCGAGAGCGGCGATATACGCAGGTGTCAGTCGATCAGCAGCCACGACGTATTCCCGGCCATTGATGTCCAGCGTGAACGTCTTAGGTGTACGATGGAGTACGCGGAATGGGCCATCAAAGGCTGGTGTTAGTGGTGGCCGTATTTGGTCACGCCGAACGAAGACGTGGCTGCAGTCATGCAGATCCTGACTGACGAAGACATACTGGGGGTGTCGGTCGGCAGGAATCACAGGAGCAAGGTCCCGAAACGTGGTGCGAAGCTCTCGAATGTACGTGGAGGCATTGTGAGTGGAAGGTGGCGATGATGGCTTGAAGAATTCTCTTGGAAGACGCAGGGAAACGCCATAGACTATTTCGGCTGATGAGCAGCCGAGATCCACTTTCAATGCTGATCGGATGCCCAGAAGTACGAAGGGGAGGTGGTCGAGCCAACGTACCCTTGGCTGGTGAGCAGTGAGGGCAGCTTTCAGTTGTCGATGAAGCCGTTCGAACATGCCATTGGCGGAAGGATGGTAGGCAGTTGTGTGGATGTGTTGAATGCCCAGGATATTGGCAAGTGCGGTGAAAAGGGCCAATTGAAACTGACGACCGCGATCAGTGGTGACGACAGAAGGGCATCCGAAGCGCGACACGCAGCCGTTTGTGAAACTCTTGGCAACTGTTGGTGCTGTAATGTCGGAAATGAGAAACGCCATATGGTGAAGCGATCCACACATGTCAGCAGGTAACAGGCTCCTTGCGATGACGGAAGAGGACCGACGATGTCGAGATGAACGTGAGAAAACCTTGCGTCTGGAGGCCGAAACGGGGATGTTGCCGTGACAGTGTGACGGTGAACTTTAACGCGCTGGCACTCAAGGCAGGTTCGCTCCCAGCGTCGGACATCAGCACTGATGCTTGGCCAAAGGAAACGAGATGTGACTAGCTTCTGGGTCGCACGAATACCAGGATGGCTCATGCTGTGCAATTGATCAAAAATTGCACCACGAAAAGCTGAAGGCACGAAGGGCCGAGGGACACCCGTAGACGTTTCGCACGTTAATAATGAGGTAGAAAATGGAAGCGAGCACTCCGTGAACGATAGAGACGTGGATGAAGAGCGAAGGCGATGCAGCTCAGGATTGTTGCTTTGTGCAGCTGCTAGCTCTTCCATGTCTAGTGGTGGCTGGGTCGACAAAGCATCGATGCGGGATAGTGCATCAGCAGCAGCATTTTCCGGCCCATGTACGTGTCTGAAATCCACAGTGAACTCGGAAATAAAGCATAGTTGACATATCTCCTGTGCAGTATAATTGCTGTGATTGCGATGGAAGGCAAACGTCAGGGACTTGTGGTCTGTAACGACGTAAAAGTCCCGGCCCTCCAATAAATGACGAAAATGTTTGATGGCGAGGTATACCGAGAGGAGTTCTCGGGCAAATGTACTGTATTTTGTCTCTGGTGGCTTCAGTTTTTGCGAGAAAACCCAAAGGGCTGCCAACCGGATACGTGCTGCTCGAGAACGGCGCCAACTGCCACGCTTGATGCATCGGTGATGAGACGAATTGGGGCATCAGGAACAGGATGTATGAGCACGGTAGCATCTGCCAGAGCCTTCTTGGCAGTGCCGAAAGCAGATGCAACGTCCTTGGGCCACTCCAGTGGTGCAGCCGGGTCTTTCTTTTTAGCCAATAGGTCGGTCAAGGGCTTTAGGAATGTGGCGCACTTTGGAAGAAAGCGGCGATGGAAGTTCAGTAGGCCCAGAAATTCTCGGAGTCTCTTCAGTGAAGTCGGGGGTGGAAAGTCTTGAATACTCTTCACTTTGCTGGCGAGTGGTTGGATACCCTTTGGAGTGACAAGGTGGCCTAGGAACTCTATTGTAGCGATGCTGAAGAGGCACTTATTGGGATTAATTACGAGGCCGTAATCATCCAGGCGGTGGAACAGGGTGCGCAGGTGGGCTTCATGCTCATCGCTGGATGAGCTTGCTACAAGGAGGTCATCAAGGTAGACAAATACGAAATCAAGACCTCGCGCGACCTCGTTGATAGTGCGCTGAAAGGTCTGTGCAGAGTTGCGCAATCCAAAAGGCATCCTCACATATTCAAACAGACCGAATGGGGTGGTGATGGCCGTCTTCGGTATGTCGGCGGGTTTTCCAGGAATCTGATGGTAAGCCTTCACTAAGTCAATCTTAGAGAAGATTGGGCACCCAGCCAAATTTGATGTGAAATCCTGTATGTGAGGAAGTGGATAGCGGTCTGGTAAGATGTGGGCATTGAGAGCGCAGTAATCCCCACGTGGTCTCCAGTCGCCAGGATCTTTCTTCGTCACCATGTGGAGTGGCGACGGCTAGTTGCTGGAGGAAGGCCGCACAATGCCGAGTTCAAGCATGTGCTCAAACTCACGGCGGGCGATGGCGAGGCGTTCTCCAGATAGTCGACGGGGTCGTGTAAAAACGGGAGGTCCAGTGGTCACAATGTGGTGAGTGATGGAATGCTTCACCGGTGACTCTCTGGTGTGCGGCTTCGTGATGCTGGGAAAGTCGTCGAGTATTTTTTGCACACGGCGAAGCAGGTGTGAGAGCTCGCAGTCCCGTTGGCGAGGAAGTACAGAGTACACCGTTGATGGAGAGGCGGGTGCTGAGATCAATGAGGCGATGAGCATGCATGTCCACAGCAAGGTTGAAAAAACTGAGGAAGTCAACTCCAAGAACAGCTCGCCAGAAGTCAGCGAGGATGAAAATTCAGCGGAACGTACGGCGTAGTCTAAGGTCAAGTGTAAGAGAGCGTTGGCCGTATGTTCGAATGGCGGAATTGTTGATCGCTTGGAGTGGGCAGGTCTGTTCGTTGCGACAGCGATCTGCACACGAGGCGGGGATGACGCTAACCTGGGCTCCTGTGTCGACTAGGAAGCAAGCGCCAGTGATCTTATCAGAAACAAAGAAAAGGCGGCGTGACTTTCGACCAGTACTACTTGCCGCCGTCAGTGGCCGGTCGTCGCATTTCCTGACCAGGAGCACGGGTGAGTGCACTTGCGAGCCGAGGCACCGAATCGGTGGTGGTACCAGCACAAGGTTGAGGATGAAACTTCCCACGGCGCGTCGGGTGGCCGAAGTTCCGGAGAACGTGGGGGCGTCGAGGAGCGACTGTGTATCTGGAACCTGGATGACGGTCGACGATGCGCAGGTACAAAGTTATCGAGGTGCCTGACAAGGGCGTCAAAACGGTTCTCGATGCTCGCGAGCGCCGGGTCTGCAGCGGTGGCCGGTGGCGGTGTGGTAACGGCGTTGAGGCTATGTGCCCGCGAGTAGTCCGCCACTCAGTCAGCCATTTCAGCGAGTGTGTCTACTGGGACATCTCCTGCAGCTACGAGGACCGGGACCATGCTCTGCGGTAAGCACTGGAGGAACAACTCACGTAACAGCTTCTCCTCTTGAGGGGCGGAGGGGCCGCCAAGGAGCTGGCGCATGCGTCGCAGGAGCTGTGATGGGCGACGGTCACCGAGCTCTGTAGCCGTGATGAGCTGTTGGAGTCTGCTGTGTTCGGACTCAGACTTGCGGGAAATGATAGCTGCCTTCAACGTGTCGTAGGGATGGCTCGGGTGCGGCGACACTAAAATATCAGCTAAGTCGTCGGCTACGTCCGGAGGTAAGCAGGATACCAGATGCCAGTGCCTGGTCTGTTGGCTGGTGATTTGCCGTAGACCGAAGTGCGCCTCGACCTGCAGAAACCATGTGCTGGGGCTGTTGGGCCAAAATGGTGGCAGGTTGACATGTTGAATCGCAGCGACTGCAGCACCGCTAGGTCTGGCGTCTTCTTGGGCGTCAGGACCGATAGGATTGGTGGCAGAGCCGGCAGAATCAATGCAGGATGATCGGGGCTGTGTGTTCTTTATCGGGTCACCATTAACTGTCGGAGCTAACATGGGAAAGATCCAGCCCTGACAGCGTTCAGTTTACGAACTGATTTTTTTTATTATCACGCTGCACCCGCCGCGCGGCCCAAATGCCAACTTCATCTTCCTTGACGAGCGGCGCATTGAGGCGCTACATAAATATATATATATATATATATATATATATATATATATATATATATATATAGAGAGAGAGAGAGAGAGAGAGAGAGAGAGAGGGAGAGAGTAAATAATATAATATGGTATTTCTTATCGCTGGAACAGGTAGCTATTGTTTCCCATGCACGCTGGGATATTCTAGCATGATCATTTAATCTAGTATGCGAAAATAAATGGTAAGCAGTGACAAATGACGAAAATAGAAAGAAGGTAGTGTCAGTTTCTTATGAGCACAATTCACCCAAAAACTAAAAAACTTAGGTAATCGATATGACCTAGAAGTTGTTTTTTCGGCACCAAACAGGCTTAATAAGATATGTTTCAAACTAGCACGCAAAGTTTACATAGCAGCAAAAACTAATGCCAGTAGTGTACGATAAATCACACTACAAAGATTGTTAAATACACCCTAGTGGTCGCGTATGGCTAGCCGCTATCATGTGGCAAGATATACATCGGCCAGTCGGGTCGTTGCTTAAACATCCAATATTTTAAACATAAGCAATCATTGGTAGTCGACATTCATTCTCACATAAAGGCGCAGTGTTCTCAGTGAGGCTGCTCGCCACTGTTCGGTGATACAACTGTAGCTTTCCATCATGCGAACCTACTAACCAGAGAAATGGTCGAAGCCTTCCACATTAATAAAAGAAAAGATGGCTGCACTAGTCAGTCATCAGTGTCGCTAAGTAACCGAGAAGCCAGCTTCCTTGAAGGTCTTTAATTGAACTTATTGTTTACATGTGTCGCATTGTATTTCATAATGTTTCAAATTCTGATTCAGGCATGTGTAAATTCCCGCCAGAATGTTTTTGTCTGATAATACCCAGCACTGTTATTTCTTGTTTCATCCTAGAGTGTCTAAGCATAACTTACTTATGCAACCACTTGATGTTCGTGTGTACATGTGTCTTCTTTTCTTTTTTTTTGTTGAAAATTCTGTTTTTGGAAGGTGTAAATTTACGCCAATTCTCTTAAATATCACCTAAAGGTGTCTAAGCTTATTTTCTGAGAATACTATCACTTGAAAAAGTTTTTTTGCAATGATTCTATGTTCGTAGTTCTTTTCTGTGTAGCTAGGGATTTGGGCTATATACTGTTACAGAGATGAAAAAAGGAAGAGGAAGGACACAAGCATCTCAGTCCGAGTCAGTCCGAGCTCGTCTCGACGTGTGTCGTTCCATCCGCACTCGCACGCTTGCTTGCTCTGGGGGTTTGGCTGAAATCTGAGTAGCCTCTACTGAATTTCTTCTTGGATAGGCGTATCTAAAGCCTTAGCATTGATTAGCTAGTACCCTTCTGGCTAGTCAATCCAGACAGATGCCGCTTTCTTCGCCTGGACCAGGGACTTATCTCTGGTCTGCTTCTCTTTCACCGCAGGAGCTACCAGTGGACCAGTTCCTACGCAATGGCGTCGCTTCCGTTCCTGTGGCCCTAGTCCCAAGCAACGACGGAGTCATTAAGATGAAAAACCCTAAAGTGATCCAGTCGGAACTCAAAGCAGCGACAACTCACTATCACACCATCACAGAGGTCCGGCAGTTTGGCAAGGGAGGCATTGTCTGCTTTTCTCCTGACCAGCTCTGTGTCAAAGACTTACTTAAATGCTCGATGTTCGCTACCAATCCGGTGAGCGCCTTCATTCCTCCTCGCCTAGCATGCGTCAGAGGTATTGTCCGAGGCGTAGACATCAACATGACTCCAGCTGAGGTCCTAGAGATGTTCTCTGAGGCAGGTGCTATTGCAGTTTATAGATGCTCACGAGTTGTAGAACAGACAAAGATCCCTACTGAGTCTGTAATTGTCACATTTGCCGGGTCGATTCGCCCCACTGAAATCAAGGCGTGGCCTTTAATATTCAGAGTCGAACAACTGTCACCTCGTCCCCTCCAGTGTCAGAAATGTTGGCGCTATGGACACACTTTAAAAGGATGTAGGTCAGCTCCCAGATGCCGAAAATGTGGTGAGGCACATACTGCAAATGAATGCAATTGTACTGAAGAAAAGTGTTGTCTTTGTCATGAGCAGCACTGCGCAGATAACGCTAATTGCTCAGCCAAAGCGCGGGAGACTCAAATTATGGAAATTGTTGATCGCAGACGCTGTTCACGAAAAGACGCCATCGCTGAAATTCAGGCAAGAACCCAGGGATATGCTGGTGTTGCAGCCCGACATAATGCAACTTTAGAAGCTTCTCTTTCAGTGTCCATTGCAGACATGATTGAAAAAGCGATGGAGAAAGCTATAGATCGCCTGGCCACCACCCTTTGTGACTCCTTATCTCATATTGTAGCCACTCAGTTGACGCAAATATATGGGACACCAAGAGATATGAAGGATACTTCCCAAGACAACGTAACTCTCCCCCCAAGTGAAGCAGACGCAGAGCCATCTCCTTCAGGGGTACAGGCTGCAGGGCCCTCTTGTACAGACAACCAGAGGATAGGTGAAGACATACTAGAGGATGATCAGGATTATGATGATATGGACATGGACATCAAATCCCTAAAGCGCACTCGATCCCCTGTCTCCAAAAATACTGGCTCTTCAAAACATTCAAAAAACAAAAAATACCAGAAGGAGAACCTATCGAAGAGCGATTTTCTTAAAGACAGCATTTTAGATAAGGTAGTTGCCGAAACAATTCTGTCAAAATGATAGGTTCTATCAAAATTCTTCATTGGAACTGCCGATCTATTCATTCAGCTAGTACAGATTTATTGTATTTATCTTGTAAATTCAATCCAGACATTATTGCACTGCAAGAAACGTGGCTGTCAGCACATAATTCGTTTTACCTACCTAATTTCCGGTCTTTTCGCCTGGATCGCCCATCCAAAGGTGGAGGTTTAGCGTTCTTTGTCAATAATAAAATTAGTTCAAAGATCAAAACTTCGTACAAAAGTATATCCCCCGAATGTGAAATTTTCGCTTTAGACATCACCTTGCCTGGATGCTCTCCCTTCTCTCTGGTAAATCTTTACTTTCCTCTGGGTGTACAAGACACGCGATGTTTAGACATGGCTGTTAGTTCGTGGTGCACAGAAAAAATTATGGTTGGAGATTTTAATTCTCACCACACTAGTTGGGGTTTTAGGACTGATCAATGTGGACAACGCTTGTGGGACTGGTCTATAGACCATAATTTATCATGCCTCAACGCTAGAACTCCCACATTTATCCGAGACCGATCCCGCTCTGCCTTAGATTTGAGTTTTATAAGCTCGGGTATTTCTAGCGTATCTTGGACTACTCTAGACTGCGCCACCAACAGTGACCACTTACCAGTACTGTTTGAAATTTCTTGTCCCATTATTCCATCTTACTCCCAAGCTCGAACCTTTATCAATTATTCCAAATTTAAAAATGACCTAGAAGTTGCTTTGACTACCCCCACTGAAGACAACGATGAAAATAAAGCCATGAAATTAAGTGCGGTAATTAAAAGAACGTTCAAAAAAGCAGAATTTTCTATTGAGTCTGATACGAGAAAGCCTTGTAGTCAGTGGTGGAATTCTGAGTGCTCTCGTGATCATAGACGACGACAAGCGGCTTGGAAGCAGCTAATTCATAATCAGTCCCCCAAAAATTGGGCAGATTACAAGTTTATTGCTGCTACATTTAAGCGCACCGTGGCTAAAGCTAAAGAGGACTATGACAAAAAACATTTCGACTTTCTTTCCAAACCTAGAAATAAGAAAGCGTTATTCCGATATATGAGATCGCGCAAAATTCTGCCGTCTCTAGCTAACTCTGATTATGACAGGTTATCGACGGAAGAAATGACTAATTCGTTAGAGGCAATCGGAAGAGGTTTAGCTAACAGATTTTCGTCGACTTTGACAATCAACTGGCAAAAGTCCTCTATAAAGACTGACTACGAAAAAGTGACATTGTCCGAAATGTCAAGCGTAATTAGAAACTTACCCTCTTCGGCTCCTGGTCCTGACGGTATAACAGTTCCTATGATTAAAATTTTATTCCAGATATCACCCGGCGACGTCCTCAACCTTATAAACTATTCCTTAAGCAATGCCTGGATACCACATGACTGGAAAATAGCTAGAGTGATTCCCATATTAAAAAAACAAGGGTCAGGTTTTAACATTGACAACATCAGACCAATCTCTCTAACATCTCACCTGATCAAAATTATAGAGAGAGTTCTCAATAATAGAATAAAAGTTTGGATGGCTGACAAGCTAATATTGAAACCATTTCAAATAGGTTTTCGTAGCGAATGCTCAATTTGGTGTGCTCATGCCGACTTAGAGAGCCGAATACAGCTTGCCCGAAAAAGACGACAATACGCGGTACTAGTAACACTAGACATAGCTAAAGCTTATGATAGCGTTGAGCACTCAATTTTATTGAATTCTTTACACGAATGTGACTTTCCGCGATATATTGTTGATTGGGTAGCAGAGTTTCTAAAATCGAGAGAATTTTATTGTGCAAAGGATGGATGTCACTCATCTAAATTCAAACAGCAACGTGGAGTACCTCAAGGGGCGGTCCTATCTCCGCTGTTATTCAATGTGTTGATGAGCTCAATTCCCATTGAACGAGATATCACTGTCTACATTTATGCAGACGACATTGCATTTTTCGTTGCAGACAGTGACATTTATTCTTTGCATCAAAAATTGCAAAAGTACATGTATTCTCTTGAAATTTGGCTGCATTCAATTTCATTGTCTCTAAACATCAGTAAAAGTGCGCTCCTGGTGTTCCCTATAGCAGATTCTATTCAAATTTCAGTCCTTTATAATCGGGAACCGATTCCACAAGTAGAGTCTATCAAATATTTGGGCATTATTTATAACGAGAAACTTAACTGGAGCCCTCACATAGACTATAACGTGGCAAAGGCACAACGAGCTTCAGGCTTATTGCGAAGGTTGAGCAACAGAAAATATGGGTTACGTAGACACACCTTATTAATGATATATAAAATGTACATGCGCCCAATACTCGAATTTGGGTGTATATTATTTTCGGGTGGCCCTACGTACAAAATTAAACCGTTAGTTCTATTAGAGCGAGAAGCGTTACGGTTGTGTTTGCGACTCCCCAGGTATGTCGCTATTAATGTACTATATCAGGAAGCTCGCATACCAACTATTCTTTGCCGATTCCGTATCTTAACAGTACAAACATACTTGAAATTTTACGGCTTATCAGCGAGACGGTCTGCATATGCCTTTATTAGTGACCCCGACGCCTTCTTCCTCGCTCACTGGCCACGCTTTCGTACTCCCCAGATTATTTTTGTACAAAAGAAACTTGAAAGCATAAAGGTGGATATCAGATCGGTAATTGGAACCAAAGCATTAAATCACAATATTACGATAGAATGTGATGAAATTTTTCCCCCACTATCTAAGTTTCAATCTTCGAGTTACTTAAATGACAGGTTAGAAGACTACATAGCTCATGCGGAAATAAAGAACATAATAGCCACAGACGCTTCTGTGAATAAAGAAAAGGCAGCAGTAGGAATCGTCTCAGATTACCTCGGTTGGTCATTCTCGGTAAGACTACCAGACTTCACTCCGGTTTTCGAAGCTGAGCTCCTGGCTATTATTTTAGCGCTACGAAAACTTCCTTCAAACGAAGAGAGTGCAATGATAATTACTGATTCTCTTTCGCTGTGTACTACTCTCACAGCTTCAGAACAATCAAGAGCTCTAGCGACATTACAAACATTAGTTCCACCTCATGTGAAGTTCCTGAAGTTAGTCTGGGTCCCGGGACACTGTGGCATACGGTTGAATGAAATAGCCGATTCACTATCTCGAGTCACACTTGATGGCCCTGTGATCTCGGTACTACCAGAATCGGAACACATAGTGTCGATCAGATATAGAAAATGGGCTATTTATACGGATATTATGGAAAATATTACTAAATATACGGACTATCAGCACCTAACATACCCCTGGAAACCTCAGTGGAGTCAATCTAAAAAGTTAGAAGTTATTTTAACCAAATTTCGATGTCGTGTCCCTCCATTAAACTTTTACTTGCACAGAGCTGGTCTGGCGATATCCCCCCTGTGTCCATTCTGTGAAGAAACGGAAACAATAGAGCATTACTTTATAACATGTAAAAACTATTCATTAATTAGGAAAAGACTTTTAATTGTTCCGTTTCAAGCAGTAGGTTTAAATTTAACTGCAGATAATGTTCTAAGTTTCGGTGCCTTTAGCTTGGGACATTGCCACAGGAGCGTATTCGATGCTGTATGCAATTTCATTCGAGAATCAAAGCGCATGTCATAATAATGCCTGCTTAAATATATTTCTGAAGACACTTGTCTAATTTTGAATGAAATTTGCATATTCATTTGATTGTGACCGGGTGAGATAAGCTCGATTGTCTGGTCTACTCAAAATTTCTGTCTTCCACTGTAGTATTACCTCACCTTTTCTCTTCTTGATTCAATCTTCAATTATTTGTTTAGTTTAATATTCCTTTTTAGTTAATTATTATTTTCTATTACATCATTAGTTTTTTCATTAAGGATAAACCTTTTAATATATCTCATATAGGATACTTCTAGATTTCATGGCCAATCCCCCATAGTGGGTATGTGCCAGTGCGAAGGGGCAACAACAACAACAACAACAGCATCTCACAGGCGCGCGAGTGTGCCAATCAGCCACTGTTACTCTTGCCTGTGGTTTTTGGCCTGTAATGCATTTTGTACAGAAGTCACCAACCTCGTAACATATTGGCAAGAGGTGCTGGGTAACTATCAGGCAACGGAGCTCCGCAGCGGACGTGGCATGGGTTTTCCAGCCATGGCCAATGCTGAGCCGTCCGCGTCAATGCCTCCGACGAACGTGGCGTCGCAACTATACGTTTTCACGCCACTTAAGTATCCCGGTGCACTCTGCGGGACAGATGGCGTCGACGTTGACAATTGGTTGGCCATGTTCGAACGAGTTAGTGTGCCGAGCAGATGGGATCCCACACTTCATTTGGCTAATGTGCTGTTTTACTTAAGAGGCACGGCCAAGGTGAGGTATGAAATCAACGAAGAAGAACTCACAAGCTGGGACCAATGCCAATAAAAGATGTGAGAGGTGCGTGGCAAAACCGCCAGTCGTAAGATCGCCGCCAAAAAAGAATTGCCCTTCCGTGCCCATGCCCCGCGGATTCATACATCGCAAATATTCAAGACGTACTGGCCCTCTGCCGAAAGGCCGAAAGCGACATGACAGAAGGTGACAAAATCGGGCATGTCCTGAAAAAGATTGTCGACGACGCGTTTAATCTGCTGATGTACAAGGGTTGTTCCACCGTGGACCCGATCATCAAAGAGTGTCGTCAGTTCACCCGACTTCCAAACACCGCTGCAACATCAACTTGCGAGGACCAGTCCGCAACACAACGTCCGTCACCGCCGGGGGGCTGACACGCATTGTTCGTCGCGAACTGAAAGCAATGGCACCCTCAGCGTTCTATTCGCGCAGTACCGATACCACTCTTGTTACTGTTCCTCTTGTTCAAGCCATCGTGCGCCAGGAGCTTGAAAACATCGTAGTGCATTCCGTGTGCCTTGTCACCGCGCCCAGAGTCAGCGAACGCCCTTTCGTGATGCCCTCCTCTGCCCGACGGTTTTCTACACGCACTCGCAACCCGGCTGAGTGGCGAACTGCAGATGACCGCCCTGTATGTTTCAACGACCACCGCGTTGGAAATATTGCTCGTTACTGCCGCAACACACGGTCATCGGCACCTCGTGCAACGACCAATATGGCTCGTTTCGACGGTACCGCCCGCACGTTTTCACCTGCCCAAAAGTGCAATGCCGTTGACCATTCTCGGAACACTTGGTACAGCCGCTCGGCTTCACGTGGGCACCAGTCTCGTTCGCCGCAAATACGTCGCCCAGCGTGCCGTTCACCGCAGCCACGGCGCTTCTCGTCCCCCGTGGCTTCCGGCCACATCATCCCGGAAAACTGAAAAATGCAGCCCCCGGAGGTGGTGCTGCATTGACGACTTCCGCAGCAAATCCTCTCTTCGTTGTCACCAGAGGAAATGTAATAGACGTTGAAGTAGACGGCGTACCTCCATGTACAGGAACTTGTAGACACCGGCGCAAGCATTTCTGTCGTGAGTTCAAGCCTACGCAAACGTTTAAAGAAAGTTCTGACACCAGCGGCTGCACAAATGCTCCGTGTGGCCGATGGCAGCACGCCGATGGTTTTCGGTCTGTGCACTGCCCGCTTAAATATAAAGGGTCACACTACTTCATTCATTTAGCCGTGATTGACCACTGTCCTTATGACGTTATATTAGGTCTGCACTTCTTGTCAAATCATTCTGCTCTTATCGAGTTTAATACCGGCGTCCTTCAGCTAGAGCTGCCTCAGATAGTCGCTGAACCCCACACTGAACCGCGACGCCTGTGCTTTTTTTTATTAAATGTATGTAAAGAGAGGTTGGTGCCAATGCGTGGCGCCGGCCACTATTCTTCTCTTGCACAAAAGTCGACATCGCACATTCAGTAGCAAATACAAGGCTATACATATGTACATAGCACAACACTTACACAATGAGTTCACGTTTTTCCACACTGAGTGTCCACACCACACAGCAATGAGTCCACACTGCGTAGAACCGTGTGCGCACCACACTGAGTTTGTAAAAAACAAAACAAAAGAAATCCACACAAGTAATCACGCCAATTTAAGTGTTCACACAAAAACGTGAAAGTTCAATAAAACGTGTAAGGTGATCTTGTCGCTTAAATACTGACATGTTTTCAGAAAAGTTTTCCCAAAAATATCGTAGTGAAGCAGGAAAATACTGTTTTGAAACATACCGCGGTTAACATTTGTTTTTTGTTAGGTACTTTTGAGCTATTTCTGTTTCGTCCAGAAAGTGAACGACTGCACGTGCTGCAGTGGCTTGTAGCTTTCCTTTTGGCCATGGACCCAAGATTTTCGCAATTAATGGACGTCGCTTATCCAAAGAATTGAGTTTTTGAAAAAGGTTCTTTCAAAGTACGTCATGAGTTTTACAAGGCAGAAGAATATGCTCCACGTCTTCTTGAGCTTCTCCACATGAGCAGGTGGGACTGCCAGCTCTCCTAATTCTATACAGGAAAGCCTTCGTGTAGGCTGTACCAAGTTGAAGCCTATGGATGACTATATCTACCGATCGGCTAACCTTTAACGGAATATTCAATTCTATACCGGGATCAATGTTATACAACAGAGAGTTCTGCGCACCATTTTCGAACCAGGTTTCCTTAGACAGTTGACAGCTCATCTTATTTATAACCCAACGTACATCGCTCATCGATAGAGGTAGCAATGATATATTATTTTCTTCATGTGCTGCACGTGCAATGTGATCAGCTATGTCGTTTCCTGTGATTCCACAGTGGCTTGGCACCCACTGGCACGTTATAGTATGGTTTAAATCTTTTGCTACAGCGTACGTCCTCTGTATTTCATATGCGAGCTCACTAGCTTTGTTTCCCAAGCTGATTCCTTTTAAAGAAACTAATGAGGACTGTGAGTCACTGATAACTACCCATCGAAGTGGACCTGGCTGTAAACATATAAAGCGTAAAGCACAGAGTATTGCATAGAGTTCTGCCGCTGTGGATGTTGTGAAATGGCTGAGTTTAAAAGCTTTTCTCGCTTGGTATGCAGGTACGAAGAATGCCGACGTAGACCTTTGATTCAGACATGATCCGTCGGTGTACACGCGAATATATTCTTCGTAGTTAGTATGAAGGTGTGTTAAAGTTAATTGCTTTATTACGATTATGGGCAGATCGTTCTTACAATTTATTCCCGGAATCGAAGTTATATCTTGAATAGAGAGTCACCATGGTGGGTGGGATGCACATGGAGGCCAGTATTCGTGCGTAGGCAGTAAACTCTTGAATTCTAGTATATTTTTATACATTCTTGCAGCTGATCTCTCTTGAATAGCTCGGTATAGGGGATGATTACCATGTTGAGTTGCCAACCGAAGATAATGCCGGCAAGTTTCCGTAAATCTAATAGCATGGAAAGTCGGTTGATGAGACTCCGCAATTGCTAAAGCACTGGCAGACGCTCGTGGTACACGAAGACATATACGAAGGCTTCTGGACAACACTCTTTGAATCCTCTCCTCTAAGTTACGTGATATCCCATGTAAAACCGGGGCAGAGTAAGCTATTCTTTTTCGAATTATTGCTGAATTTACACGCAATAAAAAAGAACATGAACTACCCCATCTGACTCCAGTCAGTCGCCGTAGTACATTGATTAGGGAGTTGACTTTGTCCTCTAATGATTTTATCTGTGGTGCCCAAGACAGACGTCTGTCTAAAATAACCCCTAAAAATTTGTGCTGCCGCACAAACTGTAAGCGCTGAGAGTCTATCTGAAGTTTGAATTTCTTAAGGCATTTTCTTGTGAACGGGAGTACAGATGTTTTCTCATGGGAAAGAATCATGCCTCTGCTCTTAAAAAAGCCATTGATTATTGTCAGCCCATCCTGAAGTTTTTGCTGAACTGCTTGAATGCTCGTGTCTGAAGCCCAAATGCACAGATCATCTGCATATATGGAATATTTCAAACTAGTAGGTAAGACATGGGATATTTCAGCCATAACCTAATTAAATAAAAATGGGCTTAGTACGCTACCCTGTGGGACTCCTTGACTAACTTCATGCTCTTTACTTTTACCGTCAGCCGTGTCAATGAAGATTTTCCTGTCTCTTAGAAATTCGGCAATCCATCTTAGTGTCGTGCCTACTATACCCAACTGGATTAAACCGTGTAGTACACGAGCGTGGCTGGTTGTGTCAAATGCTCGCTTTATATATAAAAATACTGCAACGACGATCCTTCCACAGCTCCTCTCATGGTCTACATAAGTTACAATGTCTAGAATGGCATCCATGGTGCAGCGGCGTTTACGAAAGACTGCCATATTTTCTGGAAGCACGTTCGTACACTCCACCCACCACTGAAGTCTAGCGTTTATCATCTTTTCCATAAGTTTACAAAGACAGCTAGTCAGGCTCACAGGACGGAAAGAATCTATGGATAAAGGCGTTTTTCCTGGTTTGAGAATTCGGACCACTCTTGCAACTTTTCAGGAGGGTGGAAGGTACTCTGTTGTCCATGCATTATTAAATATCTTCAACAAAGTATATGTGGCCACAGGACCCAGGTTTTTTAATGCTGCATATGTTATTCCATCAGGACCAGCTGCTGTCCTCTGTCGGCACACTGCAAGAGCATTATTTAATTCTTGCAGTGAAAACGGAGGATCTAGGTCATCATGATGTGTATTGAGAGAAAAAGTAATCAGTGCTTTAATATCCCCAACAGACTTAATGTACTCAGGCGTGTGCCCGGCTGCACTAGGTCGTGTAATATACTAGCAAAATTCGTCCGCAACGGTTGTTTCCGGTACATTCTTCACTAAAGCTAAGGCTCTAAATGGTTCTTGATGTGTTACTGTCCCACTTAAAGAGCGTACAACATTCCATAATTTTGACTCGGGTGTAAATGGCGTTAACGAAGTGCAGAAATCCCGCCAGCGCTTTTTGCCTAGTCTATCCAGTTGTCGTCTCATGCGGTCATGCGTTCTTTGACAGTCGCGGTAATCTTCAAGTAGACCCGTGCGTCTGTATTTTCTTTCAGCTCTGCGGCGAATGGCCCTAAGTCTTTCGTGTTCAGCGTCTACTCCAACGTAACCTTCAGGAATTTTAACGAACTTGGAACACTGATTTAATTTGTTTTCTATGAGTGAGACTAAGCTGTCAGTGTCAGTAACAGTATCAGCTTGATGTGATATGTGATAACAAAATGCTTGCCAGTTATCCTTGCTGAGGGCCTATATTTAGTAAAGCGTAGTTTTGGATGCTGTATTAGGATAGGTAAATGATCACTACCCCTTGTTTCAATGTCTGTTCGCCATGACGCCCCAGATGCAATACCATGTGAGCAGAGCGTGAGGTCTAGGCAAATCGAGTAATTGAAACCCCGTAGGAACGTCACTGAACCGTCATTTAACAAGCATAATCAACTATCCTGAATTGCTTTTTGTAGGTCCTTTCCGCGACGATCGCAGTACGCACTTGCCCACATGACATTGTGAGCAATGAAATCTCCGCAATATATCACAGCTTTCGTGTACATCCGGAAAAGTGCTGTCAATGCAGAAAGCGAGATATTTGTGGAAGGCTGGAGATAAACGCTGACTACTGTTATATTTACTTGACCAAATCTAACCTCACATGCTACATATTCTGGATAATCTGATGATGTAACATTCAACTGTACTGATAGCAGATCTTTTCTCACAGATATCATCGCTCTGCTCGGTCCTGTAGATCTAGAGGACATATACACAACGTAGTTCGATAACCGAAAAGTGATGTCTACCCCGGCCTCTGCGGTCATGCGGTCATGACATTACACTGGAAAGGAGCTCTGAGCCACAAATTTTCTGAAGCCTGCACACTGGAGGCGAATATTATTCGCATTCCATTGGAAGATCGCGACATTTTGATAACAATTATTCATGTTTTGCCTGCGCAGTGACTGTTGTGGCAAATTGTAACACTACCTGTTCCATCGACAAGATGGCTTTGACCTCAGGAAGGTTGTTAGCCAGTGGGATCGCGGCTAGTATGGCTTTTAAAGCCGAGAATAACATTGGTATGACAATATCAGCTATCGACACAGAGGAGTTTTCTGGTTGCGTTACACTTACTGGACGTGATGTGCTAGTGCTTTCTCGGATGTTAACCACGTGGTTACTTTTCCCTTGAGGTCCCTCCTGAGACTCTTGTCGAGCGTGCTGCTGGCTTGTTGATGTCCCCGAACTTTTCCCTTGCTTTCGTTGTCCTCTTGCAGCTTGCGCGTACGTCATTACATGGTCCTGGCGTTTAGGTGCTTGCGGTCGAGGAGGCCGCGCTGGGTTCATGGTGTTCATGTTAGGCTCAGGCGCGTCATGCTGTTGCGTGTGACCGTAGATGATGTCATGTTGATATTGAACAGAAGCCGCCTTGTTCTGTGGGCATCCGGAGAACGACGCAGCGTGGGTACCCTTTGCAATTGGCACACTTAGGTAGTGTTATCGATTTGCAGTCCTTGTGATGGTGGTCTTCGGCGCATATCTTGCAGCGCCTTGTTCCTCGGCAATTTTTTGCCAAGTGTCCGAACCTCTGACAATTATAGCAGCGTCTTGCTAGGCCCAGATATTCCTCAACTGGATGGCTTGTAAATCCAAGGAATACTTTCTCTGGAAGAGGTCTGTCATATCTGAATTCTAAAATCACACTTCTCAGTGGGTGCGATGCTACAGTGCCATCTTCTTGTCGTATGTAACGAGTCTGGCGTCTAGCCGACATCATTCCTGTCTCTCTTAAATATTCTGTAAGTTGTTCTTCTGTGTACTCTAGAGGCACATGTCTGATTTTGCCTACGTTTCGCGTGTAAGACTCCGGAATGAATGGCTTCACCAGCAAGCCAGCCACCTGCGCACAAGACAACAAGCTTTTAGCTGATGCAAGAGAGCTCACGGTGACTGAGAAACTTCCATCTTTGTTCACTCGGAAAGAACGCACTTTCTCTTTAGCAAGTGCAACAATTTCCGAGGTTACAACGTTAGGGTTTACTTTCCAGAAGGTTCTCGTTTCCTCTATTGGTCGGAACACCACTGGAATTCCCTCAAATCTACTCTTTTTATATGCCACTTGAGTGAAAGGATCTGCTTCCTCATCAGATTCAATATCTTCATCAGTAAAGGAGTAGATCGATGTCCCCTCCTGCCTGTTGTCCGTATGCTCTTCCACTCTCACCTTTTTCGCAGAGCTTCCTTCGTTTGACATGTCCTCAGGTTTCCTCATCGCCTCCAAAACGAGTGTTGGTGCCCTGATGTAAGAAACCATGGTAGAACCAGGTTGACTCACGTGCTCGTCGGTTCCGAAGCCACGCTGTGGTAAAGGTGGTCCTTGCCACGCTGGCACATCCTGACTGGTTCCGTCCGCCACGATGACGGTGAAACGTCAGCGTTCAGTACCGCCACGCCACTCTCTGCTGTCAGGCATCACAGCTGATGTTGTTCTCAACACTGTAAATAGATTTTCACGGCCGGAAAAAACCTAATTTGCAGGAGCACAGAAAGCAAAACAAACGCCTGTGCTCTCTTGAAGATGTGCAACTGTCCCCTCAGGCAGCCACCTACGTCGTTTTGACCGCACAGCCACAGGTTCCTGATGATCAATATGTCTTCCTCTCGCTGACGTTCTTTTGAGCCGCAACATCGCCATTCCCCTTACGCTTTTGACTGTCACTGACAGCTGTAACTCTCTACCACTTCTAAATTTCAGCTTGTGCCCTCAAGTGCTTCCTCGTGGCATGTTCTTGACCAGCGTATCTAATGCTTACGAATTCGAAATAGCGGCACTCACCACCGAGATTGATTTACTTCAATCTCCTGTAGCTAATAGCACCTGTTCTCTGCTAAACAGTTCCTCGAACATGATTGCACCCGCCCTCAATCCTACGCAAGCCAACGACATCTATCGCCTTCTCGCGTTATACCGACATTATTTATTTCGATGACCGACCTCAAGGGCGAACATCCATCGTTCAGCACCGTATAAACACTGGTGACGCCAGTCCTATTCGTCGACGCCCCTATCGTGTGTCCCCCGCTGAGCGCAGAGTTATCTAAGTGGAAGTTGACATAACGCTCAACAAAGGTGTCATAGAACCATCAAGTAGTCCTTGGGCCTCCCCTGTCGTCCTGGTGAAGATAAAGAACTGTACCTGGCGCCTCTGTGTCTACTATCGCCACCTCAACAAGAACACGTGAAAAGACGTATACTCGCTACCACGCATCGATGACGCGTTGGACTTCTTGCATGGTGCTACATACTTTTCGTCTATTGAGCTTTGGTCAGGCTACTGGCATATTTCTGTCGATGAGATGGACCGCGAGAAGACGGTCTTCATTACACCGGATGGTTTATACCAATTTAAGGTCATGTCTTTTGGACTATGTAACACCCCTGCCTCATTGGAACGAATGGTGGACACTCTCCTGCGTGGTTATAAGTGGTCTACTTATCTCTGTTACCTACACGATATAATAGTCTTTTCATCTACTTTCGATAGCCACCTGACCCGTCTTGCTGCAATTCTCGTAGTCTTCACATTAACACGACTACAACTCAATTCCAAGAAATGTCAATTAGGCCACCTTCAGATTGCCATTCTGGGCTATCTTGTAAACGTCAATGGCATCCAACCAGATCCCAAAAAGATCCGCGCCATCCGTAGCTTTCCGGTGCCCCGTTCTACATCCGACGTCCAAAGCTTCATCGGCTTATGTTTGTACTTTCGTCGTATTGTAAACTTCGCCGACGTTGCCAGGCCACTCACACATTTGCTGAACAAGGATACCACATCCTTATGGGGCCCTCAGCAGGCTCAAGCGTTCACTGCTCTCATCGGCTACTTAACTGCGCCTCCCATACTAGCCCACTTTGATCCTTCTGCTGCCACAGAAGTTCGCACCGACGCCAGTGGCCACGACATCGGTGCAGTTCTCGCTCAGCGGCACCACGGCAGGCAGCAGTGCGTGATAGCTTACGCCAGTCACCTGCTTTCTCCACCTGAAAGGAATTCTTCCATTGCCGAGAGAGAGTGCTTAGCTTTAGTTTGGGCCGTCACCAAGTTCCGGCCATATTTATATGGTCGCATGTTCTCCGTCGTTACGGACCACCATGCCCTCTGCTTGCCGACTTCTTTGGAGGACCAGACTGGACGTCTGGGCTGCTGGGCTCTGAGGCTCCAAGAATTTTCGTTTACCGCCATCTGGAAGTCTGGCCGTTTGCACAAAGACGTAGAATGTCTTTTTCGTCGTCCGGTGGATTCTCCTGATTCCGTTGCGCCTGACCTGGAGAGCAGCGTAATGGCGTTTACTAACATCAGCGATATGCGCACTGAACAACGACGGGATGAGTCAGTGCACACTATCATCGACGCCATCCAGTCTGACAGCCATGACGCTGAATGCCGTATGTTCGTGCTGCATGACGGCATCCTCTACCGCCGCAACGTCAGCACTGAAGGCCTTGAGCTTCTGCTTGTCATTCCTCGTCATCTACAGCCTGCCATACTTGAACAAATTTACGACGCTCCAACGGCGGACACCTCGGTGTTTCCCGCACATACGACTGCGTGCGATGTCGGTTCTTCTGGCCAGGACTGTACCGCAGCGTGCGTCGATATGTCGCCACTTGTGACCTCTGCCAGCGCCTGAAAAGACCTTCTTTGCTGCCAGCTGGATATCTCCACCCAATTAAAGTCGCCTCTGAACCATTTCATCGCGTGGGACTCGACCTTCTTGGCCCTTTTCCGACGACGACACTGGGAAATAAATGAATCACAATCGCCACAAATTTTTATGTTTTTAATTTTATTTATATACCCTAAAGGCCCATATGGGCATTGCTTCGGGGTAGTTAAAATACAGCACGGTTATGTGCAAAACAGAAATATTTACACAGAACACGAAAAAAATAATAGAAAGATAAATGCAGAAACAAATTTCGCAATAAAGAAGACATAGTAATGCAATGTAGCACTCAGTATGGCATGAAACGAGGTGTGCGATAACTTACGTAATATCGGCACCAGACCAAACGAAAGAAAGCCACAAAACATTATGGTTCTACATTCCAAATCTCCATTAATCTGCTAACCAACGCGTCGTGATCACGCACAGTTACAACATCACTTGATAGTTTATTCCAATGATTAATCGCAAGAAATAATGTTGAGTCACGAAGGAAGTTAGTACGGGCAAACATGGGTTGCATTTTGTAAGCATGATCCACACGCGGAAAAGTGCGATGATCCGGTTTAATCTTTGAATGTAAGAAAAATGACTCACTGAAACAATGCGACCCGTTACGCGATATCAAAGGCCATGCCAACCAGTAGCGTGACTGACGTCGCGGATTTTCTTCTTCATTACGTCATCTTACACAACGGTGCACCCCGACAACTGCTTACGGACTACGGCTGCTCTTTCTTGTCCAAAGTTGTCGACGACCTCCTTCGATCGTGTGCCACAGCGCATCAGCTATCTACCGCCTACCACCAACAAAATAATGGCCTGACTGAACGTCTCAACCACACGCTCACGGAGATGCTTTCAATGTACGCCTCTGATGATCATCGTGACTGGGACACCACGTTGGCCTATGTGACTTTCGCATATAATTCCTCTCGACATGACACCATGGGATTCTCACCTTTTTATCTTTTGTATGGTCGCGACCCCATATTGCCATTTGAAACCACTTTGTCTCTCAAGCCATCTGCTTCCGAGTACGCTCGTGAAGCCACTGATCGGGCTCACATGGCTCGTCAAGTCACCTGGTCCCGTCTCACCAGGTCACAGGATATGAGAAAAGCCCGCTACGACCACCGCCATTGTAATATAACGTTTGCCCCAGAGGACGACGTGCTCCTGTGGTCACCGTGTCGCCGTGTAGGTCTCTCTGAAAAAACGTTTGTCATGATACGCAGGACCCTACCTAGTCTTAGGTCAAGTTGGTGATGTCAACTAGGAAATAGTACCATAGCACTTCCATATGTCACCAAGTCCGTCACTTGTTGACATTGCCCAAGCTTCGCGCTTGAATCCCTACTTCAGTCGTACTTTCCCGGACTCGCGCCGGGACCGAAGAAGTACGACAAGGTCCGGGAGTCCTGTTACGGAGGTGAAAAAAAGAAAGAAGAAGGACACAAGCAGCTGACAGGCGCGCGAGTGCGCCAATCAGCCATTGTTACTTTAGCCTGTGAGCTTTCCTCTGTAAATGCATTTTGTACAGAAGTCACCAACCCCGTAACAATATGAAGTGCTGCTTCTGAAATAAAATTATTTGCGAGAGGGGCGAGTGTCGTGTTTTCTTGTCCTCTATGCCCCTATCGAAGTTGCGCTACTACGCAATATGTTGAAATGGTAAGCAGAAAGCTGCATTATTAGTCGAACTGGCTGAAAATAATGGTGAGTGTGATGAATAAATAAAACGCTTAATTCTTTGGGTGTGATGACAACTGCAGCTTCGGTGATACAACTGGCTGCAAACCTGCCTACGTCTCCTGTGTGGCTACCAACACCAATAGGAGATTAGTCTTTCCTATAGCACTACAGGGTCGCAGTTATGAGATAGATAGATAGATAGATAGATAGATAATGTATAATGATATACATTCATTATATGTATAGATAGATAGATAGATAGATAGATAGATAGATAGATAATGAATGTATAAGGATATACATTCATTATATGTATAGATAAATAGATAGATAGATAGATACTGAATGTATCATGATATACATTCATTATATGTATAGATAGATAGATAGATCGATAGATAGATAGATAGATAGATAGATAGATAAATAGATAGATATATAGATAGATAGATAGATAGATAGATAGATAGATAGATAGATAGATAGATAGATAGATAGATAGATAGATAGATAGATAGATAGATAGATAGATAGATAGATAGATAGATAGATAGATAGATAGATAGATAGATAGATAGATCTAGCGTGCAGAATGGTGGGAATAAGCGAAAACTTTCCGCACCAGGATCTACTCCAGCCAACAGATTCGCTGGCAAGGGTTGTCGCGGGGCTCCAGCAACTTGCGGAACAGCTTGAGGCTGAACTGGGGCGAAGACTGGTGGCCCAGGCTGATATTGCAGATGAGCCAGTGGCTGAACTCCCGGTGCGGGCTGCGGTGCGGGCGCTGCGTACGGCGCCTGTGGTGGAGCCACGTACGGAACTCGTGGTGGCAGAGCTCCCGGTTGTGCGGTGGGATAAGCTTGCGGCACTGCACAAACGAAGTGCAAGCCTTATGGTAATCGCATTTTCGCAGTAAACTACTACTACTCAGCTAAGCTCGCCATAATTTGTTTGAAGGTCGGCAAAGAAATTGTTCATTCACCATAGACAAACCGAAAGCGAAAGCAACCTTCTTTTTTTCTCATCATCATCAGCCTCACTACTTCTCTCCAGGGCAAAGGCCTCTCCCATGATCCGCGAATCAACCCGGTCTTGTGCTTTCTGCTACCATGTTATAGTTGCGAATCCTTGATCTCATCGTTCCACCCGAGTTTCTGCCTCTCCTTCGTGCGTTTGCCTTCTCTGGGAATCCAGTCAGTTGCCCTTTATTCGCTACACCAGAGAACACTCTGTGCGCTGGCAACACTGGTCGAAAAAAAACAAAGACGGTTGCGTCTAAAAGGTTGAACGCGGCACTTTCGCTTCGCACATTGCTAAAGTTATTTGATTGCGAAGTTGGATTGCGCTGCTTCATAAGTTTTTTTCGGCATAAAGGGTTTCACTCGCCAAACGCTGAAAAAAAGTGGCGTTGTGCGCGCAAACATCGAGCCTCTTCAGTCAACCGCATCACATTTACTTCGGGTTTAAGAACCTGCATAGCAAGCACGAGGTTGAAGAAGACAACTGCTTATGTGTAACAGGCCTCTCCGAAAGGTGCTAACGCTTTTGCGCTCCGTCAACACTGCTACAAGCAAGGCCTCAAAATCTTTCGAGCTAACTATAGTACGCTGTGACTCGGCTGCCGATTGTATCCCATTGAGTTCAATTGTCCCGTCAAAAGCTGAATATGCATGTCGTTTACTTCATTACAGAACAGAACTATGCCTGGGCCAGTGTATCTTCATCTAATCCAAATCACAGTTTCGATTGTAATAGGAGGGCTTCTTAGGCTGAAGTGTTCTAGGCCCGTGTGCTCAGATTTGGGTGCACGTTTAAGAACCCCAGGTGGTCGAAATTTCCGGAGCCCTCCACTACGGCGTCTCTCATAATGATATGGTGGTTTTGGGACGTTAAACCTCACATATAAAATCAATAGGAGGGCTTCTTTCTTTTCGTTTGCGATCCATGTTATCAAGTTTCTAATGAATAAGGTCGTGTGATTTTGAACATTCGCTTGCTTGCCTTGGCAGTAGGTGAGATATAAAGGAGAAGGCAGTAGGAAATATACAAAGGAGATACGGAAAAAAATGTATGCACGCTACGCCCGCGTGACCCTCGTGCGCGCGCTTGTGTGCTTGTATATGCACTTAAACGAAAAAAATATGTTCGGGTGTATGTAATAAAGCAACTTAGTTAGAAACTGGGTAGCATTACGACTTGCACAGAAAACAAACACATGTGGACAGTACACTCACAGGCGTAATGCATCCGATTTCATGACGCGCTTGCTTATATAAATGTACCTAAACTCTGTGACTAAGCAAGCCTGGTTATTGATATGAATGGACACACGCTAAATAATTCTGTACTCGCCAAAAATAAATAACTCATCGCAGCGGAATCGAGTAGATAAAACTACCAAAGTGTCCGTCACTACCTTTCTAAGGCACCCCCCCCCCCTCCCCACGGTGGTCTAGTGGCTAAGGTACTCGGCTGCTGACCCGCAGGTCGCGGGATTGAATTCCGTCTGTGGCGGCTGCATTTCCGATGGAGGCGGAAATGTTGTAGGTCCGTGTACTCAGACTTGGGTGCACGTTAAAGAACCCCAGGTGGTCGAAATTTCTGGAGCCCTCCACTACGGCGTCTCTCATAATGATATGGTGGTTTTGAGACGTTAAACCCCACAAATCAATCAATATCTTTCTAAGGCGTAAGTTTCTGATTTGCGCTGTTTTCCACGCGTCATCTGCATCCTTCGGGAGTAATAGAACTATACGTTGCCAACTTTCTACCTCGATGCCACGCGTTGAGGCACACTGCAATGTTCCTTGCACATCGCGTTCTTCTCTTTCAGACTCGCGAGTGCGGCATAGCAAAAATAGGACAACTATGCGGCCGCTTCTCTATGCGCGCATTGTGGTAACATATTTTCTTTCAAGATTGATTATGTCAGTGCCCTTTCCAGGTGCGGCCGCTAGGTGGGGAGCGCTTAGTTGGAGTCGCGAAATGACCAGCGGTTATCCTGTCTACGTGCTACGTTCCCAACCCATGTCCATTTCTTCTTCTTGGTTTCAAGTATGATATATCCTTAACCCCAGTTTGTCACGTGACCCACTCTGCTGTCTTCTTGGGCCCTAAGGTTACACCTATTATTTTCCTTTCCCTCGCTCGCTGCGTCGTCCTCAATTTAAGCTGAACCCTCTTTGTAAGGCTCGGGGTTTCCGCTTCGTAGGTAAGTACCAGCAAGATGCAGCTGTTATATACCTTCCTTGTGAGGGTTAGTGGCAGATAACCATTTGTGCTTTGAGAATGCTTCCCAAATGTCATTCACTTCATCCTTGTTCCTCTGCTTATCTCACTCTCACGGTTTGGCTCTGCAGTTACTACCTGTCGTAATTAGACATACTTTTGTACAACTTCCACTCTCTATCCGCTTATTGCTAAGTCGTGTTTTCTGCCCAGACAGTTGCATAATACTTTATTTTTGTGCTTATCAATTTTGAGACCTACTCTTCTACTTTTCGCATCCAGTTCAGTAATCATGAGCTGTAATTCGTCACCTGAGTTACTCCGCAAGTCAACGTCATCGGCGAATCGCAGGTTACAAAGATACTTTTCCTATCTCTTATCCCTAAATCTTCTCAATCTAGGAGCCTGAAGGCCTCCTGTAAACACGTGGCGAATTGCATTGGAAAGATCGTATCTACGTGCCTCACATTTTTCTTTATTGGGTTTCTGTCGCTTTTCTTATTGAGAACTATGGTTGCTGTCGATCCACTGTATATTTCTCCAAGTATGTTTACGTAGGGTTAGTCGATGCTCTGCTTCCATAGTTCCTGCATTACTGGTCATGTCTCGGCTGAGGCAAACGCCTCCTCGTAATCTAGGAAAGCTATATATAGAGGTAGGTTTTATTCCGCGCATTCATATGTTACCTGAACGAAAGTATGAATACAATGTATTATGGAGTAGCCTGTACGAAATCCTGCTTGGCCCTTTGAATGATGAAGTCTAATATCACCTTAATTCTATTAGCCAATAAATAATGCTCAATACAATAGCTAATAGAGTATCAGCTAATGAAAATAGGTTCCTCTGGGTCATTATTGGTATATAGTGTGTAGATAACGAACAGTGACCTGATCTACCTGTCATTTTTAAACTCTTTCCCTTCTCTTTCTTATGGAATAAAATTATGTTGGCGTTATTCCAAGATTCAGCTACACTTCCTGTCTAGAGACACTTTATGTGTAATGTGGCCAGTATTTCTGGCACAATTATTCCGCCACCTTTCATTTTATTTCATTCCATTTATTTTACCCTCAATTGCACATAGCTTTACAGAGGGGAGTGGGGTACAAAAAATAATAAACTATAAAAACTATAAACAATAGCAAAAATGGTAACATCAAAATAATAAAGATTATAAGACATGAAAATTCGATGTTAGGCAATACACTGAATGTATGTGTATCATCATAAACATGGGGGAGACAGAGTACAATAATATATATGTATAATATACACTTCACGCGTCATCACGTAAGTACTCCTGTATTGTAGAAGAAAACAAGTCAAGATTTGACATGGAAATCATGTCCGAGGGAAGGTGGTTCCAGTCGTTGGATGTGCGTGGGACGAAGGAAAGATAGAAAGTGTTAGTGCGGCAGGTAATGACGTGCACCTTATGTTGATTATCTAAATGAGCTGAGTAATAGGATGGAGTGGTAATGAACTGAGCTTTTAAAAGTGGATGATTGAATATGTTGTGAAAAAGTATGAGACGAGATGCTTTGCGACGTGATTCAAGTGACTGTAGTGAAAGGCTGTGTTTCATTGACGTAACACTGCTAGTGCGATGGTAGTTAGATAGAATGAAGCGTGCTGCGTTATTCTGTACCATTTCAAGCGAGTGAGCTAAATTCAGTTGAAAAGGGTCCCAAATGAAGCATGCATATTCGAGTTTTGGACGAACTAGTGTTTTATACATTGTTAGTTTCACGGCTTAAGGGGCACGGCTAAAGTTGCGTCGTAGGTACCCTAGCATACGGTTTCTAATGTTAATAACATAGTTAATTTGACGTTTCCAGTTCAAGTCAGATGTTATATGAATCCACAAGCATTTATACGAAGTTACAGACTCTAGATCAACGTCATGTAAGATGTAGTTAGCAGGGGGTCCGGTAGTTCGTGAGATACGTGAAACTTTACAGTTGTTAGTGTTGAGGTCCATGTGCCAAGTTCTACACCAGCTGGCAATATTATTATAGTCACTTTGCAAAGAACTAGCGTCAGATTTAGATGAAATTTCTGGTAAACAATGCAGTCGTTGGCGAAAAGGTGAATCGAAGAAGTTAGAACATCGGGTAAATCGTTAATATAAATAACGAATAGTAAAAGGCCCAACACAGAACCCTGGGGCACACCAGAAGTAACGGGAGAAGAGGGTAAGCTGGACTTGTTAGTAACAACGAATTGTGAGCCATTATTTAAGAAAAACACGATCCAAGCAAGAATGCCGCCGTCAATATTAAGGGTCCTAAGATTATATAGTAGTACGTGATGATTAATCTTGTCAAAAGCCTTCGAAAAGTCTAAAAAAATACAGTCGACCAGTGAACTCTGATCTAAAATGATATGTAACGAATGGGTAAAACGAAGCAACTGCGTTTCACATTAGAATGACTTCCTGAATTCATGCTGTGACGTGCTAAAGAACGAATTTGATTCGAGAAAGGTGACAAAGTTCGAGAAGATTATGTGCTCCAAAAGTTTGCATGGTATAGAAGTAAGTGAAATAGGTCGGTAATTAGTAACAGAATGCTTGTTTCCTGACTTGTGTAGCGGAACCACCTTTGCCTCTTTCCAAACTCGTGGCACCATACCTTTAGTCAAAGACTGTTGGAATATTTTACACAGGAACACAGATGAGGCATGCTTAGTTTCTTTAAGGATTCTTGCGCTTTTATTGTCAACACCACAAGCAGAGGACACTCTGAGTGATTCAATTAGTTTTACAATTCCATGGGCCTCAGTCACTATAACAGACGTTATTCGATAGTTGCGCGCTGGTAAAGAGACGGTAGCAGAAGTGGACGATACTGAAAAGTTCCGGACAAAATTTTCGTTCATACGTGCAGCACACATCTCGGAAGACACGGGAAGGCCGTCCGACTCAACAAGTACGATTTCACTGTCGTTGGTATTTGTAATAGTTTTCCAAAACTTTCTAGTGTTGCTGACAAGCATTGATGGCAGAGTGCTAGATAGAAAGTTAGCCTTAGCATTCGAAACTGCTTACGAGTAAACTCGCGCAGCACTCTTGTAGGTGCGCCAGCGTTCCTCCGTACTCTGGAGTTTCGCAGCACGAAACAAACGTTTCTTTTTGTTAAAAGTCGCTTTAAGAATGTATTGTACCAGGGTGAGCAAGAGCTCACAGGTATAGACTTTAAGGGAACAAAGGTGCGAGTGAGTTCGTAGATTTTGTTAACAAACAGATCCCAGTTTTCCTGCAGGGTTCAATTTTCAAAGTTATGTAGATAAGCATCATAAAATAGAAAGAGTTCGTTGCAGGTTCAACGAAGCAGGTTCGTTGTGACATTGTCTTCATCAGCAGCTTTGCGTCTCTGCCTTCCCTCTAAGGATTTCCTTAAATGTTTGTCGTTACTGGTAGAATAACTAATTCCTTTGGTTCTTTATTGCTCCTTACGATATCATCCTGTGTGTTTGGGCTTGCTACAGGTCCCTGTAAAACTCCTCCACCACCGAAACTATGCTATCTATATTGGTTATGACATTGCTCTTGTCCCTTAATGCGTACATACAAGTTTCGCCTACGCACAAGTTTGCCTTCGCTGGTTTTAGGCTTCCGCCGCTTTTTGCAGCCTGCTAAGTTTTCTCACTGGTATACCTACTGATGTCGGCTACTTTGCGCCTATTGATTAACTTTGAAAGCTCCTCTAGCCATATATTGTCGGTTGCAGTTAGGGCTCTTAAAATTCGTCTTCTCTTAATGAGAATATTCGTGACCTGAGGTAGTTTGTCAGTGTGCTGTATAGTGAATGTACCACTGACTTCCATTGCACAGTCTTTCATACTAGTAAGATTACCATTTATTGCGTCAATGCTATCGTCGGTTACCTCGTTTAGAGCCCGGAATCTATTGTGAAGCCAAACTCTGAATTCTTGTTCTTTTCTTCTAACCGGTAGTTCAATAATTGGCCTCTTGCGTATCGGTTTATGCTTTCGCTTTTTTTTAAATGTGTGTGAATATGATTTATTACCACTCCTTGGTCACTGCATCAGATCTTGCCAACTACTTCTACGTCGTAATTCCTGCGTGTGCACACAGAATGAAGTGTATTTCAATTTTCGTTTCGCCTTTAGAACTTTGTCACGTCCACTTACGGCTAGCCTGTTTTCTGAGAAAGGTATTCAAATTACGTTCTGTGAACTCTACTAAGAACTCCCCTCTGCCATCTCTAGAGTCGATGCCATATGCTCCCCCTGCATGGTCTCCGGCCAGTTTCTTGCCTACATAGGCATTAAGGTCGCCAATGAATATAGTGTACTGGATCTTTCCTTTATTAATTGCCGACTCTACGTCTTCATAGAAGCGTTGGACCAAATGATCATCATGGCTCGATGTAGGCGCGTAGGCCTGTGCCACCTTCTTCTTGTACCTTTCGTTAGTCTTAATTTTGATACTCGCCTCACTCTCACTACCTCCCATGACCTTTTTCGTCTCAGTTGATGTATAAGGGAACAGGCAACGCGAGCCGTGGCTTTACGCACCACTGCCAAGCCGCGTCTTCATTTGATCTCTTCACGCCCCGCACTGTTCTGCGTCGCCCAAAGGAGGGCGCCACAACTGCATCCTGTGATGTTACGTAACATTACATCACGCAAGAGCTTGTGACTTCATGATTACCTCACAATTTTTCACATCCAGGACATCATAACGGCATCATACGGTGACGCCATCACTTCATCTTTCGCATGCCTCGTCTCCGACGCCACGGCACAGTCGTTTTGTCCTACTAATTTCCCGCTTAATTAAGAAACTCGGGCTCGCGTGTTACAACTTTGCGTTGTTTTTTTTTGGCGCACTCACTTAAGATGATGGAAGGCGTACGCGATCTTCTTTTTTTGCCACGTCATGTATTAATCTTACCCCGCCACTCTCCCAAAGCTTTCTGCACCTAACGTAGTTTCCTAGAGATCGGAGCCATCTAGCCTAGTTTCACACTGCTTCCATGATCAAATTAAATAATTCGTGAAACTTGGAACGATAAGTTTCGGAAATATATTGCCAAAGACATCAGCGTCCACCAACGATTGAAGCACGACTAAAGGTGAGGAGGGGACAAGGAACCAAAACTAAAAACTCAATATAACTTTTTCTCCAAATAGTCGCAATTTTATACACGTCAAATTTAATTTTAAACTTACTTTACGGTATATCTAACACATGACTAAATGATTGATCGTCTCAATGTTTCGTCGGGTGCTATAAATGGAAAAGGCGAAGCGTATCCAGGCAATTAGCAATCAGAGCTTGTGTTTAGTTCGGCGTGTTCTTTGGTTCGGCGCATTGCCAGGTCAACGAGAGATTGCTCAGATTTACGTGGCGGTTTCGTGCGTACCTTCAGTAGCTTACTTATTTTTATGTGCTATTTACTGGTGTAATATTTCAACGCTGAACGCGCTCTGCTGTGACTGCCGACTGCTTTCGCTACCGCATGGCCAGCGTGCCCTCACTATTGATGACGCTGAACGTGACACACTAAGCAACGAGAAGCTGTGCTTTACGGATGCCAAAGCTATATTTTCGAAGCTGCTGTCTCGATGCAGTGGTGTTTGACGATTGGGCAACGTGAGTTTTTGAGCTATTATGCTATTGTGCTCGTTAACAGCTGTCTCACAATTGCCTTCGATGTTGACTTTGTAAAAACTTTCTTGTGTGAAGCGTAGGGTCATACAGGGTGTTTCGACGTCTAGGCACTCTAGACTACGATATTGTCCCAGGCGGCATTGCGAACTCTAAACTACACCCTGCCTAGTCTGAAGCCCCGAATTCATGCATGTCATACACTTCAAGCCGTTTTATGCTCGTTAAATAATCTGAGGACTGTATTTTTTGCTTTATAGTTTTAATTTTTGCCTCTGTATATTGCTTATTTCACTTCCTTGCTTTCTTTGTTTTCCCATGTTCTGTGAAATCATCGTGACGATGCCTTTTCAAAGGGAGGCAATGCCACACCCCCTTTTTATGTTTTATGTAGGCGGCCTATTGCACGTAAAGAAAATGCCTGCCACAAACCATGCCAGAATGTTTGAAATCATTCCAGGTTATTTTAAGATGGTCTGTTATACTTGACCACGCAAACGCGAGGAGCTGAATTTATTCTCGAACAAACGCGACCACCAGTAATATAGCTCGAATGTTCGCTGCCGCATGTGTACATGCCGACGCGCGTCACTGCTTGTCAGTTTATAAACGGCCGACGCTCTGATCGCCCCTATCAGTGCCAGTGGGTATAGCTGTTATCTGAATTTCCCTTTACCGGCTGCGAGTTTGGCCAAATAAAAGGTTTCATCTTCGGCATACCGGCTGCTGCCTTCGCCAACGTCACTCGCACGGTGCTTCCACGCGGTAGCGGCGTGCAGTGGTGGGAAGCGCACCAAAAAGCGCTAGCCCAGGCACTGAAAAAATATATAGGTCTGCCCAGCGCGTCGTCGTCGTCGTCGTCGTAGCAGCAGCAGCAGCAGCAGCAGCAGCAGCAGCAGCAGCAGCAGCAGCGGCGGCGGCAGCGGCGGCGGCGGCGGCAGCGGCAGCAGCGGCAGCAGCAGCGGCGGCAGCAGCAGTCAGATGAATTTCACAGCGTGCAACTAGCAAGAATGTTTTTATTGATAAACGGCTGGATATTGCGTGCTACAATGGTAACGTTGCAGAGCACTAGCACAATTAAAGATTTCACAACGGATGCATAAAGCAATGTCACCTTCATGCATAAACAATGTCCCTATCATGTCCCTATCTGGTCTTATGTGTTTCCTCGTCGTTATTTGCGCACACCAGTTTACCTTTACTAAGGCATAGACATTTGCAAAGGCCCTCATCGATCGGATAACACCTTAATAAATAGCCGCGATCCAAGAACGTGCTCTCTGTCTGCGAAAGGAACAATGAGGTGTCACTAATTTATAATCAATTGAGTGCTTTTATGGGAAAATTTCCAACAGTTCTAGAGCAGTGATGCCTCTGATTTTCCTCGGAATATGAATGTTATTTCGATATGGCCCCCAATTGTTTGAATTTCAGTGAGCCGGAAAATGTGCCCCATCATACCTTTTAGTAACAGCACGTGTTCCCGCGCAAGCTCAATCACGCACCTTCTCGTCCAGAGGACGTAGGTCTTGCCGCAGGATAGCGGAAATTCGTCGACAACACCGGTGCCACATTTTGTGTATGAGTTTGCGTGCTTATTGTCAGAAACAGGCATGCTGTGCCTGTTTTCAACCTTCTTGAGGTTGTGTGAAACCTGGTGCATATACGGTAAGACCTCATCTCTCACCGAACTCGGCTCTTGCTCAACCCTTTTACATGTGGTGCTCACATAAGAACTTTTGGAGGCGCGACTTGGCGATGGTGTTAAGGCACATGTAAGAAAAACCAGCAAAGTTAAACCGATTAGTTTTGAAAACCCTACTGCGTGCGTGTGAACACGAGCTCTCATCGAAAGGTAAAGATGGAGCACATTTGCCGGCCCACAGAAATTGACACAAGTATTAGCCGTACCTGAGTAAAATTCTTATTCTAGGAAAAACAAGACACCACTGCTCGAACTGTTAGAAGCTTTTCGGATAAAAGCACGAGATTCATTATGCGTTTGCGACACTTCTTTGTTCTTTTCACAGGCACAGAGCACGTTCTTGGAATGCAGGTTGTCATTAAGATGTTCGAAATGATACGATGTAAATCAGAAGTAGGAGTTCCACAGCATCTCTTCAATATTTTGTATGTGGTGATGCTGCAAGACCAATCTGGGCAACATTGAAAGATTGCACCGCAGCGGACGCCGCGGAAAATAGGGCCTACACTAACGAGAGATCATTTCCTTTCCAATTTCACGCGCTGAAATGCGTCTACTCCTTCAGACAGATAACCGGTGGCGTCACCAAAAACAAATGGTTCGACAAAAAAAAGGTTCGACCCTTGCATAAAACTAAGCAATTCATCAGAGGTAAGAGAAAATAGATTTGAAACATTCGTCCACCGCTTAAGAATTGGTACAGCATTTACGCGACACTTCCCACACAAGATAAAACGTGCGCCTAGTACAGAGTGTTCCTGCGGACAACCTGACGAATATGTGCGTCACCTGCTTCTGGAGTGCCCCAAGTGTTAGACATAAAAAAGGCATTACGAGCTAGTTTGCATCTTTAAGTTAAGAGGGCTTTCACAGTGACAAAATTACTAAGTCTATGGCCAACTACAGGTCTTCAAAAAAAGAGCACTTGTTACCTTCAAGAAGCTTTTTTAACAATCGATTAATTATTGATAATATTATCGTACCGTACGCGATGTCGCCTTAGTGATAAGGATATTGGGTAATATTTAAATAGAGTTTTTCATATGTGACTTAGTGTGAACTGACCTTGCGAGTTGAAACAGTATACACATGAACCTAAAAGGCGTATCTGAACTCTCGTGGCATGTGAACTGACCTTGTATGTGGAACATATGAACCTATTAGCAGTATGTGAGCTGACCTGTGACGTTTAGCTATTGCGTACTTTTACATAGTATGTTGTATAGTCTCGCATTTTGTGCCCTTATTGTTTATCTTACGGCATATCTTGTCTACTAAGAGGAAAGGCACAGCCGGTGGCACCACAATAGCACCACCTCTCCTATTTCATCATTTCGAAAAAAAATCGCCTGATCTCTGTTGACCACCCTAAAACCTCAGTAGCATATGCAGCGTAAGGTAATGATCATTCCCGCACGCATTAGAACACGTGTTACAGTTGAGAAAAATTTTCGGCACATAAGCATCGCGATCGAAGCGTATTCGCAATTCCCACGGCCTATAGGTGGCGCACCGTGCAATCCAAGATGGCTGCGGAAGGATGATCAACCTGTGAACTCGCATAGGAAAAGATAAGACACGCTGACGTACTCCCCATGCCACTTTCACCGGACGAACTATTGATCGTCAAATTAATGTATATCGAACCAAAGTACTTTACTAACCAATAGGAACTGCTGAATGTTCGCTACCTCATTTCTCGCAGCAGTACAATGGATGCTGGTGTCAGCTGATCGACCGTGTATCAACAATGCTTTGCGTAATCCTGTGCGTACTACAGAACAATGCGTGAACCAGAATTCACGTATGAACTGAACGGCACTTCGAGATTATTTGTGACAAGCCTGTCCGAAGAATTTGCCGCAGTAGAAGGCCACTAGGGAATAGCGCGCCGTCACAGCTGCACAGGAACGAACTTTCAACGTAACAATGGTTTGCAAACATATTGCGCCGTCGTTACTTGTGCTGTAAGCACCATGTAGCTGCTTCTTCAATGGAACACAAACATTTACCTTCCCATAATGTTCCTCTTCTGTCACAGCCAAGACCAGACTCTAACAGTGCGCGATTCCCTGCACTTGAACGTTGCAGGTTTCATCAGCGCGATCGAAACAATACTATCGAAACGAATACACGTGTACGCTTTTCGCAACGTCAAAATTGCGAAAATTTGTCAAACAACAGCGTCATTCGGACAGCACCAGGGAAGTGCAGGAGAAGTTAGTGTGTGCTGTAGCCGTAACTGCCTATTTCATTGCTCTAACCATTTCGCTTCGCTGGTCGAGATCGAGCGTGCTGACGGCATGTGGCGCTTTGTAATATTCACTGTGATTGGGATACATTCAATGCACAAAAACAGTATGCTTTTATTTTGATCTCGTTGAAGGATATAGTACTATAAAGGCAATCAAAGTGATTTACGAGCGTGAAAAAACATTAATGCATGACGGTACGTAAAGTGCAACACTCTACTCGTGACCTAGCAGCTGATCGTGCATCGTGGCTCTCACTCTCAGCGCGTTGACAACCATTTACGTTCAGTGCAAAATTTTCCACGTCAAGACGGTTTCGTTGGACATCACTGCTAAAGGTAATCTGAGGTATTCTCTCCGTCGAGCGTTTTCGATAGCATTAACAACGCGTCGACCATTCACAACGCACAACACCCACACGGCGTCACTCACCACGTATATGTGAGGGTGCGGAGATCATGTCGCTCCGACCCTGGCAAGAAAGGAATCGCTAGCTATGTGCGGCCATCTATCAACAAACGTAAAAAAAAACAAGTGGTGCTGCATAGACCAAGGTTTGGAAGTGCAAATCGCGAGCCTGCGCTACTTTCCGAGTGCAATGAATTTTGTTGGATTCATGCACTACAAAAGCACTGACGAATGCTATACGCACGTAAAAAAAAGGCGAGTTTTAACCGAAATGGTCAGACATTAACATTTGACTATCCAAAGTGGCTGCGAAAATTCTCGCGAAGCTGGTATGTTCACTCTATGGGCCATAATTGAAAGCGCGAGTTGCCACGTATATTCACGAAAATGCCGCGTCTCGCAATAATGAATCAGATTCATCGGGTTGCGGACAGTCCCGTCTATTCACTGATGCACGAAGCATACAAAGCGGTTTGTGTTCGTTTCTTGCTAGCGCATTAACACTGTGGCTAGCACCGTCGAACAAGGCAGCTTTGGGAGCGTCTACCTACTGATCATCTTTGAGAGGACTCTCCTGAATTCCGCTAGGTGGCGCGACAGTCTGTGAGCATTGTGAATACACAGTGTTATTCTTATGACGCGTTGTTGTGTGCGGGGCAATTTTTCAAGCCAATGCGCCATTCAGTTATACCAAATGAGCCAGTAAATTAAGGTGAGAGAAGCTACTATTGAGAGGACAGGTACCGAAATATCGAGCAATTAATCCATGTTGCATTGCAGCGTGCTCCACCAGTTTCATACAGCCCATGCTTTGCTGGCGCCATCTTGTGCAGTCAACGTGACAAGTGGCGCTTGCGATCGCTCTCTGAACCCACTATCCAGTATATTCTAGCACGTAGTAGTAGTAGTAGTAGTAGAAGTACTTGTAGTAGTAGTAGTAGTTGTTGTTGTTGTTGTTGTTGTAGTAGTAGTTGTAGTAGTAATAGTAGTAGTAGTAGTAGTAGTAGTAGCAGCAGCAGCAGCAGCAGCAGCCACCCAGGGCACGGGAGCATAGGGGTGACAGCTTTGCTGTTCGGCGCTTTACAATTCGTAAAACTGGCTGGACTTTGTTTGCTTTATATGTTCTCAAAAAAGCAGAAGAAAGCACTCTTTTACTCCAATCGTCGCTTATGCCACACCTACTCACTTTCGTAGGTCAAGGTGGTTACTATAATAGATGACCGGTAAAATGGGCAATCGCAGGGAACTGTGGGACATGATGGCTGAACAACTGATCATGGTTTATCAGGACAAATATAAACGGGCGACCGAACGCAAGAATCTTTAATAATGTGAGGCTTGCGGCGAAGCGGTTTGCCGTCTACTATTCTCGAACCGGAAGCTGGTAGCAGACGGTAGCATCCCACAATCCCTCGCTCTTTTACTGGTCACCTATTCAGTGGTGTAGCCAGAGGGAGGTGAGAGGATGTTCAAAGGCCGTCCCCTATTGTTTTGAACTTTGTATGTGCATACGTGCATGCACGCATACTAACGCGAGTTCTGTTAAACGTAAAGTCTGCTTGTATCAGCCTGCTTGTATTTTTTTGTTTGGGCATAACACATACAGGGTGTGGCCGCGAGGTATGGCAAAAGGAGGACTTAAACCCCCTGACTAGGCCGTACCTCGCTGGGGCAGCAGAGACATCGGATTCGAAAGTTGCAATTTCACTAGAACATAATAAGTCAACATGAACATAATCACTAGTACAATCAGAACATGATCGCTAATTACAATAAGAACGTAATGACAGTAATTAAAAGTAACAGCAAGAACATAATCACTAAGAAACAAGAACATAACAATGCAGTGACCAAAAATGCCTACTTACAGAACACTTAGTACCAATGCTAATGCAGTAACCAAAGATATTAACACTTACACAGCACATCGAATTCCGAAGCAAGAAACATGTTCATTATCGACTGTTTAAATTCATGAATTGTTTTACAACTTCTGGCTATTTTAGCCACATTAGGATACATAATACATAAAGACAGTTTCATACTCAATGGTTTGCATATTGCCACTTGGCCGCTAGTTACGGCGAGCGCAAGCGATGGCTGCCCGCGAGAATGGAAGACGATGTTCTGGGGCAGCGCGTGCTCTGGCCAGTTGTTTATTATTGAAGCAGCCTTCTTGCCAGTTTTCGGTGCGTCTCCCTGCCGGCTCAGTTCTTCCTAGTTGAAGACCTTTTGTAGCACGTGACAACTGGTGGAGCTCCTGGGTAACTCCCAGCCGATGTTCCAAACGCCTCCAGGTATCCCTGTACCTGCAGTGACAACACCTGTCCACCGCTCAAGCCGAAGACTCCGAGGACTACCTCCGGAGCGTGGACCTCTTCCTGAGATGACGTCTGTCACACCCCCGAACGCTATGGAAGGCGCTGCAGCCTCCAACGCACAGGAAGGCGGTGCGACCACGCATCATACGCTGTGGAAGCCACGTGTGCCGAAGGTGTTCCAGGGTTCCGTCTTGGAGGATGTCGAAGACTGGCTGGCCCAGTTCGAACGGGTTTCGGATTACAATGGTTGGACCAACTTCGACAAAATGAGGAACGTGTATTTCAGCTTGGAGGACGGCGCTCGTACTTGGTACGAAAACCGTGAGCCTTTTCCCTCGTGGAGCGTCTTTCGTCGATACCTGCTGGCAAGTTGGGCCAATCCCGATCGCCGCGAACGAGCCGAGCGAGAGATTCAGTGGCGCCTCCAAATGCCAAATGAAAGCGTCATGATGTACGTCGAGGACATGACGAGCCTCTTTCGTCAAGCTGACCCCGACATGGCCGAAGAAAAGAGGGTCCATCATTTAATGCGAGGAGTGAAGGAGCAGCTTTTCGCTGGCCTCGTTCGCTGTCCCCCAAAGACCGTGGCGGAATTTTTGACCGAAGCCACAACCATGAAGCAAGTGCTGCAGCAGCGCTCCACTGTGTACGACCGGCAAGTGAGTGCCACTTTGTCAATAGGTCAGATCGGAGGTGCGGCAGGCAACATCAACATCGAGTCTCTTTGCGATCTCATTCGATCGGTGGTGCGCGACGAACTACAAAAGATTCAGTGCCAGTCCCAACCTACTGCAGGGTCTATTTGCAGCCTCGTCAGAAACGAAGTACGACAAGCTCTCCAAGTTCCACCTTCCAGCTATGTCCCACCTGTCCCGGCGGAGCCACATCGTGCATCATACGCAGAAGCGGTAAGCCGATATATTCCTGCTTCACCGCGCTTCGTTAATTCTATGCATCAGGATGCACTTCCTTCGCTGCAGCCAATTCAGCACTTAGAAAATCGGCAGCCACTTCCCAGAAAATCCGACGTATGGCGCACACCAGACAGACGGCCACTGTGTTACCACTGCGGTGAAGCTGGACATGTGTACCGGCAATGTCCCTACCGTCGCCTCGGACTACAGAGTTTTGCCGTCGACGCACCACGGCCGAGATTTGGCGAAAGACCGAGAGCTATTCAAGATTACCTCTCACAGCAGCGCATGCCACTGCGGCGGCAGTCATGGTCCCCATCCCCAAGGCGATCTTCTCCAAATTTTCGGAGCCTCCCAGGAGCAGCGCCGGTGCGCTCGCCAAGCCCTAGGCGGGAAAACTAATGACAGCGACCTTCGGGAGCGAGGCCGCTGACACTCGACGCAAGCAAGGCCTCCCACCGACGCAAGCACGGACACGGAGCGATTCCCCGACGACAGCGACGAAAGCCAGAAGCAGATTTTCTCTGGATATACATGTGGTAGTCGACGGTCACCACGACGTTAGTGCGTTATTGGACACAGGTGCGGACTACTCGATCATAAGCGGGAAACTAGCAGCGCACGTAAAGAAAGTTGTAACGCCTTGGTACGAAGCACAAATTCGTACTGCCGGCGGGCACGTAGTCACCCCAATCGGCATGTGCACTATCAGAGTGAGCATTCGGGGACGTACATTTCTCGCCAGCTGCCTCGTACTTCGTGACTGTTCCCGAGATCTAATCCTCGGAGTTGACTTTTTGCGGGAGCACGGCGCTATTATCGATCTTCGAGAGCGCACCGTGACGTTTTCGACAGCTGCATCCTCCGACATACCTGACGACATCCGTGACAGCACGCTTCGCATTTCTGCCGACAGCATCACGTTGCCTCCGCGTTCAAGCGTCCTAGTTGATGTGGTGTCTGACAAGTTACGAGATGGTGAGGTTGTCGCCGAAGGCAACTTGACGCTTTTGTTCGCGCTAGGTATCTGCGCTGCACGCAGCCTCGTCACGCTTTATGACGGACATTCTGCCCTACTTGTGACTAATTTTAGTAACGAGTACCGGCACCTGTTTCGTGACACCGCCATCGCTTTCGCCTACCCTATCGCAGACGTTTCTGAATGCTTCGCATCTACATTAGCCAACGACGGGCTTCGACCGACACCAAGCGACGTGACTTCACTACTTAAAAAAGTCGATGTCAACTCGACCCTCTCGGAACAACAACAGACCGAGCTACGTGAACTGCTATATCAATTTAAAGAGTGCTTCGCCTCCACCACGAAGGTTCGTCAGACACCGATCGCCAAACATCGAATAATTACGTATACCGACGCCTCGCCCATAAAACAACACCCTTACCGCGTTTCGGCAAAGGAACGTGACGTTATAAATACTCAAGTCAAAGAGATGTTGCAAGATGACATTATGCAACTTTCGAAAAGTGCCTGGTCATCTCCGGTCGTGCTCGTGAAGAAAAAAGATGGATCACTGCGCTTCTGGGTGGACTACAGGAAACTCAACAGCGTGACAAAAAAAGACGTCTATCCGCTGCCTCCCATCGACGATTCCCTCGACAGACTGCGGCGAGCCAAGTATTTTTCATCGATAGACTTGAAAAGTGGCTACTGGCAGATCGAAGTTGATGAACGAGATCGTGAAAAAACCGCCTTCGTTACACCGGATGGCCTATATGAATTCAAAGTGCTTCCCTTCGGCCTCTGTTCTGCACCTGCGACATTCCAGAGAATGATGGACACTGTTCTTACCGGTCTAAAGTGGCACACGTGCTTAGTTTACCTTGATGATGTTGTCGTGCTTTCTTCCATCTTTGAGGAGCACCTGAACCGTCTGCAGACTGTGCTGGAAGCGCTCCGCTCTGCTAACCTGACACTGAAGCCAGAAAAATGCCATTTTGGTTACAAGGAACTTAAGTTTCTCGGCCATGTTGTCAGTGCGGATGGTATTCGACCAGACCCTGACAAAAGTACTGCCGTGGCCTCGTTTCCTGTTCCACGTGATAAGAAGGCAGTGCGTCGCTTTCTGGGGCTCTGCGCGTACTACCGCCGCTTTATAGCCAATTTTTCTAGGATTGCTGAACCACTCACTCGACTCACTCGTGAAGATGTTCCATTCGTCTGGGAGGAAGAACAGGACGCAGCTTTCTCTGAACTACAGGAGCGTTTGCAGACACCACCAGTCCTCGCTCACTTTGACCAAGACGCTGATACTGAAATTCATACTGACGCCAGCAATGTGGGTCTTGGTGCTGTCCTCGTACAACAACAAGAGGGCACAGAGCGAGTGATAGCGTACGCTAGCCGCACGAACAGGACGCAGCTTTCTCTGAACTACAGGAGCGTTTGCAGACACCACCAGTCCTCGCTCACTTTGACCAAGACGCTGATACTGAAATTCATACTGACGCCAGCAATGTGGATCTTGGTGCTGTCCTCGTACAACAACAAGAGGGCACAGAGCGAGTGATAGCGTACGCTAGCCGCACTCTTTCCCGCGCCGAGGTCAACTACTCCACGTCAGAGAAAGAGTGCCTCGCTGTTGTATGGGCCACTATGAAATTTAGGCCTTACCTTTACGGACGCCACTTCAAGGTAGTGACCGACCATCATTCGTTGTGCTGGTTAGCCAACCTACGGGACCCGTGTGGGCGACTGGCACGATGGAGTCTTCGTCTGCAGGAATACGATTTCACGATCGCTTACAAATCGGGCCGCAAGCACGAAGATGCTGATTCATTATCCCGTGCACCTGTCGAAGCTTGTGGCCACGACACCGAGGATGACGATGGTTTTCTTAGGGCCCTTACTACAACAGATCTGATTACGCGACAGCGTGCGGACGATGAAATTCGCGCAGTTATCGAAAACCTTGAAGGACGCAACTCGTCCATACCTCGATGTATTTCTCGAAGTCTGTCATCGTTCTGTCTGCGAGATGGGGTCCTGTATAAGAAAAACTCCAACGGCAATGAGAGAACCTATCTTCTAGTCGTGCCAACAGACATGCGTGACGACATTCTTCTTGCCTGCCACGATGAGCCCACATCTGGTCACTTAGGTTCCTCTCGAACTCTCACTCGAGTTCGACAAGCATACTACTGGCCTAAGCTTTCTGCATCAGTTAAGCGATACGTGAAAAGCTGCCGGGAGTGTCAACGCCGGAAATCCCCGCCACTAAAGCCCGCGGGGCTTCTTCAACCAATAGAACCACGCAGAGCGCCATTTGATCAAATAGGAATGAATTTACTGGGGCCTTTTCCACTATCATCTGCCGGCAACAAGTGGATCGTAGTAGCCACCGACTATTTGACGAAGTACGCCGAACCAAAAGCACTACAACGCGCTACTGCTTCCGACGTCGCCCAATTCTTTATGGACCAGATCGTTCTTCGCCATGGCGCCCCGTCGTGCGTAATCACAGACAGAGGAACAGCATTTACGGCCCAGCTCATTCATGACGTATTCAAGCTCAGCTACACGAGCAATCGCAAGACCACGGCATATCATCCACAGAGCAACGGCTTGACAGAGCGACTCAACAAGACCATCGCTGACATGTTATCTATGTACGTAGATGTCCAGCATAAGACCTGGGACCAGGTGCTACCATACGTCACATTCGCGTACAATACGGCCGTCCAGGAAACTACTCGATTCACGCCTTTCCGCCTTGTCTATAAACGTGAGGTCCAGACCATGCTGGATGCGATGCTTCCACACAATTGCGATGTTTTGATCACTCCTGATGCTGTGCAGCTTACCCAGTACGCCGAAGAAGCACGCCAGTTAGCACGCCTACACATTACGCACCAGCAGAGTACAGACGCATGCCGCTACAACGCTCGCCATCGACAAGTTGAATACCATCCAGGCAATCAAGTTTGGGTGTGGACTCCAGTTCGATGCAAAGGATTGTCTGAAAAACTGCTAAGTCGCTACTTCGGACCATACAAAATCTTGCGACGCGTGAGCGATGTGAACTACGAGGTAGTTCCTGACGGCGCCTTCTCACCACGACGGCAAAGGCACTCCTCAGAGATAATCCACGTGGTGCGCCTGAAGCCGTACTTCACGCGGTAGTGCGACTGCGCATGAACCATATCGCTGTTTTTGTGTATGTGCGTATTTTTGTTGGTTCGCCCCGACTTTGCCTTTGTACTTTCCGAGCATCAGAGTGATGCCTTTTTTTTCTCAGAGGGGGAATAATGCCACTTGGCCGCTAGTTACGGCGAGCGCAAGCGATGGCTGCCCGCGAGAATGAAAGACGATGTTCTGGGGCAGCGCGTGCTCTGGCCAGTTGTTTATTATTGAAGCAGCCATCTTGCCAGTTTTCGGTGCGTCTCCCTGCCGGCTCAGTTCTTCCTAGTTGAAGACCTTTTGTAGCACGTGACAATATCATAGTTTGTCCTGGCCTTCTTCATTACTATTGATGTGCGGCGTAAACTATACCCTGTGTCTCGTATAAGGTACCGGTTTGAAAATGTCTCAAAGTTGCTAGAAACTTCTTTAAACATCCGAATGCAAATCTTCAATCTGTAAGAGTTTCTAATGTCAAGGATATTGTAGCACATCATTAATTTAGAAGACCCTATGTATTAATTTAAAGAGTTAAGTGGCAAGTATAGCAACTTCACACCATTACTTTCCTCCTGGGAAAAAGGTTATCGTAACGCTACTGTTAGCGTTGGTGTTACGAGTGGCATTTCGCTTATTCAACAACTCTTACCTCCTTGAGGTCCCGGAAAACCAACAGGTTGAGGTGCACCTGGATAGGTCGATCCAGGGGCAATCTGGTACGATGGTGCAACTGGTTGCTGTGGTTGAAAACGCTGCGGCTGCTGCTGCTGCTGCGGCTGGAACAGTTGTGGCTGTGGCTGCTGGAACTGCTGCTGTGGTTGAAAGGGTTGTTGCTGATGTAACTGCTGTTGTTGGAACTGCTGCGGTTGCTGTTGTTGAGGTGCAAGGAACGTCTGTGAACCTCCTAAGGGGCGTCCTTGAAGACCAGCGCCAGGAAGCTGTTGTGCACCCACAGGCAGCGCACCGTACCCGGGTGCAAACTGTGCTGGTGCTCCTGTGGGTGCCTGCTGCCCTGCAGCTACACCCTGCTGCTGGAAGGAGCCAGGCTGCCCAGTAGGTGGGAATCGGTTGCCGTACATGGTCACTTGTAGTCACTAAGAACACTTCTTTGCTTTTTTGTTTTGTCACCTTAACAATCCTGGCTCATACCCACAAAGGGGATGGCCACACTGTATTTTAACAAAAATATCGAAATAAAATGCTACCTAAAAAAGAAAAAGAGAGACAGATAGAGAAGTCAGAAAACAATAAGACGTAAGTGCATGAAAAAGTGAAATGAGCAAAGGAATTTAAAAAGCCAGACAGAAAGGCATAAAAAGAGGTGACGGAGAGTTGTATTCATCAGACAGTACCACTAGCAACGTATCTTTCCGGTTGCCTGAATGAATTTATGTATCGTGGACAGAACAGCACTGTGGGCCGTACCCAAGTGACTGGCTTGAAGTGATACGAGGCTCGACGTAAGAAATGCCAATCCCACATACCACACTTCAATTTACTGTTGCTGCTGATGATGATGATGTTGTCTTCATGATGGCGCTTACCCACAAAGGCGAACTGGCCAAGAAACGCGGACAGGTATGTTAAGTAGTGAAGTTAAGGAAAGTTGAAAATGTGCACAAAAAATAAAAAACGTCTGATAAATGAAAACGTTCTATGAGGATGGGGTCTGAGTGTAGAATTAAATTTATGACAGGAGATAGTAGTCAATTGAAAGCGAGTTCTATGAAAAAAAATATTTACCAACAAGGTAATTGATTGATTGATATGTGGGGTGTAACGTCCCAAAACCACTATATGATTATGAGAGACGCCGTAGTGGAGGACTCCGGAAATTTCGACCACCTGGGGTTCTTTAACGTGCACCGAAATCTGAGCACACGGGCCTACAACATTTCCGCCTCCATCGGAAATGCAGCCGCCGCAGCCGGGATTCGAACCCGCGCCCTGCGGGTCAGCAGCCGAGTACCTTAGCCACTAGACCACCACGGCGGGGCAACCAACAAGGTAATTTTTGTCTCATATATATAATTGAACACAGCCGACATCCATAGGGACCAAATGTTGGCGATGATGTTCGTCTGTTCTGCTGTAGAAAGATTCTTATATGAGTCAAGAAGGTTTTGATTGCAAATCTCTCAAATAATGAACTTTTTCACTTGTAACTATTTCATGATTCATTATATGTACAAGTAATTTGTGATAGTATTTGTCTAACTTCTCATTTCTTTGTTTAAAGAACCCCAGGTGGTCGAAATTTCCGAAGCCCTCCACTACGGCGTCTCTCATAATCATATAGTGGTTTTGGGACGTTAAACGCCACAAATCAATCAATCAAACAATCATTTTTGGTCAAACCTCCAGAGTGGGTGTGAGTCATGCATTTAGGCCATCATTATCATCTTCAGTGAAGGTGATTCCTGTCCAACTTGGTTGTTGCAAATAAATGAATAGAATTCCTGTGTTTCTTGAATAGTTACTATTCATGTACTTAAAGAGTACTTCACTTTAAATTGATGAATTGAATGTAAATATAGAAGGTGTTGCAATGGTGCAAAAATATTTTATTATTTTATCCTCATAAGAAGCTCTTCAGCAGGAAAGCAACCGTACAGTACTGATGGATTCCAAGAAGACACAAAATTTTTTCAAAGTAGCGAATATATGCGCGATTCTTTGAGATAACTACGTGATGTCGTGACGAATTTCGTCTCCAAAAATAACCAAGAAGATAAGCTCCTAACGAACGCCCAAATGGTCTGTTGTAGTACATCACTGCGACTAAACGATTTTCTTGCTAAATTGCTGTCTCACTATTTTCTTTTTTTTTCTGCAAACTTGATATCGGTATTTCAAATCAAAATTAAGTTACAAAAAAATTGCAGGAATGACGCAATGCTGAAAGTTTAGGGCAAATTCACCTTATAATTGGCCCATCCCCTTCTTTGGGTACGAGCCATTTGCACAGGGAAACAACAACAACAACAACATATCTACGGGTGATAGCAGATGACGCGCACCCGGCAACTGGAGCGAGACGCGACAAACACCGGCACGGCCCGCGAAGCAGTCAGTCCCGTATTCGCCGATGCCCAAGCGAAGAATCGACCGTCCTAGTGGTCGTTTATTCGGACACACATAAGAGATAAGCGTGCGCACTTGATTGGCCACATGCTACCGCGTGTACCATTACATCACGACAACTGGTGACGAATCTACCACATTAAAACACACAATCACTGCGCGTGCACACAATGGATGGCGCTACTACACCCCATCATCTCCCCGTCGATGAAGTCAGCAATATCACAGTCGCAAGGCTCACAATCAATCACACCACATGAGCAGCAGAGAAGACGCGCACCCATTGATTGCACTAACACAAGAACACATCACACACAATGTGCCGATGGAATTTGAAGATGACACTGATTAGCTTGACTTCCATTTGTGTAGAAGCATTATGTTCTAGTACGGCGTTCACAACTTCCCTCGAAGATACGCGCGGTACAATGGCACTCTCGAGGCACAAGGTTACGTAATGTCCTCAAGGTTTACGTGTGTTACAATGCGAACTCTTGGCTGAAAAGATTTTCGAGGTTAGACTGGTGTCGTCTGGCCCCGCCACGGTGGTCTAGTGGCTAAGGTACTCGGCTGCTGACCCGCAGGTCACGGGATCAAATCCCGGCTGTGGCGGCTGCATTTCCGGTGGAGGCGGAAATGTTGTAGGCCCCTGTACTCAGATTTGGGTGCACGTTAAAGGACCCCGGGTGGTCAAAATTTCTGGAGACCTCCACTACGGCGTCTCTCATAATCAAATAGTGGTTTTGGGACGTTAAACCCCACAAATCTATCTAGACTGGTATCGTCTGCTCCTACAGCGGTTACACGTTTGGAGCTGGAAGCCGTTTGAAGCCTTAAACTTCTCACTCAGAAGCTTCTCGTTCGGAACGGTATCAAGGATCCTCGACGACGCTTGCTGGCAGTCGCCACCGTGTGTTCAAGCAAGCGTTGATTGAACGCTACGGTCTCATCGTCTCCCACGGCCATCTCTCTACTTCGCGATGCCGCTCTGCCCAATAGCTTAGATGTGCTCATGTTGCCCTACAGCATCGCTTGACTAGCCAGTGACAACGATTCTTGAAATAAATTTTACAACGAAACTGTTATGAGATCCCAACTTGGGTCACCCGCAGTTTTCTGCCACCGCCGCCAGTGTCCGTAACCACATTACGCGAAATTAGAAAAAAAAAAGACTAGCGCCAATGACACAGTGGTGCTCGAACTCGGGTCTGCTGAGTGCCAGCCCAGTATTCTACCACTGAGCCACCCTCATTTTTTTCCTATATTACCTAGTTGCGATACGGAATCAAGGAAAGGAATGAATAACAAAACAAACTATAATAACGCTTTGGTCAATGCTTGACCTTAAAAAAATTTGATGGATTATCAATCTTCCAGACAGTTCTTGCCGCTCTGGTTTGTCCGTCATGTGTTCAAGGCTTTCACGGCTATAAACAATGCTCTCATTGAAGTACTATCTCGGTGACAATATACAGATGTCTTCATCGCGCACTGCTATTCTAGTCTTCCAAATGCTGTGTAGCATCATCACCATGAATGTATCACACGGCACAACATCATCACTGATGGCTGGCAGAAAGCGTAGGCTATATGGCAATACTCGTAACTCTTTTTTCACGGTACGTTTTAGCACGTCCCACAATGTTGTAGGCCCGTGTGCTCAGATTTGGGTGCACGTTAAAGAACCCCAGGTGGTCGAAATTTCCGGAGCCCTCCACTACGGCATCTCTCATAATCATATGTGGTTTTGGGACGTTAAACCCCATATATCATCATCAGCACGTCCCACAAAAATAGCGCATCAGAACAATCCAAGAACATATATTCGATCGTCTGAGGCTTTCTGCATCTAAGACAATTGGTTGTCCACGGCACAGAAATTTCTTTCTCTTTTAGCCAAGGCTTCACAGGCAAAGTCGCACTGTGTAGCTGAAAGAAAAACTGTTTACATGACGCAAGAATTGGCATTCTCTTCACCTTTTTCAATACATTCGTACCAGGAGTTTTACCGTATATGAACCTGTATATCAGAATGGGTGAAGTGACATCTATAGCATCTTTATACAGTTTTTTCCTAGTGACACTGCCGAAATACTCCAATAAGAAACGCGCAAGCAAAAACTGAAAAGGCCATACCACTTCGCATAGGAATCCTGTTATTCGTGATCCTTTCCTGTATTGTGATGAAACAACAAACTCTGTGAGAGCAACGCTTGACCTTAGTTGAACCACTGTTTGCAGGAAGTTGCTTTTTGTTCCCGCAAAAATAAAAATCGTCACACTACCTGTTTTAAAATTAAGTGTGCTAAGACGAGGTCACCTGCCTTCAGTGGCTGAAATAAATTAGTGTGGCTCGTTGGTCCTCAAGTTGAGCCCTATATGTACACTGCGAAAACTCTGTGTAATTTCTGTATACTCGTTCTATATGTACATAAAAACTCATAACTTCGCAACAACAAGAAAAAGATTACAGACTGTAGCTCGTGCGAATATAGACAAGTTGCGACCTCCAAATTTGGCTGCTTTCTCCTTCGCGTCATCAATGTTCTGTGCCCATATTCGTTTGGATCATCGCAATGTTGTAAAGGTACGCCAAGGTACTTCGTTGGTGTCGAGACACGCGTCATGTTTTTGAAATGTAGTGGAGTATTTTCCCAGCTTCCATACCGCAAACCCAGCCATTTGTTCCAGTTTACAGCACTGGCAGTCGTGCTACAAAACTTTGCAGTCACTTTCACCGCGTTGCCTACACTTCGCTTGACTTCGCAAAATATTACGATGTCATCTGCGTAGGCAAGTGATTTTATTTCACTCGCGTCCACTTTAAATCCTTTCACAATACTATTATACATCAAACTTAAGCAAAACGGTTCTAAAAATAATACAAACAGTAAAGGGGAAAGAGCACATCCTTGTTATACACAGGAGCTGATGTTGATGTTTTAAGTAAGCATTTTAATGACTACAATTCGCGCTAACGCTTCACGGTAGCACATCTTTACCCTTTTTATTAGAAAGAATTCACATTGGCGTGTTTCATGACCCTGAGGAGAATTTCATGCAATATCTTATCGAAAACCTTCTCTAAGTCTAGTTGTATCATTGCATCTTTTTTTCCGATAAGGCATCGCAGCACTTGAAGATCATCCTTGCAACATGAATATTTGTGGTTATGTACCTCCCCTTTATCCCACACGTTTGGTGGGGACCTACCAGCTATAGTACTCCATTTTGCAGCCTCCTTGCCAATACTTTCACATAAACCTTATAGTCTGTGTTAATCAAGCTATCAAGCTAATGGGTCGGTAATGTTCAACTGATTACAGCTTTTTAGGATTACTCAATTTCGAGGTTAATACTGTAAGGCTTTGCCGAAAGGACATAGGTAATACTTGCTTACCATACGCCTCTGTTATTACATGATACAAGATCCTCGCTAGCTTTTCCTAGACACTTCATAAAAGGTTGCACCGAAACCATCTGGTGCTGGTGATTTACCATTCCTCAAGTTTTCGACGTCTTTTTCTCTATTTCCGCGAAGGGTATAAGGGCCCCTATGCTTTCTCACGCGCTATCATCGAGCTTAGGCATTTTCTGAAGAAATACGTCATCAAAACCTTCTGAAAATGACATCTTCTGCCCCAGCATTCTCTCATAATCGTTTTCAAAAGCACCGAGAATCTTGTCTTTTTCACGGCTTACGTCATTCTGGTACATTATGGCTTTTATCTCACTCCTTGCAGCATAGCCCTTTTCATCAGATATTGACCACTTCGTTGGTTCTTCACCGTACCAAAGTTTTTCTGAGCGTGGGTCTATAATTGTACCCTTATACTTTTCAACGTCCAATCGTTCGATTTCAGCCTTTTTTTTGTGCTTCTAAAATGGAGCTTCCAGGATTACTTCTTACTTTGCTCAGGAGAAAATCTAGCTCAGCTTGTAGCTTCCTTTCTTTTCTTTTTCTGCCTGTTTTAGTACACAGGATCTTTGATGGCATCTGATTTGATTAGCTCCTTAAGTATTCTCACGCTTCGAAACAGCTAGTTTTGTACCTTTCGTCATAATCTCTTATAACAATAATAACTTTCTTTACAAGTACTCCATCCTGCAAAAGTTTATCGCTAAATTTTCACAGGAACCAAATAAACCTTGAGTGTTTTTTTTTTGGACCTATCAAAACCAAGACCAGACTGTGGTCACTAAATGACATAGTTGTTACCCCATAAACGCTAGTGTGTGATATAATTGGAAAATGACACATATATGCTATCTAACCTCCCCAGACTATCTTTCTGATAGTGCGTGAGCCTCGAAATTTATGCATTTGCAAGTCCTTCGTCATACGTTGACATCACGTAAGGTCAAATTTGGCATATGTGATGCTAGTGAAACGGCCGCGAGCGCATCATGAGTGTGGCCTGTAGTCATGTTGTTACTCGACATGAAAGTCGTGATTATCATGTTTGGAAGTGTCATTTACCTATGTCGTCCATTCGCGATACGTAATACCTAACTTAGTACATGCGAAGCTCGCGAAACGGCCACTAGCGCATCGTGAGGGTAGCATGTAGTCATGTTGTTACATGACATGCATCTCACGATTATCATGTTTGCACCAGTCGCACACTTACGTCTTTCATTCACGTACCATATTAGCGAATTTGGTATATGTAACCCTAGTGAAACGGCCACCAGCGCATCATGAGCGTGGCATGTAATCATGTTGTTAAATGACACGCATGTCATTACTTTCATGTTAGGGTCTATCGCTTGTGTTTGCCATGCAATTGTGTCATACGATAGCAGTTTTGCAACAAGTCATGTGAACGAAACCACCGCAAGAGCAGCAAAACCATACAATGTAAATGATGATATTTACGACATACGTGTCATGATTCTCATGTTATGACTAGTCATTTATGATCGTCATAGTCATGTCATACCAATCTTGGTATCGATATCATTATCGAAACGGGCCAGGAGAGCTAAAAGTCGTAGGCGGCTAGATAGAGAGATAGATAGATAGAGAGATAGAGAAATAGATAGATAGATAGATAGATAGATAGATAGATAGATAGATAGATAGATAGATAGATAGATAGAGAGATAGATAGATAGAGAGATAGATAGATAGATAGATAGATAGATAGATAGATAGATAGATACGCTCCAAGTCGCCGAAGTTTACTGAGAAATGTTCTGCATTTAAAAGTAAAATTACCGAGGAACAGGCATTTATTACGGCTCCAGACAGCGCACGCCTTTTCACGTGAATAAACTATCTTAGGGAAACAAAAAAGGACTGCGCGACTTTGCCCCGGCTGAGGATCGAACTCACGACCTTCAGATTATAAGACTGACGCGCTGCCTACTGCGCTACCGAGGTGGACAAGAGTCACACTAAAACACAACTGCTATCATTATTTCTTATGAAGCAAAGGTCGAAAACGTAAGATTACCGAGCAACAGCTATCCGTTGCTGCTCAAGACAGCGCACCCCTTCACGTATTTAAATTGTCATAAGCAAAGAAATAACGACGCCGCCTTTGCCCCGGGTGAGGATCGAACTCACGACCTTCAGATTATTAGACTGACGCACTGCCTACTGCGCTACCGAGGCTTTTTATTCACAGTTTTGTTTTTATTCATTGCTTTTTAATATTCACAAGCAAAAGGATTACACACAAAATATATACACTCATTAAAACACCAGCATCAGCTTGGCCACTGCACGTGGTTTAAAAAGGCTTCGCAGAAGTCAATTGGTCGAATACAGGTAACCACTGGGGGGGTTCCGGCTGCGCTTTAAACAAGTCTCGTATATACAGCATACTCTCAACAAATTAGCCTCTTGCTGAATGAGCGTCTATACGATTATCTCAAACATCTATTCTTGTCTTGTACACACTATGCATGCAAAGCAGCATTAACATGTCACTCGGCACTTCCCCTGCAGCTGCACACGGAAGAAAACAGATTCCGAAAGTGCTTATAGGTGGATCTTTTTTTAGAGTCCCTTCTAGTACGTCCCACAAGAAAACAGCATCATGGCAATCAAGAAAGATATGATTTATCGTTTCTGGTTTGCCGCAGATAAGACAGTTGACGGACCACGGTACATAAAGCCCTTTACTTTTTAGTCACGGCAGCACAGGGAGAGTGCTGGTGTGCACTTCAAAAAAGAATGTTTTGACAGCGGGTCTGACCGGCATGCTCTTAACACGCTTTAACACGTCACGCTCAGAACCTAGCTTATACACTCTAAAGCAAAAGGGTGTCAAAAGGGTGTGTGGTTCGTCCTTTTGGGGACTAATGTGGCTGCCACAACCATTAATTCATTTAAGGACTAACGGCACCGGGTCTAACAGTTAGCCCCCTCAAGGGACTAACATTTAGTTCACACATTTACACCTCAGTGAATAACCGTTCGTCCCACAGTTCACCCCGAAGGGCTAACAATTAGTCCTCACATTTGACCTTATAGAGCAACTGTTAATTCCCACATTTACACCTTACCGTGCAACCGTTAGTCCCCGCAGTTGCGCCTTACCAGACAAACGGTTGATCCACTCAAATACTCCAATCGGATGAACTTTTTGTCCCTAGTTCAAACATTGTTTTTTGTTTATTTTCTGCCAGGCCTCAGCACGATGTGGGCCCACGGCTGCACAATAAGTATGAAAAATAGTGAGTCACACGTGACAGAGGATGAATACAAATGCATATGAGAAATACGTGCAATGTGAAATGGAAACATATGTGAGATATGACATGCTAATAATTTCACCATGATGTCACACATCGTCAAAGACTCATTTCGATTCCCGTAGCGCGAAAGCTTAAGGGCGGCGGCCGCCGTCACAACTCCGCGAACCACGGTGCCATTAACAAGTCGGCGAGTCCTAAGCGAGTGACGTCGTTCAGCTTGAGCAAGCGAACGCGTAACCAAACACAGCACTGCACGCGGAGTGTCTGCCGCCAGTGAACTTCAAACAGGAGAGTGAGTGTACGCTTGGCCGCCGCCACAAACAGCGCCGAGCTGGTTTGGAGCTAGCGCCGAAGAAATCGACGGTAATGCGGCCCTTTTCCACAAACTCGAGTGGGTGCAGCGCGCAAACGCGAGTCCGCCGCCGCGGCCAGCGAATGACTTCGAGCTGCTTGCAACCGACCGGCGGGAAAGCCAACTGCAATGGCGACCAATTTTCAGTGAGTTTCGACGCTAGCGAAAGCCCCGCAAGCCCATGCTGGTGCACTTACAGCGCGCGACACACTACAACCAAACTCTTTACGAGAACTCGACACGCGTTTTCGACAACTCCCAACACAGCGACGAGGTCTCAGCCCATATCGCCCACACGAAGCTCATCGCGGCGGCGAAGACAGGCGAGCACTCGATGAGCGAGCGTACGGGAGGCCGGCGGCAATGGCGGCCAATTTCCAGGCCGTTGCAAGGCACAGGCGAACTGAAGACGCCGAAGCTGACGTTCGCGATGCCTTTCGTGCGTGCGATATACAACACGACTGAGCCCGTTGCCGGCAAGCGCGATCCGTATTGCACAGGCGACAAGTAGAGTAGAAAAAAGAATGATAACCTACTTGCCTTGGAATCCAGCGCTGTTTTCTGCCCCGAGTAGGACTGAAGTATATATCCGATAGGCCTGTTCTTCTCGGCCGCCATATTGACCTTCCCAACTGTTGCTGTCGTGTGTTGGTCGTGACTATCTTGAAGCCAGAGATATACAGCGCGGCGTGGTGACCTGTCGAGGCTTGCTCCAGACTTCATGGGTGCAGCGGAACGCTAAATCAGCAGCCCACTCTCATCCAGGCGTACACACAAGCACCACGTCGTAACTCGTAGATCGTCGAATCCAGGCGGCCGTGGTCGAGCACTACTAGCGCGACGCGACTGCCGCCGGCAAAGTACGGGGAAAGACTAAGCCGACAGAGGAGGAGAAGGACATGTGTTCTGTGGAGAAGGAGGGCTGGTCACCTTGGCAACGCTTTTCGCGCTGCCTGCAATGCCCGGGCGGTTCATCCCAGCGGAGACTAAGTGGTTTCGCGCCGCACACTTCCCTCTGTGGTTGCTCCTCAACGGTGTATCCGTTCATCGCACGCGCCTATTGGGCTCCGTTACTCCTTTTTAGGCAATTTTGCCTTAGAGTGATACGGAGCTCAATAGACAGGCACTGGTACGAAGACATCAAGAATGTCACGATACAGTTTCTTTTTTACGCACGGCGGACAAGTATTCGAATGAAAATCGTTCCTCGAGCAGGCGTGTAGCCGTAACTACTTCTCGCAAATAAGGACTGAGTGGCCCATCTTCGAAAAATTAGGATAACACGACAAAATCAGGTGAGGGGTTCTGCAGTCTTGCTTGAATCACTGCTCTCAATAAATTATCAGTCTCATCTCGAAAAAACCTAAATATGCTCACCAACTGCTTGAAAAACAAAAGCAAAGTCCCAGACCACCATATTTTATCCTATGAAATAAATTGCACCGGCTCGTGCGCTCCCACTGCGATTTTCTTATAAAGGTCGCGAATACGTGGTGCATTTTTGGAGTGAAGTACGGGTCGAGGTTAACACTCGCAATGCATAGAACACTTTTCCAATTAAAAATACATTGCATACGGATGCTCTGGCGAACATTGAAAAATTGGGGCCAGCCCACTTGTCCGTACAACTTCTAATGCGTTTATTTTCCTCCGTCCAATACTCAGTAGCACTACGGTAATGATCCGAAGGCACGCCAAGGTACTTTTCCGACATCTTTTTCCAATTCATGTTACAATAAACTTCAGGTGTACTTTGCCACTGACCATGCCAAAAGCCCAAACTTTTTGGCCAACTAATTGCACTACCCGTTGCTGCACAAAATTCCCTAGCTATTCGTACAATTTCTTGCACACCTTCTTGGTCACTTCAAAACACTGCAACCTCGTCAGCATAAGCCAAAATTTTCATTTCACTGCTGAGAAACGTATACACCTTTATACTTGGTGTTGCAAGTATTCGCAAACAAAATGACCCCAAGTAAAGCGCAAAAAGGAGTGGTGACAAAGCACAACCTTGCTTCACGCTCGAGTGAACAAGGATTGGAGCACTTAATTCTTTGTTGATTAACAAATTCGTCGTAGAGTCGTGATACACCATTCTAACACCTTCGGTAAAGACAGTTCTTACATTCACATGGTCCAGCAATAAAAACAAAACTTCATGTACAACTTTATCGAACGCTTTATGCAAATCTAGCTGAATCATGGCCACGTGGTCATGCTTTGCGTCACAGCATTCTAAAATACTTCTGCCTACGTGTATGTTTGGGAGTATGGTTCTGCCCTTAATACCACATGTCTGATGCGGGCCGACAAGAGATGTGACAACGCTTTAAAGCCGTCTTGCTAGAACCTTCATGTATATTTTATAGTCGGTGTTGCTCAAACTGATAGGTCGGTAGGATTCCACTGAAAGTAGCTCTGCGGGGTCATCAGTTTTGGGGATTACTACTGCGTGTGCTGTCCCAAAAGAATGAGGTGTTTGCTTCTTCTCGTAGCATTCTTTGATAACTCGATGTAAAGCCAATACAATTTCTGTCTGGAAGCATTTGTATATGATAGCACCCAGCCCATCCGGCCCTGGTGATTTGCCGTTATTCAGGTTATGTATAGCTGCTTCCATTTTTGCCACAGTGATTTCTACTTCTGGTAGCTCCCACTCACAGTCTTCAGATCTCGGCGTAAGGGCCAGAAAGTCCTCTTTGTATCGTTTGGGATTATTAATCGCATTGCTGAAAAGTTTCGTATAAAACTCAACAAATGCGTGGCTTATCTTTTCGCGGTCCTGGGTAATGTGAGTGCGGTATCGAATTTCAGTTATCTCTGTTCTGCATGTTTCTTTTTTTCAAGGCAGAGCACTCGCTTAGTGGGCGTTTCGCCCATCCACAGCCCTTCAGTGCGAGCTCTTATCATTGCTACGCGGTACTTTTCTCCAGCGATAAATTATAGCTTTGCTTTCACCTCCTTTATTTCATTTTTAAATTTTCCCGGCACTTCATTTTCTATGCTCAAAATGTATTCCAGTTCGCTTCGTAACTGCTTTACTTGTTGACTTGCACGTTAAAGAACCCCAGGTGGTCGAAATTTCTGGAGCCCTCGACTACGGCGTCTCTCATAATCATACGGTGGTTTTGGGACGTTAAACTCCACATATCAATCAATCTTGTTGACTTTCCCGATACGTAATACACAGGCTCTCTCTATCGCAACCATCTTTATATCACACTTAATATTCTCACACACAGCTATGAAGTTATTGGTCGCTGAACGAAGAGCATTTGAAAGGCATTCTTAGATTTTTGTGCCAAATTTTTTATCTTCCAGCAGTTTTTCATTAAATTTTTATAGAAACCATTAAAACTTCACAACGTTACGTTTTTCGCCAATGTTGACCTTGACCAGACAATGATCGCTATATGTTGAGTTTCGTAAGATGAGCATAGTGGCACCAACTTTCCCGACAAATATATTCTGTCTAACCTCGGGTGCGAATGGCCTTGAAAGTGCGTATACCGTACTTCGCCCTCTCGCGTCATTACATAGCCGATATCTTCCAGCTCTCTCTCATTCACTATTGTATTCAAGAGCTCAGCGCTTCTATCGCGCATACTGATGCTCGTTGTTTTATCTTCAGCTCTACAGACACAATTAAAATCTCCTAGAAACACAACATTTCTCTCTGTTTTCAAGAACATTTAACCACTCTGAAAAAATTTTCCATTTCGAGCGATCTGTTTGGTGCATAAACACACAAAGCGCGCCAAGGGATTGCAGAAAAAATGAAATCGCACACAACCAGCCGACCGCTATCGCAGGTAGACACATTTTCAACAACCGCGCTACTACTTCGTATAAAAACGACGAAGCCTCCTGACCGCCCAACAGCATGACAAATGCACACATTGTACCTAGGCGGACACGAGTCACAGTAAAACAAAACTGTTATCGTTATTTCTTACAAAGCAAAGTTCGAAAACGTAAGCCACGTAATTGAACTATCATAAGCAAAAACATTAGGCCGCATTTGCCCCTGGTGAGGATTTAACTCACGACCTTCAGATTATGAGACTGACGCGCTGCCTACTGCGCTACCGAGGCCGACAGGGGTCACTGTGAAACACAACCGGTATCAATTGATTGATTGATTCGTGGGGTTTAACGTCCCAAAACCACCATATGATTATGAGAGACGCCGTAGTGGAGGGCTCCGGAAATTTAGACCACCTGGGGTTCTTTAACGTGCGCCCAAATCTGAGCACACGGGCCTACAACATTTCCGCCTCCATCGAAAATGCAGCCGCCGCAGCCGGAATTTGAACCCGCGCCCTGCGGGTCAGCAGCCGAGTACCTTAGCCACTAGAACACTGCGGCGGGGCACACAACCGGTATCAATAATTCTGACAAGTTAAAGGTCGAAAAAGTAAGAAAACTCAGACACAGTCATTCATTAATGCTCAAGACAGTGCACCCCTCACGACCTAATTAAACACTCATAAGCAAACAAAAAACTGTACCGCCTTTGCCCCGGGTGAGGATTGAACTCACGACCTTCAGATTATGAGACTGACGCGCTGCCTACTGCGCTACCGAAGCTTTTTCTTCTTTACTGCCTGCTTCGCAACCAGTACAAATCAATATAAGGATACAGTGCAGTGTCACGTGTAAAAGTGCTGTCACATCTTCCAGCACATGGGGGTTAAAAAGGCAGAAGCTTTATGCCCACCAACTTATCTAAACATGGCAACCACTCTGGCTTATCTTGTGCCTCGTATGCAGTCATCAAATACTGTACACTTTCTATGAATTACTCTCGAGCGGGCCGGGGATTCACGTCTGCGTTTCGCACTGCCATCCGTGTTCGCCACACACTGTGAAGAACCAATACCAAGAACATATCGTAGGGCGCACCACCTACATTTATGACTATCAAAAAACGGATGCCATACTGTGTAACTGGCAGTTCTTTCTTCAGGGTCCTTTGAAGGATGTCCCAGAGAAAGACTGCATCAGTACAGTCTAGGAAGATGTGCTACACTATCTCGAGTTTTCTGCAGATAATGCAATCAACCGACGGGACGAATATTCCTTTTTCTCGGAGCCATGGATTGGTAGGGAGTGTGCCGCTGTGAAGTTTGAAAAAGAATGTCTTCATTGGTGGTCTAATTGGCATCTTCTTCACTCTTTTCAAGACGTCATCCCCGGGCCCATTAGGGTACAATGTTCTATACAGAGGCTCTGGCAACATGGTTTCTACAAGGTCCTTGTACAGTCTCTTTCGCCAAACCACAGAGAAATACTGTATCGAAAATCGCGCTCTCAATATTTCCAAAGCAGCAATCACTTCTTTCATGTACCCCTTAAGTCTTTTTGTCACCCCATTGACTGTGGTTACAATAAAATCAGGCGAAAAATGGGACAGCCGCACATGTATCAACGTTCTCAAAAAAACGATCATCTTGATCTCGTAAAAAACAAACCTAGATACTATCTGTCTCAGGAACAATTGTACAAGACCAAGCCCCCCACTTTTCACAGAACGGAACAGATTTGTTCGACTTGTCCTTTCCCACGTGGACGCCCAGATAAACACTGCGATCACTCTGTGTAGCTTTTGTACAGCAACACGTGACATGAATAGCACTTGTAAAACATACCATACTCGTGAAATAAGAAATATGTTGCTCAGTGTTGACCTCGTAAATATTAAGAAATCGCGCCCGCCCCACGTTTTTGTCTTGTCTCTTAGTTGCTCTGTCTCTTGTTTCCAATATTCTGTTGTGTCTCTGTAGTGTTGGAGAGCTACCCCTAAGTACTTGTAAATATAACCTTTCATGTAATGCTTTGAAATATTGATGGTGTGCTCTGCCGATTTCCGTGCCATATTCCAAGACATTTACTCCAGTTTACTCTACTATCAGTGCAATCACAGAAGAATTTCACATCGTTTTGTGCTTCTCTAATACTCTACCGATCTTCGCAGAACACAGCAATATCATCGGCGTAACTAAGTATTTTGACCTCTGCAGACATCAAATAAAACCCCCGCACCTGATCATTCTGTATCGCTTTCTGGCATAGAGGTTCTAAATAGATAGCAAAAAGCAGTGCCGCTGCACAGCATCCTTGTTTTACACTCGATAAGACATGTATATTATCACTGAGCTGTTTGTTTATTACAATTCTCATAGTGCATCCCGTGTACGCCATTCGGACCTCTTCCAACACCACAGACCCTATATTGATATAGACAAGAATGCTGAAAAGTACATCATCGTTCACGCGGTCAAATGGCTTCCCGTGATCGATTTGTAGCATAGCTCCTTTACAGTCAAACTCATCGCAGCATTCTAACATATTTCATGCAAAATGAATGTTCGTCATAAATGTTCTGCATTTTATGCCACAAGTGTGATGTGGTTCGATCATTTCTGTAATCACTGTTTGGATTCACCTGGCCAAAACACCCATGAATATTTTGACTGCGCTACCGAGGCGGACAGGTGTCATTGGCAAACAAAACCGGTATCAATAGTTCCCACAAAAATAAAGGTCGAAAAAGTAAGAAGACCGAGCATCAGTCATTCTTTATAGCTCCAGACAGCGCACCCCTCCCGACCTAATTAAACTCTCATAAGCATCAGATTTGGGTGCACGTTAAAGAACCCCAGGTGGTCTAGATTTCCGGAGTCATCCACTACGGCGTCTCTCATAATCATATAGTGGTTTTTGGACGTTAAACCCCACATATCAAACTCTCAAATGCAAACAAATAAACTGCACCGCCTTTGCCCCGGGTGAGGATTGAACTCACGACCTTCAGATTATGAGACTGACGCGCTGCCAACTGCGCTACCGAGGCGGACACGTGTCACTGAGAAACATAATCGGTATCAATAGTTCCCACGAGTTAAAGGTCGAAAAAATAAGAAAACCGAGAAACAGTCATTCATTACTGCTCCAGACAGTGCACCCCTCCCGGCCTAGTTAAACACTCATAAGCAAACAAATAAACTGCACCGCCTGTGCCCAGGGTAATGATTGAACTCACGACCTTGAGATCATGAGACTGACGCGCTGCCTACGGCGCTACCGAGGCGGACAGGTGTCACTGGGAAACACAATCGGTATCAATAGTTCCCACAAGTTAAAGGTCAAAAAAGTAAGAAAACCGAGCAACAGTCGTTCGTTACTGCTCCAGACAGTGCACCCTTCACGACCTAATTAAACTTTCATAAGCAAACAAAAAATCTGCTCCGCCTTTGCCCCGGGTGAAGATTGAACTCACGACCTACAGAATATGAGACTGACGCGCTGCCTCCTGCGCTACCGAGGCGGACAGGGATCACTGGGAAACACAATCGGTATCAATAGTTCCCTCAAGTTAAAGGTCGTAAAAGTAAGAAAACTCGGCAACAGTCATTCATTACTGCTCCAGACAGCGCACCCCTCACGACGTAATTAAACTCTCATAAGCAAACGAAAAATCTGCACCGCCTTTGCCCCGGGTGTGGATTGAACTCACGACCTTCAGACTCTGAGACTGACGCGCTGCCTACTGTGCTACCGAGGCGGACAGGTGTCACTGGGAAACATAATCGGTATCAATAGTTCCCACGAGTTAAAGGTCGAAAAAATAAGAAAACTGAGAAACAGTCATTCATTACTGCTCCAGACTGTGCACCCCTCCCGGCCTAGTTAAACACTCATAAGCAAACAAATAAACTGCACCGCCTGTGCCCCGGGTAAGGATTGAACTCACGACCTCCGGATCATGAGACTGACGCGCTGCCTACTGCGCTACCGAGGCGGACAGGTGTCACTGGGAAACACAATCGGTATCAATAGTTCCCACAAGTTAAAGGTCAAAAAAGTAAGAAAACCGAACTACAGTCATTCGTTACTGCTCCAGACAGCGCACCCCTCACGACCTAAATAAACTCTCATAAGCAAACAAAAAATCTGCACCGCCTTTGCCCCGGGTGTGGATTGAACTCACGACCTTCATATTATGAGACTGACGCGCTGCCTACTGCGCTACCGAGGCGGACAGAGGTCACTGGGAAACGCAACCGGGATCATTAGTTCCCACAAGCTAAAAGTCGAAAAAGTACGAAAACCGAGCAACAGTCATTCATTACTGCTCCAGGCAGTGCACCCCTCACGACCTAATTAAACTCTCATAAGCAAACAAAAAATCTGCACCGCCTTTGGCCCGGGTGTGGATTGACCTCACGACCTTCAGATTATGAGACTGACGCGCTGCCTACTGCGCTACCGATGCGGACAGGGGTAACTGGGAAACGCAACCGGGATCATTAGTTCCCACAAGCTAAAGATGGAAAAAGTAAGAAAACCGAGCAACAGTCATTCATTACTGCTCCAGACAGTGCACCCCTCACGGCCTAATTAAACTCTCATAAGCAAACAAAAAATCTGCACCGCCTTTGCCCCGGGTGTGGATTGAACTCACGACCTTCAGATTATGAGACTGACGTGTTGCCTACTGCGCTACCGAGGCGGACAGAGGTCAGTGGGAAACACAACCGGTATCAATAGCTCCCACAAGTTAAAGGCCGAAAAATTAAGAAAACTCAGCAACAGTCATTCATTACTGCTCCAGACAGTGCACCCCTCACGACCTAATTAAACTCTCATAAGCAAACAAAATATATGCACCGCCTTTGCCCCGGGTGTGGATTGAACTCACGACCTTCAGATTATGAGACTGACGCGCTGCCTACTGCGCTACCGATGCGGACAGGGGTAACTGGGAAACGCAACCGGGATCATTAGTTCCCACAAGCTAAAGGTCGAAAAAGTAAGAAAACCGAGCAACAGTCATTTGATTACTGCTCCAGACAGTGCACCCCTCACGACCTAATTAAACTCTCATAAGCAAACAAAAAATCTGCACCGCATTTGCCCCGGGTGTGGATGTAACTCACGACCTACATATTATGAGACTGACCCGCTGCCTACTGCGCTACCGAGGCAGACAGGCGTCACTGAGAAACACAACCGGTATCAATAGTTCCCACAGGTTAAAGGTCGAAAAATTAAGAAAACTCAGCAACAATCATTCATTATTGCTCCAGACAGCGCAGCTCTCACGACCCAATTAAACTCTCATAAGCAAACAAAAAATCTGCACCACTTTTGCCCCGGGTGAGGATTGAAGTCACAACCTTCAGATTATGAGAGTGACGCGCTGCCTACTGCACTACCGAGGCGGAGAGGGGTCACTGGGAAACGCAAACGGTATCATTAGTTCCCACAAATTAAAGGTCGAAAAAGTAAGAAAACTGAGCAACAGTCATTCATTACTGCTCCAGACAGTGATCGCCTCACGACCTAATTAAACTCTCATAAGCAAACAAAACATCTGCACCGCCTTTGCCCCTGGTGAGGATCGAACTCACGACCTTCAGATTATGAGACTGATGCGCTGCCTACTGCGCTACCGAGGCGGACAGGGGTCACTGGGAAACGCAACCACGATCATTAGTTCCCACAAACTAAAGGTAAAAAAAGTAAGAAAACCGAGCAACAGTCATTCATTACTGCTCCAGACAGTGCACCCCTCACGACCTAATTAAACTCTCATAAGCAAACAAAACATATGCACTGCCTTTGCCCCGGGTTAGGATGGAATTCATGACCTTCAAATTATGAGACTGATGCGCTGCCTACTGCGTTATCGAGGCGGACAGGTGTCACTGGGACACGCAACCAGGATCATTAGTTCCCACAAATTAAAGGTCGAAAAAGTAAGAAAACCGAGCAACAGTCATTCATTACTGCTCCAGACAGTGCAACCCTCACGACCTAATTAAACTCTCATAAGCAAACAAAAATCTGACCACCTTTGCCCCGGGGGAGGATTTAACTCACGACCTTCAGAATATGAGACTGACGCGCTGCGTACTGCGCTACCGAGGAGGACAGGGGTCAATGGGAAACACAATCGGTATCAATAGTTCCCTCAAGTTAAATGTCGTAAATGTAAGAAAACTCAGCAACAGTAATTCATTACTGCTCCAGACAGCGCACCCCTCACGACCTAATTAAACTCTCATAAGCAAACAAAAAATCTGCATCGCCTTTGCCCCGGGTGTGGATTGAACTCACGACCTTCAGATTATGAGACTGACGCTGTGTCTGCTGCGCTACCGAGGCGGACAGGTGTCGCTGGGAAACACAATCGGTATCAATAGTTCCCACAAATTAAAGGTCAAAAAAGAAAGAAAACTCAGCAACCGTCATTCATTACTGCTCCAGACAGTGCACCCCTTATGACCTAATTAAACTTTCATAAGCAAACGAAAAATCTGCACCGCCTTTGCCCCGGATGTGGATTGAACTCACGACCTTCAGATTTTGAGACTGACGCGCTGCCTACTGTGCTACCGAGGCGGACAGGTGTCACTGGGAAACATAATCGGTATCAATAGTTCCCACGAGTAAAGGTCAGTTAAAGGTCGAAAAATTAAGAAAACCGAGAAACAGTCATTCATTACTGCTCCAGACAGTGCACCCCTCCCGGCCTAGTTAAACAATCATAAGCAAACAAATAAACTGCACCGTCTGTGCCCCGGGTAAGGATTGAACTCACGACCTTCAGATCATGAGACTGACACGCTGCCTACTGCGCTACCGAGGCGGACAGGTGTCACTAGGAAACACAATCGGTATCAATAGTTCCCTTAAGAGAAAGGTCCAAAAAGTAAGAAAACCGAGCAACAGTCATTTGTTACTGCTCCAGACAGTGCACCCTTCACGACCTAATTAAACTCTCATAAGCAAACAAAAAATCTGCACCGCCTTTGGCCCGGGTAAGGATTGAACTCACGACCTTCCGATATCGAGAATGACGTGCTGCCTATTGCGCTACCGAGGCGGAGAGGTGTCACTGGGAAACAGAACCGGTATCAATAGTTCCCACAAGTTAAATGTCCAAAAAGTAAGAAAACTCAGCAACAGTCATTCATTACTGCTCCAGACAGTGCACCCCTCACGACGTAATTAAACTCTCATAAGCAAACAAAAAATCTGCACCGCCTTTGCCCCGGGTGTGGATTGAACTCACGACCTTCAGATTATGAGACTGACGTGCTGCCTACTGCGCTACCGAGGCGGACAGGGGTCACTGGGAAACACAACCGGTATCAATAGTTCCCACAAGGTAAAGATGGAAATATTAAGAAAACTCAGCAACAGTCGTTCATTACTGCTCCAGACAGTGCACCCCTCACGACCTAATTAAACTCTCATAAGCAAACAAAAAATCTGCACCGCCTTTGGCCCGGGTGTGGATTGAACTCACGGCCTTCATATTATGAGACTGACGCGCTGCCTACTGCGCTACCGAGGCGGACAGAGGTCACTGGGAAACGCAACCGGGATCATTAGTTCCCACAAGCTAAAAGTCGAAAAAGTACGAAAACCGAGCAACAGTCATTCATTACTGCTCCAGGCAGTGCACCCCTCACGACCTAATTAAACTCTCATAAGCAAACAAAAAATCTGCACCGCCTTTGGCCCGGGTGTGGATTGACCTCACGACCTTCAGATTATGAGACTGACGCGCTGCCTACTGCGCTACCGATGCGGACAGGGGTAACTGGGAAACGCAACCGGGATCATTAGTTCCCACAAGCTAAAGATGGAAAAAGTAAGAAAACCGAGCAACAGTCATTCATTACTGCTCCAGACAGTGCACCCCTCACGGCCTAATTAAACTCTCATAAGCAAACAAAAAATCTGCACCGCCTTTGCCCCGGGTGTGGATTGAACTCACGACCTTCAGATTATGAGACTGACGTGTTGCCTACTGCGCTACCGAGGCGGACAGAGGTCAGTGGGAAACACAACCGGTATCAATAGCTCCCACAAGTTAAAGGCCGAAAAATTAAGAAAACTCAGCAACAGTCATTCATTAATGCTCCAGACAGTGCACCCCTCACGACCTAATTAAACTCTCATAAGCAAACAAAATATATGCACCGCCTTTGCCCCGGGTGTGGATTGAACTCACGACCTTCAGATTATGAGACTGACGCGCTGCCTACTGCGCTACCGATGCGGACAGGGGTAACTGGGAAACGCAACCGGGATCATTAGTTCCCACAAGCTAAAGGTCGAAAAAGTAAGAAAACCGAGCAACAGTCATTTGATTACTGCTCCAGACAGTGCACCCCTCACGACCTAATTAAACTCTCATAAGCAAACAAAAAATCTGCACCGCATTTGCCCCGGGTGTGGATGTAACTCACGACCTACATATTATGAGACTGACCCGCTGCCTACTGCGCTACCGAGGCAGACAGGCGTCACTGAGAAACACAACCGGTATCAATAGTTCCCACAGGTTAAAGGTCGAAAAATTAAGAAAACTCAGCAACAATCATTCATTATTGCTCCAGACAGCGCAGCTCTCACGACCCAATTAAACTCTCATAAGCAAACAAAAAATCTGCACCACTTTTGCCCCGGGTGAGGATTGAAGTCACAACCTTCAGATTATGAGAGTGACGCGCTGCCTACTGCACTACCGAGGCGGAGAGGGGTCACTGGGAAACGCAAACGGTATCATTAGTTCCCACAAATTAAAGGTCGAAAAAGTAAGAAAACTGAGCAACAGTCATTCATTACTGCTCCAGACAGTGATCACCTCACGACCTAATTAAACTCTCATAAGCAAACAAAACATCTGCACCGCCTTTGCCCCTGGTGAGGATCGAACTCACGACCTTCAGATTATGAGACTGATGCGCTGCCTACTGCGCTACCGAGGCGGACAGGGGTCACTGGGAAACGCAACCACGATCATTAGTTCCCACAAACTAAAGGTAAAAAAAGTAAGAAAACCGAGCAACAGTCATTCATTACTGCTCCAGACAGTGCAACCCTCACGACCTAATTAAACTCTCATAAGCAAACAAAAATCTGACCAACTTTGCCCCGGGGGAGGATTTAACTCACGACCTTCAGAATATGAGACTGACGCGCTGCGTACTGCGCTACCGAGGAGGACAGGGGTCAATGGGAAACACAATCGGTATCAATAGTTCCCTCAAGTTAAATGTCGTAAATGTAAGAAAACTCAGCAACAGTAATTCATTACTGCTCCAGACAGCGCACCCCTCACGACCTAATTAAACTCTCATAAGCAAACAAAAAATCTGCATCGCCTTTGCCCCGGGTGTGGATTGAACTCACGACCTTCAGATTATGAGACTGACGCTGTGTCTGCTGCGCTACCGAGGCGGACAGGTGTCACTAGGAAACACAATCGATATCGATAGTTCCCACAAATTAAAGGTCAGAAAAGTAAGAAAACTCAGCAACCGTCATTCATTACTGCTCCAGACAGTGCACCCCTCACGACCTAATTAAACTTTCATAAGCAAACGAAAAGTCTGCACCGCCTTTGCCCCGGATGTGGATTGAACTCACGACCTTCAGATTTTGAGACTGACGCGCTGCCTACTGTGCTACCGAGGCGGACAGGTGTCACTAGGAAACATGATCGGTATCAATAGTTCCCACGAGTTAAAGGTCAGTTAAAGGTCGAAAAATTAAGAAAACCGAGAAACAGTCATTCATAACTGCTCCAGACAGTGCACCCCTCCCGGCCTAGTTAAACAATCATAAGCAAACAAATAAACTGCACCGTCTGCGCCCCGGGTAAGGATTGAACTCACGACCTTCAGATCATGAGACTGACACGCTGCCTACTGCGCTACCGAGGCGGACAGGTGTCACTAGGAAACGCAATCGGTATCAATAGTTCCCTTAAGACAAAGGTCCAAAAAGTAAGAAAACCGAGCAACAGTCATTTGTTACTGCTCCAGACAGTGCACCCTTCACGACCTAATTAAACTCTCATAAGCAAACAAAATATATGCACCGCCTATGCCCCGGGTGTGGATTGAACTCACGACCTTCAGATTATGAGACTGACGCGCTGCCTACTGCGCTACCGATGCGGACAGGGGTAACTGGGAAACGCAACCGGGATCATTAGTTCCCACAAGCTAAAGGTCGAAAAAGTACGAAAACCGAGCAACAGTCATTTGATTACTGCTCCAGACAGTGCACCCCTCACGACCTAATTAAACTCTCTTAAGCAAACAAAAAATCTGCACCGCATTTGCCCCGGGTGTGGATGTAACTCACGACCTACATATTATGAGACTGACCCGCTGCCTACTGCGCTACCGAGGCAGACAGGCGTCACTGAGAAACACAACCGGTATCAATAGTTCCCACAGGTTAAAGGTCGAAAAATTAAGAAAACTCAGCAACAATCATTCATTATTGCTCCTGACAGCGCAGCTCTCACGACCCAATTAAACTCTCATAAGGAAACAAAAAATCTGCACCGCTTTTTCCCCGGGTGAGGATTGAACTCACGAGCTTCAGATTATGAGACTGACGCGCTGCCTACTGCGCTACCGAAGCGGACAGGTGTCACTGGGAAACACAATCGGTATCAATAGTTCCCACAAAAAAAAGGTCGAAAAAGTAAGAAAACTCAGCAACAGTCATTCATTACTGCTCCAGACAGTGCACCCCTCACGACCTAATTAAACTTTCATAAGCAAACGAAAAACCTGCACCACCTTTGCCCCTGGTGTGGATTGAACTCACAACCTTCAGATTCTGAGACTGACGCGTTGCCTACTGTGCTACCGAGGCGGACAGGTGTCACTGGGAAACACAATCGGTATCAATAGTTCCCTTAAGTTAAAGGTCAAAAAAGTAAGAAAACCGAGCAACAGTCATTCGTTACTGCTCCAGACAGTGCACCCTTCACGACCTAATGAAACTCTCATAAGCAAACAAAAAATCTGCACCGCCTATGGCCCGGGTAAGGATTGAACTCACGACCTTCCGATTACGAGAATGACGTGCTGCCTATTGCGCTACGGAGGCGGAGAGGTGTCACTGGGAAACACAATCGGTATCAATAGTTCTCACAAAAAAAAGGTCGAAAAAGTAAGAAAACTCAGCAACAGTCATTCATTACTGCTCCAGACAGCGCACCCCTCACGACCTAATTAAACTCTCATAAGCAAACAAAAATCTGACCACCTTTGCCCCGGGGGAGGATTTAACTAACGACCTTCAGAATATGAGACTGACGCGCTGCGTACTGCGCTACCGAGGTGGACAGGGGTCAATGGGAAACACAATCGGTATCAAATGTTCCCTCAAGTTAAAGGTCGTAAATGTAAGAAAACTCAGCAACAGTAATTCATTACTGCTCCAGACAGCGCACCCCTCACGACCTAATTAAACTCTCATAAGCAAACAAAAAATCTGCATCGCCTTTGCCCCGGGTGTGGATTGAACTCACGACCTTCAGATTATGAGACTGACGCTGTGTCTGCTGCGCTACCGAGGCGGACAGGTGTCGCTGGGAAGCACAATCGGTATCAATAGTTCCCACAAATTAAAGGTCAAAAAGGAAAGAAAACTCAGCAACCGTCATTCATTACTGCTCCAGACAGTGCACCCCTTATGACCTAATTAAACTTTCATAAGCAAACGAAAAATCTGCACCGCCTTTGCCCCGGATGTGGATTGAACTCACGACCTTCAGATTTTGAGACTGACGTGCTGCCTACTGTGCTACCGAGGCGGACAGGTGTCACTGGGAAACATAATCGGTATCAATAGTTCCCACGAGTTAAAGGTCAGTTAAAGGTCGAAAAATTAAGAAAACCGAGAAACAGTCATTCATTACTGCTCCAGACAGTGCACCCCTCCCGGCCTAGTTAAACAATCACAAGCAAACAAATAAACTGCACCGTCTGTGCCCCGGGTAAGGATTGAACTCACGACCTTCAGATCATGAGACTGACACGCTGCCTACTGCGCTACCGAGGCGGACAGGTGTCACTAGGAAACACAATCGGTATCAATAGTTCCCTTAAGAGAAAGGTCCAAAAAGTAAGAAAACCGAGCAACAGTCATTTGTTACTGCTCCAGACAGTGCACCCTTCACGACCTAATTAAACTCTCATAAGCAAACAAAAAATCTGCACCGCCTTTGGCCCGGGTAAGGATTGAACTCACGACCTTCCGATTGCGAGAATGACGTGCTGCCTATTGCGCTACCGAGGCGGAGAGGTGTCACTGGGAAACAGAACCGGTATCAATAGTTCCCACAAGTTAAATGTCCAAAAAGTAAGAAAACTCAGCAACAGTCATTCATTACTGCTCCAGACAGTGCACCCCTATGACCTAATTAAACTTTCATAAGCAAACGAAAAATCTGCACCGCCTTTGCCCCGGATGTGGATTGAACTCACGACCTTCAGATTTTGAGACTGACGCGCTGCCTACTGTGCTACCGAGGTGGACAGGTGTCACTGGGAAACATAATCGGTATCAATAGTTCCCACCAGTTAAAGGTCAGTTAAAGGTCGAAAAATTAAGAAAACCAAGAAACAGTCATTCATTACTGCTCCAGACAGTGCACCCCTCCCGGCCTAGTTAAACAATCATAAGCAAACAAATAAACTGCACCGTCTGTGCCCCGGGTAAGGATTGAACTCACGACCTTCAGATCATGAGACTGACACGCTGCCTACTGCGCTACCGAGGCGGACAGGTGTCACTAGGAAACACAATCGGTATCAATAGTTCCCTTAAGAGAAAGGTCCAAAAAGTAAGAAAACCGAGCAACAGTCATTTCTTACTGCTCCAGACAGTGCACCCTTCACGACCTAATTAAACTCTCATAAGCAAACAAAAAATCTGCACCGCCTTTGGCCCGGGTAAGGATTGAACTCACGACCTTCCGATTGCGAGAATGACGTGCTGCCTATTGCGCTACCGAGGCGGAGAGGTGTCACTGGGAAACAGAACCGGTATCAATAGTTCCCACAAGTTAAATGTCCAAAAAGTAAGAAAACTCAGCAACAGTCATTCATTACTGCTCCAGACAGTGCACCCCTCACGACGTAATTAAACTCTCATAAGCAAACAAAAAATCTGCACCGCCTTTGCCCCGGGTGTGGATTGAACTCACGACCTTCAGATTATGAGACTGACGTGCTGCCTACTGCGCTACCGAGGCGGACAGGGGTCACTGGGAAACACAACCGGTATCAATAGTTCCCACAAGGTAAAGGTGGAAATATTAAGAAAACTCAGCAACAGTCGTTCATTACTGCTCCAGACAGTGCACCCCTCACGACCTAATTAAACTCTCATAAGCAAACAAAAAATCTGCACCGCCTTTGACCCGGGTGTGGATTGAACTCACGGCCTTCATATTATGAGACTGACGCGCTGCCTACTGCGCTACCGAGGCGGACAGAGGTCACTGGGAAACGCAACCGGGATCATTAGTTCCCACAAGCTAAAAGTCGAAAAAGTACGAAAACCGAGCAACAGTCATTCATTACTGCTCCAGGCAGTGCACCCCTCACGACCTAATTAAACTCTCATAAGCAAACAAAAAATCTGCACCGCCTTTGGCCCGGGTGTGGATTGACCTCACGACCTTCAGATTATGAGACTGACGCGCTGCCTACTGCGCTACCGATGCGGACAGGGGTAACTGGGAAACGCAACCGGGATCATTAGTTCCCACAAGCTAAAGATGGAAAAAGTAAGAAAACCGAGAAACAGTCATTCATTACTGCTCCAGACAGTGCACCCCTCACGGCCTAATTAAACTCTCATAAGCAAACAAAAAATCTGCACCGCCTTTGCCCCGGGTGTGGATTGAACTCACGACCTTCAGATTATGAGACTGACGTGTTGCCTACTGCGCTACCGAGGCGGACAGAGGTCAGTGGGAAACACAACCGGTATCAATAGCTCCCACAAGTTAAAGGCCGAAAAATTAAGAAAACTCAGCAACAGTCATTCATTACTGCTCCAGACAGTGCACCCCTCACGACCTAATTAAACTCTCATAAGCAAACAAAATATATGCACCGCCTTTGCCCCGGGTGTGGATTGAACTCACGACCTTCAGATTATGAGACTGACGCGCTGCCTACTGCGCTACCGATGCGGACAGTACCCGGGTAACTGGGAAACGCAACCGGGATCATTAGTTCCCACAAGCTAAAGGTCGAAAAAGTAAGAAAACCGAGCAACAGTCATTTGATTACTGCTCCAGACAGTGCACCCCTCACGACCTAATTAAACTCTCATAAGCAAACAAAAAATCTGCACCGCATTTGCCCCGGGTGTGGATGTAACTCACGACCTACATATTATGAGACTGACCCGCTGCCTACTGCGCTACCGAGGCAGACAGGCGTCACTGAGAAACACAACCGGTATCAATAGTTCCCACAGGTTAAAGGTCGAAAAATTAAGAAAACTCAGCAACAATCATTCATTATTGCTCCAGACAGCGCAGCTCTCACGACCCAATTAAACTCTCATAAGCAAACAAAAAATCTGCACCACTTTTGCCCCGGGTGAGGATTGAAGTCACAACCTTCAGATTATGAGAGTGACGCGCTGCCTACTGCACTACCGAGGCGGAGAGGGGTCACTGGGAAACGCAAACGGTATCATTAGTTCCCACAAATTAAAGGTCGAAAAAGTAAGAAAACTGAGCAACAGTCATTCATTACTGCTCCAGACAGTGATCACCTCACGACCTAATTAAACTCTCATAAGCAAACAAAACATCTGCACCGCCTTTGCCCCTGGTGAGGATCGAACTCACGACCTTCAGATTATGAGACTGATGCGCTGCCTACTGCGCTACCGAGGCGGACAGGGGTCACTGGGAAACGCAACCACGATCATTAGTTCCCACAAACTAAAGGTAAAAAAAGTAAGAAAACCGAGCAACAGTCATTCATTACTGCTCCAGACAGTGCACCCCTCACGACCTAATTAAACTCTCATAAGCAAACAAAACATATGCACTGCCTTTGCCCCGGGTTAGGATGGAATTCATGACCTTCAAATTATGAGACTGATGCGCTGCCTACTGCGTTATCGAGGCGGACAGGTGTCACTGGGACACGCAACCAGGATCATTAGTTCCCACAAATTAAAGGTCGAAAAAGTAAGAAAACCGAGCAACAGTCATTCATTACTGCTCCAGACAGTGCAACCCTCACGACCTAATTAAACTCTCATAAGCAAACAAAAATCTGACCACCTTTGCCCCGGGGGAGGATTTAACTCACGACCTTCAGAATATGAGACTGACGCGCTGCGTACTGCGCTACCGAGGAGGACAGGGGTCAATGGGAAACACAATCGGTATCAATAGTTCCCTCAAGTTAAATGTCGTAAATGTAAGAAAACTCAGCAACAGTAATTCATTACTGCTCCAGACAGCGCACCCCTCACGACCTAATTAAACTCTCATAAGCAAACAAAAAATCTGCATCGCCTTTGCCCCGGGTGTGGATTGAACTCACGACCTTCAGATTATGAGACTGACGCTGTGTCTGCTGCGCTACCGAGGCGGACAGGTGTCACTAGGAAACACAATCGATATCGATAGTTCCCACAAATTAAAGGTCAGAAAAGTAAGAAAACTCAGCAACCGTCATTCATTACTGCTCCAGACAGTGCACCCCTCACGACCTAATTAAACTTTCATAAGCAAACGAAAAGTCTGCACCGCCTTTGCCCCGGATGTGGATTGAACTCACGACCTTCAGATCATGAGACTGACACGCTGCCTACTGCGCTACCGAGGCGGACAGGTGTCACTAGGAAACACAATCGGTATCAATAGTTCCCTTAAGACAAAGGTCCAAAAAGTAAGAAAACCGAGCAACAGTCATTTGTTACTGCTCCAGACAGTGCACCCTTCACGACCTAATTAAACTCTCATAAGCAAACAAAATATATGCACCGCCTTTGCCCCGGGTGTGGATTGAACTCACGACCTTCAGATTATGAGACTGACGCGCTGCCTACTGCGCTACCGATGCGGACAGGGGTAACTGGGAAACGCAACCGGGATCATTAGTTCCCACAAGCTAAAGGTCAAAAAAGTACGAAAACCGAGCAACAGTCATTTGATTACTGCTCCAGACAGTGCACCCCTCACGACCTAATTAAACTCTCTTAAGCAAACAAAAAATCTGCACCGCATTTGCCCCGGGTGTGGATGTAACTCACGACCTACATATTATGAGACTGACCCGCTGCCTACTGCGCTACCGAGGCAGACAGGCGTCACTGAGAAACACAACCGGTATCAATAGTTCCCACAGGTTAAAGGTCGAAAAATTAAGAAAACTCAGCAACAATCATTCATTATTGCTCCAGACAGCGCAGCTCTCACGACCCAATTAAACTCTCATAAGCAAACAAAAAATCTGCACCGCTTTTTCCCCGGGTGAGGATTGAACTCACGAGCTTCAGATTATGAGACTGACGCGCTGCCTACTGCGCTACCGAAGCGGACAGGTGTCACTGGGAAACACAATCTGTATCAATAGTTCCCACAAAAAAAGGTCGAAAAAGTAAGAAAACTCAGCAACAGTCATTCATTACTGCTCCAGACAGTGCACCCCTCACGACCTAATTAAACTTTCATAAGCAAACGAAAAACCTGCACCACCTTTGCCCCTGGTGTGGATTGAACTCACAACCTTCAGATTCTGAGACTGACGCGTTGCCTACTGTGCTACCGAGGCGGACAAGTGTCACTGGGAAACACAATCGGTATCAATAGTTCCCTTAAGTTAAAGGTCAAAAAAGTAAGAAAACCGAGCAACAGTCATTCGTTACTGCTCCAGACAGTGCAGCCTTCACGACCTAATGGAACTCTCATAAGCAAACAAAAAATCTGCACCGCCTATGGCCCGGGTAAGGATTGAACTCACGACCTTCCGATTACGAGAATGACGTGCTGCCTATTGCGCTACGGAGGTGGAGAGGTGTCACTGGGAAACACAATCGGTATCAATAGTTCTCACAAAAAAAAGGTCGAAAAAGTAGGAAAACTCAGCAACAGTCATTCATTACTGCTCCAGACAGCGCACCCCTCACGACCTAATTAAACTCTCATAAGCAAACAAAAATCTGACCACCTTTGCCCCGGGGGAGGATTTAACTAACGACCTTCAGAATATGAGACTGACGCGCTGCGTACTGCGCTACCGAGGTGGACAGGGGTCAATGGGAAACACAGTCGGTATCAATAGTTCCCTCAAGTTAAAGGTCGTAAATGTAAGAAAACTCAGCAACAGTAATTCATTACTGCTCTAGACAGCGCACCCCTCACGACCTAATTAAACTCTCATAAGCAAACAAAAAATCTGCATCGCCTTTGCCCCGGGTGTGGATTGAACTCACGACCTTCAGATTATGAGACTGACGCTGTGTCTGCTGCGCTACCGAGGCGGACAGGTGTCGCTGGGAAGCACAATCGGTATCAATAGTTCCCACAAATTAAAGGTCAAAAAAGAAAGAAAACTCAGCAACCGTCATTCATTACTGCTCCAGACAGTGCACCCCTTATGACCTAATTAAACTTTCATAAGCAAACGAAAAATCTGCACCGCCTTTGCCCCGGATGTGGATTGAACTCACGACCTTCAGATTTTGAGACTGACGCGTTGCCTACTCTGCTACCGAGGCGGACAGGTGTCACTGGGAAACATAATCGGTATCAATAGTTCCCACGAGTTAAAGGTCAGTTAAAGGTCGAAAAATTAAGAAAACCGAGAAACAGTCATTCATTACTGCTCCAGACAGTGCACCCCTCCCGGCCTAGTTAAACAATCATAAGCAAACAAATAAACTGCACCGTCTGTGCCCCGGGTAAGGATTGAACTCACGACCTTCAGATCATGAGACTGACACGCTGCCTACTGCGCTACCGAGGCGGACAGGTGTCACTAGGAAACACAATCGGTATCAATAGTTCCCTTAAGAGAAAGGTCCAAAAAGTAAGAAAACCGAGCAACAGTCATTTGTTACTGCTCCAGACAGTGCACCCTTCACGACCTAATTAAACTCTCATAAGCAAACAAAAAATCTGCACCGCCTTTGGCCCGGGTAAGGATTGAACTCACGACCTTCCGATTGCGAGAATGACGTGCTGCCTATTGCGCTACCGAGGCGGACAGGGGTCACTGGGAAACACAACCAGTATCAATAGTTCCCTCAAGGTAAAGGTCGAAAAAGTAAGAAAACTCAGCAACAGTCATTCATTACTGCTCCAGACAGTGCACCCCTCACGACCTAATTAAACTTTCATAAGCAAACGAAAAATCTGCACCACCTTTGCCCCGGGTGTGGATTGAACTCACGACCTTCAGATTCTGAGACTGACGCGCTGCCTACTGTGCTACCGAGGCGGACAGGTGTCACTGGGAAACACAATCGGTATCAATAGTTCCCTTAAGTTAAAGGTCATAAAAGTAAGAAAACCGAGCAACAGTCATTCGTTACTGCTCCAGACAGTGCACCCTTCACGACCTAATTAAACTCTCATAAGCAAACAAAAAATCTGCACCGCCTTTGGCCCTGGTAAGGATTGAACTCACGACCTTCCGATTACGAGAATGACGTGCTGCCTATTGCGCTACCGAGGCGGAGAGGTGTCACTGGGAAACAGAACCGGTATCAATAGTTCCCACAAGTTAAAGGCCCAAAAAGTAAGAAAACTCAGCAACAGTCATTCAATACTGCTCCAGACAGCGCACCCCTCACGACGTAATTAAACTCTCATAAGCAAACAAAAAATCTGCACCGCCTTTGCCCCGGGTGTGGATTGAACTCACGACCTTCAGATTATGAGACTGACGTGCTGCCTACTGCGCTACCGAGGCGGACAGGGGTCACTGGGAAACACAACCGGTATCAATAGTTCCCACAAGGTAAAGGTGGAAATATTAAGAAAACTCAGCAACAGTCGTTCATTACTGCTCCAGACAGTGCACCCCTCACGACCTAATTAAACTCTCATAAGCAAACAAAAAATCTGCACCGCCTTTGCCCCGGGTGTGGATTGAACTCACGACCTTCATATTATGAGACTGACGCGCTGCCTACTGCGCTACCGAGGCGGACAGAGGTCACTGGGAAACGCAACCGGGATCATTAGTTCCCACAAGCTAAAGGTCGAAAAAGTACGAAAACCGAGCAACAGTCATTCATTACTGCTCCAGGCAGTGCACCCCTCACGACCTAATTAAACTCTCACAAGCACACAAAAAATCTGCACCGCCTTTGGCCCGGGTGTGGATTGACCTCACGACCTTCAGATTATGAGACTGACGCGCTGCCTACTGCGCTACCGATGCGGACAGGGGTAACTGGGAAACGCAACCGGGATCATTAGTTCCCACAAGCTAAAGATGGAAAAAGTAAGAAAACCGAGCAACAGTCATTCATTACTGCTCCAGACAGTGCACCCCTCACGGCCTAATTAAACTCTCATAAGCAAACAAAAAATCTGCACCGCCTTTGCCCCGGGTGTGGATTGAACTCACGACCTTCAGATTATGAGACTGACGTGTTGCCTACTGCGCTACCGAGGCGGACAGAGGTCAGTGGGAAACACAACCGGTATCAATAGCTCCCACAAGTTAAAGGCCGAAAAATTAAGAAAACTCAGCAACAGTCATTCATTACTGCTCCAGACAGTGCACCCCTCACGACCTAATTAAACTCTCATAAGCAAACAAAATATATGCACCGCCTTTGCCCCGGGTGTGGATTGAACTCACGACCTTCAGATTATGAGACTGACGCGCTGCCTACTGCGCTACCGATGCGGACAGGGGTAACTGGGAAACGCAACCGGGATCATTAGTTCCCACAAGCTAAAGGTCGAAAAAGTAAGAAAACCGAGCAACAGTCATTTGATTACTGCTCCAGACAGTGCACCCCTCACGACCTAATTAAACTCTCATAAGCAAACAAAAAATCTGCACCGCATTTGCCCCGGGTGTGGATGTAACTCACGACCTACATATTATGAGACTGACCCGCTGCCTACTGCGCTACCGAGGCAGACAGGCGTCACTGAGAAACACAACCGGTATCAATAGTTCCCACAGGTTAAAGGTCGAAAAATTAAGAAAACTCAGCAACAATCATTCATTATTGCTCCAGACAGCGCAGCTCTCACGACCCAATTAAACTCTCATAAGCAAACAAAAAATCTGCACCACTTTTGCCCCGGGTGAAGATTGAAGTCACAACCTTCAGATTATGAGAGTGACGCGCTGCCTACTGCACTACCGAGGCGGAGAGGGGTCACTGGGAAACGCAAACGGTATCATTAGTTCCCACAAATTAAAGGTCGAAAAAGTAAGAAAACTGAGCAACAGTCATTCATTACTGCTCCAGACAGTGATCACCTCACGACCTAATTAAACTCTCATAAGCAAACAAAACATCTGCACCGCCTTTGCCCCTGGTGAGGATCGAACTCACGACCTTCAGATTATGAGACTGATGCGCTGCCTACTGCGCTACCGAGGCGGACAGGGGTCACTGGGAAACGCAACCACGATCATTAGTTCCCACAAACTAAAGGTAAAAAAAGTAAGAAATCCGAGCAACAGTCATTCATTACTGCTCCAGACAGTGCACCCCTCACGACCTAATTAAACTCTCATAAGCAAACAAAACATATGCACTGCCTTTGCCCCGGGTTAGGATGGAATTCAGGACCTTCAAATTATGAGACTGATGCGCTGCCTACTGCGTTATCGAGGTGGACAGGTGTCACTGGGACACGCAACCAGGATCATTAGTTCCCACAAATTAAAGGTCGAAAAAGTAAGAAAACCGAGCAACAGTCATTCATTACTGCTCCAGACAGCGCAACCCTCACGACCTAATTAAACTCTCATAAGCAAACAAAAATCTGACCACCTTTGCCCCGGGGGAGGATTTAACTCACGACCTTCAGAATATGAGACTGACGCGCTGCGTACTGCGCTACCGAGGTGGACAGGGGTCAATGGGAAACACAATCGGTATCAATAGTTCCCTCAAGTTAAATGTCGTAAATGTAAGAAAACTCAGCAACAGTAATTCATTACTGCTCCAGACAGCGCACCCCTCACGACCTAATTAAACTCTCATAAGCAAACAAAAAATCTGCATCGCCTTTGCCCCGGGTGTGGATTGAACTCACGACCTTCAGATTATGAAACTGACGCTGTGTCTGCTGCGCTTCCGAGGCGGACAGGTGTCACTAGGAAACACAATCGGTATCGATAGTTCCCACAAATTAAATGTCAGAAAAGTAAGAAAACTCAGCAACCGTCATTTATTACTGCTCCAGACAGTGCACCCCTCACGACCTAATTAAACTTTCATAAGCAAACGAAAAGTCTGCACCGCCTTTGCCCCGGATGTGGATTGAACTCACGACCTTCAGATTTTGAGACTGACGCGCTGCCTACTGTGCTACCGAGGCGGACAGGTGTCACTAGGAAACATAATCGGTATCAATATTTCCCACGAGTTAAAGGTCAGTTAAAGGTCGAAAAATTAAGAAAACCGAGAAACAGTCATTCATAACTGCTCCAGACAGTGCACCCCTCCCGGCATAGTTAAACAATCATAAGCAAACAAATAAACTGCACCGTCTGTGCCCCGGGTAAGGATTGAACTCACGACCTTCAGATCATGAGACTGACACGCTGCCTACTGCGCTACCGAGGCGGACAGGTGTCACTAGGAAACACAATCGGTATCAATAGTTCCCTTAAGAGAAAGGTCCAAAAAGTAAGAAAACCGAGCAACAGTCATTTGTTACTGCTCCAGACAGTGCACCCTTCACGACCTAATTAAACTCTCATAAGCAAACAAAAAATCTGCACCGCCTTTGGCCCGGGTAAGGATTGAACTCACGACCTTCCGATTACGAGAATGACGTGCTGCCTATTGCGCTACCGAGGCGGAGAGGTGTCACTGGAAAACACAACCGGTATCAATAGTTCCCACAAGTTAAAGGTCCAAAAAGTAAGAAAACTCAGCAACAGTCATTCATTACTGCTCCAGACAGCGCACCCCTCACGACGTAATTAAACTCTCATAAGCAAACAAAAAGTCTGCACCGCCTTTGTCCCGGGTGTGGATTGAACTCACGACCTTCAGATTATGAGACTGACGTGCTGCCTACTGCGCTACCGAGGCGGACAGGGGTCACTGGGAAGCACAACCGGTATCAATAGTTCCCACAAGTTAAAGGTCGAAAAATTAAGAAAACTCAGCAACAGTCATTCATTACTGCTCCAGACAGTGCACCCCTCACGACCTAATTGAACTCTCATAAGCAAACAAAAAATCTGCACCGCCTTTGCCCCGGGTGTGGATTGAACTCACGACCTTCAGATTATGAGACTGACGCGCTGCCTACTGCGCTACCGAGGCGGACAGAGGTCAGTGGGAAACGCAACCGGGATCATTAGTTCCCACAAGCTAAAGGTCGAAAAGTAAGAAAACCGAGCAACAGTCATTCATTACTGCTCCAGGCAGTGCACCCCTCACGACCAAATTAAACTCTCATAAGCAAACAACAAATCTGCACCGCCTTTGCCCCGGGTGTGGATTGAACTCATGATCTTCAGATTATGAGACTGACGCGCTGTCTACTGCGCTACCAATGCGGCCAGGGGTAACTGGGAAACGCAACCGGGATCATAAGTTGCCACAAGCTAAAGGTCGAAAAAGTAAGAAAATCGAGCAACAGTCATTCATTACTGCTCCAGACAGTGCACCCCTCACGACCTAATTAAACTCTCATAAGCAAACAAAAAATCTGCACCGCATTTGCCCCGGGTATGGATTGAACTCACGACCTACATATTATGAGACTGACCCGCTGCCTAATGCACTATCGAGGCGGAGAGGGGTCACTAGGAAACGCAACCGGTATCATTAGTTCCCACAAATTAAAGGTCGAAAAAGTAAGAAAACAGAGCAACAGTCATTCATTACTGCTCCAGACAGTGATCACCTCACGACCTAATTAAACTCTCATAAGCAAACAAAACATCTGCACCGCCTTTGCCCAGGGTGAGGATCGAACTCACGACCTTCAGATTATGAGCCTGACGCGCTGCCTACTGCGCTACCGAGGCGGACAGGGGTCACTGGGAAACGCAACCACGATCATTAGTTCCCACAAACTAAAGGTCAAAAAAGTAAGAAAACCGAGCAACAGTCATTCATTACTGCTCCAGACAGTGCACCCCTCACGACCCAATTAAACTCTCATAAGAAAACAAAAAATCTGCACCGCTTTTGCTCCGGGTGAAGATCGAACTCACGAGCTTCAGATTATGAGACTGACGCGCTGCCTACTGCGCTACCGAAGCGGACAGTTGTCACTAGCAAACACAATCGGTATCAATAGTTCCCACAAGTGAAAGGTCGAAAAAATAAGAAAACCGAGCAAAAGTCATTCATTACTCCTCCAGACAGTGCACCCCTCCCGACCTAGTTAAACTCTCATAAGCAAACAAATAAACTGCACCGCCTTTGCCCCGGGTAAGGATTGAACTCACGACCTTCAGATTATGATACTGAAGCGCCGCCTACTGCGCTAGCGAGGCGAACAGGTGTCACTGGTAAACACAATCGGTATCAATAGTTTCCACAAGTTAATGTCGAAAAAGTAAGAAAACTCCGCAACAGTCATTCATTACTGCTCGAGACAGCGGACCCCTCACGACCTAATTAAACTCTCATAAGCAAACAAAAATCTGACCACCTTTGCCCTGGGGGAGGATTTAACTTACGACCTTCAGAATATGAGACTGACGCGCTGCGTACTGCGCTACCGAGGTGGACAGGGGTCAATAGGAAACACAATCGGTATCAATAGTTCCCTCAAGTTAAAGGTCGTAAATGTAAGAAAACTCAGCAACAGTAATTCATTACTGCTCCAGACAGCGCACCCCTCACGACCTAATTAAACTCTCATAAGCAAACAAAAAATCTGCATCGCCTTTGCCCCGGGTGTGGATTGAACTCACGACCTTCAGATTATGAGACTGACGCTGTGTCTGCTGCGCTACCGAGGCGGACAGGTGTCACTGGGAAACACAATCGGTATCAATAGTTCCCACAAACTAAAGGTCAAAAAAGTAAGAAAACTCAGCAACCGTCATTCATTACTGCTCCAGACAGTGCACCCCTCACGACCTAAATAAACTTTCATAAGCAAACGAAAAATCTGCACCGCCTTTGCCCCGGATGTGGATTGAACTCACGACCTTCAGATTTTGAGACTGACGCGCTGCCTACTGTGCTACCGAGGCGGACAGGTGTCACTAGGAAACATAATCGGTATCAATATTTCCCACGAGTTAAAGGTCAGTTAAAGGTCGAAAAATTAAGAAAACCGAGAAACAGTCATTCATAACTGCTCCAGACAGTGCACCCCTCCCGGCATAGTTAAACAATCATAAGCAAACAAATAAACTGCACCGTCTGTGCCCCGGGTAAGGATTGAACTCACGACCTTCAGATCATGAGACTGACACGCTGCCTACTGCGCTACCGAGGCGGACAGGTGTCACTAGGAAACACAATCGGTATCAATAGTTCCCTTAAGAGAAAGGTCCAAAAAGTAAGAAAACCGAGCAACAGTCATTTGTTACTGATCCAGACAGTGCACCCTTCACGACCTAATTAAACTCTCATAAGCAAACAAAAAATCTGCACCGCCTTTGGCCCGGGTAAGGATTGAACTCACGACCTTCCGATTACGAGAATGACGTGCTGCCTATTGCGCTACCGAGGCGGAGAGGTGTCACTGGGAAACACAACCGGTATCAATAGTTCCCACAAGTTAAAGGTCCAAAAAGTAAGAAAACTCAGCAACAGTCATTCATTACTGCTCCAGACAGCGCACCCCTCACGACGTAATTAAACTCTCATAAGCAAACAAAAAATCTGCACCGCCTTTGCCCCGGGTGTGGATTGAACTCACGACCTTCAGATTATGAGACTGACGTGCTGCCTACTGCGCTACCGAGGCGGACAGGGGTCACTGGGAAACACAACCGGTATCAATAGTTCCCACAAGGTAAAGGTCGAAAAAGTAAGAAATCCGAGCAACAGTCATTCATTACTGCTCCTGGCAGTGCACCCCTCAAGACCTAATTAAACTCTCATAAGCAAACAAAAAATCTGCACCGCCTTTGCCCCGGGTGTGGATTGAACTCACGACCTTAAGATTATGAGACTGACGCGCTGCCTACTGCGCTACCGATGCGGACAGGGGTAACTGGGAAACGCAACCGGGATCATTAGTTCCCACAAGCTAAAGATGGAAAAAGTAAGAAAACCGAGCAACAGTCATTCATTACTGCTCCAGACAGTGCACCCCTCACGACCTAATTAAACTCTCATAAGCAAACAAAAAATCTGCACCGCCTTTGCCCCGGGTGTGGATTGAACTCACGACCTTCAGATTATGAGACTGACGTGCTGCCTACTGCGCTACCGAGGCGGACAGGGGTCACTGGGAAGCACAACCGGTATCAATAGTTCCCACAAGTTAAAGCTCGAAAAATTAAGAAAACTCAGCAACAGTCATTCATTACTGCTCCAGACAGTGCACCCCTCACGACCTAATTGAACTCTCATAAGCAAACAAAAAATCTGCACCGCCTTTGCCCCGGGTGTGGATTGAACTCACGACCTTCAGATTATGAGACTGACGCGCTGCCTACTGCGCTACCGAGGCGGACAGAGGTCAGTGGGAAACGCAACCGGAATCATTAGTTCCCACAAGCTAAAGGTCGAAAAGTAAGAAAACCGAGCAACAGTCATTCATTACTGCTCCAGGCAGTGCACCCCTCACGACCAAATTAAACTCTCATAAGCAAACAAAAAATCTGCACCGCCTTTGCCCCGGGTGTGGATTGAACTCATGATCTTCAGAATATGAGACTGACGCGCTGTCTACTGCGCTACCGATGCGGCCAGGGGTAACTGGGAAACGCAACCGGGATCATAAGTTCCCACAAGCTAAAGGTCGAAAAAGTAAGAAAATCGAGAAACAGTCATTCATTACTGCTCCAGACAGTGCACCCCTCACGACCTAATTAAACTCTCATAAGCAAACAAAAAATCTGCACCGCATTTGCCCCGGGTATGGATTGAACTCACGACCTACATATTATGAGACTGACCCGCTGCCTAATGCACTACCGAGGCGGAGAGGGGTCACTAGGAAACGCAACCGGTATCATTAGTTCCCACAAATTAAAGGTCGAAAAAGTAAGAAAACAGAGCAACAGTCATTCATTACTGCTCCAGACAGTGATCACCTCACGACCTAATTAAACTCTCATAAGCAAACAAAACATCTGCACCGCCTTTGCCCAGGGTGAGGATTGAACTCACGACCTTCAGATTATGAGCCTGACGCGCTGCCTACTGCGCTACCGAGGCGGACAGGGGTCACTGGGAAACGCAACCACGATCATTAGTTCCCACAAACTAAAGGTCAAAAAAGTAAGAAAACCGAGCAACAGTCATTCATTACTGCTCCAGACAGTGCACCCCTCACGACCCAATTAAACTCTCATAAGAAAACAAAAAATCTGCACCGCTTTTGCCCCGGGTGAAGATCGAACTCACGAGCTTCAGATTATGAGACTGACGCGCTGCCTACTGCGCTACCGAAGCGGACAGTTGTCACTAGCAAACACAATCGGTATCAATAGTTCCCACAAGTGAAAGGTCGAAAAAATAAGAAAACCGAGCAAAAGTCATTCATTACTCCTCCAGACAGTGCACCCCTCCCGACCTAGTTAAACTCTCATAAGCAAACAAATAAACTGCACCGCCTTTGCCCCGGGTAAGGATTGAACTCACGACCTTCAGATTATGATACTGAAGCGCCGCCTACTGCGCTAGCGAGGCGAACAGGTGTCACTGGTAAACACAATCGGTATCAATAGTTTCCACAAGTTAAAGGTCGAAAAAGTAAGAAAACTCCGCAACAGTCATTCATTACTGCTCGAGACAGCAGACCCCTCACGACCTAATTAAACTCTCATAAGCAAACAAAAAGTCTGCACCGCCTTTGTCCCGGGTGTGGATTGAACTCACGACCTTCAGATTATGAGCCTGACGCGCTGCCTACTGCGTTATCGAGGCGGACAGGTGTCACTGGGACACGCAACCGGGATCATTAGTTCCCACAAATTAAAGGTCGAAAAAGTAAGAAAACCGAGCAACAGTCATTCATTACTGCTCCAGACAGCGCACCCCTCACGACCCAAAAACTCTCATAAGACAACAAAAAATCTTCACAGCTTTTGCCCCGTGTGAGGATTGAAATCTCGTTAGCTTCAGATTATGAGACTGACGCGCTGCCTACTGCGCTACCGAAGCGGACAGTTGTCACTAGCAAACACAATCGGTATCAATGGTTCCCACAAGTGAAAGGTCGAAAAAATAAGAGAACTCAGCAACAGTCATTCATTACTGCTCCAGACAGCGCACCCCTCACGACGTAATTAAACTCTCATAAGCAAACAAAAAGTCTGCACCGCCTTTGCCCCGGGTGTGGATTGAACTCACGACCTTCAGATTATGAGACTGACGTGCTGCCTACTGCGCTACCGAGGCGGGCAGGGGTCACTGGGAAACACAACCGGTATCAATAGTTCCCACAAGGTAAAGGTCGAAAAATTAAGAAAACTCAGCAACAGTCATTCATTACTGCTCCAGCCAGTGCACCCCTCACGATCTAATTAAACTCTCACAAGCAAACAAAAAATCTGCACCGCCTTTGCCCCGGCTGTGGATTGAACTCACGACCTTAAGATTATAAGGCTGACGCGCTGCCTACTGCGCTACCGAGGCGGACAGAAGTCAGTGGAAAACGCAACCGGGATCATTAGTTCCCACAAGCTAAAGGTCGAAAAGTAAGAAAACCGAGCAACAGTCATTCATTACTGCTCCAGGCAGTGTACCCCTCACGACCAAATTAAAGTCTCATAAGCAAACAAAAAATCTGCACCGCCTTTGCCCCGGGTGTGGATTGAACTCATGACCTTCAGATTATGAGACTGACGCGCTGTCTACTGCGCTACCGATGCGGCCAGGGGTAACTGGGAAACGCAACCGGGATCATAAGTTCCCACAAGCTAAAGGTCGAAAAAGTAAGAAAACCGAGCAACAGTCATTCATTACTGCTCCAGACTGTGCACCCCTCACGACCTAATTAAACTCTCATAAGCAAACAAAAAATCTGCACCGCATTTACCCCGGGTGTGGATTGAACTCACGACCTACATATTATGAGACTGACCCGCTGCCTAATGCACTACCGAGGCGGAGAGGGGTCACTAGGAAACGCAACCGGTATCATTAGTTCCCACAAATTAAAGGTCGAAAAAGTAAGAAAACAGAGCAACAGTCATTCATTACTGCTCCAGACAGTGATCACCTCACGACCTAATTAAACTCTAATAGGCAAACAAAACATCTGCACCGCCTTTGCCCCGGGTGAGGATCGAACTCACGACCTTCAGATTATGAGCCTGACGCGCTGCCTACTGCGCTACCGAGGCGGACAGGGGTCACTGGGAAACGCAACCACGATCATTAGTTCCCCCAAACTAAAGGTCAAAAAAGTAAGAAAACCGAGCAACAGTCATTCATTACTGCTCCTAACAGTGCACCCCTCCCGACCTAGTTAAACTCTCATAAGCAAACAAATAAACTGCACCGCCTTTGCCCCGGGTAACGATTGAACTCACGACCTTCAGATTATGAGACTGAAGCGCCGCCTACTGCGCTAGCGAGGCGAACAGGTGTCACTGGGAAACACAATCGGTATCAATAGTTTCCACAAGTTAAAGGTCGAAAAAGTAAGAAAACTCCGCAACAGTCATTCATTACTGCTCCAGACAGCGCACCCCTCACGACCTAATTAAACTCTCATAAGCAAACAAAAATCTGACCACCTTTGCCCCGGGGGAGGATTTAACTCATTACCTTCAGAATATGAGACTGACGCGCTGCGTACTGCGCTACCGAGGTGGACAGGGGTCAATGGGAAACACAATCGGTATCAATCGTTCCCACAAGTAAAGGTCGAAAATTAAGAAAACTCAGCAACAGTCATTCATTACTGCTCCAGACAGCGCACTCCTCACAACCTAAATACACTTTCATAAGGAAACAAAAAATATGCACCGCCATTGGCCCGGGTGAGGATTCAACTCACGACCTTCAGATTATGAGACTGACGCGCCGCCTACTGCGCTACCGAGGCGGGCAGGTGTCACTGGGAAACACAATCGGTATCAATAGTTCCCACAAGTTAAAGGTCAGAAAAGTAAAAAAACCGAGCAACAGTCATTCGTTACTTCTCCAGACAGTGCACCCCTCACGACCTAACTAAACTCTCATAAGAAACAAAAAATCTGCACCGACTTTGCCCCGGGTGTGGATTGAACTCACGACCTTCAGATTATGAGACTGACGCGCTGCCTACTGCGCTACCGAGGCGGACAGAGGTCACTGGGAAACGCAACCGGGATCATTAGTTCTCACAAGCTAAAGGTCGAAAAAGTACGAAAACCGAGCAACAGTCATTCGTTACTGCTCCAGGCAGTGCACCCCTCACGACCTAATTAAACTCTCATAAGCAAACAAAAAATCTGCACCGCCTTTGCCCCGGGTGTGGATTGAACTCACGACCTTCAGATTATGAGACTGACGCGCTGCCTACTGCGCTACCGATGCGGACAGGGAAAACTGGGACACGCAACCGGGATCATTAGTTCCCACAAGTTAAATGTCGAAAAAGTAAGAAAACCGAGCAACAGTCATTCATTACTGCTCCAGACAGCGCACCCCTCACGACCCAATTAAACTCTCATAAGAAAAGAAAAATCTGCACCGCTTTTGCCCCGGGTGAGGATTGAACTCACGAGCTTCAGATTATGAGACTGACGCGCTGCCTACTGCGCTACCGAAGCGGACAAGTGTCACTGGGAAACACAATCGGTATCAATAGTTCCCACAAAAAAAAGGTCGAAAAAGTAAGAAAACTCGGCAACAGTCATTCATTACTGCTCCAGACAGTGCACCCCTCACGACCTAATTGAACTTTCATAAGCAAACGAAAAATCTGCACCGCCTTTGCCCCGGGTGTGGATTGAACTCACGACCTTCAGATTCTGAGACTGACGCGCTGCCTACTGTGCTACCGAGGCGGACAGGTGTCACTGGGAAACACAATCGGTATCAATAGTTCCCTTAAGTTAAAGGTCAAAAAAGTAAGAAAACCGAGCAACAGTCATTCGTTACTGCTCCAGACAGTGCACCCTTCACGACCTAATTAAACTCTCATAAGCAAACAAAAAATCTGCACCGCCTTTGGCCCGGGTAAGGATTGAACTCACGACCTTCCGATTAGGAGAATGACGTGCTGCCTATTGCGCTACCGAGGCGGAGAGGTGTCACTGGGAAACAGAACCGGTATCAATAGTTCCCACAAGTTAAAGGCCCAAAAAGTAAGAAAACTCAGCAACAGTCATTCATTACTGCTCCAGACAGCGCACCCCTCACGACGTAATTAAACTCTCATAAGCAAACAAAAAATCTGCACCGCCTTTGCCCCGGGTGTGGATTGAACTCACGACCTTCAGATTATGAGACTGACGTGCTGCCTACTGCGCTACCGAGGCGGACAGGGGTCACTGTGAAACACAACCGGTATCAATAGTTCCCACAAGGTAAAGGTCGAAAAATTAAGAAAACTCAGCAACAGTCATTCATTACTGCTCCAGACAGTGCACCCCTCACGACCTAATTAAACTCTCATAAGCAAACAAAAAATATGCACCGCCTTTGCCCCGGGTGTGGATTGAACTCACGACCTTCAGATTATGAGACTGACGCGCTGCCTACTGCGCTACCGAGGCGGACAGAGGTCACTGGGAAACGCAACCGGGATCATTAGTTCTCACAAGCTAAAGGTCGAAAAAGTACGAAAACCGAGCAACAGTCATTCGTTACTGCTCCAGGCAGTGCACCCCTCACGACCTAATTAAACTCTCATAAGCAAACAAAAAATCTGCACCGCCTTTGCCCCTGGTGTGGATTGAACTCACGACCTTCACATTATGAGACTGACGCGCTGCCTACTGCGCTACCGATGCGGACAGGGGTAACTGGGAAACTCAACCGGGATCATTAGTTCCCACAAGCTAAAGATGGAAAAAGTAAGAAAACCGAGCAACAGTCATTCATTACTGCTCCAGACAGTGCACCCCTCACGGCCTAATTAAACTCTCATAAGCAAACAAAAAATCTGCACCGCCTTTGCCCCGGGTTGGATTGAACTCACGACCTTCAGATTATGAGACTGACGTGCTGCCTACTGCGCTACCGAGGCGGACAGAGGTCAGTGGGAAACACAACCGGTATCAATTGTTCCCACAAGTTAAAGGCCGAAAAATTAAGAAAACTCAGCAACAGTCATTCATTACTGCTCCAGACAGTGCACCCCTCAAGACCTAATTAAACTCTCATAAGCAAACAAAAAATCTGCACCGCCTTTGCCCCGGGTGTGGACTGAACTCACGACCTACATATTATGAGACTGACCCGCTGCCTACTGCGCTACCGAGGCAGACAGGCGTCACTGGGAAACACAACCGGTATCAATAGTTCCCACAAGGTAAAGGTCGAAAAATTAAGAAAACACAGCAACAGTCATTCATTACTGCTACAGACAGCGCAGCTCTCACGACCCAAATAAACTCTCATAAGCGAACAAAAAATCTGCACCACCTTTGCCCCGGGTGAGGATTGAAGTCACAACCTTCAGATTATGAGAGTGACGCGCTGCCTACTGCACTACCGAGGCGGAGAGGGGTCACTGGGAAACGCAAACGGTATCATTAGTTCCCACAAATTAAAGGTCGAAAAAGTAAGAAAACTGAGCAACAGTCATTCATTACTGCTCCAGACAGTGATCACCTCACGACCTAATTAAACTCTCATAAGCAAACAAAACATCTGCACCGCCTTTGCCCCTGGTGAGGATCGAACTCACGACCTTCAGATTATGAGACTGACGCGCTGCCTACTGCGCTACCGAGGCGGACAGGGGTCACTGGGAAACGCAACCACGATCATTTGTTCCCACAAACTAAAGGTCAAAAAAGTAAGAAAACCGAGCAACAGTCATTCATTACTGCTCCAGACAGTGCACCCCTCACGACCTAATTAAACTCTCATAAGCAAACAAAACATCTGCACTGCCTTTGCCCCGGATTAGGATGGAATTCATGACCTTCAAATTATGAGACTGATGCGCTGCCTACTGCGTTACGAGGCGGACAGGTGTCACTGGGACACGCAACCGGGATCATTAGTTCCCACAAATTAAAGGTCGAAAAAGTTGAAAACCGACCAACAGTCATTCATTACTGCTCCAGACAGCGCACCCCTCACGACCCAATTAAACTCTCATAAGAAAACAAAAAATCTGCACCTCTTTTGCCCCGGGTGAGGATCGAACTCACGAGCTTCATATTATGAGACTGACGCGCTGCCTACTGCGCTACCGAAGCGGACAGTTGTCACTAGCAAACACAATTCGTATCAATAGTTCCCACAAGTGAAAGGTCGAAAAAATAAGAAAACCGAGCAACAGTCATTCGTTACTGTTCCAGACAGTGCACCCCTCCCGACCTAGTTAAACGCTCATAAGCAAACAAATAAACTGCACCGCCTTTCCCCCGGGTAAGAATTGAACTCACGACCTTCAGATTATGAGACTGAAGCGCCGCCTACTGCGCTAGCGAGGCGAACAGGTGTCACTGGGAAACACTATCGGTATCAATAGTTTCCACAAGTTAAAGGTCGAAAAAGTAAGAAAACTCCGCAACAGTCATTCATTACTGCTCCAGACAGCGCACCCCTCACGACCTAATTACACTCTCATAAGCAAACAAAAATCTGACCACCTTTGCCCCGGGGGAGGATTTAACTCACGACCTTCAGAATATGAAACTGACGCGCTGCGTACTGCGCTACCGAGGTGGACAGGGGTCAATGGGAAACACAATCGGTATCAATAGTTCCCTCAAGTTAAAGGTCGTAAATGTGAGAAAACTCAGCAACAGTAATTCATTACTGCTCCAGACAGCGCACCCCTCACGACCTAATTAAACTCTCATAAGCAAACAAAAAATATGCATCGCCTTTGCCCCGGGTGTGGATTGAACTCACGACCTTCAGATTATGAGACTGACGCTGTGTCTGCTGCGCTACCGAGGCGGACAGGTGTCACTGGGAAACACAATCGGTATCAATAGTTCCCACAAATTAAAGGTCAAAAAAGTAAGAAAACTCAGCAACCGTCATTCATTACTGCTCCAGACAGTGCACCCCTCACGACCTAATTAAACTTTCATAAGCAACCGAAAAATCTGCACCGCCTTTGCCCCGGATTTCGATTGAACTCACGACCTTCAGATTTTGAGACTGACGCGCTGCCTACTGTGCTACCGAGGCGGACAGGTGTCACTGGGAAACATAATCGGTATCAATAGTTCCCACGAGTTAAAGGTCGAAAAAATAAGAAAACCGAAAAACATTCATTCATTACTGCTCCAGACAGTGCACCCCTCCCGGCCTAGTTAAACACTCATAAGCAAACAAATAAACTGCACCGTCTGTGCCCGGGTAAGGATTGAACTCACGACCTTAAGATTATGAGACTGACGCGCTGCCTACTGCGCTACCGATGCGGACAGGGGTAACTGGGAAACGCAATCGGTATCAATAGTTCCCTTAAGAGAAAGGTCCAAAAAATAAGAAAACCGAGCAACAGTCATTCGTTACTGCTCCAGACAGTGCACCCTTCACGACCTAATTAAACTCTCATAAGCAAACAAAAAATCTGCACCGCCTTTGGCCCGGGTAACTATTAAACTCACGACCTTCAGATTATGAGACTGACGTGCTGCCTACTGCGCTACCGAGGCGAACAGGGGTCACTGGGAAACACAACCGGTATCAATAGTTCCTACACAAGGTAAAAGTCGAAAAATTAAGAAAACTCAGCAACAGTCATTCATTATTGCTCCAGCCAGTGCACCCCTCACGACCTAATTAAACTCTCATAAGCAAACAAAAAATCTGCACCGCCTTTGCCCCGGGTGTGGATTGAACTCACGACCTTCAGATTATGAGGCTGACGCGCTGCCTACTGCGCTACCAAGGCGGACAGAGGTCACTGGGAAACGCAACCGGGATCATTAGTTCCCACAAGTGAAAGGTCGAAAAAATAAGAAAACCGAGCAACAGTCATTCATTACTGCTCCAGACAGTGCACCCCTCCCGACCTAGTTAAACTCTCATAAGCAAACAAATAAACTGCACCGCCTTTGCACCGGGTAAGGATTGAACTCACGACCTTCAGATTATGAGACTGAAGCGCCGCCTACTGCGCTAGCGAGGCGAACAGGTGTCACTGGGAAACACAATCGGTATCAATTGTTTCCACAAAAAAAGGTCGAAAAAGAAAGAAAACTCGGCAACAGTCATTCATTACTGCTCCAGACAGTGCACCCCTCACGACGTAATTAAACTTTCATAAGCAAACGAAAAATCTGCACCGCCTTTGCCCCGGGTGTGGATTGAACTCACGACCTTCAGATTCTGAGACTGACGCGCTGCCTACTGTGCTACCGAGGCGGACAGGTGTCACTGGGAAACACAATCGGTATCAATAGTTCCCTTAAGTTAAAGGTCAAAAAAGTAAGAAAACCGAGCAACAGTCATTCGTTACTGCTCCAGACAGTGCACCCTTCACGACCTAATTAAACTCTCATAAGCAAACAAAAAATCTGCACCGCCTTTGGCCCGGGTAAGGATTGAACTCACGACCTTCCGATTACGAGAATGACGTGCTGCCTATTGCGCTACCGAGACGGAGAGGTGTCACTGGGAAACAGAACCGGTATCAATAGTTCCCACAAGTTAAAGGCCCAAAAAGTAAGAAAACTCAGCAACAGTCATTCATTACTGCTCCAGATAGCGCACTCCTCACGACGTAATTAAACTCTCATAAGCAAACAAAAAATCTGCACCGCCTTTGCCCCGGGTGTGGATTGAACTCACGACCTTCAGATTATGAGACTGACGTGCTGCCTACTGCGCTACCGAGGCGGACAGGGGTCACTGGGAAACACAACCGGTATCAATAGTTCCCGCAAGGTGAAGGTCGAAAAATTAAGAAAACTCAGCAACAGTCATTCATTACTGCTTCAGACAGTGCACCCCTCACGACCTAATCAAACTCTCATAAGCAAACAAAAAATCTGCACCGCCTTTGCCCCGGGTGTGGATTGAACTCACGACCTTCAGATTACGAGACTGACGCGCTGCCTACTGCGCTACCGAGGCGGACAGAGGTCACTGGGAAACGCAACCGGGATCATTAGTTCCCACAAGCTAAAGGTCGAAAAAGTACGAAAACCGAGCAACAGTCATTCATTACTGCTCCAGGCAGTGGACCCCTCACGACCTAATTAAACTCTCATAAGCAAACAAAAAATCTGCACCGCCTTTGCCCCGGGTGTGGATTGAACTCACGACCTTCAGATTATGAGACTGACGCGCTGCCTACTGCGCTACCGAAGCGGACAGGGGTAACTGGGAAACTCAACCGGGATCATTAGTTCCAACAAGCTAAAGATGGAAAAAGTAAGAAAACCGAGCAACAGTCATTCATTACTGCTCCAGACAGTGCACCCCTCACGGCCTAATTAAACTCTCATAAGCAAACAAAAAATCTGCACCGCCTTTGCCCCGGGTGTGGATTGAACTCACGACCTTCAGATTATGAGACTGACGTGCTGCCTACTGCGCTACCGAGGCGGACAGAGGTCAGTTGGAAACACAACCGGTATCAATTGTTCCCACAAGTTAAAGGCCGAAAAATTAAGAAAACTCAGCAACAGTCATTCATTACTGCTCCAGACAGTGCACTTCTCAAGACCTAATTAAACTCTCATAAGCAAACAAAAAATCTGCACCGCCTTTGCCCCGGGTGTGGATTAAGAATAGAATAGAATAGATAGATTTATTTCCAGAAATACAAAGATTCTGGCGGATACCATCGACTAAAAGCTGTTGTCAAACAGCTTGACGGGGTCGATGGTCCGTTACAAGGCATATGTGGCAAATGTACACAACAATATCTGAAATTATTGAAAAACAATGAAAACAAAAATTCAATGCAGAAGAAGACAGGAAATCATACACAATTTGCTCTGACAAGTGAAACATAGAAAACAATAATAGTAATACGTTAAGTCATCACATGTTAACAAAGAGAGTCCTGAGTTCCTTGGCTGAGAAGCACTTGACGTCTTTGTATTTATTTAAAATATGTGGCAAGTTGTGCTCTAATGATTGTAGCCTATAATTATTGCGAAATCTAGGAACATACCACATGTCACTGTTTCTAGTATTGGCGGAAGTGATTCTAGGTGTCAACGATGCAGTCGACGCAAGAAAATTATGAAGATATTTTTTAGAGAAATAGAAGGAATAAAGTAGGCGAAAAGTGTAAAGATGTTCTATTTTAATGATTCTATGATTTAGGAAAGCTGGCCGTGTTGTCTCTAAGAAGCCCATATTGTCAATGTGCCGAATCATCCTTTTTTGCAGTAAAAATAATTTCATAATGTTTGTTTTCCCAGTAGTCCCCCAGACTAAGCTACAATAACTTAAATGAGAAAAGAATAGAGCATAATAAATGTTAAGTTTTGCTTTCGGTGGAAGAAGATACCTACATCTAGATAAAGCACCTGTTATAGCTGACAGTTTTTTACAGATATTTTCTACGTGTTTATCCCAAGTAAGATGCGAAGAAAAAGTAACGCCTAGTAATTTATGTTCATCAACAATTTGAAGTTCTTTACCAGCAAATAATAACGTTTGTTGGCAAGTCAGAGATTTGTTTTTAGCGCGAAATAACATTACTTTAGTTTTTGTAGGATTTATTTTAAGGCAGTTAGCAATCGACCATTGAGATAACTTAACCAGTAGATCGTTGCATTGTCTTATTAATTTCTGTGAATCCGGACCAGAAACAAGAAGTGTAGTGTCATCCGCGTATATGATAAATTGAACAGAGGTGGTAATATTAGTAATGTCATTAACATAGACATTAAAGAGCAGCGGACCTAATACACTACCCTGTGGTACACCGTTTATTATGGGAAGAAAACATGATTTTTCGTCTCTTATGCAAACAGATTGTTTGCGATCAGTTAAATAAGACTCGAATAATGTTAATGGAATACCTCTTAGGCCATTCTGTGATAATTTCCACAGTAGAATTTTGTGATTTATGCAATCGAAGGCTTTACTAAAATCAATGAAGAGCGCCAAGGTGAAAAGATTTCTCTCAATATTTTTCAGTACATATTCCTTGAGTGTGAGCAAAGCGGTTTCCGTTGACCTGCCTTTACGGAAGCCGAACTGGGCATCAGATAGAACACTGTGTCTGTCAAAAAAACTTGAAACACGCGAAAAAATAATCTTTTCTAAGCCTTTGGAAAATACTGGAATTATTGAAATTGGTCGATAATTTGACGTATCATTTCTGTCACCTCCTTTAAAAATAACAGTTACCCTACTCATTTTCATTTTTTCTGGGAAAATTCCATACTGTAAAGCCAAATTAAAGATGTGTGTTAAAGCTGGAGCAATGTATTCTAATACATACTTCACAGGCTTTATCTGTATGTCATCTATATCGAGAGCTTTACTATTCTTAAGATTCTTAAATGTGGTAAATACTTCATATTCATTAGTGGGATTTAAAAATAAGCTATTAGGAGTGGAAAGAAACGATGATGTATTTGGTGGAGCTTGTTGTGGCTGTTGTACCGCGCTTATGCTTGCAAAGTACTCATTAAAGTGATTAGCAAGTGCTAAACCAGAGATTTCGGTTTTATTGTGGATTAACTTCTCCGGCGCGGCAGAATGTTTCTCGCGACCAAGAACCTTATTTATTATGTTCCACAAGATATCAGGATGTTTACCCGTGGCGTCTGTAAACATACGCTCATGATAAGCAATCCTGGCACGCCTGAGTTGCGCATTCAGTTTGTTTCGATACTTTTTAAACATTATCAGCACCTCAGGCGAACGTGTAGCAAGAAAACTATGGTACAATTTATCTTTGTGTTTTATCATTTTAAAAAGTTCTTGCGTAATCCAGGGTTTTCTTATCTTTCTAGTCTGTCTCAATTTCTTGAAAGGAAAATGTAGATTGTAAATTTGCAGGAACGCAGAAAGAAACTTCGAATACGCGACATTTACATCACTTATTTCATATAAGAAAGACCAGTCATATTTGGAAATATCATGCTTAAAAAGATCCATGTTTTTCTCGCTTAAATCTTGTATTGCGAACACATTTGATTTAGAAAAAGTTTTTTTAGCATTCGCACAATACGTCATAAATACAGGGCAATGATCACTGACGTCTGATGTCACTGTTCCAGTATGCTCTACTACAGTGTCAATATTCGTAATCAGAATGTCAAGACATGTAGACGAAGACAGTGTTACACGAGTTGGGGTGTTAATTAGGTTGACAAAGCCACCAGAACTAAGTCTATGTGTAAAATCTACTGAGACAGCACTGTTTACAAGAAAATTTATGTTAGTGTCTCCCCCGCATACAAGTCTAAATTCGTTAGCAGCAACATATTCCAGTAAATTATCAAAGAAACTCATAAATTTGAAAACATTTCCATTAGGCGGGCGATACACCACCGAAATTATGTCAGACAAATGTTGAAGTGTTGACATTTCATAGTCGCAAGTTGTTTTACAAAAATCTGCTAAGAGTTCATATTTTTGTCCTGATGCAATATAAATTGCAACGCCACCTCCACGTTTATCAATTCGATTTAAAACGTAATCAGCATAGCCATCTAGGTACAGCCGAGAATTGCTGTCCTGATACCATGTTTCTGTTAGCATGATGATATCGAACTTAAAACAGAACAGATTTAACAAGTTGCTAATATTTTCTTGTTTATTGGCTGCTGATCGAGCATTCAAGTGCAGCACGGAAGTACTGGAATTTTTCTGAAAGTGTAATTGATGCGGTAAGATGAAATCGTGATATTCCATGGTGGTTCTTAGGAAGTGGTTTGTGTGGTACCAGAAATAATTGAAGTAATCTTAGCAAGATCACGTTCTTCCGAGATCTGCACAACATCACCACCATCATTTTCCCTTGCATAGATTTTTCCGTTGCTGCTCCATACAGATTTCCATTTGTGCTCATATTTCCTTTTCACTGCCATACCAAGCAGCCTCTTTAGTGATGGGCAAAGATGCTCGTTCACGTAAACGGGACAAGTGGATTCTAACCCCAAGTCTCTGTTTGTGATCCTTGTTTTCTTTGCTTTTTTCAGAGCAGCGTCGCGTTTAGCTCTGGATTTAAACTGTACAATGATGTTTGTTTTCTCTGGGTTGCGAGTTGGAACACGGTGACAACACTCGACGTCAGATGAACTGATAGGCTCATGAATTGCCTTGCCTATTTCAGACAGAATAGTAGAAAGGTCCTCATTTTCTTTCTTGACGACACCCTGGATTTCGAGGTTCGTATTTCGCGAGTATTGCTCCGAATTCGTTAGCCTCCTTTCAAGTTCTGATGCTTTTTTTTCCAATGCTGCACATTTTGTGCGTAGTTCATCATTTTCCTTCGCCAGACTAGTATTCTTTGAAATTTCAGAAGCAAGGTTCTGTTTCAGTTCTTCGACCGATTCAAGCGAGAAGTCAATGCTCTGGCTCATCTGGCGTTGCTCAGTGCGCACATCCCGTATCTCATTCCTGAGATCACGCTCCAGTGATTCTTTGAAAAACTTGAATTCCTGCCTAATTTCTTTAAGCAATTCAGTCCTCATTTCTTCTTTGAGCTTCGCTAGTTCCTTAGCCATATCAATAAGCCTAATATTCAGTAACAAGCGCGCAAAACAGGCGAAAAATCACAAAATCAAAAAATTGAAAACTTGGCAGTGGTGACGACACCATATAAATGTAACTGTACAAAACTGCACTAACCTGTAGTGAAACAAGCAGCGAAATTCAGTAGAGTGTCTAGCAGCGTAGTCACCACTGCCAAGTGAAAGAACGGGTGGCCGGTAGTCTGCTTTTATAGCAAGGTGGTATCACAAGATGCCGAGTGATTGCCGAGTGCTGATGATAGGCCACACGCCTCCTGGTGGCAGCCAGTCCTAGGAAGATCGTTCAGTGCTTTCGCTGACCACGGCGATTGCACGTGTTGAAGATCGCTTCTTCCGTCGGTATGCAGCTCCGGTTCAAACGGCTATCTGTAGTGAAACAAGCAGCGAAATTCAGTAGAGTGTCTAGCAGCGTAGTCACCACTGCCAAGTGAAAGAACGGGTGGCCGGTAGTCTGCTTTTATAGCAAGGTGGTATCACAAGATGCCGAGTGATTGCCGAGTGCTGATGATAGGCCACACGCCTCCTGGTGGCAGCCAGTCCTAGGAAGATCGTTCAGTGCTTTCGCTGACCACGGCGATTGCACGTGTTGAAGATCGCTTCTTCCGTCGGTATGCAGCTCCGGTTCAAACGGCTATCTGTAGTGAAACAAGCAGCGAAATTCAGTAGAGTGTCTAGCAGCGTAGTCACCACTGCCAAGTATTGAACTCACGACCTACATATTATGAGACTGACCCGCTGCCTACTGCGCTACCGAGGCAGACAGGCGTCACTGGGAAACACAACCGGTATCAATAGTTCCCACAGGGTAAAGGTCGAAAAATTAAGAAACCTCAGCAACAATCATTCATTAATGCTCCAGACAGCGCCGCTCTCACGACCCAATTAAACTCTCATAAGCAAACAAAAAATCTGCACCACCTTTGCCCCGGGTGAGGATTGAAGTCACAACCTTCAGATTATGAGACTGACGCGCTGCCTACTGCACTACCGAGGCGGAGAGGGGTCACTGGGAAACGCAAACGGTATCATTAGTTCCCACAAATTAAAGGTCGAAAAAGTAAGAAAACTGAGCAACAGTCATTCATTACTGCTCCAGACAGCGCACCCCTCACGACGTAATTAAACTCTCATAAGCAAACAAAAAGTCTGCACCGCCTTTGCCCCGGGTGTGGATTGAACTCACGACCTTCAGATTATGAGACTTTCGTGCTGCCTACTGCGCTACCGAGGCGGACAGGGGTCACTGGGAAACACAACCGGTATCAATAGTTCCCACAAGGTAAAGGTCGAAAAATTAAGAAAACTCAGCAACAGTCATTCATTACTGCTCCAGCCAGTGCACCCCTCACGATCTAATTAAACTCTCATAAGCAAACAAAAAATCTGCACCGCCTTTGCCCCGGGTGTGGATTGAACTCACGACCTTAAGATTATGAGGCTGACGCGCTGCCTACTGCGCTACCGAGGCGGACAGAGGTCACTGGGAAACGCAACCGGGATCATTAGTTCCACAAGCTTAAGGTCGAAAAAGTAAGAAATCCGAGCAACAGTCATTCATTACTGCTCCAGGCTGTGCACCCCTCACGACCTAATTAAACTCTCATAAGCAAACAAAAAATCTGCACCGCCTTTGCCGCGGGTGTGGATTGAACTCACGACCTTAAGATTATGAGACTGCCGCGCTGCCTACTGCGCTACCGATGCGGACAGGGGTAACTGGGAAACGCAACCGGGATCATTAGTTCCCACAAGCTAAAGATGGAAAAAGTAAGAAAACCGAGCAACAGTCATTCATTACTGCTCCAGACAGTGCACCCCTCACGACCTAATTAAACTCTCATAAGCAAACAAAAAATCTGCACTGCCTTTGCCCCGGGTGTGGATTGAACTCATGACCTTCAGATTATGAGACTGACGTGCTGCCTACTGCGCTACCGAGGCGGACGGGGGTCACTGGGAAACACAACTGGTATCAATAGTTCCCACAAGGTAAAGGTCGAAAAATTAGGAAAACTCAGCAACAGTCATTCAATACTGCTCCAGCCAGTGCACCCCTCACGATCTAATTAAACTCTCATAAGCAAACAAAAAATCTGCACCGCCTTTGCCCCGGGTGTCGATTGAACTCACGACCTTAAGATTATAAGGCTGACGCGCTGCCTACTGCGCTACCGAGGCGGACAAAAGTCAGTGGGAAACGCAACCGGGATCATTAGTTCCCACAAGCTAAAGGTCGAAAAGTGAGAAAACCGAGCAACAGTCATTCATTACTGCTCCAGGCAGTGTACCCCTCACGACCAAATTAAAGTCTCATAAGCAAACAAAAAATCTGCACCGCCTTTGCCCCGGGTGTGGATTGAACTCATGACTTTCAGATTATGAGACTGACGCGCTGTCTACTGCGCTACCGATGCGGCCAGGGGTAACTGGGAAACGCAACCGGGATCATAAGTTCCCACAAGCTAAAGGTCGAAAAAGTAAGAAAACCGAGCAACAGTCATTCATTACTGCTCCAGACAGTGCACCCCTCACGACCTAATTAAACTCTCATAAGCAAACAAAAAATCTGCACCGCATTTACCCCGGGTGTGGATTGAACTCACGACCTACATATTATGAGACTGACCCGCTGCCTAATGCACTACCGAGGCGGAGAGGGGTCACTAGGAAACGCAACCGGTATCATTAGTTCCCACAAATTAAAGGTCGAAAAAGTAAGAAAACAGAGCAACAGTCATTCATTACTGCTCCAGACAGTGATCACCTCACGACCTAATTAAACTCTAATAGGCAAACAAAACATCTGCACCGCCTTTGCCCCGGGTGAGGATCGAACTCACGACCTTCAGATTATGAGCCTGACGCGCTGCCTACTGCGCTACCGAGGCGGACAGGGGTCACTGGGAAACGCAACCACGATCATTAGTTCCCCCAAACTAAAGGTCAAAAAAGTAAGAAAACCGAGCAACAGTCATTCATTACTGCTCCAGACAGTGCACCCCTTACGACCTAATTAAACTCTCATAAGCAAACAAAACATCTGCACTGCCTTTGCCCCGTGTTAGGATGGAATTCATGACATTCAAATTATGAGACTGATGCGCTGCCTACTGCGTTATCGAGGCGGACAGGTGTCACTGGGACACGCAACCGGGATCATTAGTTCCCACAAATTAAAGGTCGAAAAAGTAAGAAAACCGAGCAACAGTCATTCATTACTGCTCCAGACAGCGCAACCCTCACGACCCAATAAACTCTCATAAGACAACAAAAAATCTGCACCGCTTTTGCCCCGGGTGAGGATTGAACTCTCGAGCTTCAGATTATGAGACTGACGCACTGCCTACTGCGCTACCGAAGCGGACAGTTGTCACTAGCAAACACAATCGGTATCAATGGTTCCCACAAGTGAAAGGTCGAAAAAATAAGAGAACCGAGCAACAGTCATTCATTACTGCTCCTAACAGTGCACCCCTCCCGACCTAGTTAAACTCTCATAAGCAAACAAATAAACTGCACCGCCTTTGCCCCGGGTAACGATTGAACTCACGACCTTCAGATTATGAGACTGAAGCGCCGCCTACTGCGCTAGCGAGGCGAACAGGTGTCACTGGGAAACACAATCGGTATCAATAGTTTCCACAAGTTAAAGGTCGAAAAAGTAAGAAAACTCCGCAACAGTCATTCATTACTGCTCCAGACAGCGCACCCCTCACGACCTAATTAAACTCTCATAAGCAAACAAAAATCTGACCACCTTTGCACCGGGGGAGGATTTAACTCATGACCTTCAGAATATGAGACTGACGCGCTGCGTACTGCGCTACCGAGGTGGACAGGGGTCAATGGGAAACACAATCGGTATCAATCGTTCCCACAAGTAAAGGTCGAAAATTAAGAAAACTCAGCAACAGTCATTCATTACTGCTCCAGACAGCGCACTCCTCACAACCTAATTAAACTCTCATAAGGAAACAAAAAATATGCACCGCCATTATCCCGGGTGAGGATTCAACTCACGACCTTCAGATTATGAGACTGACGCGCCGCCTACTGCGCTACCGAGGCGCGCAGGTGTCACTGGGAAACACAATCGGTATCAATAGTTCCCACAAGTTAAAGGTCAGAAAAGTAAAAAAACCGAGCAACAGTCATTCGTTACTTCTCCAGACAGTGCACCCCTCACGACCTAACTAAACTCTCATAAGAAACAAAAAATCTGCACCGACTTTGCCCCGGGTGTGGATTGAACTCACGACCTTAGATTATGAGACTGACGCGCTGCCTACTGCGCTACCGAGGCGGACAGAGGTCACTGGGAAACGCAACCGGGATCATTAGTTCCCACAAGCTAAAGGTCGAAAAATTAAGAAAACCGAGCAACAGTAATTCATTACTGCTCCAGGCAGTGCACCCCTCACGACCTAATTAAACTCTCATAAGCAAACAAAAAATCTGCACCGCCTTTGCCCCGGGTGTGGATTGAACTCACGACCTTCAGATTATGAGACTGACGCGCTGCCTACTGCGCTACCGATGCGGACAGGGAAAACTGGGACACGCAACCGGGATCATTAGTTCCCACAAGTTAAATGTCGAAAAAGTAAGAAAACCGAGCAACAGTCATTCATTACTGCTCCAGACAGCGCACCCCTCACGACCCAATTAAACTCTCATAAGAAAACAAAAAATCTGCACCGCTTTTGCCCCGGGTGAGGATTGAACTCACGAGCTTCAGATTATGAGACTGACGCGCTGCCTACTGCGCTACCGAAGCGGACAGGTGTCACTGGGAAACACAATCGGTATCAATAGTTCCCACAAAAAAAAGGTCGAAAAAGTAAGAAAACTCGGCGACAGTCATTCATTACTGCTCCAGACAGTGCACCCCTCACGACCTAATTAAACTTTCATAAGCAAACGAAAAATCTGCACCGCCTTTGCCCCGGGTGTGGATTGAACTCACGACCTTCAGATTCTGAGACTGACGCGCTGCCTACTGTGCTACCGAGGCGGACAGGTGTCACTGGGAAACACAATCGGTATCAATAGTTCCCTTAAAGGAAAGGTCAAAAAAGTAAGAAAACCGAGCAACAGTCATTCGTTACTGCTCCAGACAGTGCACCCTTCACGACCTAATTAAACTCTCATAAGCAAACAAAAAATCTGCACCGCCTTTGGCCCGGGTAAGGATTGAACTCACGACCTTCCGATTACGAGAATGACGTGCTGCCTATTGCGCTACCGAGGCGGAGAGGTGTCACTGGGAAACAGAACCGGTATCAATAGTTCCCACAAGTTAAAGGCCCAAAAAGTAAGAAAACTCAGCAACAGTCATTCATTACTGCTCCAGACAGCGCACCCCTCACGACGTAATTAAACTCTCATAAGCAAACAAAAAATCTGCACCGCCTTTGCCCCGGGTGTGGATTGAACTCACGACCTTCAGATTATGAGACTGACGTGCTGCCTACTGCGCTACCGAGGCGGACAGGGGTCACTGTGAAACAAAACCGGTATCAATAGTTCCCACAAGGTAAAGGTCGAAAAATTAAGAAAACTCAGCAACAGTCATTCATTACTGCTCCAGACAGTGCACCCCTCACGACCTAATTAAACTCTCATAAGCAAACACAAAATCTGCACCGCCTTTGCCCCGGGTGTGGATTGAACTCACGACCTTCAGATTATGAGACTGACGCGCTGCCTACTGCGCTACCGAGGCGGACAGAGGTCACTGGGAAACGCAACCGGGATCATTAGTTCTCACAAGCTAAAGGTCGAAAAAGTACGAAAACCGAGCAACAGTCATTCGTTACTGCTCCAGGCAGTGCACCCCTCACGACCTAATTAAACTCTCATAAGCAAACAAAAAATCTGCACCGCCTTTGCCCCGGGTGTGGATTGAACTCACGACCTTCACATTATGAGACTGACGCGCTGCCTACTGCACTACCGATGCGGACAGGGGTAACTGGGAAACTCAACTGGGATCATTAGTTCCCACAAGCTAAAGATGGAAAAAGTAAGAAAACCGAGCAACAGTCATTCATTACTGCTCCAGACAGTGCACCCCTCAAGGCCTAATTAAACTCTCATAAGCAAACAAAAAATCTGCACCGCCTTTGCCCCGGGTTGCATTGAACTCACGACCTTCAGATTATGAGACTGACGTGCTGCCTACTGCGCTACCGAGGCGGACAGAGGTCAGTGGAAAACACAACCGGTATCAATTGTTCCCACAAGTTAAAGACCGAAAAATTAAGAAAACTCAGCAACAGTCATTCATTACTGCTCCAGACAGTGCACCCCTCAAGACCTAATTAAACTCTCATAAGCAAACAAAAAATCTGCACCGCCTTTGCCCCGGGTGTGGACTGAACTCACGACCTACATATTATGAGACTGACCCGCTGCCTACTGCGCTACCGAGGCAGGCAGGCGTCACTGGGAAACACAACCGGTATCAATAGTTCCCACAGGTTAAAGGTCGAAAAATTAAGAAAACTCAGCAACAATCATTCATTAATGCTCCAGACAGCGCAGCTCTCACGACCCAAATAAACTCTCATAAGCGAACAAAAAATCTGCACCACCTTTGCCCCGGGTGAGGATTGAAGTCACAACCTTCAGATTATGAGAGTGACGCGCTGCCTACTGCACTACCGAGGCGGAGAGGGGTCACTGGGAAACGCAAACGGTATCATTAGTTCCCACAAATTAAAGGTAGAAAAAGTAAGAAAACTGAGCAACAGTCATTCATTACTGCTCCAGACAGTGATCACCTCACGACCTAATTAAACTCTCATAAGCAAACAAAACATCTGCACCGCCTTTGCCCCTGGTGAGGATCGAACTCACGACCTTCAGATTATGAGACTGACGCGCTGCCTACTGCGCTACCGAGGCGGACAGGGGTCACTGGGAAACGCAACCACGATCATTTGTTCCCACAAACTAAAGGTCAAAAAAGTAAGAAAACCGAGCAACAGTCATTCATTACTGCTCCAGACAGTGCACCCCTCACGACCTAATTAAACTCTCATAAGCAAACAAAACATCTGCACTGCCTTTGCCCCGGGTTAGGATGGAATTCATGACATTCAAATTATGAGACTGATGCGCTGCCTACTGCGTTATCGAGGCGGACAGGTGTCACTGGGACACGCAACCGGGATCATTAGTTCCCACAAGTTAAAGGCCGAAAAATTAAGAAAACTCAGCAACAGTCATTCATTACTGCTCCAGACAGTGCACCCCTCAAGACCTAATTAAACTCTCATAAGCAAACAAAAAATCTGCACCGCCTTTGCCCCGGGTGTGGACTGAACTCACGACCTACATATTATGAGACTGACCCGCTGCCTACTGCGCTACCGAGGCAGACAGGCGTCACTGGGAAACACAACCGGTATCAATAGTTCCCACAGGTTAAAGGTCGAAAAAATAAGAAAACCGAGCAACAGTCATTCGTTACTGTTCCAGACAGTGCACCCCTCCCGACCTAGTTAAACGCTCATAAGCAAACAAATAAACTGCACCGCCTTTCCCCCGGGTAAGGATTGAACTCACGACCTTCAGATTATGAGACTGAAGCGCCGCCTACTGCGCTAGCGAGGCGAACAGGTGTCACTGGGAAACACTATCGGTATCAATAGTTTCCACAAGTTAAAGGTCGAAAAAGTAAGAAAACTCCGCAACAGTCATTCATTACTGCTCCAGACAGCGCACCCCTCACGACCTAATTAAACTCTCATAAGCAAACAAAAATCTGACCACCTTTGCCCCGGGGGAGGATTTAACTCACGACCTTCAGAATATGAGACTGACGCGCTGCGTACTGCGCTACCGAGGTGGACAGGGGTCAATGGGAAACACAATTGGTATCAATAGTTCCCTCAAGTTAAAGGTCGTAAATGTAAGAAAACTCAGCAACAGTAATTCGTTACTGCTCCAGACAGCGCACCCCTCACGACCTAATTAAACTCTCATAAGCAAACAAAAAATATGCATCGCCTTTGCCCCGGGTGTGGATTGAACTTACGACCTTCAGATTATGAGACTGACGCTGTGTCTGCTGCGCTACCGAGGCGGACAGGTGTCACTGGGAAACACAATCGGTATCAATAGTTCCCACAAATTAAAGGTCAAAAAAGTAAGAAAACTCAGCAACCGTCATTCATTACTGCTCCTGACAGTGCACCCCTCACGACCTAATTAAACTTTCATAAGCAAACGAAAAATCTGCACCGCCTTTGCCCCGGATTTCGATTGAACTCACGACCTTCAGATTTTGAGACTGACGCGCTGCCTACTGTGCTACCGAGGCGGACAGGTATCACTGGGAAACATAATCGGTATCAATAGTTCCCACGAGTTAAAGGTCGAAAAAATAAGAAAACCGAAAAACATTCATTCATTACTGCTCCAGACAGTGCACCCCTCCCGGCCTAGTTAAACACTCATAAGCAAAGAAATAAACTGCACCGTCTGTGCCCGGGTAAGGATTGAACTCACGACCTTAAGATTATGAGACTGACGCGCTGCCTACTGCGCTACCGATGCGGACAGGGGTAACTGGGAAACGCAACCGGGATCATTAGTTCCCACAAGCTAAAGATGGAAAAAGTAAGAAAACCGAGCAACAGTCATTTATTACTGCTCCAGACAGTGCACCCCTCACGACCTAATTAAACTCTCATAAGCAAACAAAAAATATGCACCGCCTTTGCCCCGGGTGTGGATTGAACTCACGACCTTCAGATTATGAGACTGACGTGCTGCCTACTGCGCTACCGAGGCGGACAGGGGTCACTGGGAAACACGACCGGTATCAATAGTTCCCACAAGTTAAAGGTCGAAAAATTAGGAAAACTCAGCAACAGTCATTCATTACTTCTCCAGACAGTGCGCCCCTCACGACCTAATTAAACTCTCATAAGCAAACAAAAAATCTGCACCGCCTTTGCCCCGGGTGTGGATTGAACTCACGACCTTCAGATTATGAGACTGACGCGCTGCGTACTGCGCTACCGAGGTGGACAGGGGTCAATGGGAAACACAATCGGTATCAATAGTTCCCTCAAGTTAAAGGTCGTAAATGTAAGAAAACTCAGCAACAGTAATTCATTACTGCTCCAGACAGCGCACCCCTCACGACCTAATTAAACTCTCATAAGCAAACACAAAATCTGCATCGCCTTTGCCCCGGGTGTGGATTGAACTCACGACCTTCAGATTATGAGATTGACGCTGTGTCTGCTGCGCTACCGAGGCGGACAGGTGTCACTGGGAAACACAATCGGTATCAATAGTTCCCACAAATTAAAGGTCAAAAAAGTAAGAAAACTCAGCAACCGTCATTCATTACTGCTCCAGACAGTGCACCCCTCACGACCTAATTAAACTTTCATAAGCAAACGAAAAATCTGCACCGCCTTTGCCCCGGAGTTGGATTGAACTCACGACCTTCAGATTTTGAGACTGACGCGCTGCCTACTGTGCTACCGAGGCGGACAGGTGTCACTGGGAAACATAATCGGTATCAATAGTTCCCACGAGTTAAAGGTCGAAAAAATAAGAAAACCGAAAAACAGTCATTCATTACTGCTCCAGACAGTGCACCCTTCACGACCTAATTAAACTCTCATAAGCAAACAAAAAATCTGCACCGCCTTTGGCCCGGGTAACTATTAAACTCACGACCTTCAGATTATGAGACTGACGTGCTGCCTACTGCGCTACCGAGGCGAACAGGGGTCACTGGGAAACACAACCGGTATCAATAGTTCCTACACAAGGTAAAAGTCGAAAAATTAAGAAAACTCAGCAACAGTCATTCATTATTGCTCCAGCCAGTGCACCCCTCACGACCTAATTAAACTCTCATAAGCAAACAAAAAATCTGCACCGCCTTTGCCCCGGGTGTGGATTGAACTCACGACCTTCAGATTATGAGGCTGACGCGCTGCCTACTGCGCTACCAAGGCGAACAGAGGTCACTGGGAAACGCAACCGGGATCATTAGTTCCCACAAGTGAAAGGTCGAAAAAATAAGAAAACCGAGCAACAGTCATTCATTACTGCTCCAGACAGTGCACCCCTCCCGACCTAGTTAAACTCTCATAAGCAAACAAATAAACTGCACCGCCTTTGCCCCGTGTAAGGATTGAACTCACGACCTTCAGATTATGAGACTGAAGCGCCGCCTATTGCGCTAGCGAGGCGAACAGGTGTCACTGGGAAACACAATCGGTATCAATAGTTTCCACAAGTTAAAGGTCGAAAAAGTAAGAAAACTCCGCAACAGTCAATCATTACTGCTCCAGACAGCGCACCCCTCGCGACCTAATTAAACTCTCATAAGCAAACAAAAATCTGACCACCTTTGCCCCGGGGGAGGATTTAACTCATGACCTTCAGAATATGAGACTGACGCGCTGTGTACTGCGATACCGAGGCGGACAGGTGTCACTGGGAAACACAATCGGTATCAATAGTTCCCTTAAGTTAAAGGTCAAAAAAGCAAGAAAACCGAGCAACAGTCATTCGTTACTGCTCCAGACAGTGCACCCTTCACGACCTAATTAAACTCTCATAAGCAAACAAAAAATCTGCACCGCCTTTGGCCCGGGTAAGGATTGAACTCACGACCTTCCGATTACGAGAATGACGTGCTGCCTATTGCGCTACCGAGGCGGAGAGGTGTCACTGGGAAACAGAACCGGTATCAATAGTTCCCACAAGTTAAAGGCCCAAAAAGTAAGAAAACTCAGCAACAGTCATTCATTACTGCTCCAGATAGCGCACTCCTCACGACGTAATTAAACTCTCATAAGCAAACAAAAAATCTGCACCGCCTTTGCCCCGGGTGTGGATTGAACTCACGACCTTCAGATTATGAGACTGACGTGCTGCCTACTGCGCTACCGAGGCGGACAGGGGTCACTGGGAAACACAACCGGTATCAATAGTTCCCGCAAGGTGAAGGGCGAAAAATTAAAAAAACTCAGCAACAGTCATTCATTACTGCTTCAGACAGTGCACCCCTCACGACCTAATTAAACTCTCATAAGCAAACAAAAAATCTGCACCGCCTTTGCCCCGGGTGTGGATTGAACTCACGACCTTCAGATTATGAGACTGACGCGCTGCCTACTGCGCTACCGAGGCGGACAGAGGTCACTGGGAAACGCAACCGGGATCATTAGTTCCCACAAGCTAAAGGTCGAAAAAGTACGAAAACCGAGCAACAGTCATTCATTACTGCTCCAGGCAGTGCACCCCTCACGACCTAATTAAACTCTCATAAGCAAACAAAAAATCTGCACCGCCTTTGCCCCGGGTGTGGATTGAACTCACGACCTTCAGATTATGAGACTGACGCGCTGCCTACTGCGCTACCGAAGCGGACAGGGGTAACTGGGAAACTCAACCGGGATCATTAGTTCCCACAAGCTAAAGATGGAAAAAGTAAGAAAACCGAGCAACAGTCATTCATTACTGCTCCAGACAGTGCACCCCTCACGGCCTAATTAAACTCTCATAAGCAAACAAAAAATCTGCACCGCCTTTGCCCCGGGTGTGGATTGAACTCACGACCTTCAGATTATGAGACTGACGTGCTGCCTACTGCGCTACCGAGGCGGACAGAGGTCAGTGGGAAACACAACCGGTATCAATTGTTCCCACAAGTTAAAGGCCGAAAAATTAAGAAAACTCAGCAACAGTCATTCATTACTGCTCCAGACAGTGCACTTCTCAAGACCTAATTAAACTCTCATAAGCAAACAAAAAATCTGCACCGCCTTTGCCCCGGGTGTGGATTGAACTCACGACCTACATATTATGAGACTGACCCGCTGCCTACTGCGCTACCGAGGCAGACAGGCGTCACTGGGAAACACAACCGGTATCAATAGTTCCCACAGGGTAAAGGTCGAAAAATTAAGAAAACTCAGCAACAATCATTCATTAATGCTCCAGACAGCGCCGCTCTCACGACCCAATTAAACTCTCATAAGCAAACAAAAAATCTGCACCACCTTTGCCCCGGGTGAGGATTGAAGTCACAACCTTCAGATTATGAGACTGACGCGCTGCCTACTGCACTACCGAGGCGGAGAGGGGTCACTGGGAAACGCAAACGGTATCATTAGTTCCCACAAATTAAAGGTCGAAAAAGTAAGAAAACTGAGCAACAGTCATTCATTACTGCTCCAGACAGTGATCACCTCACGACCTAGTTAAACTCTCATGAGCAAACAAAACATCTGCACTGCCTTTGCCCCGGGTTAGGATGGAATTCATGACCTTCAAATTATGAGACTGATGCGCTGCCTACTGCGTTATCGAGGCGGACAGGTGTCACTGGGACACGCAACCGGGATCATTAGTTCCCACAAATTAAAGGTCGAAAAAGTAAGAAAACCGACCAACAGTCATTCATTACTGCTCCAGACAGCGCACCCCTCACGACCCAATTAAACTCTCAAAAGAAAACAAAAAATCTGCACCTCTTTTGCCCCGGGTGAGGATCGAACTCACGAGCTTCAGATTATGAGACTGACGCGCTGCCTACTGCGCTACCGAAGCGGACAGTTGTCACTAGCAAACACAATCCGTATCAATAGTTCCCACAAGTGAAAGGTCGAAAAAATAAGAAAACCGAGCAACAGTCATTCATTACTGTTCCAGACAGTGCACCCCTCTCGACCTAGTTAAACTCTCATAAGCAAACAAATAAACTGAACCGCCTTTGCCCCGGGTGTGGATTGAACTCACGACCTTCAGAATATGAGACTGACGCGCTGCGTACTGTGCTACCGAGGTGGACAGGGGTCGATGGGAAACACAATCGGTATCAATAGTTCCCTCAAGTTAAAGGTCGTAAATGTAAGAAAACTCAGCAACAGTAATTCATTACTGCTCCAGACAGCGCACCCCTCACGACCTAATTAAACTCTCATAAGCAAACAAAAAATCTGCATCGCCTTTGCCCCGGGTGTGGATTGAACTCACGACCTTCAGATTATGAGACTGACGCTGTGTCTGCTGCGCTACCGAGGCGGACAGGTGTCACTGGGAAACACAATCGGTATCAATAGTTCCCACGAATTAAAGGTCAAAAAAGTAAGAAAACTCAGCAACCGTCATTCATTACTGCTCCAGACAGTGCACCCCTCACGACCTAATTAAACTTTCATAAGCAAACGAAAAATCTGCACCGCCTTTGCCCCGGATTTGGATTGAACTCACGACCTTCAGATTTTGAGACTGACGCGCTGCCTACTGTGCTACCGAGGCGGACAGGTGTCACTGGGAAACATAATCGGTATCCATAGTTCCCACGAGTTAAAGGTCGAAAAAATAAGAAAACCGAAAAGCAGTCATTCATTACTGCTCCGGACAGTGCACCCCTCCCGGCCTAGTTAAACACTCATAAGCAAACAAATAAACTGCACCGTCTGTGCCCGGGTAAGGATTGAACTCAGGACCTTCAGATCATGAGACTGACGCGCTGCCTACTGCGCTACCGAGGCGGACAGGTGTCACTAGGAAACACAATCGGTATCAATAGTTCCCTTAAGAGAAAGGTCCAAAAAGTAAGAAAACCGAGCAACAGTCATTCGTTACTGCTCCAGACAGTGCACCCTTCACGACCTAATCAAACTCTCATAAGCAAACAAAAAATCTGCACCGCCTTTGGCCCGGGTAAGGATTGAACTCACGACCTTCAGATTATGAGACTGACGTGCTGCCTACTGCGCTACCGAGGCGGACAGGGGTCACTGGGAAACACAACCGGTATCAATAGTTCCCACACAAGGTAAAAGTCGAAAAATTAAGAAAACTCAGCAACAGTCATTCATTACTTCTCCAGCCAGTGCACCCCTCACGACCTAATTAAACTCTCATAAGCAAACAAAAAATCTGCACCGCCTTGGCCCCGGGTGTGGATTGAACTCACGACCTTCAGATTATGAGGCAGACGCGCTGCCTACTGCGCTACCGAGGCGGACATGGGTCACTGGGAAACGCAACCGGGATCATTAGTTCCACAAGCTAAAGGTCGAAAAAGTAAGAAATCCGAGCAACAGTCATTCATTACTGCTCTAGGCAGTGCACCCCTCACGACCTAATTAAACCCTCATAAGCAAACAAAAAATCTGCACCGCCTTTGCCCCGGGTGTGGATTGAACTCACGACCTTAAGATTGTGAGACTGACGCGCTGCCTACTGCGCTACCGATGCGGACAGGGGTAACTGGGAAACGCAACCGGGATCATTAGTTCCTTCAAGCTAAAGATGGAAAAAGTAAGAAAACCGAGCAACAGTCATTCATTACTGCTCCAGACAGTGCGCCCCTCACGACCTAATTAAACTCTCATAAGCAAACAAAAAATCTGCACCGCCTTTGCTCCGGGTGTGGATTGAACTCACGACCTTCAGATTATGAGACTGACGCGCTGTCTACTGCGCTACCGATGCGGACAAGGGTAACTGGGAAACGCAACCGGGATCATAAGTTCCCACAAGCTAAAGGTCGAAAAAGTAAGAAAACCGAGCAACAGTCATTCATTACTGCCCCAGACAGTGCACCCCTCACGACCTATATAAACTCTCATAAGCAAACAAAAAATCTGCACCGCATTTGCCCCGGGTGTGGATTGAACTCACGACCTACATATTATGAGACTGACCCGCTGCCTAATGCACTACCGAGGCGGAGAGGGGTCACTGGGAAACGCAACCGGTATCATTAGTTCCCACAAATTAAAGGTCGAAAAAGTAAGAAAACTGAGCAACAGTCATTCATTACTGCTCCAGACAGTGATCACCTCACGACCTAATTAAACTTTCATAAGCAAACAAAACATCTGCACCGCCTTTGCCCCGGGTGAGGATCGAACTCACGACCTTCAGATTATGAGACTGACGCGCTGCCTACTGCGCTACCGAGGCGGACAGGGGTCACTGGGAAACACAACCGGTATCAATAGTTCCCACAAGGTGAAGATCGAAAAATTAAGAAAACTCAGCAACAGTCATTCATTACTGCTTCAGACAGTGCACCCCTCACGACCTAATTAAACTCTCATAAGCAAACAAAAAATCTGCACCGCCTTTGCCCCGGGTGTGGATTGAACTCACGACCTTCAGATTATGAGACTGACGCGCTGCCTACTGCGCTACCGAGGCGGACAGAGGTCACTGGGAAACGCAACCGGGATCATTAGTTCCCACAAGCTAAAGGTCGAAAAAGTACGAAAACCGAGCAACAGTCATTCATTACTGCTCCAGGCAGTGCACCCCTCACGACCTAATTAAACTCTCATAAGCAAACAAAAAATCTGCACCGCCTTTGCCCCGGGTGTGGATTGAACTCACGACCTTCAGATTATGAGACTGACGCGCTGCCTACTGCGCTACCGAAGCGGACAGGGTTAACTGGGAAACTCAACCGGGATCATTAGTTCCCACAAGCTAAAGATGGAAAAAGTAAGAAAACCGAGCAACAGTCATTCATTACTGCTCCAGACAGTGCACCCCTCACGACCTAATTAAACTCTCATAAGCAAACAAAACATCTGCACTGCCTTTGCCCCGGGTTAGGAACGAATTCATGACCTTCAAATTATGAGACTGATGCGCTGCCTACTGCGTTATCGAGGCGGACAGGTGTCACTGGGACACGCAACCGGGATCATTAGTTCCCACAAATAAAGGTCGAAAAAGTAAGAAAACCGACCAACAGTCATTCATTACTGCTCCAGACAGCGCACCCCTCACGACCCAATTAAACTCTCAAAAGAAAACAAAAAATCTGCACCTCTTTTGCCCCGGGTGAGGATCGAACTCACGAGCTTCAGATTATGAGACTGACGCGCTGCCTACTGCGCTACCGAAGCGGACAGTTGTCACTAGCAAACACAATCCGTATCAATAGTTCCCACAAGTGAAAGGTCGAAAAAATAAGAAAACCGAGCAACAGTCATTCATTACTGTTCCAGACAGTGCACCCCTCCCGACCTAGTTAAACTCTCATAAGCAAACAAATAAACTGCACCGCCTTTGCCCCGGGTAAGGATTGAACTCACGACCTTCAGATTATGAGACTGAAGCGCCGCCTACTGCGCTAGCGAGGCGAACAGGTGTCACTGGGAAACACAATTGGTATCAATAGTTTCCACAAGTTAAAGGTCGAAAAAGTAAGAAAACTCCGCAACAGTCATTCAATACAGCTCCAGACAGCGCACCCCTCACGACCTAATTAAACTCTCATAAGCAAACAAAAATCTGACCACCTTTGCCCCGGGGGAGGATTTAACTCACGAACTTCAGAATATGAGACTGACGCGCTGCGTACTGCGCTACTGAGGTGGACAGGGGTCAATGGGAAACACAATCAGTATCAATAGTTCCCTCAAGTTAAAGGTCGTAAATGTAAGAAAACTCAGCAACAGTAATTCATTACTGCTCAGACAGTGCACCCCTCACGACCTGATTAAACTTTCATAAGCAAACGAAAAATCTGCACCGCCTTTGCCCCGGATTTGGATTGAACTCACGACCTTCAGATTTTGAGACTGACGCGCTGCCTACTGTGCTACCGAGGCGGACAGGTGTCACTGGGAAACATAATCGGTATCCATAGTTCCCACGAGTTAAAGGTCGAAAAAATAAGAAAACCGAAAAACAGTCATTCATTACTGCTCCGGAGAGTGCACCCCTACCGGCCTAGTTAAACACTCATAAGCAAACAAAAAAACTGCACCGTCTGTGCCCGGGTAAGGATTGAACTCACGACCTTCAGATCATGAGACTGACGCGCTGCCTACTGCGCTACCGAGGCGGACAGGTGTCACTAGGAAACACAATCGGTATCAATAGTTCCCTTAAGCGAAAGGTCCAAAAAGTAAAAAAACCGAGCAACAGTCATTCGTTACTGCTCCAGACAGTGCACCCTTCACGACCTAATTAAACTCTCATAAGCAAACAAAAAATCTGCACCGCCTATGGCCCAAGTAAGGATTGAACTCACGACCTTCATATTATGAGACTGACGTGCTGCCTACTGCGCTACCGAGGCGGACAGGGGTCACTAGGAAACACAACCGGCATCAATAGTTCCCACACAAGGTAAAAGTCGAAAAATTAAGAAAACTCAGCAACAGTCGTTCATTACTTCTCCAGCCAGTGCACCCCTCACGACCTAATTAAACTCTCATAAGCAAACAAAAATACTGCACCGCCTTTGCCCCGGGTGTGGATTGAACTCACGACCTTCAGATTATGAGGCTGACGCTATGCCTACTGCGCTACCGAGGCGGACAGAGGTCACTGGGAAACGCAACCGGGATCATTAGTTCCATAAGCTAAAGGTCGAAAAAGTAAGAAATCCGAGCAACAGTCATTCATTACTGCTCTAGGCAGTGCACCCCTCACGACCTAATTAAACTCTCATAAGCAAACAAAAAATCTGCACCGCCTTTGCCCCGGGTGTGGATTGAACTCACGACCTTAAGATTATGAGACTGACGCGCTGCCTACTGCGCTACCGATGCGGACAGGGGTAACTGGGAAACGCAACCGGGATCATTAGTTCCCACAAGCTAAAGATGGAAAAAGTAAGAAAACTGAGCAACAGTCATTCATTACTGCTCCAGACAGTGCACCCCTCACGACATAATTAAACTCTCAGAAGCAAACAAAAAATCTGCACCGCCTTTGCCCCGGGTGTGGATTGAACTCACGACCTTCAGATTATGAGACTGACGTGCTACCTACTGCGCTACCGAGGCGGACAGGGATCACTGGGAAACACAACCGGTATCAATAGTTTCCACAAGTTAAAGGTCGAAAAATTCAGAAAACTCAGCAACAGTCATTCATTACTGCTCCAGACAGTGCGCCCCTCACGACCTAATCAAACTCTCATAAGCAAACAAAAAATCTGCACCGCCTTTGCCCCGGGTGTGGATTGAACTCACGACCTTCAGATTATGAGACTGACGCGCTGCCTACTGCGCTACCGATGCGGACAGGGCTAACTGGGAAACTCAACTGGGATCATTTGTTCCCACAAGCTAAAGATGGAAAAAGTAAGAAAACCGAGCAACAGTCATTCATTACTGCTCCAGACAGTGCACCCCTCACGGCCTAATTAAACTCTCATAAGCAAACAAAAAATCTGCACCGCCTTTTCCCCGGGTGTGGATTGAACTCACGACCTTCAGATTATGAGACTGACGTGCTGCCTACTGCGCTACCGAGGCGGACAGAGGTCAGTGGGAAACACAACCGGTATCAATTGTTCTCACAAGTTAAAGGTCAAAAAAGTAAGAAAACAGAGCAACAGTCATTCATTACTGCTTCAGACAGTGCACCCCTCACGACCTAATTAAACTCTCATAAGCAAACAAAACATCTGCACTGCCTTTGCCCCGGGTTAGGATGGAATTCATGACCTTCAAATTATGAGACTGATGCGCTGCCTACTGCGTTATCGAGGCGCACAGGTGTCACTGGGACACGCAACCGGGATCATTAGTTCCCACAAATTAAAGGTCGAAAAAGTAAGAAAACCGACCAACAGTCATTCATTACTGCTCCAGAGAGCGCACCCCTCACGACCCAATTAAACTCTCATAAGAAAACAAAAAATCTGCACCGCTTTTGCCCCGGGTGAGTATCGAACTCACGAGCTTAAGATTATGAGACTGACGCGCTGCCTACTGCGCTACCGAAGCGGACAGTTGTCACTAGCAAACACAATCCGTATCAATAGTTTCCACAAGTGAAAGGTCGAAAAAATAAGAAAACCGAGCAACAGTCATTCATTTCTGTTCAAGACAGTGCACCCCTCCCGACCTAGTTAAACTCTCATAAGCAAACAAACTGCACCGCCTTTGCCCCGGGTAAGGATTGAACTCACGACCTTCAGATTATGAGACTGAAGCGCCGCCTACTGCGCTAGCGAGGCGAACAGGTGTCACTGGGAAACACAATCGGTATCAATAGTTTCCACAAGTTAAAGGTCGAAAAAGTAAGAAAACTCCGCAACAGTCATTCATTAATGCTCCAGACAGCGCACCCCTCACGACCTAATTAAACTCTCATAAGCAAACAAAAATCTGACCACCTTTGCCCCGGGGGAGGATTTAACTCACGACCTTCAGAATATGAGACTGACGCGCTGCGTACTGCGCTATCGAGGTGGACAGGGGTCAATGGGAAACACAATCGGTATCAATAGTTCCCACACAAGGTAAAAGTCGAAAAATTAAGAAAACTCAGCAACAGTCATTCATTACTGCTCCAGCCAGTGCACCCCTCACGACCTAATTAAACTCTCATAAGCAAACAAAAAATCTGCAACGCCTTTGCCCCGGGTGTGGATTGAACTCACGACCTTCAGAATATGAGGCTGACGCGCTGCCTACTGCGCTACCGAGGCGGACAGAGGTCACTGGGAAACGCAACCGGGATCATTATTTCCACAAGCTAAAGGTCGAAAAAGTAAGAAATCCGAGCAACAGTCATTCATTACTGCTCAAGGCAGTGCACCCCTCACGACCTAATTAAACTCTCATAAGCAAACAAAAAATCTGCACCGCCTTTGCCCCGGGTGTGGATTGAACTAACGACCTTAAGATAATGAGACTGACGCGCTGCCTACTGCGCTACCGATGCGGACAGGGGTCACTGGGAAACGCAAACGGTATCATTAGTTCCCACAAATTAAAGGTCGAAAAAGTAAGAAAACTGAGCAACAGTCATTCATTACTGCTCCAGACAGTGATCACCTCACGACCTAATTAAACTCTCATAAGCAAACAAAACATCTGCACCCCCTTTGCCCCGGGTGAGGATCGAACTCATGACCTTCAGATTATGAGACTGACGCGCTGCCTACTGCGCTACCGAGGCGGAGAGGTGTCACTGGGAAACAGAACCGGTATCAATAGTTCCCACAATTTAAAGGCCCAAAAAGTAAGAAAACTCAGCAACAGTCATTCATTACTGCTCCAGACAGCGCACCCCTCACGACGTAATTAAATTCTCATAAGCAAACAAAAAATCTACACTGCCTTTGCCCCGGGTGTGGATTGAACTCACGACCTTCAGATTATGAGACTGACGTGCTGCCTGCTGCGCTACCGAGGCGGATAGAGGTCAATGCGAAACGCAACCGGGATCATTAGTTCCCACAAGCTAAAGGTCGAAAAAGTACGAAAACCGAGCAACAGTCATTCATTACTGCTCCAGGCAGTGCACCCCTCACGACCTAATTAAACTCTCATAAGCAAACAAAAAATCTGCACCGCGTTTGCCCCGGGTGTGGATTGAACTCACGACCTTCAGATTATGAGACTGACGCGCTGCCTACTGCGCTACCGATGCGGACAGGGCTAACTGGGAAACTCAACTGGGATCATTTGTTCCCACAAGCTAAAGATGGAAAAAGTAAGAAAACCGAGCAACAGTCATTCATTACTGCTCCAGACAGTGCACCCCTCACGGCCTAATTAAACTCTCATAAGCAAACAAAAAATCTGCACCGCCTTTGCCCCGGGTGTGGATTGAACTCACGACCTTCAGATTATGAGACTGACGTGCTGCCTACTGCGCTACCGAGGCGGACAGAGGTCAGTGGGAAACACAACCGGTATCAATTGTTCTCACAAGTTAAAGGTCAAAAAAGTAAGAAAACAGAGCAACAGTCATTCATTACTGCTTCAGACAGTGCACCCCTCACGACCTAATTAAACTCTCATAAGCAAACAAAAAATCTACACTGCCTTTGCCCCGGGTGTGGATTGAACTCACGACCTTCAGATTATGAGACTGACGTGCTGCCTGCTGCGCTACCGAGGCGGATAGAGGTCAATGCGAAACGCAACCGGGATCATTAGTTCCCACAAGCTAAAGGTCGAAAAAGTACGAAAACCGAGCAACAGTCATTCATTACTGCTCCAGGCAGTGCACCCCTCACGACCTAATTAAACTCTCATAAGCAAACAAAAAATCTGCACCGCGTTTGCCCCGGGTGTGGATTGAACTCACGACCTTCAGATTATGAGACTGACGCGCTGCCTACTGCGCTACCGATGCGGACAGGGCTAACTGGGAAACTCAACTGGGATCATTTGTTCCCACAAGCTAAAGATGGAAAAAGTAAGAAAACCGAGCAACAGTCATTCATTACTGCTCCAGACAGTGCACCCCTCACGGCCTAATTAAACTCTCATAAGCAAACAAAAAATCTGCACCGCCTTTGCCCCGGGTGTGGATTGAACTCACGACCTTCAGATTATGAGACTGACGTGCTGCCTACTGCGCTACCGAGGCGGACAGAGGTCAGTGGGAAACACAACCGGTATCAATTGTTCTCACAAGTTAAAGGTCAAAAAAGTAAGAAAACAGAGCAACAGTCATTCATTACTGCTTCAGACAGTGCACCCCTCACGACCTAATTAAACTCTCATAAGCAAACAAAACATCTGCACTGCCTTTGCCCCGGGTTAGGATGGAATTCATGACCTTCAAATTATGAGACTGATGCGCTGCCTACTGCGTTATCGAGGCGCACAGGTGTCACTGGGACACGCAACCGGGATCATTAGTTCCCACAAATTAAAGGTCGAAAAAGTAAGAAAACCGACCAACAGTCATTCATTACTGCTCCAGACAGCGCACCCCTCACGACCCAATTAAACTCTCATAAGAAAACAAAAAATCTGCACCGCCTTTGCCCCGGATTTGGATTGAACTCACGACCTTCAGATTTTGAGACTGACGCGCTGCCTACTGTGCTACCGAGGCGGACAGGTGTCACTGGGAAACATAATCGGTATCCATAGTTCCCACGAGTTAAAGGTCGAAAAAATAAGAAAACCGAAAAACAGTCATTCATTACTGCTCCGGAGAGTGCACCCCTCCAGGCCTAGTTAAACACTCATAAGCAAACAAAAAAACTGCACCGTCTGTGCCCGGGTAAGGATTGAGCTCACGACCTTCAGATCATGAGACTGACGCGCTGCCTACTGCGCTACCGAGGCGGACAGGTGTCACTAGGAAACACAATCGGTATCAATAGTTCCCTTAAGCGAAAGGTCCAAAAAGTAAAAAAACCGAGCAACAGTCATTCGTTACTGCTCCAGACAGTGCACCCTTCACGACCTAATTAAACTCTCATAAGCAAACAAAAAATCTGCACCGCCTATGGCCCGGGTAAGGATTGAACTCACGACCTTCATATTATGAGACTGACGTGCTGCCTACTGCGCTACCGAGGCGGACAGGGGTCACTAGGAAACACAACCGGCATCAATAGTTCCCACACAAGGTAAAAGTCGAAAAATTAAGAAAACTCAGCAACAGTCGTTCATTACTTCTCCAGCCAGTGCACCCCTCACGACCTAATTAAACTCTCATAAGAAACAAAAAATCTGCACCGCCTTTGCCCCGGGTGTGGATTGAACTCACGACCTTCAGATTATGAGGCTGACGCTATGCCTACTGCGCTACCGAGGCGGACAGAGGTCACTGGGAAACGCAACCGGGATCATTAGTTCCATAAGCTAAAGGTCGAAAAAGTAAGAAATCCGAGCAACAGTCATTCATTACTGCTCTAGGCAGTGCACCCCTCACGACCTAATTAAACTCTCATAAGCAAACAAAAAATCTACACCGCCTTTGCCCCGGGTGTGGATTGAACTCACGACCTTAAGATTATGAGACTGACGCGCTGCCTACTGCGCTACCGATGCGGACAGGGGTAACTGGGAAACGCAACCGGGATCATTAGTTCCCACAAGCTAAAGATGGAAAAAGTAAGAAAACTGAGCAACAGTCATTCATTACTGCTCCAGACAGTGCACCCCTAACGACATAATTAAACTCTCAGAAGCAAACCAAAAATCTGCACCGCCTTTGCCCCGGGTGTGGATTGAACTCACGACCTTCAGATTATGAGACTGACGTGCTACCTACTGCGCTACCGAGGCGGACAGGGATCACTGGGAAACACAACCGGTATCAATAGTTCCCACAAGTTAAAGGTCGAAAAATTCAGAAAACTCAGCAACAGTCATTCATTACTGCTCCAGACAGTGCGCCCCTCACGACCTAATTAAACTCTCATAAGCAAACAAAAAATCTGCACCGCCTTTGCCCCGGGTGTGGATTGAACTCACGACCTTCAGATTATGAGACTGACGCGCTGTCTACTGCGCTACCGATGCGGACAAGGGTAACTGGGAAACGCAACCGGGATCATAGGTTCCCACAAGCTGAAGGTCGAAAAAGTAAGAAAACCGAGCAACAGTCATTCATTACTGCTCCAGACAGTGCACCCCTCACGACCTATATAAACTCTCATAAGCAAACAAAAAATCTGCACCGCATTTGCCCCGGGTGTGGATTGAACTCACGACCTACATATTATGAGACTGACCCGCTGCGTACTGCGCTACCGAGGTGGACAGGGGTCAATGGGAAACACAATCGGTATCAATAGTTCCCACACAAGGTAAAAGTCGAAAAATTAAGAAAACTCAGCAACAGTCATTCATTACTGCTCCAGCCAGTGCACCCCTCACGACCTAATTAAACTCTCATAAGCAAACAAAAAATCTGCATCGCCTTTGCCCCGGGTGTGGATTGAACTCACGACCTTCAGAATATGAGGCTGACGCGCTGCCTACTGCGCTACCGAGGCGGACAGAGGTCACTGGGAAACGCAACCGGGATCATTATTTCCACAAGCTAAAGGTCGAAAAAGTAAGAAATCCGAGCAACAGTCATTCATTACTGCTCTAGGCAGTGCACCCCTCACGACCTAATTAAACTCTCATAAGCAAACAAAAAATCTGCACCGCCTTTGCCCCGGGTGTGGATTGAACTAACGACCTTAAGATAATGAGACTGACGCGCTGCCTACTGCGCTACCGATGCGGACAGGGGTCACTGGGAAACGCAAACGGTATCATTAGTTCCCACAAATTAAAGGTCGAAAAAGTAAGAAAACTGAGCAACAGTCATTCATTACTGCTCCAGACAGTGATCACCTCACGACCTAATTAAACTCTCATAAGCCAACAAAACATCTGCACCCCCTTTGCCCCGGGTGAGGATCGAACTCATGACCTTCAGAATATGAGACTGACGCGCTGCCTACTGCGCTACCGAGGCGGAGAGGTGTCACTGGGAAACAGAACCGGTATCAATAGTTCCCACAATTTAAAGGCCCAAAAAGTAAGAAAACTCAGCAACAGTCATTCATTACTGCTCCAGACAGCGCACCCCTCACGACGTAATTAAATTCTCATAAGCAAACAAAAAATCTGCACCGCCTTTGCCCCGGGTGTGGATTGAACTCACGACCTTCAGATTATGAGACTGACGTGCTGCCTGCTGCGCTACCGAGGCGGATAGAGGTCAATGCGAAACGCAACCGGGATCATTAGTTCCCACAAGCTAAAGATGGAAAAAGTAAGAAAACTGAGCAACAGTCATTCATTACTGCTCCAGACAGTGCACCCCTCACGACATAATTAAACTCTCAGAAGCAAACAAAAAATCTGCACCGCGTTTGCCCCGGGTGTGGATTGAACTCACGACCTTCAGATTATGAGACTGACGCGCTGCCTACTGCGCTACCGATGCGGACAGGGCTAACTGGGAAACTCAACTGGGATCATTTGTTCCCACAAGCTAAAGATGGAAAAAGTAAGAAAACCGAGCAACAGTCATTCATTACTGCTCCAGACAGTGCACCCCTCACGGCCTAATTAAACTCTCATAAGCAAACAAAACATCTGCACTGCCTTTGCCCCGGGTTAGGATGGAATTCATGACCTTCAAATTATGAGACTGATGCGCTGCCTACTGCGTTATCGAGGCGCACAGGTGTCACTGGGACACGCAACCGGGATCATTAGTTCCCACAAATTAAAGGTCGAAAAAGTAAGAAAACTGAGCAACAGTCATTCATTACTGCTCCAGACAGCGCACCCCTCACGACCCAATTAAACTCTCATAAGAAAACAAAAAATCTGCACCGCCTTTGCCCCGGATTTGGATTGAACTCACGACCTTCAGATTTTGAGACTGACGCGCTGCCTACTGTGCTACCGAGGCGGACAGGTGTCACTGGGAAACATAATCGGTATCCATAGTTCCCACGAGTTAAAGGTCGAAAAAATAAGAAAACCGAAAAACAGTCATTCATTACTGCTCCGGAGAGTGCACCCCTCCCGGCCTAGTTAAACACTCATAAGCAAACAAAAAAACTGCACCGTCTGTGCCCGGGTAAGGATTGAACTCACGACCTTCAGATCATGAGACTGACGCGCTGCCTACTGCGCTACCGAGGCGGACAGGTGTCACTAGGAAACACAATCCGTATCAATAGTTTCCACAAGTGAAAGGTCGAAAAAATAAGAAAACCGAGCAACAGTCATTCATTTCTGTTCAAGACAGTGCACCCCTCCCGACCTAGTTAAACTCTCATAAGCAAACAAACTGCACCGCCTTTGCCCCGGGTAAGGATTGAACTCACGACCTTCAGATTATGAGACTGAAGCGCCGCCTACTGCGCTAGCGAGGCGAACAGGTGTCACTGGGAAACACAATCGGTATCAATAGTTTCCACAAGTTAAAGGTCGAAAAAGTAAGAAAACTCTGCAACAGTCATTCATTAATGCTCCAGACAGCGCACCCCTCACGACCTAATTAAACTCTCATAAGCAAACAAAAATCTGACCACCTTTGCCCCGGGGGAGGATTTAACTCACGACCTTCAGAATATGAGACTGACGCGCTGCGTACTGCGCTACCGAGGTGGACAGGGGTCAATGGGAAACACAATCGGTATCAATAGTTCCCACACAAGGTAAAAGTCGAAAAATTAAGAAAACTCAACAACAGTCATTCATTACTGCTCCAGCCAGTGCACCCCTCACGACCTAATTAAACTCTCATAAGCAAACAAAAAATCTGCAACGCCTTTGCCCCGGGTGTGGATTGAACTCACGACCTTCAGAATATGAGGCTGACGCGCTGCCTACTGCGCTACCGAGGCGGACAGAGGTCACTGGGAAATGCAACCGGGATCATTATTTCCACAAGCTAAAGGTCAAAAAGTAAGAAATCCGAGCAACAGTCATTCATTACTGCTCTAGGCAGTGCACCCCTCACGACCTAATTAAACTCTCATAAGCAAACAAAAAATCTGCACCGCCTTTGCCCCGGGTGTGGATTGAACTAACGACCTTAAGATAATGAGACTGACGGGCTGCCTACTGCGCTACCGATGCGGACAGGGGTCACTGGAAAACGCAAACGGTATCATTAGTTCCCACAAATTAAAGGTCGAAAAAGTAAGAAAACTGAGCAACAGTCATTCATTACTGCTCCAGACAGTGATCACCTCACGACCTAATTAAACTCTCATAAGCAAACAAAACATCTGCACCGCCTTTGCCCCGGGTGAGGATCGAACTCATGACCTTCAGATTATGAGACTGACGCGCTGCCTACTGCGCTACCGAGGCGGAGAGGTGTCACTGGGAAACAGAACCGGTATCAATAGTTCCCACAAGTTAAAGGCCCAAAAAGTAAGAAAACTCAGCAACAGTCATTCATTACTGCTCCAGACAGCGCACCCCTCACGACGTAATTAAATTCTCATAAGCAAACAAAAAATCTGCACCGCCTTTGCCCCGGGTGTGGATTGAACTCACGACCTTCAGATTATGAGACTGACGTGCTGCCTACTGCGCTACCGAGGCGGACAGGGGTCACTGGGAAACACAACCGGTATCAATAGTTCCCACAAGGTGAAGGTCGAAAAATTAAGAAAACTCAGCAACAGTCATTCATTACTGCTTCAGACAGTGCACCCCTCACGACCTAATTAAACTCTCATAAGCAAACAAAAAATCTGCACCGCCTTTGCCCCGGGTGTGGATTGAACTCACGACCTTCAGATTATGAGACTGACGCGCTGCCTACTGCGCTACCGAGGCGGACAGAGGTCACTGGGAAACGCAACCGGGATCATTCGTTCCCACAAGCTAAAGGTCAAAAAAGTACGAAAACCGAGCAACAGTCATTCATTACTGCTCCAGGCAGTGCACCCCTCACGACCTAATTAAACTCTCATAAGCAAACAGAAAATCTGCACCGCCTTTGCCCCGGGTGTGGATTGAACTCACGACCTTCAGATTATGAGACTGACGCGCTGCCTACTGCGCTACCGAAGCGGACAGGGGTAACTGGGAAACTCAACCGGGATCATTAGTTCCCACAAGGTAAAGATGGAAAAAGTAAGAAAACCGAGCAACAGTCATTCATTACTGCTCCAGACAGTGCACCCCTCACGGCCTAATTAAACTCTCATAAGCAAACAAAAAATCTGCACCGGCTTTGCCCCGTGTGTGGATTGAACTCACGACCTTCAGATTATGAGACTGACGTGCTGCCTACTGCGCTACCGAGGCGGACAGAGGTCAGTGGGAAACACAACCGGTATCAATTGTTCCCACAAGTTAAAGGCCGAAAAATTAAGAAAACTCAGCAACAGTCATTCATTACTGCTCCAGACAGTGCACCCCTCACGACCCAATTAAACTCTCAAAAGAAAACAAAAAATCTGCACCTCTTTTGCCCCGGGTGAGGATCGAACTCACGAGCTTCAGATTATGAGACTGACGCGCTACCTACTGCGCTACCGAAGCGGACAGTTGCCACTAGCAAACACAATCCGTATCAATAGTTCCCACAAGTGAAAGGTCGAAAAAATAAAAAAACCGAGCAACAGTCATTCATTACTGTTCCAGACAGTGCACCCCTCCCGACCTAGTTAAACAATCATAAGCAAACAAATAAACTGCACCGCCTTTGCCCCGGGTAAGGATTGAACTCACGACCTTCAGATTATGAGACTGAAGCGCCGCCTACTGCGCTAGCGAGGCGAACAGGTGTCACTGGGAAACACAATCGGTATCAATAGTTTCCACAAGTTAAAGGTCGAAAAAGTAAGAAAACTCCGCAACAGTCATTCAATACTGCTCCAGACAGCGCACCCCTCACGACCTAATTAAACTCTCATAAGCAAACAAAAATCTGACCACCTTTGGCCCGGGGGAGGATTTAACTCACGACCTTCAGAATATGAGACTGACGCGCTGCGTACTGCGCTACCGAGGTGGACAGGGGTCAATGGGAAACACAATCGGTATCAATAGTTCCCTCAAGTTAAAGGTCGTAAATGTAAGAAAACTCAGCAACAGTAATTCATTACTGCTCCAGACAGCGCACCCCTCACGACCTAATTAAACTCTCATAAGCAAACAAAAAATCTGCATCGCCTTTGCCCCGGGTGTGGATTGAACTCACGACCTTCAGATTATGAGACTGACGTGCTGCCTACTGCGCTACCGAGGCGGACAGAGGTCAGTGGGAAACACAACCGGTATCAATTGTTCTCACAAGTTAAAGGTCAAAAAAGTAAGAAAACAGAGCAACAGTCATTCATTACTGCTTCAGACAGTGCACCCCTCACGACCTAATTAAACTCTCATAAGCAAACAAAACATCTGCACTGCCTTTGCCCCGGGTTAGGATGGAATTCATGACCTTCAAATTATGAGACTGATGCGCTGCCTACTGCGTTATCGAGGCGCACAGGTGTCACTGGGACACGCAACCGGGATCATTAGTTCCCACAAATTAAAGGTCCAAAAAGTAAGAAAACCGACCAACAGTCATTCATTACTGCTCCAGACAGCGCACCCCTCACGACCCAATTAAACTCTCATAAGAAAACAAAAAATCTGCACCGCTTTTGCCTCGGGTGAGGATCGAACTCACGAGCTTCAGATTATGAGACTGACGCGCTGCCTACTGCGCTACCGAAGCGGACAGTTGTCACTAGCAAACACAATCCGTATCAATAGTTTCCACAAGTGAAAGGTCGAAAAAATAAAAAAACCGAGCAACAGTCATTCATTTCTGTTCAAGACAGTGCACCCCTCCCGACCTAGTTAAACTCTCATAAGCAAACAAACTGCACCGCCTTTGCCCCGGGTAAGGATTGAACTCACGACCTTCAGATTATGAGACTGAAGCGCCGCCTACTGCGCTAGCGAGGCGAACAGGTGTCACTGGGAAACACAATCAGTATCAATAGTTTCCACAAGTTAAAGGTCGAAAAAGTAAGAAAACTCTGCAACAGTCATTCATTAATGCTCCAGACAGCGCACCCCTCACGACCTAATTAAACTCTCATAAGCAAACAAAAATCTGACCACCTTTGCCCCGGGGGAGGATTTAACTCACGACCTTCAGAATATGAGACTGACGCGCTGCGTACTGCGCTACCGAGGTGGACAGGGGTCAATGGGAAACACAATCGGTATCAATAGTTCCCACACAAGGTAAAAGTCGAAAAATTAAGAAAACTCAGCAAAAGTCATTCATTACTGCTCCAGCCAGTGCACCCCTCACGACCTAATTAAACTCTCATAAGCAAACAAAAAATCTGCAACGCCTTTGCCCCGGGTGTGGATTGAACTCACGACCTTCAGATTATGAGGCTGACGCGCTGCCTACTGCGCTACCGAGGCGGACAGAGGTCACTGGGAAATGCAACCGGGATCATTATTTCCACAAGCTAAAGGTCGAAAAAGTAAGAAATCCGAGCAACAGTCATTCATTACTGCTCTGGGCAGTGCACCCCTCACGACCTAATTAAACTCTCATAAGCAAACAAAAAATCTGCACCGCCTTTGCCCCGGGTGTGGATTGAACTAACGACCTTAAGATAATGAGACTGACGCGCTGCCCACTGCGCTACCGATGCGGACAGGGGTCACTGGAAAACGCAAACGGTATCATTAGTTCCCACAAATTAAAGGTCGAAAAAGTAAGAAAACTGAGCAACAGTCATTCATTACTGCTCCAGACAGTGATCACCTCACGACCTAATTAAACTCTCATAAGCAAACAAAACATCTGCACCGCCTTTGCCCCGGGTGAGGATCGAACTCATGACCTTCAGATTATGAGACTGACGCGCTGCCTACTGCGCTACCGAGGCGGAGAGGTGTCACTGGGAAACAGAACCGGTATCAATAGTTCCCACAAGTTAAAGGCCCAAAAAGTAAGAAAACTCAGCAACAGTCATTCATTACTGCTCCAGACAGCGCACCCCTCACGACGTAATTAAATTCTCATAAGCAAACAAAAAATCTGCACCGCCTTTGCCCCGGGTGTGGATTGAACTCACGACCTTCAGATTATGAGACTGACGTGCTGCCTACTGCGCTACCGAGGCGGACAGGGGTCACTGGGAAACACAACCGGTATCAATAGTTCCCACAAGGTGAAGGTCGAAAAATTAAGAAAACTCAGCAACAGTCATTCATTACTGCTTCAGACAGTGCACCCCTCACGACCTAATTAAACTCTCATAAGCAAACAAAAAATCTGCACCGCCTTTGCCCCGGGTGTGGATTGAACTCACGACCTTCAGATTATGAGACTGACGCGCTGCCTACTGCGCTACCGAGGCGGACAGAGGTCACTGGGAAACGCAACCGGGATCATTAGTTCCCACAAGCTAAAGGTCAAAAAAGTACGAAAACCGAGCAACAGTCATTCATTACTGCTCCAGGCAGTGCACCCCTCACGACCTAATTAAACTCTCATAAGCAAACGAAAAATCTGCACCGCCTTTGCCCCGGGTGTGGATTGAACTCACGACCTTCAGATTATGAGACTGACGCGCTGCCTACTGCGCTACCGAAGCGGACAGGGGTAACTGGGAAACTCAACCGGGATCATTAGTTCCCACAAGGTAAAGATGGAAAAAGTAAGAAAACCGAGCAACAGTCATTCATTACTGCTCCAGACAGTGCACCCCTCACGGCCTAATTAAACTCTCATAAGCAAACAAAAAATCTGCACCGGCTTTGCCCCGTGTGTGGATTGAACTCACGACCTTCAGATTATGAGACTGACGTGCTGCCTACTGCGCTACCGAGGCGGACAGAGGTCAGTGGGAAACACAACCGGTATCAATTGTTCCCACAAGTTAAAGGCCGAAAAATTAAGAAAACTCAGCAACAGTCATTCATTACTGCTCCAGACAGTGCACCCCTCACGACCCAATTAAACTCTCAAAAGAAAACAAAAAATCTGCACCTCTTTTGCCCCGGGTGAGGATCGAACTCACGAGCTTCAGATTATGAGACTGACGCGCTACCTACTGCGCTACCGAAGCGGACAGTTGCCACTAGCAAACACAATCTGTATCAATAGTTCCCACAAGTGAAAGGTCGAAAAAATAAAAAAACCGAGCAACAGTCATTCATTACTGTTCCAGACAGTGCACCCCTCCCGACCTAGTTAAACAATCATAAGCAAACAAATAAACTGCACCGCCTTTGCCCCGGGTAAGGATTGAACTCACGACCTTCAGATTATGAGACTGAAGCGCCGCCTACTGCGCTAGCGAGGCGAACAGGTGTCACTGGGAAACACAATCGGTATCAATAGTTTCCACAAGTTAAAGGTCGAAAAAGTAAGAAAACTCCGCAACAGTCATTCAATACGGCTCCAGACAGCGCACCCCTCACGACCTAATTAAACTCTCATAAGCAAACAAAAATCTGACCACCTTTGGCCCGGGGGAGGATTTAACTCACGACCTTCAGAATATGAGACTGACGCGCTGCGTACTGCGCTACCGAGGTGGACAGGGGTCAATGGGAAACACAATCGGTATCAATAGTTCCCTCAAGTTAAAGGTCGTAAATGTAAGAAAACTCAGCAACAGTAATTCATTACTGCTCCAGACAGCGCACCCCTCACGACCTAATTAAACTCTCATAAGCAAACAAAAAATCTGCATCGCCTTTGCCCCGGGTGTGGATTGAACTCACGACCTTCAGATTATGAGACTGACGTGCTGCCTACTGCGCTACCGAGGCGGACAGAGGTCAGTGGGAAACACAACCGGTATCAATTGTTCTCACAAGTTAAAGGTCAAAAAAGTAAGAAAACAGAGCAACAGTCATTCATTACTGCTTCAGACAGTGCACCCCTCACGACCTAATTAAACTCTCATAAGCAAACAAAACATCTGCACTGCCTTTGCCCCGGGTTAGGATGGAATTCATGACCTTCAAATTATGAGACTGATGCGCTGCCTACTGCGTTATCGAGGCGCACAGGTGTCACTGGGACACGCAACCGGGATCATTAGTTCCCACAAATTAAAGGTCCAAAAAGTAAGAAAACCGACCAACAGTCATTCATTACTGCTCCAGACAGCGCACCCCTCACGACCCAATTAAACTCTCATAAGAAAACAAAAAATCTGCACCGCTTTTGCCTCGGGTGAGGATCGAACTCACGAGCTTCAGATTATGAGACTGACGCGCTGCCTACTGCGCTACCGAAGCGGACAGTTGTCACTAGCAAACACAATCCGTATCAATAGTTTCCACAAGTGAAAGGTCGAAAAAATAAAAAAACCGAGCAACAGTCATTCATTTCTGTTCAAGACAGTGCACCCCTCCCGACCTAGTTAAACTCTCATAAGCAAACAAATTGCACCGCCTTTGCCCCGGGTAAGGATTGAACTCACGACCTTCAGATTATGAGACTGAAGCGCCGCCTACTGCGCTAGCGAGGCGAACAGGTGTCACTGGGAAACACAATCAGTATCAATAGTTTCCACAAGTTAAAGGTCGAAAAAGTAAGAAAACTCTGCAACAGTCATTCATTAATGCTCCAGACAGCGCACCCCTCACGACCTAATTAAACTCTCATAAGCAAACAAAAATCTGACCACCTTTGCCCCGGGGGAGGATTTAACTCACGACCTTCAGAATATGAGACTGACGCGCTGCGTACTGCGCTACCGAGGTGGACAGGGGTCAATGGGAAACACAATCGGTATCAATAGTTCCCACACAAGGTAAAAGTCGAAAAATTAAGAAAACTCAGCAAAAGTCATTCATTACTGCTCCAGCCAGTGCACCCCTCACGACCTAATTAAACTCTCATAAGCAAACAAAAAATCTGCAACGCCTTTGCCCCGGGTGTGGATTGAACTCACGACCTTCAGATTATGAGGCTGACGCGCTGCCTACTGCGCTACCGAGGCGGACAGAGGTCACTGGGAAATGCAACCGGGATCATTATTTCCACAAGCTAAAGGTCGAAAAAGTAAGAAATCCGAGCAACAGTCATTCATTACTGCTCTGGGCAGTGCACCCCTCACGACCTAATTAAACTCTCATAAGCAAACAAAAAATCTGCACCGCCTTTGCCCCGGGTGTGGATTGAACTAACGACCTTAAGATAATGAGACTGACGCGCTGCCCACTGCGCTACCGATGCGGACAGGGGTCACTGGAAAACGCAAACGGTATCATTAGTTCCCACAAATTAAAGGTCGAAAAAGTAAGAAAACTGAGCAACAGTCATTCATTACTGCTCCAGACAGTGATCACCTCACGACCTAATTAATCTCTCATAAGCAAACAAAACATCTGCACCGCCTTTGCCCCGGGTGAGGATCGAACTCATGACCTTCAGATTATGAGACTGACGCGCTGCCTACTGCGCTACCGAGGCGGAGAGGTGTCACTGGGAAACAGAACCGGTATCAATAGTTCCCACAAGTTAAAGGCCCAAAAAGTAAGAAAACTCAGCAACAGTCATTCATTACTGCTCCAGACAGCGCACCCCTCACGACGTAATTAAATTCTCATAAGCAAACAAAAAATCTGCACCGCCTTTGCCCCGGGTGTGGATTGAACTCACGACCTTCAGATTATGAGACTAACGTGCTGCCTACTGCGCTACCGAGGCGGACAGGGGTCACTGGGAAACACAACCGGTATCAATAGTTCCCACAAGGTGAAGGTCGAAAAATTAAGAAAACTCAGCAACAGTCATTCATTACTGCTTCAGACAGTGCACCCCTCACGACCTAATTAAACTCTCATAAGCAAACAAAAAATCTGCACCGCCTTTGCCCCGGGTGTGGATTGAACTCACGACCTTCAGATTATGAGACTGACGCGCTGCCTACTGCGCTACCGAGGCGGACAGAGGTCACTGGGAAACGCAACCGGGATCATTAGTTCCCACAAGCTAAAGGTCAAAAAAGTACGAAAACCGAGCAACAGTCATTCATTACTGCTCCAGGCAGTGCACCCCTCACGACCTAATTAAACTCTCATAAGCAAACAAAAAATCTGCACCGCCTTTGCCCCGGGTGTGGATTGAACTCACGACCTTCAGATTATGAGACTGACGCGCTGCCTACGGCGCTACCGAAGCGGACAGGGGTAACTGGGAAACTCAACCGGGATCATTAGTTCCCACAAGCTAAAGATAGAAAAAGTAAGAAAACCGAGCAACAGTCATTCATTACTGCTCCAGACAGTGCACCCCTCACGGCCTAATTAAACTCTCATAAGCAAACAAAAAATCTGCACCGGCTTTGCCCCGTGTGTGGATTGAACTCACGACCTTCAGATTATGAGACTACGTGCTGCCTACTGCGCTACCGAGGCGGACAGAGGTCAGTGGGAAACACAACCGGTATCAATTGTTCCCACAAGTTAAAGGCCGAAAAATAAGAAAACTCAGCAACAGTCATTCATTACTGCTCCAGACAGTGCACCCCTCACGACCCAATTAAACTCTCAAAAGAAAACAAAAAATCTGCACCTCTTTTGCCCCGGGTGAGGATCGAACTCACGAGCTTCAGATTATGAGACTGACGCGCTACCTACTGCGCTACCGAAGCGGACAGTTGCCACTAGCAAACACAATCCGTATCAATAGTTCCCACAAGTGAAAGGTCGAAAAAATAAGAAAACCGAGCAACAGTCATTCATTACTGTTCCAGACAGTGCACCCCTCCCGACCTAGTTAAACTCTCATAAGCAAACAAATAAACTGCACCGCCTTTGCCCCGGGTAAGGATTGAACTCACGACCTTCAGATTATGAGACTGACGCTGTGTCTCCTGCGCTACCGAGGCGGACAGGTGTCACTGGGAAACACAACCAGTATCAATAGTTCCCACAGGTTAAACGTCGAAAAATTAAGAAAACTCAGCAACAATCATTCATTAATGCTCCAGACAGCGCAGCTCTCACGACCCAATTAAACTCTCATAAGCAAACAAAAAATCTGCACCACCTTTGCCCCGGGTGAGGATTGAAGTCACAACCTTCAGATTATGAGACTGACGCGCTGCCTACTGCACTACCGAGGCGGAGAGGGGTCACTGGGAAACGCAAACGGTATCATTAGTTCCCACAAATTAAAGGTCGAAAAACTAAGAAAACTGAGCAACAGTCATTCATTACTGCTCCAGACAGTGATCACCTCACGACCTAATTAAACTATCATAAGCAAACAAAACATCTGCACCGCCTTTGCCCCGGGTGAGGATCGAACTCACGACCTTCAGATTATGAGACTGACGCACTGCCTACTGCGCTACCGAGGCGGACAGCGGTCACTGGGAAACGCAACCACAATCATTAGTTCCCACAAACTAAAGGTCAAAAAATTAAGAAAACAGAGCAACAGTCATTCATTACTGCTTCAGACAGTGCACCCCTCACGACCTAATTAAACTCTCATAAGCAAACAAAACATCTGCACTGCCTTTGCCCCGGGTTAGGATAGAATTCATGACCTTCAAATTATGAGACTGATGCGCTGCCTACTGCGTTATCGAGGCGGACAGGTGTCACTGGGACACGCAACCGGGATCATTAGTTCCCACAAATTAAAGGTCGAAAAAGTAAGAAAACCGACCAACAGTCATTCATTACTGCTCCAGACAGCGCACCCCTCACGACCCAATTAAACTCTCATAAGAAAACAAAAAATCTGCACCGCTTTTGCCCCGGGTGAGGATCGAACTCACGAGCTTCAGATTATGAGACTGACGCGCTGCCTACTGCGCTACCGAAGCGGACAGTTGTCACTAGCAAACACAATCCGTATCAATAGTTTCCACAAGTGAAAGGTCGAAAAAATAAGAAAACTGAGCAACAGTCATTCATTTCTGTTCCAGACAGTGCACCCCTCCCGACCTAGTTAAACTCTCATAAGCAAACAAATAAACTGCACCGCCTTTGCCCCGGGTAAGGATTGAACTCACGACCTTCAGATTATGAGACTGAAGCGCCGCCTACTGCGCTAGCGAGGCGAACAGGTGTCACTGGGAAACACAATCGGTATCAATAGTTTCCACAAGTTAAAGGTCGAAAAAGTAAGAAAACTCCGCAACAGTCATTCATTACTGCTCAAGACAGCGCACCCCTCACGACCTAATTAAACTCTCATAAGCAAACAAAAATCTGACCACCTTTGCCCCGGGGGAGGATTTAACTCACGACCTTCAGAATATGAGACTGACGCGCTGCGTACTGCGCTACCGAGGTGGACAGGGGTCAATGGGAAACACAATCGGTATCAATAGTTCCCACACAAGGTAAAAGTCGAAAAATTAAGAAAACTCAGCAACAGTCATTCATTACTGCTCCAGCCAGTGCACCCCTCACGACCTAATTAAACTCTCATAAGCAAACAAAAAATCTGCAACGCCTTAGCCCCGGGTGTGGATTGAACTCACGACCTTCAGATTATGAGGCTGACGCGCTGCCTACTGCGCTACCGAGGCGGACAGGGGTCACTGGGAAACGCAACCGGGATCATTAGTTCCACAAGCTAAAGGTCGAAAAAGTAAGAAATCCGAGCAACAGTCATTCATTACTGCTCTAGGCAGTGCACCCCTCACGACCTAATTAAACTCTCATAAGCAAACGAAAAATCTGCACCGCCTTTGCCCCGGGTGTGGATTGAACTCACGACCTTAAGATTGTGAGACTGACGCGCTGCCTACTGCGCTACCGATGCGGACAGGGGTAACTGGGAAACGCAACCGGGATCATTAGTTCCCACAAGCTAAAGATGGAAAAAGTAAGAAAACCGAGCAACAGTCATTCATTACTGCTCCAGACAGTGCACCCCTCACGACCTAATTAAACTCTCATAAGCAAACAAAAAATCTGCACCGCCTTTGCCGCGGGTGTGGATTGAACTCACGACCTTCAGATTATGAGACTGACGTGCTGCCTACTGCGCTACCGAGGCGGACAGGGGTCACTGGGAAACACAACCGGTATCAATAGTTCCCACAAGTTAAAGGTCGAAAAATTAAGAAAACTCAGCAACAGTCATTCCTTACTGCTCCAGACAGTGCGCCCCTCACGACCTAATTAAACTCTCATAAGCAAACAAAAAATCTGCACCGCCTTTGCCCCGGGTGTGGATTGAACTCACGACCTTCAGATTATGAGACTGACGCGCTGTCTACTGCGCTACCGATGCGGACAAGGGTAACTGGGAAACGCAACCGGGATCATAAGTTCCCACAAGCTAAAGGTCGAAAAAGAAAGAAAACCGAGCAACAGTCATTCATTACTGCTCCAAACAGTGCACCCCTCACGACCTATATAAACTCTCATAAGCAAACAAAAAATCTGCACCGCATTTGCCCCGGGTGTGGATTGAACTCACGACCTACATAATATGAGACTGACGCGCTGCCTACTGCACTACCGAGGCGGAGAGGGGTCACTGGGAAACGCAAACGGTATCATTTGTTCCCACAAATTAAAGGTCGAAAAAGTAAGAAAACTGAGCAACAGTCATTCATTACTGCTCCAGACAGTGATCACCTCACGACCTAATTAAACTATCATAAGCAAACAAAACATCTGCACCGCCTTTGCCCCGGGTGAGGATCGAACTCACGACCTTCAGATTATGAGACTGACGCACTGCCTACTGCGCTACCGAGGCGGACAGGGGTCACTGGGAAACGCAACCACAATCATTAGTTCCCACAAACAAAAGTCAAAAAAGTAAGAAAACAGAGCAACAGTCATTCATTACTGCTTCAGACAGTGCACCCCTCACGACCTAATTAAACTCTCATAAGCAAACAAAACATCTGCACTGCCTTTGCCCCGGGTTAGGATGGAATTCATGACCTTCAAATTATGAGACTGATGCGCTGCCTACTGCGTTATCGAGGCGGACAGGTGTCACTGGGACACGCAACCGGGATCATTAGTTCCCACAAAAAAAGGTCGAAAAAGTAAGAAAACCGACCAACAGTCATTCATTACTACTCCAGACAGCGCACCCCTCACGACCTAATTAAACTCTCATAAGAAAACAACAAATCTGCACCGCTTTTGCCCCGGGTGAGGATCGAACTCACGAGCTTCAGATTATGAGACTGACGCGCTGCCTACTGCGCTACCGAAGCGGACAGTTGTCACTAGCAAACACAATCCGTATCAATAGTTTCCACAAGTTAAAGGTCGAAAAAGTAAGAAAACTCCGCAACAGTCATTCATTACTGCTCCAGACAGCGCACCCCTCACGACCTAATTAAACTCTCATAAGCAAACCAAAATCTGACCACCTTTGCCCCGGGGGAGGATTTAACTCACGACCTTCAGAATATGAGACTGACGCGCTGCGTACTGCGCTACCGAAGTGGACAGGGGTCAATGGGAAACACAATCGGTAACAATAGTTCCCACACAAGGTAAAAGTCGAAAAATTAAGAAAACTCAGCAACAGTCATTCATTACTGCTCCAGCCAGTGCACCCCTCACGACCTAATTAAACTCTCATAAGCAAACAAAAAATCTGCAACGCCTTTGCCCCGGGTGTGGATTGAACTCACGACCTTCAGATTATGAGGCTGACGCCCTGCCTACTGCGCTATCGAGGCGGACAGGGGTCACTGGGAAACGCAACCGGGATCATTAGTTCCACAAGCTAAAGTTCGAAAAAGTAAGAAATCCGAGCAACAGTCATTCATTACTGCTCTAGGCAGTGCACCCCTCACGACCTAATTAAACTCTCATAAGCAAACAAAAAATCTGCACCGCCTTTGCCCCGGGTGTGGATTGAACTCACGACCTTAAGATTGTAAGACTGACGCGCTGCCTACTGCGCTACCGATGCGGACAGGGGTAACTGGGAAACGCAACCGGGATCATTAGTTCCCACAAGCTAAAGATGGAAAAAGTAAGAAAACCGAGCAACAGTCATTCATTACTGCTCCAGACAGTGCACCCCTCACGACCTAATTAAACTCTCATAAGCAAACAAAAAATCTGCACCGCCTTTGCCCCGGGTGTGGATTGAACTCACGACCTTCAGATTATGAGACTGACGTGCTGCCTACAGCGCTACCGAGGCGGACAGGGGTCACTGGGAAACACAACCGGTATCAATAGTTCCCACAAGTTAAAGGTCGGAAAATTAAGAAAACTCAGCAACAGTCATTCATTACTGCTCCAGACAGTGCGCCCCTCACGACTTAATTAAACTCTCATAAGGAAACAAAAAATCTGCACCGCCTTTGCCCCGGGTGTGGATTGAACTCACGACCTTCAGATTATGAGACTGACGCGCTGTCTACTGCGCTACCGATGCGGACAAGGGTCACTGGGAAACGCAACCGGGACCATAAGTTCCCACAAGCTAAAGGTCGAAAAAGTAAGAAAACCGAGCAACAGTCATTCATTACTGCTCCAGGCAGTGCACCCCTCACGACCTATATAAACTCTCATAAGCAAACAAAAAATCTGCACCGCATTTGCCCCGGGTGTGGATTGAACTCACGACCTACATATTATGAGACTGAACCGCTGCCTAATGCACTACCGAGGCGGAGAGGGGTCACTGGGAAACGCAACCGGTATCATTAGTTCCCACAAATTAAAGGTCGAAAAAGTAAGAAAACAGAGAGACAGTCATTCATTACTGCTCCAGACAGTGCACCCCTCACGACCTAATTAAACTCTCATAAGCAAACAAAAAATCTGCACCGCCTTTGCGCCGGTTGTGGATTGAACTCACGACCTTCAGATTATGAGACTGACGCGCTGCCTACTGCGCTACCGAGGCGGATAGAGGTCACTGGGAAACGCAACCGGGATCATCAGTTCCCACAAGCTAAAGGTCGAAAAAGTACGAAAACCGAGCAACAGTCATTCATTACTGCTCCAGGCAGTGCACCCCTCACGACCTAATTACACTCTCATAAGCAAACAAAAAATCTGCACCGCCCTTGCCCCAGGTGTGGATTGAACTCACGACCTTCAGATTATGAGACTGACGCGCCGCCTACTGTGCTACCGATGCGGACAGGGCTAATTGGGAAACTCAACCGGGATCATTAGTTCCCACAAGCTAAAGATGGAAAAAGTAAGAAAACCGAGCAACAGTCATTCATTACTGCTCCAGACAGTGCACCCCTCACGGCCTAATTAAACTCTCATAAGCAAACAAAAAATCTGCACCGCCTTTGCCCCGGGTGTGGATTGAACTCACGACCTTCAGATTATGAGACTGACGTGCTGCCTACTGCGCTACCGAGGCGGACAGAGGTCAGTGGGAAACACAACCGGTATCAATTGTTCCCACAAGTTAAAGGCCGAAAAATTAAGAAAACTCAGCAACAGTCATTCATTACTGCTCCAGACAGTGCACCCCTCAAGACCTAATTAAACTTTCATAAGCAAACAAAAAATCTGCACCGCCTTTGCCCCGGGTGTGGATTGAACTCACGACCTACATATTATGAGACTGACCCGCTGCCTACTGCGCTACCGAGGCAGACAGGCGTCACTGGGAAACACAACCAGTATCAATAGTTCCCACAGGTTAAACGTCGAAAAATTAAGAAAACTCAGCAACAATCATTCATTAATGCTCCAGACAGCGCAGCTCTCACGACCCAATTAAACTCTCATAAGCAAACAAAAAATCTGCACCACCTTTGCCCCGGGTTAGGATTGAAGTCACAACCTTCAGATTATGAGACTGACGCGCTGCCTACTGCACTACCGAGGCGGAGAGGGGTCACTGGGAAACGCAAACGGTATCATTAGTTCCCACAAATTAAAGGTCGAAAAAGTAAGAAAACTGAGCAACAGTCATTCATTACTGCTCCAGACAGTGATCACCTCACGACCTAATTAAACTATCATAAGCAAACAAAACATCTGCACTGCCTTTGCCCCGGGTTAGGATGGAATTCATGACCTTCAAATTATGAGACTGATGCGCTGCCTACTGCGTTATCGAGGCGGACAGGTGTCACTGGGACACGCAACCGGGATCATTAGTTCCCACAAATTAAAGGTCGAAAAAGTAAGAAAACCGAGCAACAGTCATTCATTACTGCTCCAGACAGCGCACCCCTCATGACCCAATTAAACTCTCATAAGAAAACAAAATATCTGCACCGCTTTTGCCCCGGGTGAGGATCGAACTCACGAGCTTCAGATTATGAGACTGACGCGCTGCCTACTGCGCTACCGAAGCGGACAGTTGTCACTAGCAAACACAATCCGTATCAATAGTTTCCACAAGTGAAAGGTCGAAAAAATAAGAAAACCGAGCAACAGTCATTCATTTCTGTTCCAGACAGTGCACCCCTCCCGACCTAGTTAAACTCTCATAAGCAAACAAACTGCACCGCCTTTGCCCCGGGTAAGGATTGAACTCACGACCTTCAGATTATGAGACTGAAGCGCCGCCTACTGCGCTAGCGAGGCGAACAGTTGTCACTAGGAAACACAATCGGTATCAATAGTCTCCACAAGGTAAAGGTCGAAAAAGTAAGAAAACTCCGCAACAGTCATTCATTACTGCTCCAGACTGCGCACCCCTCACGACCTAATTAAACTCTCATAAGCAAACAAAAATCTGACCACCTTTGCCCCGGGGGAGGATTTAACTCACGACCTTCAGAATATGAGACTGACGCGCTGCGTACTGCGCTACCGAGGTGGACAGGGGTCAATGGGAAACACAATCGGTATCAATCGTTCCCACAAGTAAAGGTCGAAAATTAAGAAAACTCAGCAACAGTCATTCATTACTGCTCCAGACAGCGAACTCCTCACAACCTAATTAAACTCTCATAAGCAAACAAAAAATATGCACCGCCATTGGCCCGGGTGAGGATTGAACTCACGACCTTTAGATTATGAGACTGACGCGCCGCCTACTTCGCTACCGAGGCGGGCAGGTGTCACTGGGAAACACAATCGGTATCAATAGTTCCCACAAGTTAAAGGTCAGAAAAGTAAAAAAACCGAGCAACAGTCATTCGTTACTTCTCCAGACAGTGCACCCCTCACGACCTAATTAAACTCTCATAAGCAAACAAAAAATCTGCACCGCCTTTGCCCCGGGTGTGGATTGAACTCACGACCTTCAGATTATGAGACTGACGCGCTGCCTACTGCTCTACCGAGGCGGACAGAGGACACTGGGAAACGCAACCGGGATCATTAGTTCCCACAAGCTAAAGGTCGAAAAATTAAGAAAACCGAGCAACAGTAATTCATTACTGCTCCAGATAGTGCACCCCTCACGACCTAATTAAACTCTCATAAGCAAACAAAAAATCTGCACTGCCTTTCGCCCGGGTGTGGATTGAACTCACGACCTTCAGATTATGAGACTGACGCGCTGCCTACTGCGCTACCGATGCGGACAGGGGTAACTGGGAAACGCAACCGGGATCATTAGTTCCCACAAGCTAAAGATGGAAAAAGTAAGAAAACCGAGCAACAGTCATTCATTACTGCTCCAGACAGTGCACCCCTTACGACCTAATTGAACTCTCATAAGCAAACAAAAAATCTGCACCGCCTTTGCCCCGGGTGCGGATTGAACTCACGACCTACATATTATGAGACTGAACCGCTGCCTACTGCGCTACCGAGGCAGACAGGCGTCACTGGGAAACACAACCGGTATCAATAGTTCCCACAAGTTAAAGGTCGAAAAATTAAGAAAACTCAGCAACAGTAATTCATTACTGCTCCAGGCAGTGCACCCCTCACGACCTAATTAAACTCTCATAAGCAAACAAAAAATCTGCACCGCCTTTGCCCCGGGTGTGGATTGAACTCACGACCTTCAGATTATGAGACTGACGCGCTGCCTACTGCGCTACCGATGCGGACAGGGAAAACTGGGACACGCAACTGGGATCATTAGTTCCCACAAATTAAAGGTCGAAAAAGTAAGAAAACTCAGCAACAGTCATTCATTACTGCTCCAGACAGTGCACCCCTCACGACCTAATTAAACTCTCATAAGCAAACGAAAAATCTGCCCCGCCTTTGCCCCAGGTGTGGATTGAACTCACGACCTTCAGATTCTGAGACTGACGCGCTGCCTACTGTGCTACCGAGGTGGACAGGTGTCACTGGGAAACATAATCGGTATCAATAGTTCCCACGAGTTAAAGGTCGGAAAAATAAAAAAACTGACAAACAATCATTCATTACTGCTCCAATCAGTGCACCCCTCACGACCTAATTAAACTCTCATAAGCAAACAAAACATCTGCACTGCCTTTGCCCCGGGTTAGGATGGAATTCATGACGTTCAAATTATGAGACTGATGCGCTGCCTACTGCGTTATTTGAGGCGGACAGGTGTCACTGGGACACGCAACCGGGATCAATAGTTCCCACAAGTTAAAGGTCGAAAAATTAAGAAAACTCAGCAACAGTCATTCATTACTGCTCCAGACAGTGCGCCCCTCACGACCTAATTAAATTCTCATAAGCAAACAAAAAATCTGCACCGCCTTTGCCCCGGGTGTGGATTGAGCTCACGACCTTCAGATTATGAGACTGACGCGCTGTCTACTGCGCTACCGATGCGGACAAGGGTAACTGGGAAACGCAACCGGGATCATAAGTTCCCACAAGCTAAAGGTCGAAAAAGTAAGAAAAACGAGCAACAGTCATTCATTACTGCTCCAGACAGTGCACCCCTCACGACCTATATAAACTCTCATATGCAAACAAAAAATCTGCACCGCATTTGCCCCGGGTGTGGATTGAACTCACGACCTACATATTATGAGACTGACCCGCTGCCTAATGCACTACCGAGGCGGAGAGGGGTCACTGGGAAACGCAACCGGTATCATTAGTTCCCACAAATAAAAGGTCGAAAAAGTAAGAAAACAGAGCAACAGTCATTCATTACTGCTCCAGACAGCGCACCCCTCACGACCTAAATAAACTCTCATAAGCAAACAAAAATCTGACCACCTTTGCCCCGGAGGAGGATTTAACTAACGACTTTCAGATTTTGAGACTGACGCGCTGCCCACTGCGCTACCGAGGCGGACTGAGGTAACTGCGAAATGCAACCGGTTTCCATAGTTCACACAAAAAAAAGGTCGAAAAAGAAAGAAAACCGAGCCACAGTCATTCATTACTGCTCCAGACAGTGCACCCCTCACGACATAATTAAACTCTCATAAGCAAACAAAAAAAACTGCACCGCCATTGGCCCGGGTGAGGATTGAACTCACGACCTTCAGATTATGAGACTGTCGCGCCGCCTACTGCGCTACCGAGGCGGGCAGGTGTCACTGGGAAACAGAATCGGTATCAATCGTTCCCACAAGTTAAAGGTCAGAAAAGTAAAAAAACCGAGCAACAGCCATTCGTTACTTCTCCAGACAGTGCACCCTCACGACCTAATTAAACTCTCATAAGCAAACAAAAAATCTGCACCGCTTTTTCCCCGGGTGTGGATTGAACTCACGACCTTCAGAATATGAGACTGACGCGCTGCGTACTGCGCTACCGAGGTGGAGAGGGGTCAATGGGAAACACAATCGGTATCAATCGTTCCCACAAGTAAAGGTCGAAAATTAAGAAAACTCAGCAACAGTCATTCATCACTGCTCCAGACAGCGCACTCCTCACAACCTACTTAAACTCTCATAAGCAAACAAAAAATATGCTCCGCCTTTGCCCCGGGTGAGGATTGAACTCATGACCTTCAGATTATGAGACTGACGCGCTGCCTACTGCGCTACCGAGGCGCACAGTTGTCACTAGCAAACACAATCGGTATTAATAGTTCCCACAAGTGAAAGGTCGAAAAAATAAGAAAACCGAGCAACAGTCATTTATTACTGCTCCAGACAGTGCACCCCTCCCGACCTAGTTAAACTCTCATAAGCAAACAAATAAACTGCACCGCCTTTGCCCCGGGTAAGGATTGAACTCACGACCTTCAGATTATGAGACTGAAGCGCCGCCTAGTGTGCTACCGAGGTGCACAGGTGTCACTGGGAAACACAATCGGTATCAATAGTTCTCACAATTTAAAGGTCAAAGAAGTAAGAAAACCGAGCAACAGTCATTCGTTACTGCTCCAGACAGTGCACCCCTCACGACCTAATTAAACTCGCATAAGCAAACAAAAAATCTGCACCGCCTTTGCCCCGGGTGTGGATTGAACTCACGACCTTCAGAATATAAGACTGACACGCCGCTTACTGCGCTACCGAGGCGGACAGAGGTCAGTGGGAAACATAACCGTTATTAATAGTTCCCACAAGTTAACGGTCGAAAAATTAAGAAAACTCAGCACCAGTCATTCATTACTGCTACAGACAGCGAACCCCTCACGACCTAATTAAACTCTCATAAGCAAACAAAAAATCTGCACCGCCTTTGCCCCGGGTGTGGATTGAACTCACGACCTACATATTATGAGACTGACTCGCTGCCTACTGCGCTACCGAGGCAGACAGACGTCACTGGGAAACACAACCGGTATCAATAGTTCCCACAAGTTAAAGGTCGAAAAATTAAGAAAACTCAGCAACAGTAATTCATTACTGCTCCAGGCAGTGCACCCCTCACGACCTAATTAAACTCTCATAAGCAAACAAAAAATCTGCACCGCCTTTGCCCCGGGTGTGGATTGAACTCACGACCTTCAGATTATGAGACTGACGCGCTGCCTACTGCGCTACCGATGCGGACAGCGAAAACTGGGACACGCAACCGGGATCATTAGTTCCCACAAATTAAAGGTCGAAAAAGTAAGAAAACTCAGCAACAGTCATTCATTACTGCTCCAGACAGTGCACCCCTCACGACCTAATTAAACTCTCATAAGCAAACGAAAAATCTGCCCCGCCTTTGCCCCAGGTGTGGATTGAACTCACGACCTTCAGATTCTGAGACTGACGCGCTGCCTACTGTGCTACCGAGGTGGACAGGTGTCACTGGGAAACATAATCGGTATCAATTGTTCCCACGAGTTAAAGGTCGGAAAAATAAAAAAACTGAGAAACAGTCATTCATTACTGCTCCAATCAGTGCATCCCTCACGACCTAATTAAACTCTCATAAGCAATCAAAGCATCTGCACTGCCTTTGCCCCGGGTTAGGATGGAATTCATAACGTTCAAATTATGAGACTGATGCGCTGCCTACTGCGTTATTTGAGGCGGACAGGTGTCACTGGGACACGCAACCGGGATCAATAGTTCCCACAAGTTAAAGGTCAAAAAATTAAGAAAACTCAGCAACAATCATTCATTACTGCTCCAGACAGTGCGCCCCTCACGACCTAATTAAACTTTCATAAGCAAACAAAAAATCTGCACTGCCTTTGCCCCGGGTGTGGATTTAACTCACGACCTTCAGATTATGAGACTGACGCGCTGTCTACTGCGCTACCGATGCGGACAAGGGTAACTGGGAAACGCAACCGGGATCATAAGTTCCCACAAGCTAAAGGTCGAAAAAGTAAGAAAAACGAGCAACAGTCATTCATTACTGCTCCAGACAGTGCACCCCTCACGACCTATATAAACTCTCATATGCAAACAAAAAATCTGCACCGCATTTGCCCCGGGTGTGGATTGAACTCACGACCTACATATTATGAGACTGACCCGCTGCCTAATGCACTACCGAGGCGGAGAGGGGTCACTGGGAAACGCAACCGGTATCATTAGTTCCCACAAATTAAAGGTCGAAAAAGTAAGAAAACAGAGCAACAGTCATTCATTACTGCTCCAGACAGCGCACCCCTCACGACCTAAATAAACTCTCATAAGCAAACAAAAATCTGACCACCTTTGCCCCGGAGGAGGATTTAACTCACGACTTTCAGATTTTGAGACTGACGCGCTGCCCACTGCGCTACCGAGGCGGACTGGGGTAACTGCGAAATGCAACCGGTATCCATAGTTCACACAAATTAAAGGTCGCAAAAGAAAGAAAACCGAGCCACAGTCATTCATTACTGCTCCAGACAGTGCACCCCTCACGACATAATTAAACTCTCATAAGCAAACAAAAAAAACTGCACCGCCATTGGCCCGGGTGAGGATTGAACTCACGACCTTCAGATTATGAGACTGACGCGCCGCCTACTGCGCTACCGAGGCGGGCAGGTGTCACTGGGAAACAGAATCGGTATCAATCGTTCCCACAAGTTAAAGGTCAGAAAAGTAAAAAAACCGAGCAACAGCCATTCGTTACTTCTCCAGACAGTGCACCCTCACGACCTAAATAAACTCTCATAAGCAAACAAAAAATCTGCACCGCTTTTTCCCCGGGTGTGGATTGAACTCACGACCTTCACAATATGAGACTGACGCGCTGCGTACTGCGCTACCGAGGTGGAGAGGGGTCAATGGGAAACACAATCGGTATCAATCGTTCCCACAAGTAAAGGTCGAAAAGAAGAAAACTCAGCAACAGTCATTCATTACTGCTCCAGACAGCGCACTCCCCACAACCTACTTAAACTCTCATAAGCAAACAAAAAATATGCTCCGCCTTTGCCCCGGGTGAGGATTGAACTCACGACCCTCAGATTATGAGACTGACGCGCTGCCTACTGCGCTACCGAGGCGCACAGTTGTCACTAGCAAACACAATCGGTATCAATAGTTCCCACAAGTGAAAGGTCGAAAAAATAAGAAAACCGAGCAACAGTCATTTATTACTGCTCCAGACAGTGCACCCCTCCCGACCTATTTAAACTCTCATAAGCAAACAAATAAACTGCACCGCCTTTGCCCCGGGTAAGGATTGAACTCACGACCTTCAGATTATGAGACTGACACGCCGCTTACTGCGCTACCGAGGCGGACAGAGGTCAGTGGGAAACATAACCGTTATTAATAGTTCCCACAAGTTAACGGTCGAAAAATTAAGAAAACTCAGCACCAGTCATTCATTACTGCTACAGACAGCGCACCCCTCACGACCTAATTAAACTCCCATAAGCAAACAAAAAATCTGCACCGCCTTTGCCCCGGGTGTGGATTGAACTCACGACCTTCAGATTATGAGACTGACGCGCTGCCTACTGCGCTACCGATGCGGACAGAGGACACTGGGAAACGCAACCGGGATCATTAGTTCCCACAAGCTAAAGGTCGAAAAGTAAGAAAACCGAGCAACAGTCATTCGTTACTGCTCCAGGCAGTGCACCCCTCACGACCTAATTAAACTCTCATAAGCAAACAAAAAATCTGCACCGCCTTTTCCCCGTGTGTGGATTGAACTCACGACCTTCAGATTATGAGACTGACGCGCTGCCTACTGCGCTACTGATGCGGACAGGGGTAACTGGGAAACGCAACCGGCATCATTAGTTCCCACAAGCTAAAGGTCGAAAAAGTAAGAAAACAGAGCAACAGTCATTCATTACTGCTCCAGACAGTGCACCCCTCACGACCTAATTAAACTCTCATAAGCAAACAAAAAATCTGCACCCATTTGCCCCGGGTGTGGATTGAACTCACGACCTACATATTATGAGACTGACCCGCTGCCTACTGCGCTACCGAGGCAGACAGGCGTCACTGGGAAACACAACTGGTATCAATAGTTCCCACAAGTTAAAGGTCAATAAATTAAGAAAACTCAGCAACAGTCATTCATTAATGCTCCAGACAGCGCAGCTTTCACGACCCAATTAAACTCTCATAGGCAAACAAAAAATCTGCACCGCTTTTTCCCCGGGTGTGGATTGAACTCACGACCTTCAGAATATGAGACTGACGCGCTGCGTACTGCGCTACCGAGGTGGACAGGGGTCAATGGGAAACACAATCGGTATCAATCGTTCCCAGAAGTAAAGGTCGAAAATTAAGAAAACTCAGCAACAGTCATTCATTACTGCTCGAGACAGCGCACTCCTCACCACCTACTTAAACTCTCATAAGCAAACAAAAAATATGCTCCGCCTTTGCCCCGGGTGAGGATTGAACTCACGACCTTCAGATTATGAGACTGACGCGCTGCCTACTGCGCTACCGAGGCGCACATTTGTCACTAGCAAACACAATCTGTATGAATAGTTCCCACAAGTGAAAGGTAAAAAAAATAAGAAAACCGAGCAACAGTCATTTATTACTGCTCCAGACAGTGCACCCCTCCCGACCTAGTTAAACTCTCATAAGCAAACAAATAAACTGCACCGCCTTTGCCCCGGGTAAGGATTGAACTCACGACCTTCAGATTATAAGACTGACGTGCTGCCTACTGCACTACCGAGGCGGAGAGGGGTCACTGGGAAACGCAACCGGTATCATTAGTTCCCACAAATTAAAGGTCGAAAAAGTAAGAAAACCGAGCAACAGTCATTTATTACTGCTCCAGACAGTGCACCCCTCCCGACCTAGTTAAACTCTCATAAGCAAACAAATAAACTGCACCGCCTTTGCCCCGGGTAAGGATTGAACTCACGACCTTCAGATTATGAGACTGAAGCGCCGCCTACTGTGCTACCGAGGTGGACAGGTGTCACTGGGAAACACAATCGGTATCAATAGTTCTCACAATTTAAAGGTCAAAGAAGTAAGAAAACCGAGCAACAGTCATTCGTTACTGTTCAGACAGTGCACCCCTCACTACCTAATTAAACTCTCTTAAGCAAACGAAAAACCTGCACCACCTTTGCCCCAGGTGAGGATTGAACTCACGACCTTCAGATTATGGGACTGACGCGCCGCCTACTGCGCTAGCGAGGCGAACAGGTGTCACTGGGAAACACAATCGGTATCAGTAGTTCCCACAAGTTAAAGGTCAGAAAAGTAAAAAAACGAGCAACAGTCGTTCGTTACTGCTCCAGACAGTGCACCCCTCACGACCTAATTAAACTCGCATAAGCAAACAAAAAATCTGCACCGCCTTTGCCCCGGGTGTGGATTGAACTCACGACCTTCAGAATATGAGACTGACACGCTGCCTACTGCGCTATTGATGCGGAAAGGGGTAACTGGGAAACGCAACCGGCATCATTAGTTCCCAGAAGCTAAAGGTCGAAAAAGTAAGAAAACAGAGCAACAGTCATTCATTACTGCTCCAGACAGTGCACCCCTCACGACCTAATTAAACTCTCATAAGCAAACAAAAAATCTGCACCCATTTGCCCCGGGTGTGGATTGAACTCACGACCTACATATTATGAGACTGACCCGCTGCCTACTGCGCTACCGAGGCAGACAGGCGTCACTGGGAAACACAACTGGTATCAATAGTTCCCACAAGTTAAAGGTCAATAAATTTGGAAAACTCAGCAACAGTCATTCATTAATGCTCCAGACAGCGCAGCGTTCACGACCCAATTAAACTCTCATAGGCAAACAAAAAATCTGCACCACCTTTGCCCCGGGTGAGGATTGAAGTCACGACCTTTAGATTATGAGACTGACGCGCTGCCTACTGCACTACCGAGGCGGAGAGGGGTCACTGGGAAACGCAACCGGTATCATTAGTTCCCACAAATTAAAGGTCGAAAAAGTAACAAAACTGAGCAACAGTCATTCATTACTGCTCCAGACAGTGATCACCTCACGACCTAATTAAACTCTCATAAGCAAACAAAAAATATGCTCCGCCTTTGCCCCGGGTGAGGATTGAACTCACGACCTTCAGATTATGAGACTGACGCGCTGCCTACTGCGCCACCGAGGCGCACAGTTGTCACTAGCAAACACAATCGGTATCAATAGTTCCCACAAGTGAAAGGTCGAAAAAATAAGAAAACCGAGCAACAGTCATTCATTACTGCTCCAGACAGTGCACCCCTCCCGACCTAGTTAAACTCTCATAAGCAAACAAATAAACTGCACCGCCTTTGCCCCGGGTAAGGATTGAACTCACGACCTTCAGATTATGAGACTGAAGCGCTGCCTACTGTGCTACCGAGGTGGACAGGTGTCACTGGGAAACACAATCGGTATCAATAGTTCTCACAATTTAAAGGTCAAAGAAGTAAGAAAACCGAGCAACAGTCATTCGTTACTGTTCAGACAGTGCACCCCTGACTACCCAATTAAACTCTCATAAGCAAACAAAAAAACCTGCACCACCTTTGCCCCGGGTGAGGATTGAACTCACGACCTTCAGATTATGAGACTGACGCGCCGCCTACTGCGCTAGCGAGGCGAACAGGTGTCACTGGGAAACACAATCGGTATCAATAGTTCCCACAAGTTAAAGGTCAGAAAAGTAAAAAAAAACGAGCAACAGTCATTCATTACTGCTCCAGACAGCGCACCCCTCACGACCTAATTAAACTCTCATAAGCAAACAAAAAATCTGCACCGCCTTTGCCACGGGTGTGGATTGAACTCACGACTTTCAGATTATGAGACTGACGCGCTGCCTACTGCGCTACCGAGGCGAACAGAGGTCAGTGGGAAATGCAACCGGGATCATTAGTTCCCACAAGCTAAAGGTCGAAAAAGTAAGAAAACCGAGCAACAGTCATTCATTACTGCTCCAGGCAGTGCACCCCTCACGCCCTAATTAAACTCTCATAAGGAAACAAAAAATCTGCACCGCCTTTGCCCCGTGTGTGGATTGAACTCACGACCTTCAGATTATGAGACTGACGCGCTGCCTACTGCGCTACCGATGCGGACAGGGGTAACTGGGAAACGCAACCGGGATCATTAGTTCCCACAAGCTAAAGGTCGAAAAAGTAAGAAAACAGAGCAACAGTCATTCATTACTGCTCCAGACAGTGCACCCCTCACGACCTAATTAAACTCTCATAAGCAAACAAAAAATCTGCACCCATTGGCCCCGGGTGTGGATTGAACTCACGACCTACATATTGTGAGACTGACCCGCTGCCTACTGCGCTACCGAGGCAGACAGGCGTCACTGGGAAACACAACTGGTATCAATAGTTCCCACAAGTTAAAGGTCAATAAATTAAGAAAACTCAGCAACAGTCATTCATTAATGCTCCAGACAGCGCAGCTCTCACGACCCAATTAAACTCTCATAAGCAAACAAAAATTCTGCACCACCTTTGCCCCGGGTGAAGTTTGAAGTCACGAACTTCAGATTATGAGACTGACGCGCTGCCTACTGCACTACCGAGGCGGAGAGGGGTCACTGGGAAGCGCAACCGGTATCATTAGTTCCCACAAATTAAAGGTCGAAAAAGTAAGAAAACTGAGCAACAGTCATTCATTACTGCTCCAGACAGTGATCACCTCACGACCTAATTAAACTCTCATAAGCAAATAAAACATCTGCACCGCCTTTGCCCCGGGTGAGGATCGAACTCATGACCTTCAGATTATGAGACTGACGAGCTGCCTACTGCGATACCGAGGCCGACAGGGGTCACTGGGAAACGCAACCACGATCATTAGTTCCCACAAACTAAAGGTCAAAAAAGTAAAAAAACCGAGCAACAGTCATTCATTACTGCTCCAGACAGTGCACCCCTCACGACCTAATTAAACTCTCATAAGCAAACAAAACATCTGCACTGCCTTTGCCCCGGGTTAGGATTGAATTCATGACCTTCAAATTATGAGACTGATGCGCTGCCTACTGCGTTATCGAGGCGGACAGGTGCCACTGGGACACGCAACCGGGATCATTAGTTCCCACAAATTAAAGGTCGAAAATGTAAGAAAACCGAGCAACAGTCATTCATTACTGCTCCAGACAGCGCACCCCTCACGACCCAATTAAACTCTCTTAAGAAAACAAAAAATCTGCACCGCTTTTGCCCCGGTTGAGGATTGAACTCACGACCTTCAGATTATGAGACTGACGCGCTGCCTACTGCGCTACCGCGGCGGACAGTTGTCACTAGCAAACACAATCGGTATCAATAGTTCCCACAAGTGAAAGGTCGAAAAAATAAGAAAACCGAGCAACAGTCATTCATTACTGCTCCAGACAGTGCACCCCTCCCGACCTAGTTAAACTCTCATAAGCAAACAAATAAACTGCACCGCCTTTACCCCGGGTAAGGATTGAACTCACTACCTTCAGATTATGAGACTGAAGCGCCACCTACTGTGCTACCGAGGTGGACAGGTGTCACTGGGAAACACAATCGGTATCAATAGTTCCCACAAGTTAAAGGTCAGAAAAGTAAAAAAAACCGAGCAACAGTCATTCGTTACTGTTCAGACAGTGCACCCCTCAGTACCTAATTAAACTTTCATAAGCAAACAAAAAATCTGCACCGCCTTTGCCCCGGGTGTGGATTGAACTCACGACCTTCAGAATATGAGACTGACACGCCGCTTACTGCGCTACCGAGGCGGACAGTTGTCACTAGCAAACACAATCGGTATCAATAGTTCTCAAAAGTGAAAGGTCGAAAAAATAAGAAAACCGAGCAACAGTCATTCATTAATGCTCCAGACAGTGCACTCCTCCCGACCTAATTAAACTCGCATAAGCAAACAAAAAATCTGCACCGCCTTTGCCCCGGGTGTGGATTGAACTCACGACCTTCAGAATATGAGACTGACACGCCGCTTACTGCGCTACCGAGGCGGACAGAGGTCAGTGGGAAACATAACCGGTATTAATAGTTCCCACAAGTTAACGGTCGAAAAATTAAGAAAACTCAGCACCAGTCATTCATTACTGCTACAGACAGCGCACCCCTCACGACCTAATTAAACTCTCATAAGCAAACAAAAAATCTGCACCGCCTTTGCCCCGGGTGTGGATTGAACTCACGACCTTCAGAATATGAGACTGACCCGCCGCTTACTGCGCTACCCAGGCGGACAGAGGTCAGTGGGAAACGCAACCGGGATCATTAGTTCCCACAAGCTAAAGGTCGAAAAAGTAAGAAAACCGAGCAACAGTCATTCATTACTGCTCCAGGCAGTGCACACCTCACGACCTAATTAAACTCTCATAAGCAAACAAAAAATCTGCACCGCCTTTGCCCCGTGTGTGGATTGAACTCACGACCTTCAGATTATGAGACTGACGCGCTGCCTACTGCGCTATTGATGCGAAAAGGGGTAACTGGGAAACGCAACCGGCATCATTAGTTCCCACAAGCTAAAGGTCGAAAAAGTAAGAAAACAGAGCAACAGTCATTCATTGCTGCTCCAGACAGTGCACCCCTCACGACCTAATTAAACTCTCATAAGCAAACAAAAAATCTGCACCCATTTGCCCCGGGTGTGGATTGAATTCACGACCTACATATTATGAGACTGACCCGCTGCCTACTGCGCTACCGAGGCAGACAGGCGTCACTGGGAAACACAACTGGTATCAATAGTTCCCACAAGTTAAAGGTCAATAAATTTGGAAAACTCAGCAACAGTCATTCATTAATGCTCCAGACAGCGCAGCGTTCGCGACCCAATTATCTCTCATAGGCAAACAAAAAATCTGCACCACCTTTGCCCCGGTTGAGGATTGAAGTCACGACCTTTAGATTATGAGACTGACGCGCTGCCTACTGCACTACCGAGGCGGAGAGGGGTCACTGGGAAACGCAACCGGTATCATTAGTTCCCACAAATTAAAGGTTGAAAAAGTAAGAAAACTGAGCAACAATCATTCATTACTGCTCCAGACAGTGATCACCTCACGACCTAATAAAACTCTCATAAGCAAACAAAAAATATGCTCCGCCTTTGCCCCGGGTGAGGATTGAACTCACGACCTTCAGATTATGAGACTGACGCGCTGCCTACTGCGCTACCGAGGCGCACAGTTGTCACTAGCAAACACAATCGGTATCAATAGTTCCCACAAGTGAAAGGTCGAAAAAATAAGAAATCGAGCAACAGTCATTCATTACTGCTCCAGACAGTGCACCCCTCCCGACCTAGTTAAACTCTCATAAGCAAACAAATAAACTGCACCGCCTTTGCCCCGGGTAAGGATTGACCTCACGACCTTCAGATTATGAGACTGAAGCGCTGCCTACTGTGCTACCGAGGTGGACAGGTGTCACTGGGAAACACAATCGGTATCAATAGTTCCCACAAGTTAAAGGTCAGAAAAGTACAAAAAACCGAGCAACAGTCATTCGTTACTGTTCAGACAGTGCACCCCTCAGTACCTAATTAAACTCTCATAAGCAAACAAAAAATCTGCACCGCCTTTGCCCCGGGTGTGGATTGAACTCACGACCTTCAGAATATGAGACTGACACGCCGCTTACTGCGCTACCGAGGCGGACAGTTGTCACTAGCAAACACAATCGGTATCAATAGTTCTCAAAAGTGAAAGGTCGAAAAAATAAGAAAACCGAGCAACAGTCATTCATTAATGCTCCAGACAGTGCACTCCTCCCGACCAAGTTAAACTCTCATAAGCAAACAAATAAACTGCACCGCCTTTGCCCCGAGTAAGGATTGAACTCACGACCTTCAGATTATGAGACTGAAGCGCCGCCTACTGCGCTAGCGAGGCGAACAGGTGTCACTGGGAAACACAATCGGTATCAATAGTTTCCACAAGTTAAAGGTCGAAAAAGTAAGAAAACTCCGCAACAGTCATTCATTACTGCTCCAGACAGCGCACCCCTCACGACCTAATTAAACTCTCATAAGCAAACAAAAATCTGACCACCTTTGCCCCGGATGAGGATTTAACTCACGACCTTCAGATTTTGAGACTGAAGCGCTGCCCACTGCGCTACCTAGGCGGACTGGGGTAACTGCGAAATGCAACCGGTATCATTAGTTCACACAAAAAATAAAGGTTGAAAAAGAAAGAAAACCGAGCCACAGTCATTCATTACTGCTCCAGACAGTGCACCCCTCATGACCTAATTAAACTCTCTTAAGCAAACAAAAAAACTGCACCGCCATTGGCCCAGATGAGGATTGAACTCACGACCTTCAGATTATGAGACTGCGCGCCGCCTACTGCGCTACCGAGGCGGGCAGGTGTCACTGGGAAACACAATCGGTATCAATAGTTCCCAGAAGTTAAACGTCAGAAAAGTAAAAAAACCGAGCAACAGCCATTCGTTACTTCTCCAGACAGTGCACCCCTCCCGACCTAGTTAAACTCTCATAAGCAAACAAATAAACTGCACCGCCTTTGCCCCGGGTAAGGATTGAACTCACGACCTTCAGATTATGAGACTGAAGCGCCGCCTACTGTGCTACCGAGGTGGACAGGTGTCACTGGGAAACACAATCGGTATCAATAGTTCTCACAATTTAAAGGTCAAAGAAGTAAGAAAACCGAGCAACAGTCATTCGTTACTGTTCAGACAGTGCACCCCTCACTACCTAATTAAACTCTCTTAAGCAAACAAAAAACCTGCACCACCTTTGCCCTGGGTGAGGATTGAACTCACGACCTTCAGATTATGGGACTGACGCGCCGCCTACTGCGCTAGCGAGGCGAACAGGTGTCACTGGGAAACACAATCGGTATCAATAGTTCCCACAAGTTAAAGGTCAGAAAAGTAAAAAAACGAGCAACAGTCGTTCGTTACTGCTCGAGACAGTGCACCCCTCCCGACCTAATTAAACTCGCATAAGCAAACAAAAAATCTGCAACGCCTTTGCCCCGGGTGTGGATTGAACTCACGACCTTCAGAATATGAGACTGACACGCCGCTTACTGCGCTACCGAGGCGGACAGAGGTCAGTGGGAAACGCAACCGGGATCATTAGTTCCCACAAGCTAAAGGTCGAAAAAGTAAGAAAACCGAGCAACAGTCATTCATTACTGCTCCAGGCAGTGCACCCCTCACGACCTAATTAAACTCTCATAAGCAAACAAAAAATCTGCACCGCCTTTGCCCCGTGTGTGGATTGAACTCACGACCTTCAGATTATGAGACTGACGCGCTGCCTACTGCGCTATTGATGCGAAAAGGGGTAACTGGGAAACGCAACCGGCATCATTAGTTCCCACAAGCTAAAGGTCGAAAAAGTAAGAAAACAGAGCAACAGTCATTCATTGCTGCTCCAGACAGTGCACCCCTCACGACCTAATTAAACTCTCATAAGCAAACAAAAAATCTGCACCCATTTGCCCCGGGTGTGGATTGAATTCACGACCTACATATTATGAGACTGACCCGCTGCCTACTGCGCTACCGAGGCAGACAGGCGTCACTGGGAAACACAACTGGTATCAATAGTTCCCACAAGTTAAAGGTCAATAAATTTGGAAAACTCAGCAACAGTCATTCATTAATGCTCCAGACAGCGCAGCGTTCGCGACCCAATTATCTCTCATAGGCAAACAAAAAATCTGCACCACCTTTGCCCCGGTTGAGGATTGAAGTCACGACCTTTAGATTATGAGACTGACGCGCTGCCTACTGCACTACCGAGGCGGAGAGGGGTCACTGGGAAACGCAACCGGTATCATTAGTTCCCACAAATTAAAGGTCGAAAAAGTAAGAAAACTGAGCAACAATCATTCATTACTGCTCCAGACAGTGATCACCTCACGACCTAATAAAACTCTCATAAGCAAACAAAAAATATGCTCCGCCTTTGCCCCGGGTGAGGATTGAACTCACGACCTTCAGATTATGAGACTGACGCGCTGCCTACTGCGCTACCGAGGCGCACAGTTGTCACTAGCAAACACAATCGGTATCAATAGTTCCCACAAGTGAAAGGTCGAAAAAATAAGAAAATCGAGCAACAGTCATTCATTACTGCTCCAGACAGTGCACCCCTCCCGACCTAGTTAAACTCTCATAAGCAAACAAATAAACTGCACCGCCTTTGCCCCGGGTAAGGATTGACCTCACGACCTTCAGATTATGAGACTGAAGCGCTGCCTACTGTGCTACCGAGGTGGACAGGTGTCACTGGGAAACACAATCGGTATCAATAGTTCCCACAAGTTAAAGGTCAGAAAAGTAAAAAAAACCGAGCAACAGTCATTCGTTACTGTTCAGACAGTGCACCCCTCAGTACCTAATTAAACTCTCATAAGCAAACAAAAAATCTGCACCGCCTTTGCCCCGGGTGTGGATTGAACTCACGACCTTCAGAATATGAGACTGACACGCCGCTTACTGCGCTACCGAGGCGGACAGTTGTCACTAGCAAACACAATCGGTATCAATAGTTCTCAAAAGTGAAAGGTCGAAAAAATAAGAAAACCGAGCAACAGTCATTCATTAATGCTCCAGACAGTGCACTCCTCCCGACCAAGTTAAACTTTCATAAGCAAACAAATAAACTGCACCGCCTTTGCCCCGAGTAAGGATTGAACTCACGACCTTCAGATTATGAGACTGAAGCGCCGCCTACTGCGCTAGCGAGGCGAACAGGTGTCACTGGGAAACACAATCGATATCAATAGTTTCCACAAGTTAAAGGTCGAAAAAGTAAGAAAACTCCGCAACAGTCATTCATTACTGCTCCAGACAGCGCACCCCTCACGACCTAATTAAACTCTCATAAGCAAACAAAAATCTGACCACCTTTGCCCCGGATGAGGATTTAACTCACGACCTTCAGATTTTGAGACTGAAGCGCTGCCCACTGCGCTACCTAGGCGGACTGGGGTAACTGCGAAATGCAACCGGTATCATTAGTTCACACAAAAAATAAAGGTTGAAAAAGAAAGAAAACCGAGCCACAGTCATTCATTACTGCTCCAGACAGTGCACCCCTCACGACCTAATTAAACTCTCTTAAGCAAACAAAAAAACTGCACCGCCATTGGCCCAGATGAGGATTGAACTCACGACCTTCAGATTATGAGACTGCGCGCCGCCTACTGCGCTACCGAGGCGGGCAGGTGTCACTGGGAAACACAATCGGTATCAATAGTTCCCAGAAGTTAAAGGTCAGAAAAGTAAAAAAACCGAGCAACAGCCATTCGTTACTTCTCCAGACAGTGCACCCCTCACGACCTAATTAAACTCTCATAAGCAAACAAAAAATCTGCACCGCCTTTGCCCCGGGTGTGGATTGAACTCACGACCTTCAGAATATGAGACAGACGCGCTGCCTACTGCGCTACCGAGGTGGACAGGGGTTAATGGGAAACACAATCGGTATCAATCGTTCCCACAAGTAAAGGTCGAAAAAGTAAGAAAACTCAGCAACAGTCATTCATTACTGCTCAAGACAGCGCAATCCTTACAACCTAATAAAACTCTCATAAGCAAACAAAAAATCTGCACCGCCTTTGCCCCGGGTGTGGATTGAACTCACGACCTTCAGATTGTGAGACTGACGCGCTGCCTACTGCGCTACCGAGGCGGACAGGAGTCACTGGGAAACATAACCGGTATCAATAGTTCCCACAAGTTAACGGTCAAAAAATTAGGAAAACTCAGCAACAGTCATTCATTACTGCTCCAGACAGCGCACCCCTCACGACCTAATCAAACTCTTATAAGCAAACAAAAAATCTGAACCGCGTTTGCCCCGGGTGAGGATTGAACTCACGACCTTCAGATTGTGAGACTGACGCGCTGCCTACTGCGCTACCGAGGCGCACAGTTGTCACTAGCAAACACAATCGGTATCAATAGTTCCCACAAGTGAAAGGTCCAAAAAATAAGAAAACCGAGCAACAGTCATTCATTACTGCTCCAGACAGTGCACCCCTCCCGACCTAGTTAAACTCTCATAAGCAAACAAAAAATCTGCACCGCCTTTGCCCCGGGTGTGGATTGAACTCACGACCTTCAGAATAAGAGACTGATGCGCCGCTTACTGCGCTAGCGAGGCGGGCAGGTGTCACTGGGAAACATAACCGGTATCAATAGTTCCCACAAGTTAACGGTCGAAAAATTCGGAAAACTCAGCAACAGTCATTCATTACTGCTCCAGACAGCGCACCCCTCACGACCTAATTAAACTCTCATAAGGAAACAAAAAAATCTGCACCGCCTTTGCCCCGGGTGTGTATTGAACTCACGACCTTCAGATTATGAGACTGACGCGCCGCCTACTGCGCTAGCGAGGCGATGAGGTGTCACTGGTAAACACAATCGGTATCAAAAGTTCCCACAAGTTAAAGGTCAGAAAAGTAAAAAAACCGAGCAACAGTCATTCATTACTGCTCCAGACAGTGCACCCCTCACAACCTAATTAAACTCTCATAAGCAAACAAAAAATCTGCACCGCCTTTGCCCCGGGTGTGGATTGAACTCACGACCTTCAGATATGAGACTGATGCGCCGCTTACTGCACTAGCGAGGCGGGCAGGTGTGGCTGGGAAACATCACCGGTATCAATAGTTCCCACAAGTTAACGGTCGAAAAATTCGGAAAACTCAGCAACAGTCATTCATTACTGCTCCAGACAGCGCTCCCCTCACGACCTAATTAAACTCTCATAAGGAAACAAAAAATCGGCACCGCCTTTGCCCCGGGTGTGGATTGAACTCACGACCTTCAGATTATGAGACTGACGCGCTGCCTACTGCGCTACCTAGGCGGACAGGGGTCACTGGGAAACACAACCGGTATCAATAGCTCCCACAAGTTAAAGGTCGAAAAAGTAAGAAACCTCAGCAACAGTCATTCATTACTTCTCCAGACCGTGCACCCCTCACGACCTAATTAAACTCTCATAAGCAAACAAAAATATGCACCGCCTTTGCCCCGGGTGAGGATTGAACTCACGACCTTCAGATTATGAGACTGGCGCGCTGCCTACTGCGCTACCGAGACGGGCAGGGGTCACTAGGAACCGCAACTGGTATCATTAGTTCCCACAAATTAAAGGTCGAAAAAATAAAAAAACCGAGCAACAGTCATTCGTTACTGCTCCAGACAGTGCACCCCTCACGACCTAATTAAACTCTCATAAGCAAACAAAAAATCTGCACCGCCTTTGCCCCGGGTGTGGATTGAACTCACGACCTTCAGAATAAGAGACTGATGCGCCGCTTACTGCGCTAGCGAGGCGGGCAGGTGTCACAGGGAAATACAACCGGTATCAATAGTTCCCACAAGTTAAAGGTCGAAAAAATAAGAAAACCGAGCAACAGTCATTCATTACAGCTCCAGGCAGTGCACCCCTCACGACCTAATTAAACTCTCATAAGCAAACGAAAAATCTGCACCGTTTTAGCCCCGGGTGTGGATGTAACTCACGACCTTCAGATTATGAACTGACGCGCTGCCTACTGCGCTACCGATGCGGACAGGGGTAACTGAGAAACGCAACCGGGATCATTAGTTACCACAAGCTAAAGGTCGAAAAAGTAAAAAAACCGAGCAACAGTCATTCATTACTGCTCCAGACAGTGCACCCCTCACTACCTAATTAAACTCTCATAAGCAAACAAAAAATCTGCACCGCCTTTGCCCCGGGTGTGGATTGAACTCACGACCTTCAGAATATGAGACTGACACGCCGCTTACTGCGCTACCGAGGCGGACAGAGGTCAGTGGGAAACATAACCGGTATTAATAGTTCCCACAAGTTAACGGTTGAAAAATTAAGAAAACTCAGCAACAGTCATTCATTACTGCTCCAGACAGCGCACCCCTCACGACCTAATTAAACTCTCATAAGCAAACAAAAAATCTGCACCGCCTTTGCCCCGGGTGTGGATTGAACTCACGACCTTCAGATTATGAGACTGACGCGCTGCCTACTGCGCTACCGATGCGGACAGGGGTAACTGGGAAACGCAACCGGGATCATTAGTTCCCACAAGCTAAAGGTCGAAAAAGTAAGAAAACAGAGCAACAGTTATTCATTAATGCTCCAGACAGCGCAGCTCACACGACCCAATTAAACTCTCATAAGGAAACAAAAAATCTGCACCACCTTTGCCCCGGGTGAAGATTGAAGTCACGACCTTCAGATTATGAGACTGACGCGCTGCCTACTGCACTACCGAGGCGGAGAGGGGTCACTGGGAAACGCAACCGGTATCATTAGTTCCCACAAATTAAAGGTCGAAAAAGTAAGAAAACTGAGCAACAGTCATTCATTACTGATCCAGACAGTGATCACCTCACGACCTAATTAAACTCTCATAAGCAAACAAAACATCTGCACCGCCTTTGCCCCGGGTGAGGATCGAACTCACGACCTTCAGATTATGAGACTGACGCGCTGCCTACTGCGATACCGAGGCCGACAGGGGTCACTGGGAAACGCAACCACGATCATTAGTTCCCACAAACTAAAGGTCAAAAAAGTAAGAAAACCGAGCAACACTCATTCATTACTGCTCCAGACAGTGCACCCCTCACGACCTAATTAAACTCTCATAAGCAAACAAAACATCTGCACTGCCTTTGCCCCGGGTTCGGATTGAATTCATGACCTTCAAATTATGAGACTGATGCGCTGCCTACTGCGCTATCGAGGCGGACAGGTGTCACTGGGACACGCAACCGGGATCATTAGTTCCCACAAATTAAAGGTCGAAAAAGTAAGAAAACCGAGCAACAGTCATTCATTACTGCTCCAGACAGCGCACCCCTCACGACGCAATTAAACTCTCATAAGAAAACAAAAAATCTGCACCGCTTTTGCCCCGGGTGAGGATTGAACTCACGACCTTCAGATTATGAGACTGACGCGCTGCCTACTGCGCTACCGAGGCAGACAGTTGTCACTAGCAAACACAATCAGTACCAATAGTTCTCACAAGTGAAAGGTCGAAAAAATAAGAAAACCGAGCAACAGTCATTCATTAATGCTCCAGACAGTGCACTCCTCCCGACCAAGTTAAACTCTCATAAGCAAACAAATAAACTGCACCGCCTTTGCCCCGAGTAGGGATTGAACTCACGACCTTCAGATTATGAGACTGAAGCGCCGCCTACTGCGCTAGCGAGGCGAACAGGTGTCACTGGGAAACACAATCGGTATCAATAGTTTCCACAAGTTAAAGGTAGAAAAAGTAAGAAAACTCCGCAACAGTCATTCATTACTGCTCCAGACAGCGCACCCCTCACGACCTAATTAAACTCTCATAAGCAAACAAAAATCTGACCACCTTTGCCCCGGGTGAGGATTTAACTCACGACCTTCAGATTTTGAGACTGACGCACTGCCCACTGCGCTACCGAGGCGGACTGGGGTAACTGCGAAATGCAACCGGTATCATTAGTTCACACAAAAAATAAAGGTTGAAAAAGAAAGAAAACCGAGCCACAGTCATTCATTACTGCTCCAGACAGCGCAGCTCTCACGACCCAATTAAACTCTCATAAGCAAACAAAAAATCTGCACCACCTTTGCCCCGGGTGAAGATTGAAGTCACGACCTTCAGATTGTGAGACTGACGCGCTGCCTACTGCACTACCGAGGCGGAGAGGGGTCACTGGGAAACGCAACCGGTATCATTAGTTCCCACAAATTAAAGGTCGAAAAAGTAAGAAAACTGAGCAACAGTCATTCATTACTGCTCCAGACAGTGATCACCTCACGACCTAATTAAACTCTCTTAAGCAAACAAAACATCTGCACCGCCTTTGCCCCGGGTGAGGATCGAACTCACGACCTTCAGATTATGAGACTGACGCGCTGCCTACTGCGATACCGAGGCCGACAGGGGTCACTGGGAAACGCAACCACGATCATTAGTTCCCACAAACTAAAGGTCAAAAAAGTAAGAAAACCGAGCAACAGTCATTCATTACTGCTCCAGACAGTGCACCCCTCACGACCTAATTAAACTCTCATAAGCAAACAAAACATCTGCACTGCCTTTGCCCCGGGTTCGGATTGAATTCATGACCTTCAAATTATGAGACTGATGCGCTGCCTACTGCGCTATCGAGGCGGACAGGTGTCACTGGGACACGCAACCGGGATCATCAGTTCCCACAAATTAAAGGTCGAAAAAGTAAGAAAACCGAGCAACAGTCATTCATTACTGCTCCAGACAGCGCACACCTCACGACGCAATTAAACTCTCATAAGAAAACAAAAAATCTGCACCGCTTTTGCCCCGGTTGAGGATTGAACTCACGACCTTCAGATTATGAGACTGACGCGCTGCCTACTGCGCTACCGAGGCAGACAGTTGTCACTAGCAAACACAATCAGTACCAATAGTTCTCACAAGTGAAAGGTCGAAAAAATAAGAAAACCGAGCAACAGTCATTCATTAATGCTCCAGACAGTGCACTCCTCCCGACCAAGTTAAACTCTCATAAGCAAACAAATAAACTGCACCGCCTTTGCCCCGAGTAGGGATTGAACTCACGACCTTCAGATTATGAGACTGAAGCGCCGCCTACTGCGCTAGCGAGGCGAACAGGTGTCACTGGGAAACACAATCGGTATCAATAGTTTCCACAAGTTAAAGGTAGAAAAAGTAAGAAAACTCCGCAACAGTCATTCATTACTGCTCCAGACAGCGCACCCCTCACGACCTAATTAAACTCTCATAAGCAAACAAAAATCTGACCACCTTTGCCCCGGGTGAGGATTTAACTCACGACCTTCAGATTTTGAGACTGACGCGCTGCCCACTGCGCTACCGAGGCGGACTGGGGTAACTGCGAAATGCAACCGGTATCATTAGTTCACACAAAAAATAAAGGTTGAAAAAGAAAGAAAACCGAGCCACAGTCATTAATTACTGCTCCAGACAGTGCTCCCCTCACGACCTAATTAAACTCTCATAAGCAAACAGAAAAACTGCACCGCCATTGGCCCAGGTGAGGATTGAACTCACGACCTTCAGATTATGAGACTGACGCGCCACCTACTGCGCTACCGAGGCGGGCAGGTGTCACTGGGAAACACAATCGGTATCAATAGTTCCCAGAAGTTAAAGGTCGAAAAAGTAAGAAACCTCAGCATCAGTCTTGCATTACTTCTCCAGACCGTGCACCCCTCACGACCTAATTAAACTCTCATAAGCAAACAAAAAATATGCACCGCCTTTGCCCCGGGTGAGGATTGAACTCACGACCTTCAGATTATGAGACTGGCGCGCTGCCTACTGCGCTACCGAGGCGGGCAGGGGTCACTAGGAAACGCAACTGGTATCATTAGTTCCCACAAATTAAAGGTCGAAAAAATAAGAAAACCGAGCAACAGTCATTCATTACTTCTCTAGACAGTGCACCCCTCACGACCTAATTAAACTCTCATAAGCAAACAAAAAACTGCACCGCCATTGGCCCAGGTGAGGATTGAACTCACGACCTTGAGATTATGAAACTGACGCGCTGCCTTCTGCGCTACCGAGGCGGACAGGTGTCACAGGGAAATACAACCGGTATTAATAGTTCCCACAAGTTAACGGTCGAAAAATTAAGAAAACTCAGCAACAGTCATTCATTACTGCTCCAGACAGCGCACCCCTCACGACCTAATTAAACTCTCATAAGCAAACAAAAAATCTGCACCGCCTTTGCCCCGGGTGTGGATTGAACTCACGACCTTCAGATTATGAGACTGACGCGCTGCCTACTGCGCTACCGAGGCGGACAGGGGTCACTGGGAAACATAACCGGTATCAATAGTTCCCACAAGTTAACGGTCGAAAAATTAGGAAAAATCAGCAACAGTCATTCATTACTGCTCTAGACAGCGCACCCCTCACGACCTAATCAAACTCTCATAAGCAAACAAAAAATCTGCACCGCCTTTGCCCCGGGTGAGGATTGAACTCACGACCTTCAGATTATGAGACTGACGCGCTGCCTACTGCGCTACCGAGGCGCACAGTTGTCACTAGCAAACACAATCGGTATCAATACTTCCCACAAGTGAAATGTCGAAAAAATAAGAAAACCGAGCAACAGTCATTCATTACTGCTCTAGACAGTGCACCCCTCCCGACCTAGTTAAACTCTCATAAGCAAACAAATAAACTGCACCGCCTTTGCCCCGGGTAAGGATTGAACTCACGACCTTCAGATAATGAGACTGACGCGCCGCCTACTGCGCTAGCGAGGCGGACAGGTGTCACTGGGAAACACAATCGGTATCAGTAGTTCCCATAAGTTAAAGGTCAGAAAAGTAAAAAAACCGAGCAACAGTCATTCGTTACTGCTCCAGACAGTGCACCCCTCACGATCTAATTAAACTCTCATAAGCAAACAAAAAATCTGCACCGCCTTTGCCCCGGGTGTGGATTGAACTCACGACCTTCAGAATATGAGACTGATGCGCCGCTTACTGCGCTAGCGAGGCGGGCAGGTGTCACTGGGAAACATAACCGGTATCAAGAGTTCCCACAAGTTAACGGTCGAAAAATTCGGAAAACTCAGCAACAGTCATTCATTACTGCTCCAGACAGCGCACCCCTCACGACCTAATGAAACTCTCATAAGGAAATAAAAAATCTGCACCGCCTTTGCCCCGAATGTGGATTGAACTCACGACCTTCAGATTATGAGACTGACGCGCCGCCTACTGCGCTAGCGAGGCGAACAGGTGTCACTGGGAAACACAATCGTGATCAATAGTTCCCACAAGTTAAAGGTCAGAAAAGTAAAAAAACCGAGCAACAGTCATTCGTTACTGCTCCAGACAGTGCACCCCTCACGACCTAATTAAACTCTCATAAGCAAACAAAAAATCTGCACCGCCTTTGCCCCGGGTGTGGATTGAACTCACGACCTTCAGAATATGAGACTGATGCGCCGCTTACTGCGCTAGCGAGGCAGGCAGGTGTCACTGGAGACATAACCGGTATCAATAGTTCCCACAAGTTAACGGTCGAAAAATTCGGAAAACTCAGCAACAGTCACTCATTACTGCTCCAGACAGCGCACCCCTAACGACCTAATTAAACTCTCATAAGGAAACAAAAAATCTGCACCGCCTTTGCCCCGGGTGTGGATTGAACTCACGACCTTCAGAATATGGGACTGACGCGCTGCCTGCTGCACTACCGAGGCGGACAGGGGTCACTGGGAAACACAACCGGTATCAATAGCTCCCACAAGTTAAAGGTCGAAAAAGTAAAAAACCTCAGCAACAGTCTTTCATTACTTCTCCAGACCGTGCACCCCTCACGACCTAATTAAACTCTCATAAGCAAACAAAAAATATGCACCGCCTTTGCCCCGGGTGAGGATTGAACTCACGACCTTCAGATTATGAGACTGGCGCGCTGCCTACTGCGCTACCGAGGCGGGCAGGGGTCACTAGGAAACGCAACTGGTATCATTAGTTCCCACAAATTAAAGGTCGAAAAAATAAGAAAACCGAGCAACAGTCATTCATTACTTCTCTAGACAGTGCACCCCTCACGACCTAATTAAACTCTCATAAGCAAACAAAAAACTGCACCGCCATTGGCCCAGGTGAGGATCGAACTCACGACCTTCAGATTATGAGATTGACGCGCTGCCTACTGCGATACCGAGGCCGACAGGGGTCACTGGGAAACGCTACCATGATCATTAGTTCCCACAAACTAAAGGTCAAAAAAGTAAGAAAACCGAGCAACAGTCATTCATTACTGCTCCAGACAGTGCACCCCTCACGACCTAATTAAACTCTCATAAGCAAACAAAACATCTGCACTGCCTTTGCCCCGGGTTCGGATTGAATTCATGACCTTCAAATTATGAGACTGATGCGCTGCCTACTGCGTTATCGAGGCGGACAGGTGTCACTGGGACGCGCAACCGGGATCATTAGTTCCCACAAATTAAAGGTCGAAAAAGTAAGAAAACCGAGCAACAGTCATTCATTACTGCTCCAGACAGCGCACCCCTCACGACGCAATTAAACTCCCATAAGAAAACAAAAAATCTGCACCGCTTTTGCCCCGGGTGAGGATTGAACTCACGACCTTCAGATTATGAGACTGACGCGCTGCCTACTGCGCTACCGAGGCAGACAGTTGTCACTAGCAAACACAATCAGTACCAATAGTTCTCACAAGTGAAAGGTCGAAAAAATAAGAAAACCGAGCAACAGTCATTCATTAATGCTCCAGACAGTGCACTCCTCCCGACCAAGTTAAACTCTCTTAAGCAAACAAATAAACTGCACCGCCTTTGCCCCGAGTAGAGATTGAACTCACGACCTTCAGATTATGAGACTGAAGCGCCGCCTACTGCGCTAGCGAGGCGAACAGGTGTCACTGGGAAACACAATCGGTATCAATAGTTTCCACAAGTTAAAGGTAGAAAAAGTAAGAAAACTCCGCAACAGTCATTCATTACTGCTCCAGACAGCGCACCCCTCACGACCTAATTAAACTCTCATAAGCAAACAAAAATCTGACCACCTTTGCCCCGGGTGAGGATTTAACTCACGACCTTCAGATTTTGAGACTGACGCGCTGCCCACTGCGCTACCGAGGCGGACTGGGGTAACTGCGAAATGCAACCGGTATCATTAGTTCACACAAAAAATAAAGGTTGAAAAAGAAAGAAAACCGAGCCACAGTCATTCATTACTGCTCCAGACAGTGCTCCCCTCACGACCTAATTAAACTCTCATAAGCAAACAGAAAAACTGCACCGCCATTTGCCCAGGTGAGGATTGAACTCACGACCTTCAGATTATGAGACTGACGCGCCGCCTACTGCGCTACCGAGGCGGGCAGGTGTCACTGGGAAACATAATCGGTATCAATAGTTCCCAGAAGTTAAAGGTCAGAAAAGTAAAAAAACCGAGCAACAGCCATTCGTTACTTCTCCAGACAGTGCACCCCTCACGACCTAATTACACTCTCATAAGCAAACAAAAAATCTGCACCGCCTTTGCCCCGGGGTTTGGATTGAACTCACGACCTTCAGAATATGAGACTGACGCGCTGCCTACTGCGCTACCGAGGTGGACAGGGGTCAATGGGAAACACTTCGGTATCAATCGTTCCCACAAGTAAAGGTCGAAAAAGTAAGAAAACTCAGCAACAGTCATTCATTACTGCTCAAGACAGCGCAATCCTTACAACCTAATAAAACTCTCATAAGCAAACAAAAAATCTGCACCGCCTTTGCCCCGGGTGTGGATTGAACTCACGACCTTCAGATTATGAGACTGACGCGCTGCCTACTGCGCTACCGAGGCGGACAGGGGTCACTGGGAAACATAACCGGTATCAATAGTTCCCACAAGTTAACGGTCGAAAAATTAGGAAAACTCAGCAACAGTCATTCATTACTGCTCTAGACAGTGCACCCCTCCCGACCTAGTTAAACTCTCATAAGCAAACAAATAAACTGCACCGCCTTTGCCCCGGGTAAGGATTGAACTCACGACCTTCAGATAATGAGACTGACGCGCCGCCTACTGCGCTAGCGAGGCGGACAGGTGTCACTGGGAAACACAATCGGTATCAGTAGTTCCCATAAGTTAAAGGTCAGAAAAGTAAAAAAACTGAGCAACAGTCATTCGTTACTGCTCCAGACAGTGCACCCCTCACGACCTAATTAAACTCTCATAAGCAAACAAAAAATCTGCACCGCCTTTGCCCCGGGTGTGGATTGAACTCACGACCTTCAGAATATGAGACTGATGCGCCGCTTACTGCGCTAGCGAGGCGGGCAGGTGTCACTGGGAAACATAACCGGTATCAAGAGTTCCCACAAGTTAACGGTCGAAAAATTCGGAAAACTCAGCAACAGTCATTCATTACTGCTCCAGACAGCGCACCCCTCACGACCTAATGAAACTCTCATAAGGAAATAAAAAATCTGCACCGCCTTTGCCCCGAATGTGGATTGAACTCACGACCTTCAGATTATGAGACTGACGCGCCGCCTACTGCGCTAGCGAGGCGAACAGGTGTCACTGGGAAACACAATCGTGATCAATAGTTCCCACAAGTTAAAGGTCAGAAAAGTAAAAAAACCGAGCAACAGCCATTCGTTACTGCTCCAGACAGTGCACCCCTCACGACCTAATTAAACTCTCATAAGCAAACAAAAAATCTGCACCGCCTTTGCCCCGGGTGTGGATTGAACTCACGACCTTCAGAATATGAGACTGATGCGCCGCTTACTGCGCTAGCGAGGCAGGCAGGTGTCACTGGAGACATAACCGGTATCAATAGTTCCCACAAGTTAACGGTCGAAAAATTCGGAAAACTCAGCAACAGTCATTCATTACTGCTCCAGACAGCGCACCCCTAACGACCTAATTAAACTCTCATAAGGAAACAAAAAATCTGCACCGCCTTTGCCCCGGGTGTGGATTGAACTCACGACCTTCAGATTATGAGACTGACGCGCTGCCTGCTGCGCTACCGAGGCGGACAGGGGTCACTGGGAAACACAACCGGTATCAATAGCTCCCACAAGTTAAAGTTCGAAAAAGTAAAAAACCTCAGCAACAGTCATTCATTACTTCTCCAGACCGTGCACCCCTCACGACCTAATTAAACTCTCATAAGCAAACAAAAAATATGCACCGCCTTTGCCCCGGGTGAGGATTGAACTCACGACCTTCAGATTATGAGACTGGCGCGCTGCCTACTGCGCTACCGAGGCGGGCAGGGGTCACTAGGAAACGCAACTGGTATCATTAGTTCCCACAAATTAAAGGTCGAAAAAATAAGAAAACCGAGCAACAGTCATTCATTACTTCTCTAGACAGTGCACCCCTCACGACCTAATTAAACTCTCATAAGCAAACAAAAAACTGCACCGCCATTGGCCCAGGTGAGGATTGAACTCACGACCTTCAGATTATGAAACTGACGCGCTGCCTTCTGCGCTACCGAGGCGGACAGGTGTCACAGGGAAATACAACCGGTATCAATAGTTCCCACAAGTTAAAGGTCGAAATAGTAAGAAAACTCAGAACAGTCATTCATTACTGCTCCAGACAGTGCTCCCCTCACGACCTAAATAAACTCTGATAAGCAAACCAAAAATCTGAACCGCCTTTGCCCCGGGTGTGGATTGAAATCACGACCTTCAGATTATGAGACTGACGCGCTGCCTACTGCGCTACCGAGGCGGACAGAGGTCAGTGGGAAACGCAACTGGGATCATTAGTTCCCACAAGCTAAAGGTCGAAAAAGTAAGAAAACCGAGCAACAGTCATTCATTACTGCTCCAGGCAGTGCACCCCTCACGACCTAATTAAACTCTCATAAGCAAACAACAAATCTGCACCGTTTTAGCCCCGGGTGTGGATGTAACTCACGACCTTCAGATTATGAGACTGACGCGCTGCCTACTGCGCTACCGATGCAGACGGGGGTAACTGAGAAACGCAACCGGGATCATTAGTTACCACAAGCTAAAGGTCGAAAAAGTAAGAAAACCGAGCAACAGTCATTCATTACTGCTCCAGACAGTGCACCCCTCACTACCTCATTAAACTCTCATAAGCAAAAAAAAATCTGCACCGTCTTTGCCCCGCGTGTGGATTGAACTCACGACCTTCAGAATATGAGACTGACACGCCGCTTACTGCGTTACCGGGGCGGACAGAGGTCAGTGGGAAACATAACCGGTATTAATAGTTCCCACAAGTTAACGGTCGAAAAATTAAGAAAGCTCAGCAACAGTCATTCATTACTGCTCCAGACAGCCCACCCCTCACGACCTAATTAAACTCTCATAAGCAAACAAAAAATCTGCATCGCTTTTGCCCCGGGTGTGGATTGAACTCACGACCTTCAGATTATGAGACTGACGCGCTGCCTACTGCGCTACCGAGACGGACAGAGGTCAGTGGGAAACGCAACCGGGATCAGTAGTTCCCACAAGCTAAAGGTCGAAAAAGTAAGAAAACCGAGCAACAGTCATTCATTACTGCTCCAGGCAGTGCACCCCTCACGACCTAATTAAACTCTCATAAGCAAACAAAAAATCTGCACCGCCTTTGCCCCGTGTGTGGATTGAACTCACGACCTTCAGATTATGAGACTGACGCGCTGCCTACTGCGCTACCGATGCGGACAGGGGTAACTGGGAAACGCAACCGGGATCATTAGTTCCCACAAGCTAAAGGTCGAAAAAGTAAGAAAACAGAGCAACAGTCATTCATTACTGCTCCAGACAGTGCACCCCTCACGACCTAATTAAACTCTCATAAGCAAACAAAAAAATCTGCACCCATTTGCCCCGGGTGTGGATTGAACTCACGACCTACATATTATGAGACTGACCCGCTGCCTACTGCGCTACCAAGGCAGACAGGCGTCACTGGGAAACACAACTGGTATCAATAGTTCCCACAAGTTAAAGGTCAATAAATTAAGAAAACTCAGCAACAGTCATTCAATAATGCTCCAGACAGCGCAGCTATCACGACCCAAATAAACTCTCATAAGCAAACAAAAAATCTGCACCACCTTTGCCCCGGGTGAAGATTGAAGTCACGACCTTCAGATTATGAGACTGACGCGCTGCCTACTGCACTACCGAGGCGGAGAGGGGTCACTGGGAAACGCAACCGGTATCATTAGTTTCCACAAACTAAAGGTCAAAAAAGTAAGAAAACCGAGCAACAGTCATTCATTACTGCTCCAGACAGTGCACCCCTCACGACCTAATTAAACTTTCATAAGCAAACAAAACATCTGCACTGCCTTTGCCCCGGGTTAGGATTGAATTCATGACCTTCAAATTATGAGACTGATGCGCTGCCTACTGCGTTATCGAGGCGGACAGGTGTCACTGGGACACGCTACCGGGATCATTAATTCCCACAAGTTAAAGGTAAAAAAAGTAAGAAAACCGAGCAACAGTCATTCATTACTGCTCCAGACAGCGCACCCCTCATGACCCAATTAAACTCTCATAGGAAAACAAAAAATCTGCACCGCTTTTGCCCCGGGTGAGGATTGAACTCACGACCTTCAGATTATGAGACTGACGCGCTGCCTACTGCGCTACCGAGGCGGACAGTTGTCACTAGCAAACGCAATCGGTATCAATAGTTCTCACAAGTGAAAGGTCGAAAATATAAGAAAACCGAGCAACAGTCATTCATTAATGCTCCAGACAGTTCACTCCTCCCGACCAAGTTAAACTATCATAAGCAAACAAATAAACTGCACCGCCTTTGCCCCGAGTAAGGATTGAACTCACGACCTTCAGATTATGAGACTGAAGCGCCGCCTACTGCGCTAGCGAGGCGAACAGGTGTCACTGGGAAACACAATCGGTATCAATAGTTTCCACAAGTTAAAGGTCGAAAAAGTAAGAAAACTCCGCAACAGTCATTCATTACTGCTCCAGACAGCGCACCCCTCACGACCTAATTAAACTCTCATAAGCAAACAAAAATCTGACCACCTTTGCCCCGGGTGAGGATTTAACTCACGACCTTCAGATTTTGAGACTGACGCGCTGCCTACTGCGCTACCGAGGCGGGCAGGTGTCACGGGGAAACATAACCTGTTTCAATAGTTCGCACATGTTAACGGTCGAAAAATTCGGAAAACTCAGCAACAGTCATTCATTACTGCTCCAGACAGCGCACCCCTCACGACCTAATTAAACTCTCATAAGCAAACAAAAAATCTGCACCGCCTTTGCCCCGTGTGTGGATTGAACTCACGACCTTCAGATTATGAGACTGAAGCGCCGCCTACTGCGCTAGCGAGGCGAACAGGTGTCACTGGGAAACACAATCGGTATCAATAGTTTCCACAAGTTAAAGGTCGAAAAAGTAAGAAAACTCCGCAACAGTCATTCATTACTGCTCCAGACAGCGCACCCCTCACGACCTAATCAAACTCTCATAAGCACACAAAAAATCTGCACCGCCTTTGCCCCGGGTGTGGATTGAACTCACGACCTTCAGATTATTAGACTGGCGCGCTGCCTACTGCGCTACCGAGGCGGGCAGGGGTCACTAGGAAACGCAACTGGTATCATTAGTTCCCACAAATAAAGGTCGAAAAAATAAGAAAACCGAGCAACAGTCATTCATTACTGCTCCAGACAGTGATCCCCTCACGACCTAATTAAACTCTCATAAGCAAACAAAACATCTGCACCGCCTTTGCCCCGGGTGAGGATCGAACTCACGACCTTCAGATTATGAGACTTACGCGCTGCCTACTGCGCTACCGAGGCGGACAGAGGTCACTGGGAAACGCAACCACGATCATTAGTTCCCACAAACTAAAGGTCAAAAAAATAAGAAAACCGAGCAACAGTCATTCATTACTGCTCCAGACAGTGCACCCCTCAAGACCTAGTTATACTCTCATAAGCAAACAAAACATCTGCACTGCCTTTGCCCCGGGTTAGAATTGAATTCATGACCTTCAAATTATGAGACTGATGCGCACCTACTGCGCTATCGAGGCGGACAGGTGTCACTGGGACACGCAACCGGGATCATTAGTTCCAACAAGTTAAAGGTCGCAAAAGTAAGAAAACCGAGCCACAGTCATTTATTACTGCTCCAGACAGTGCACCCCTCACGACCTAATTAAACTCTCATAAGCAAACAAAAAAACTGCACCGCCATTGGCCCGGGTGAGGATTGAACTCATGACCTTCAGATTATGAGACTGACGCGCCGCATACTGCGCTGCCGAGGCGGGCAGGTGTCACTGGGAAACACAATCGGTATCAATAGTTCCCACAAGTTAAAGGTCAGAAAAGTAAAAAAACCGAGCAACAGTCATTCGTTATTGCTCTAGACAGTGCACCCCTCACGACCTAATTAAACTCTCATAAGCAAACAAAAAACTGCACCGCCATTGGCCCAGGTGAGGATTGAACTCACGACCTTCAGATTTTGAGACTGACGCTCTGCCTACTGCGCTACCGAGGCGGACAGGGGTCACTGGGAAACATAACTGGTATCAATAGTTCCCACAAGTTAATGGTCGAAACATTAGGAAAACTCAGCAACAGTCATTCATTACTGCTCCAGACAGCGCACCCCTCACGACCTAATCAAACTCTCATAAGCACACAAAAAATCTGCACCGCCTTTGCCCCGGGTGTGGATTGAACTCACGACCTTCAGAATATGAGACTGATGCGCCGTTTACTGCGCTAGCGAGGCGGGCAGGTGTCACTGGGAAACATAACCTGTATCAATAGTTCCCACATGTTAACGGTCGAAAAATTCGGAAAACTCAGCAACAATCATTCATTACTGCTCCAGACAGCGCACCCCTCAAGACCTAATTAAACTCTCATAAGGAAACAAAAAATCTGCACCGCCTTTGCCCCGGGTGTGGATTGAACTCACGACCTTCAGATTATGAGACTGACGCGCCGCATACTGCGCTAGCGAGACGAACAGGTGTCACTGGGAAACACAATCGGTATCAATAGTTCTCACAAGTTAAAGGTCAGAAAAGTAAAAAAAACCGAGCAACAGTCATTCGTTACTGCTCCAGACAGTGCACCCCTCACGACCTAATTAAACTCTCATAAGCAAACAAAAAAAATGCACCGCCTTTGTCTCGGGTGAGGATTGAACTCACGACGTTCAGATTATGAGACTGGCCCGCTGCCTACTGCGCTACCGAGGCGGGCAGGGGTCACTAGGAAACGCAACTGGTATCATTAGTTCCCACAAATAAAGGTCGAAAAAATAAGAAAACCGAGCAACAGTCATTCATTACTGCTTCAGACAGTGATCCCCTCACGACCTAATTAAACTCTCATAAGCAAACAAAACATCTGCACCGCCTTTGCCCCGGGTGAGGATCGAACTCGCGACCTTCAGATTATGAGACTTACGCGCTGCCTACTGCGCTACCGAGGCGGACAGAGGTCACTGGGAAACGCAACCACGATCATTAGTTCCCACAAACTAAAGGTCAAAAAAATAAGAAAACCGAGCAACAGTCATTCATTACTGCTCCAGACAGTGCACCCCTCAAGACCTAGTTAAACTCTCATAAGCAAACAAAACATCTGCACTGCCTTTGCCCCGGGTTAGAATTGAATTCATGGCCTTCAAATTATGAGACTGATGCGCACCTACTGCGCTATCGAGGCGGACAGGTTTCACTGGGAAACGCAACTGGTATCATTAGTTCCCACAAATAAAGGTCGAAAAAATAAGAAAACCGAGCAACAGTCATTCATTACTGCTCCAGACAGTGATCCCCTCACGACCTAATTAAACTCTCATAAGCAAACAAAACATCTGCACCGCCTTTGCCCCGGGTGAGGATCGAACTCACGACCTTCAGATTATGAGACTTACGCGCTGCCTACTGCGCTACCGAGGCGGACAGAGGTCACTGGGAAACGCAACCACGATCATTAGTTCCCACAAACTAAAGGTCAAAAAAATAAGAAAACCGAGCAGCAGTCATTCATTACTGCTCCAGACAGTGCACCCCTCAAGACCTAGTTAAACCCTCATAAGCAAACAAAACATCTGCACTGCCTTTGCCCCGGGTTAGAATTGAATTCATGACCTTCAAATTATGAGACTGATGCGCACCTACTGCGCTATCGAGGCGGACAGGTGTCACTGGGACACGCAACCGGGATCATTAGTTCCAACAAGTAAAGGTCGAAAAAGTAAGAAAACTCAGCAACAGTCATTCATTACTGCTCCAGACAGCGCACCCCTCACAACCTAATTAAACTCTCATAAGCAAACAAAAAATGTGCACCGCCTTTGCCCCGGGTGAGGATTGAACTCACGACCTTCAGATTATGAGACTGACGCGCTGCCTACTGCTCTACCGAGGCGGACAGAGGTCACTGGGAAACGCAACCACGATCATTAGTTCCCACAAACTAAAGGTCAAAAAAATAAGAAAACCGAGCAACAGTCATTCATTACTGCTCCAGACAGTGCACCCCTCAAGACCTAGTTAAACTCTCATAAGCAAACAAAACATCTGCACTGCCTTTGCCCCGGGTTAGAATTGAATTCATGGCCTTCAAATTATGAGACTGATGCGCACCTACTGCGCTATCGAGGCGGACAGGTGTCACTGGGAAACGCAACTGGTATCATTAGTTCCCACAAATAAAGGTCGAAAAAATAAGAAAACCGAGCAACAGTCATTCATTACTGCTCCAGACAGTGATCCCCTCACGACCTAATTAAACTCTCATAAGCAAACAAAACATCTGCACCGCCTTTGCCCCGGGTGAGGATCGAACTCACGACCTTCAGATTATGAGACTTACGCGCTGCCTACTGCGCTACCGAGGCGGACAGAGGTCACTGGGAAACGCAACCACGATTATTAGTTCCCACAAACTAAAGGTCAAAAAAATAAGAAAACCGAGCAACAGTCATTCATTACTGCTCCAGACAGTGCACCCCTCAAGACCTAGTTAAACCCTCATAAGCAAACAAAACATCTGCACTGCCTTTGCCCCGGGTTAGAATTGAATTCATGACCTTCAAATTATGAGACTGATGCGCACCTACTGCGCTATCGAGGCGGACAGGTGTCACTGGGACACGCAACCGGGATCATTAGTTCCAACAAGTTAAAGGTCGCAAAAGTAAGAAAACCGAGCCACTGTCATTCATTACTGCTCCAGACAGTGCACCCCTCACGACCTAATTAAACTCTCATAAGCAAACAAAAAAACTGCACCGCCATTGACCCGGGTGAGGATTGAACTCATGACCTTCAGATTATGAGACTGACGCGCCGCATACTGCGCTGCCGAGGCGGGCAGGTGTCACTGGGAAACACAATCGGTATCAATAGTTTCCACAAGTTAAAGGTCGAAAAAGTAAGAAAACTCCGCAACAGTCATTCATTACTGCTCCAGACAGCGCACCCCTCACGACCTAATTAAACTCTCATAAGCAAACAAAAATCTGACCACCTTTGCCCCGGGTGAGGATTTAACTCACGACCTTCAGATTTTGAGACTGACGCTCTGCCTACTGCGCTACCGAGGCGGACAGGGGTCACTGGGAAACATAACTGGTATCAATAGTTCCCACAAGTTAACGGTCGAAACATTAGGAAAACTCAGCAACAGTCATTCATTACTGCTCCAGACAGCGCACCCCTCACGACCTAATCAAACTCTCATAAGCACACAAAAAATCTGCACCGCCTTTGCCCCTGGTGTGGATTGAACTCACGACCTTCAGAATATGAGACTGATGCGCCGTTTTCTGCGCTAGCGAGGCGGGCAGGTGTCACTGGGAAACATAACCTGTATCAATAGTTCCCACATGTTAACGGTCGAAAAATTCGGAAAACTCAGCAACAGTCATTCATTACTGCTCCAGACAGCGCACCCCTCAAGACCTAATTAAACTCTCATAAGGAAACAAAAAATCTGCACCGCCTTTGCCCCGGGTGTGGATTGAACTCACGACCTTCAGATTATGAGACTGACGCGCCGCATACTGCGCTAGCGAGAGGAACAGGTGTCACTGGGAAACACAATCGGTATCAATAGTTCCCACAAGTTAAAGGTCAGAAAAGTAAAAAAAACCGAGCAACAGTCATTCGTTACTGCTCCAGACAGTGCACCCCTCACGACCTAATTAAACTCTCATAAGCAAACAAAAAAAATGCACCGCCTTTGCCCCGGGTGAGGATTGAACTCACGACCTTCAGATTATGAGACTGGCCCGCTGCCTATTGCGCTACCGAGGCGGGCAGGGGTCACTAGGAAACGCAACTGGTATCATTAGTTCCCACAAATAAAGGTCGAAAAAATAAGAAAACCGAGCAACAGTCATTCATTACTGCTTCAGACAGTGATCCCCTCACGACCTAATTAAACTCTCATAAGCAAACAAAACATCTGCACCGCCTTTGCCCCAGGTGAGGATCGAACTCACGACCTTCAGATTATGAGACTTACGCGCTGCCTACTGCGCTACCGAGGCGGACAGAGGTCACTGGGAAACGCAACCACGATCATTAGTTCCCACAAACTAAAGGTCAAAAAAATAAGAAAACCGAGCAACAGTCATTCATTACTGCTCCAGACAGTGCACCCCTCAAGACCTAGTTAAACTCTCATAAGCAAACAAAACATCTGCACTGCCTTTGCCCCGGGTTAGAATTGAATTCATGGCCTTCAAATTATGAGACTGATGCGCACCTACTGCGCTATCGAGGCGGACAGGTGTCACTGGGAAACGCAACTGGTATCATTAGTTCCCACAAATAAAGGTCGAAAAAATAAGAAAACCGAGCAACAGTCATTCATTACTGCTCCAGACAGTGATCCCCTCACGACCTAATTAAACTCTCATAAGCAAACAAAACATCTGCACCGCCTTTGCCCCGGGTGAGGATCGAACTCACGACCTTCAGATTATGAGACTTACGCGCTGCCTACTGCGCTACCGAGGCGGACAGAGGTCACTGGGAAACGCAACCACGATCATTAGTTCCCACAAACTTAAGGTCAAAAAATAAGAAAACCGAGCAACAGTCATTCATTACTGCTCCAGACAGTGCACCCCTCAAGACCTAGTTAAACCCTCATAAGCAAACAAAACATCTGCACTGCCTTTGCCCCGGGTTAGAATTGAATTCATGACCTTCAAATTATGAGACTGATGCGCACCTACTGCGCTATCGAGGCGGACAGGTGTCACTGGGACACGCAACCGGGATCATTAGTTCCAACAAGTTAAAGGTCGCAAAAGTAAGAAAACCGAGCCACAGTCATTCATTACTGCTCCAGACAGTGCACCCCTCACGACCTAATTAAACTCTCATAAGCAAACAAAAAAACTGCACCGCCATTGACCCGGGTGAGGATTGAACTCATGACCTTCAGATTATGAGACTGACGCGCCGCATACTGCGCTGCCGAGGCGGGCAGGTGTCACTGGGAAACACAATCGGTATGAATAGTTCCCACAAGTTAAAGGTCAGAAAAGTAAAAAACCGAGCAACAGTCATTCGTTATTGCTCTAGACAGTGCACCCCTCACGACCTAATTAAACTCTCATAAGCAAACAAAAAACTTCACCGCCATTGGCCCAGGTGAGGATTGAACTCACGACCTTCAGATTATGAAACTGACGCGCTGCCTTCTGCGCTACCGAGGCGGACAGGTGTCACAGGGAAATACAACCGGTATCAATAGTTCCCACAAGTTAAAGGTCGAAAAAATAAGAAAACTCAGAACAGTCATTCATTACTGCTCCAGACAGTGCTCCCCTCACGACCTAATTAAACTCTGATAAGCAAACCAAGAATCTGCACCGCCTTTGCCCCGGGTGTGGATTGAACTCACGACCTTCAGATTATGAGACTGACGCGCTGCCTACTGCGCTACCGAGGCGGACAGAGGTCAGTGGGAAACGCAACCGGGATCATTAGTTCCCACAAGCTAAAGGTCGAAAAAGTAAGAAAACCGAGCAACAGTCATTCATTACTGCTCCAGGCAAAGCACCCCTCACGACCTAATTAAACTCTCATAAGCAAACAAAAAATCTGCACCGCTTTTGCCCCGGGTGAGGATTGAACTCACGACCTTCAGATTATGAGACTGACGCGCTGCCTACTGCGCTACCGAGGCGGACAGTTGTCACTAGCAAACACAATCGGTATCAATAGTTCTCACAAGTGAAAGGTCGAAAAAATAAGAAAACCGAGCAACAGTCATTCATTAATGCTCCAGACAGTGCACTCCTCCCGACCATGTTAAACTCTCATAAGCAAACAAATAAACTGCACCGCCTTCGCCCCGAGTAAGGATTGAACTCACGACCTTCAGATTATGAGACTGACGCGCTGCCTACTGCGCTACCGATGCGGACAGGGGTAACTGGGAAACGCAACCGGGATCATTAGTTCCCACAAGCTAAAGGTGGAAAAAGTAAGAAAACAGAGCAACAGTCATTCATTACTGCTCCAGACAGTGCACCCCTCACGACCTAATTAAACTCTCATAAGCAAACAAAAAATCTGCACCCATTTGCCCCGGGTGTGGATTGAACTCATGACCTACATATTATGAGACTGACCCGCTGCCTACTGCGCTACCGAGGCAGACAGGCGTCACTGTGAAACACAACTGGTATCAATAGTTCCCACAAGTTAAAGGTCAATAAATTAAGAAAACTCAGCAACAGTCATTCAATAATGCTCCAGACAGCGCAGCTCTCACGACCCAATTAAACTCTCATAAGCAAACAAAAAATCTGCACCGCCTTTGCCCCGAGTAAGGATTGAACTCACGACCTTCAGATTATGAGACTGAAGCGCCGCCTACTGCGCTAGCGATGCGAACAGGTGTCACTGGGAAACACAATCGGTATCAATAGTTTCCACAAGTTAAAGGTCGAAAAAGTAAGAAAACTCCGCAACAGTCATTCATTACTGCTCCAGACAGCGCACCCCTCACGACCTAATTAAACTCTCATAAGCAAACAAAAATCTGACCACCTTTGCCCCGGGTGAGGATTTAACTCACGACCTTCAGATTTTGAGACTGACGCTCTGCCTACTGCGCTACCGAGGCGGACAGGGGTCACTGGGAAACATAACTGGTATCAATAGTTCCCACAAGTTAACGGTCGAAACATTAGGAAAACTCAGCAACAGTCATTCATTACTGCTCCAGACAGCGCACCCCTCACGACCTAATCAAACTCTCATAAGCACACAAAAAATCTGCACCGCCTTTGCCCCGGGTGTGGATTGAACTCACGACCTTCAGAATATGAGACTGATGCGCCGTTTACTGCGCTAGCGAGGCGGGCAGGTGTCACTGGGAAACATAACCTGTATCAATAGTTCCCACATGTTAACGGTCGAAAAATTCGGAAAACTCAGCAACAGTCATTCATTACTGCTCCAGACAGCGCACCCCTCAAGACCTAATTAAACTCTCATAAGGAAACAAAAAATCTGCACCGCCTTTGCCCCGGGTGTGGATTGAACTCACGACCTTCAGATTATGAGACTGACGCGCCGCATACTGCGCTAGCGAGACGAACAGGTGTCACTGGGAAACACAATCGGTATCAATAGTTCCCACAAGTTAAAGGTCAGAAAAGTAAAAAAAAACCGAGCAACAGTCATTCGTTACTGCTCCAGACAGTGCACCCCTCACGACCTAAGTAAACTCTCATAAGCAAACAAAAAAAATGCACCGCCTTTGCCCCGGGTGAGGATTGAACTCACGACCTTCAGATTATGAGACTGGCGCGCTGCCTACTGCGCTACCGAGGCGGGCAGGGGTCACTAGGAAACGCAACTGGTATCATTAGTTCCCACAAATAAAGGTCGAAAAAATAAGAAAACCGAGCAACAGTCATTCATTACTGCTTCAGACAGTGATCCCCTCACGACCTAATTAAACTCTCATAAGCAAACAAAACATCTGCACCGCCTTTGCCCCGGGTGAGGATCGAACTCACGACCTTCAGATTATGAGACTTACGCGCTGCCTACTGCGCTACCGAGGCGGACAGAGGTCACTGGGAAACGCAACCACGATCATTAGTTCCCACAAACTAAAGGTCAAAAAAATAAGAAAACCGAGCAACAGTCATTCATTACTGCTCCAGACAGTGCACCCCTCAAGACCTAGTTAAACTCTCATAAGCAAACAAAACATCTGCACTGCCTTTGCCCCGGGTTAGAATTGAATTCATGGCCTTCAAATTATGAGACTGATGCGCACCTACTGCGCTATCGAGGCGGACAGGTGTCACTGGGAAACGCAACTGGTATCATTAGTTCCCACAAATAAAGGTCGAAAAAATAAGAAAACCGAGCAACAGTCATTCATTACTGCTCCAGACAGTGATCCCCTCACGACCTAATTAAACTCTCATAAGCAAACAAAACATCTGCACCGCCTTTGCCCCGGGTGAGGATCGAACTCACGACCTTCAGATTATGAGACTTACGCGCTGCCTACTGCGCTACCGAGGCGGACAGAGGTCACTGGGAAACGCAACCACGATCATTAGTTCCCACAAACTAAAGGTCAAAAAAATAAGAAAACCGAGCAACAGTCATTCATTACTGCTCCAGACAGTGCACCCCTCAAGACCTAGTTAAACCCTCATAAGCAAACAAAACATCTGCACTGCCTTTGCCCCGGGTTAGAATTGAATTCATGACCTTAAAATTATGAGACTGATGCGCACCTACTGCGCTATCGAGGCGGACAGGTGTCACTGGGACACGCAACCGGGATCATTAGTTCCAACAAGTTAAAGGTCGCAAAAGTAAGAAAACCGAGCCACTGTCATTCATTACTGCTCCAGACAGTGCACCCCTCACGACCTAATTAAACTCTCATAAGCAAACAAAAAACTTCACCGCCATTGGCCCAGGTGAGGATTGAACTCACGACCTTCAGATTATGAAACTGACGCGCTGCCTTCTGCGCTACCGAGGCGGACAGGTGTCACAGGGAAATACAACCGGTATCAATAGTTCCCACAAGTTAAAGGTCGAAAAAATAAGAAAACTCAGAACAGTCATTCATTACTGCTCCAGACAGTGCTCCCCTCACGACCTAATTAAACTCTGATAAGCAAACCAAGAATCTGCACCGCCTTTGCCCCGGGTGTGGATTGAACTCACGACCTTCAGATTATGAGACTGACGCGCTGCCTACTGCGCTACCGAGGCGGACAGAGGTCAGTGGGAAACGCAACCGGGATCATTAGTTCCCACAAGCTAAAGGTCGAAAAAGTAAGAAAACCGAGCAACAGTCATTCATTACTGCTCCAGGCAAAGCACCCCTCACGACCTAATTAAACTCTCATAAGCAAACAAAAAATCTGCACCGCTTTTGCCCCGGGTGAGGATTGAACTCACGACCTTCAGATTATGAGACTGACGCGCTGCCTACTGCGCTACCGAGGCGGACAGTTGTCACTAGCAAACACAATCGGTATCAATAGTTCTCACAAGTGAAAGGTCGAAAAAATAAGAAAGCCGAGCAACAGTCATTCATTAATGCTCCAGACAGTGCACTCCTCCCGACCAAGTTAAACTCTCATAAGCAAACAAATAAACTGCACCGCCTTCGCCCCGAGTAAGGATTGAACTCACGACCTTCAGATTATGAGACTGACGCGCTGCCTACTGCGCTACCGATGCGGACAGGGGTAACTGGGAAACGCAACCGGGATCATTAGTTCCCACAAGCTAAAGGTCGAAAAAGTAAGAAAACAGAGCAACAGTCATTCATTACTGCTCCAGACAGTGCACCCCTCACGACCTAATTAAACTCTCATAAGCAAACAAAAAATCTGCACCCATTTGCCCCGGGTGTGGATTGAACTCATGACCTACATATTATGAGACTGACCCGCTGCCTACTGCGCTACCGAGGCAGACAGGCGTCACTGGGAAACACAACTGGTATCAATAGTTCCCACAAGTTAAAGGTCAATAAATTAAGAAAACTCAGCAACAGTCATTCAATAATGCTCCAGACAGCGCAGCTCTCACGACCCAATTAAACTCTCATAAGCAAACAAAAAATCTGCACCGCCTTTGCCCCGAGTAAGGATTGAACTCACGACCTTCAGATTATGAGACTGAAGCGCCGCCTACTGCGCTAGCGATGCGAACAGGTGTCACTGGGAAACACAATCGGTATCAATAGTTTCCACAAGTTAAAGGTCGAAAAAGTAAGAAAACTCCGCAACAGTCATTCATTACTGCTCCAGACAGCGCACCCCTCACGACCTAATTAAACTCTCATAAGCAAACAAAAATCTGACCACCTTTGCCCCGGGTGAGGATTTAACTCACGACCTTCAGATTTTGAGACTGACGCTCTGCCTACTGCGCTACCGAGGCGGACAGGGGTCACTGGGAAACATAACTGGTATCAATAGTTCCCACAAGTTAACGGTCGAAACATTAGGAAAACTCAGCAACAGTCATTCATTACTGCTCCAGACAGCGCACCCCTCACGACCTAATCAAACTCTCATAAGCACACAAAAAATCTGCACCGCCTTTGCCCCGGGTGTGGATTGAACTCACGACCTTCAGAATATGAGACTGATGCGCCGTTTACTGCGCTAGCGAGGCGGGCAGGTGTCACTGGGAAACATAACCTGTATCAATAGTTCCCACATGTTAACGGTCGAAAAATTCGGAAAACTCAGCAACAGTCATTCATTACTGCTCCAGACAGCGCACCCCTCAAGACCTAATTAAACTCTCATAAGGAAACAAAAAATCTGCACCGCCTTTGCCCCGGGTGTGGATTGAACTCACGACCTTCAGATTATGAGACTGACGCGCCGCATACTGCGCTAGCGAGACGAACAGGTGTCACTGGGAAACACAATCGGTATCAATAGTTCCCACAAGTTAAAGGTCAGAAAAGTAAAAAAAAACCGAGCAACAGTCATTCGTTACTGCTCCAGACAGTGCACCCCTCACGACCTAATTAAACTCTCATAAGCAAACAAAAAAAATGCACCGCCTTTGCCCCGGGTGAGGATTGAACTCACGACCTTCAGATTATGAGACTGGCGCGCTGCCTACTGCGCTACCGAGGCGGGCAGGGGTCACTAGGAAACGCAAGTGGTATCATTAGTTACCACAAATAAAGGTCGAAAAAATAAGAAAACCGAGCAACAGTCATTCATTACTGCTTCAGACAGTGATCCCCTCACGACCTAATTAAACTCTCATAAGCAAACAAAACATCTGCACCGCCTTTGCCCCGGGTGAGGATCGAACTCACGACCTTCAGATTATGAGACTTACGCGCTGCCTACTGCGCTACCGAGGCGGACAGAGGTCACTGGGAAACGCAACCACGATCATTAGTTCCCACAAACTAAAGGTCAAAAAAATAAGAAAACCGAGCAACAGTCATTCATTACTGCTCCAGACAGTGCACCCCTCAAGACCTAGTTAAACTCTCATAAGCAAACAAAACATCTGCACTGCCTTTGCCCCGGGTTAGAATTGAATTCATGGCCTTCAAATTATGAGACTGATGCGCACCTACTGCGCTATCGAGGCGGACAGGTGTCACTGGGAAACGCAACTGGTATCATTAGTTCCCACAAATAAAGGTCGAAAAAATAAGAAAACCGAGCAACAGTCATTCATTACTGCTCCAGACAGTGATCCCCTCACGACCTAATTAAACTCTCATAAGCAAACAAAACATCTGCACCGCCTTTGCCCCGGGTGAGGATCGAACTCACGACCTTCAGATTATGACACTTACGCGCTGCCTACTGCGCTACCGAGGCGGACAGAGGTCACTGGGAAACGCAACCACGATCATTAGCTCCCACAAACTAAAGGTCAAAAAAATAAGAAAACCGAGCAACAGTCATTCATTACTGCTCCAGACAGTGCACCCCTCAAGACCTAGTTAAACCCTCATAAGCAAACGAAACATCTGCACTGCCTTTGCCCCGGGTTAGAATTGAATTCATGACCTTCAAATTATGAGACTGATGCGCACCTACTGCGCTATCGAGGCGGACAGGTGTCACTGGGACACGCAACCGGGATCATTAGTTCCAACAAGTTAAAGGTCGCAAAAGTAAGAAAACCGAGCCACTGTCATTCATTACTGCTCCAGACAGTGCACCCCTCACGACCTAATTAAACTCTCATAAGCAAACAAAAAAACTGCACCGCCATTGACCCGGGTGAGGATTGAACTCATGACCTTCAGATTATGAGACTGACGCGCCGCATACTGCGCTGCCGAGGCGGGCAGGTGTCACTGAGAAACACAATCGGTATCAATAGTTTCCACAAGTTAAAGGTCGAAAAAGTAAGAAAACTCCGCAACAGTCATTCATTACTGCTCCAGACAGCGCACCCCTCACGACCTAATTAAACTCTCATAAGCAAACAAAAATCTGACCACCTTTGCCCCGGGTGAGGATTTAACTCACGACCTTCAGATTTTGAGACTGACGCTCTGCCTACTGCGCTACCGAGGCGGACAGGGGTCACTGGGAAACATAACTGGTATCAATAGTTCCCACAAGTTAACGGTCGAAACATTAGGAAAACTCAGCAACAGTCATTCATTACTGCTCCAGACAGCGCACCCCTCACGACCTAATCAAACTCTCTTATAAGCACACAAAAAATCTGCACCGCCTTTGCCCCGGGTGTGGATTGAACTCACGACCTTCAGAATATGAGACTGATGCGCCGTTTACTGCGCTAGCGAGGCGGGCAGGTGTCACTGGGAAACATAACCTGTATCAATAGTTCCCACATGTTAACGGTCGAAAAATTCGGAAAACTCAGCAACAGTCATTCATTACTGCTCCAGACAGCGCACCCCTCAAGACCTAATTAAACTCTCATAAGGAAACAAAAAATCTGCACCGCCTTTGCCCCGGGTGTGGATTGAACTCACGACCTTCAGATTATGAGACTGACGCGCCGCATACTGCGCTAGCGAGACGAACAGGTGTCACTGGGAAACACAATCGGTATCAATAGTTCCCACAAGTTAAAGGTCAGAAAAGTAAAAAAAACCGAGCAACAGTCATTCGTTACTGCTCCAGACAGTGCACCCCTCACGACCTAATTAAACTCTCATAAGCAAACAAAAAAAATGCACCGCCTTTGCCCCGGGTGAGGATTGAACTCACGACCTTCAGATTATGAGACTGGCCCGCTGCCTACTGCGCTACCGAGGCGGGCAGGGGTCACTAGGAAACGCAACTGGTATCATTAGTTCCCACAAATAAAGGTCGAAAAAATAAGAAAACCGAGCAACAGTCATTCATTACTGCTTCAGACAGTGATCCCCTCACGACCTAATTAAACTCTCATAAGCAAACAAAACATCTGCACCGCCTTTGCCCCGGGTGAGGATCGAACTCACGACCTTCAGATTATGAGACTGATGCGCCGCTTACTGCGCTAGCGAGGCGGGCAGGTGTCACTGGGAAACATAACCGGTATCAATAGTTCCCACAAGTTAACGGTCGAAAAATTCGGAAAACTCAGCAACAGTCATTCATTACTGCTCCAGACAGCGCACCCCTCACGACCTAATTAAACTCTCATAAGGAAACAAAAAATCTGCACCGCCTTTGACCCGGGTGTGGATTGAACTCACGACCTTCAGATTATGAGACTTACGCGCTGCCTACTGCGTTACCGAGGCGGACAGGGGTCACTGGGAAACACAACCGGTATCAATAGGTCCCACAAGTTAAAGGTCGAAAAAGTAAGAAACCTCAGCAACAGTCATTCATTACTTCACCAGACCGTGCACCCCTCACGACCTAATTAAACTCTCATAAGCAAACAAAAAAAATGCACCGCCTTTGCCCCGGGTGAGGATTGAACTCACGACCTTCAGATTATGAGACTGGCGCGCTGCCTACTGCGCTACCGAGGCGGGCAGGGGTCACTAGGAAACGCAACTGGTATCATTAGTTCCCCCAAATAAAGGTCGAAAAAATAAGAAAACCGAGCAACAGTCATTCATTACTGCTCCAGACAGTGATCCCCTCACGACCTAATTAAACTCTCATAAGCAAACAAAACATCTGCACTGCCTTTGCCCCGGGATAGAATTGAATTCATGACCTTCAAATTATGATACTGATGCGCTGCCTACTGCGCTATCGAGGCGGACAGGTGTCACTGGGACACGCAACCGGGATCATTAGTTCCAACAAATTAAATGTCGAAAAAGTAAGAAAACCGAGCCACAGTCATTCATTACTGCTCCAGACAGTGCACCCCTCCCAACCTAGTTAAACCCTCATAAGCAAACAAAACATCTGCACTGCCTTTGCCCCGGGTTAGAATTGAATTCATGACCTTCAAATTATGAGACTGATGCGCACCTACTGCGCTATCGAGGCGGACAGGTGTCACTGGGACACGCAACCGGGATCATTACTTCCAACAAGTTAAAGGTCGCAAAAGTAAGAAAACCGAGCCACAGTCATTCATTACTGCTCCAGACAGTGCACCCCTCACGACCTAATTAAACTCTCATAAGCAAACAAAAAACTGCACCGCCATTGACCCGGGTGAGGATTGAACTCATGACCTTCAGATTATGAGACTGACGCGCCGCATACTGCGCTGCCGAGGCGGGCAGGTGTCACTGGGAAACACAATCGGTATCAATAGTTCCCACAAGTTAAAGGTCAGAAAAGTAAAAAAACCGAGCAACAGTCATTCGTTATTGCTCTAGACAGTGCACCCCTCACGACCTAATTAAACTCTCATAAGCAAACCAAGAATCTGCACCGCCTTTGCCCCGGGTGTGGATTGAACTCACGACCTTCAGATTATGAGACTGACGCGCTGCCTACTGCGCTACCGAGGCGGACAGAGGTCAGTGGGAAACGCAACCGGGATCATTAGTTCCCACAAGCTAAAGGTCGAAAAAGTAAGAAAACCGAGCAACAGTCATTCATTACTGCTCCAGGCAAAGCACCCCTCACGACCTAATTAAACTCTCATAAGCAAACAAATAATCTGCACCGTTTTAGCTCCGGGTGTGGATGTAACTCACGACCTTCAGATTATGAGACTGACGCGCTGCCTACTGCGCTACCGATGCGGACAGGGGTAACTGGGAAACGCAATCGGTATCAATAGTTCCCACAAGTTAAAGGTCAGAAAAGTAAAAAAACCGAGCAACAGTCATTCGTTATTGCTCTAGACAGTGCACCCCTCACGACCTAATTAAACTCTGATAAGCAAACAAAAATCTGACCACCTTTGCCCCGGGTGAGGATTGAACTCACGACCTTCAGATTTTGAGACTGACGCGCTGCCTACTGCGCTACCGAGGCGGACAGGGGTCACTGGGAAACATAACTGGTATCAATAGTTCCCACAAGTTAACGGTCGAAACATTAGGAAAACTCAGCAACAGTCATTCATTACTGCTCCAGACAGCGCACCCCTCACGACCTAATCAAACTCTCATAAGCACACAAAAAATCTGCACCGCCTTTGCCCCGGGTGTGGATTGAACTCACGACCTTCAGAATATGAGACTGATGCGCCGCTTACTGCGCTAGCGAGGCGGGCAGGTGTCACTGGGAAACATAACCTGTATCAATAGTTCCCACATGTTAACGGTCGAAAAATTCGAAAAACTCAGCAACAGTCATTCATTACTGCTCCAGACAGCGCACCCCTCAAGACCTAATTAAACTCTCATAACGAAACAAAAAATCTGCACCGCCTTTGCCCCGGGTGTGGATTGAACTCACGACCTTCAGATTATGAGACTGACGCGCCGCATACTGCGCTAGCGAGGCGAACAGGTGTCACTGGGAAACACATTCGGTATCAATAGTTCCCACAAGCTAAAGGTCAGAAAAGTAAAAAAACCGAGCAACAGTCATTCGTTATTGCTCTAGACAGTGCACCCCTCACGACCTAATTATACTCTCATAAGCAAACAAAAAATCTGCACCGCCTTTGCCCCGGGTGTGGATTGAACTCACGACCTTCAGAATATGAGACTGACACGCTGCCTACTGCGCTACTGAGGTGGACAGGGGTCAATGGGAAACACAATCAATCGGTATCAATCGTTCTCACAAGTAAAGGTCGAAAAAGTAAGAAAACTCAGCAACAGTCATTCATTACTGCTCCAGACAGCGCACTCCTCACAACGTAATTAAACTCTCATAAGCAAACAAAAAATCTGCACCGCCTTTGCTCCGGGTGTGGATTGAACTCACGACCTTCAGATTATGAGACTGAAGCGCTGCCTACTGCGCTACCGAGGCGGACAGGGGTCACTGGGAAACATAACCGGTATCAATTGTTCCCACAAGTTAACGGTCGAAAAATTAAGAAAACTCAGCAACAGTCATTCATTACTGCTCCAGAAAGCGCACCCCTCACGACCTAATTAAACACTCATAAGAAAACAAAAAATCTGCACGGCCTTTGCCCCGGGTGTGGAATAAACTCACGACCTTCAGATTATGAGACTGACGCGCTGCCTACTGCGCTACCGAGGCGGAAAGGGGTCACAGGGACACGCAACCGGGATCATTAGTTCCCACAAATTAAAGGTCGAAAAAGTAAGAAAACCGAGAAACAGTCATTCATTACTGCTCCAGACTGCGCACCCCTCACGACCCAATTAAACTCTCATAGGAAAACAAAAAGTCTGCACCGCTTTTGCCCTGGGTGAGGATTGAACTCACGACCTTCAGATTATGAGACTTACGCACTGCCTACTGCGCTACCGAGGCGGACAGTTGTCACTGGCAAACACAATCGGTATCAATAGTTTCCACAAGTGAAAGTTCGAAAAAATAAGAAAACCGAGCAACAGTCATTCATTACTGCTCCAGACAGTCCACCCCTCCCGACCTAGTTAAACTCTCATAAGCAAACAAATAAACTGCACCGCCTTTGCCCCGGGTAAGGATTGAACTCACGACCTTCAGATTATGAGACTGACGCGCCGCATACTGCGCTAGCGAGGCGAACAGGTGTCACTGGGAAACACAATCGGTATCAATAGTTCCCACAAGTTAAAGGTCAGAAAAGTAAAAAAACCGAGCAACAGTCATTCGTTACTGCTCCAGACAGTGCACCCCTCACGACCTAATTAAACTCTCATGAGCAAACAAAAAAACTGCACCGCCATTGGCCCGGGTGAGGATTGAACTCATGACCTTCAGATTATGAGACTGACGCGCCGCATACTGCGCTGCCGAGGCGGGCAGGTGTCACTGGGAAACACAATCGGTATCAATAGTTCCCACAAGTTAAAGGTCAGAAAAGTAAAAAAACCGAGCAACAGTCATTCGTTATTGCTCTAGACAGTGCACCCCTCACGACCTAATTAAACTCTCATAAGCAAACAAAAAACTGCACCGCCATTGGCCCAGGTGAGGATTGAACTCACGACCTTCAGATTATGAAACCTACGCGCTGCCTTCTGCGCTACCGAGGCGGACAGCTGTCACAGGGAAATGCAACCGGTATCAATAGTTCCCACAAGTTAAAGGTCGAAAAAATAAGAAAACTCAGAACAGTCATTCATTACTGCTCCAGACAGTGCTCCCCTCACGACCTAATTAAACTCTGATAAGCAAACCAAGAATCTGCACCGCCTTTGCCCCGGGTGTGGATTGAACTCACGACCTTCAGATTATGAGACTGACGCGCTGCCTACTGCGCTACCGAGGCGGACAGAGGTCAGTGGGAAACGCAACCGGGATCATTAGTTCCCACAAGCTAAAGGTCGAAAAAGTAAGAAAACCGAGCAACAGTCATTCATTACTGCTCCAGGCAAAGCACCCCTCACGACCTAATTAAACTCTCATAAGCAAATAAATAATCTGCACCGTTTTAGCCCCGGGTGTGGATGTAACTCACGACCTTCAGATTATGAGACTGACGCGCTGCCTACTGCGCTACCGATGCGGACAGGGGTAACTGGGAAACGCAACCGGGATCATTAGTTAGCACAAGCTAAAGGTCGAAAAAGTAAGAAAACAGAGCAACAGTCATTCATTACTGCTCCAGACAGTGCACCCCTCACGACCTAATTAAACTCTCATAAGCAAACAAAAAATCTGCACCCATTTGCCCCGGGTGTGGATTGAACTCACGACCTACATATTATGAGACTGACCCGCTGCCTACTGCGCTACCGAGGCAGACAGGCGTCACTGGGAAACACAACTGGTATCAATAGTTCCCACAAGTTAAAGGTCAATAAATTAAGAAAACTCAGCAACAGTCATTCAATAATGCTCCAGACAGCGCAGCTCTCACGACCCAATTAAACTCTCATAAGCAAACAAAAAATCTGCACCGCCTTTGCCCCGAGTAAGGATTGAACTCACGACCTTCAGATTATGAGACTGAAGCGCCGCCTACTGCGCTAGCGAGGCGAACAGGTGTCACTGAGAAACACAATCGGTATCAATAGTTTCCACAAGTTAAAGGTCGAAAAAGTAAGAAAACTCCGCAACAGTCATTCATTACTGCTCCAGACAGCGCACCCCTCACGACCTCATTAAACTCTCATAAGCAAACAAAAATCTGACCACCTTTGCCCCGGGTGAGGATTTAACTCACGACCTTCAGATTTTGAGACTGACGCGCTGCCTACTGCGCTACCGAGGCGGACAGGGGTCACTGGGAAACATAACTGGTATCAATAGTTCCCACAAGTTAACGGTCGAAACATTAGGAAAACTCAGCAACAGTCATTCATTACTGCTCCAGACAGCGCACCCCTCACGACCTAATCAAACTCTCATAAGCACAAAAAAAATCTGCACCGCCTTTGCCCCGGGTGTGGATTGAACTCACGACCTTCAGAATATGAGACTGATGCGCCGCTTACTGCGCTAGCGAGGCGGGCAGGTGTCACTGGGAAACATAACCTGTATCAATAGTTCCCACATGTTAACGGTCGAAAAATTCGGAAAACTCAGCAACAGTCATTCATTACTGCTCCAGACAGCGCACCCCTCAAGACCTAATTAAACTCTCATAAGGAAACAAAAAATCTGCACCGCCTTTGCCCCGGGTGTGGATTGAACTCACGACCTTCAGATTATGAGACTGACGCGCCGCATACTGCGCTAGCGAGGCGAACAGGTGTCACTGGGAAACACATTCGGTATCAATAGTTCCCACAAGCTAAAGGTCAGAAAAGTAAAAAAACCGAGCAACAGTCATTCGTTATTGCTCTAGACAGTGCACCCCTCACGACCTAATTAAACTCTCATAAGCAAACAAAAAATCTGCACCGCCTTTGCCCCGGGTGTGGATTGAACTCACGACCTTCAGAATATGAGACTGACACGCTGCCTACTGCGCTACCGAGGTGGACAGGGGTCAATGGGAAACACAATCAATCGGTATCAATCGTTCCCACAAGTAAAGGTCGAAAAAGTAAGAAAACTCAGCAACAGTCATTCATTACTGCTCCAGACAGCGCACTCCTCACAACGTAATTAAACTCTCATAAGCAAACAAAAAATCTGCACCGCCTTTGCTCCGGCTGTGGATTGAACTCACGACTTCAGATTATGAGACTGAAGCGCTGCCTACTGCGCTACCTACTGCGCTACCGAGGCGGACAGGGGTCACTGGGAAACATAACCGGTATCAATAGTTCCCACAAGTTAACGGTCGAAAAATTAAGAAAACTCAGCAACAGTCATTCATTACTGCTCCAGAAAGCGCACCCCTCACGACCTAATTAAACACTCATAAGCAAACAAAAAATCTGCACGGCCTTTGCCCCGGGTGTGGAATAAACTCACGACCTTCAGATTATGAGACTGACGCGCTGCCTACTGCGCTACCGAGGCGGAAAGGGGTCACAGGGACACGCAACCGGGATCATTAGTTCCCACAAATTAAAGGTCGAAAAAGTAAGAAAACCGAGAAACAGTCATTCATTACTGCTCCAGACTGCGCACCCCTCACGACCCAATTAAACTCTCATAGGAAAACAAAAAGTCTGCACCGCTTTTGCCCTGGGTGAGGATTGAACTCACGACCTTCAGATTATGAGACTGACGCACTGCCTACTGCGCTACCGAGGCGGAGAGTTGTCACTGGCAAACACAATCGGTATCAATAGTTTCCAAAAGTGAAAGGTCGAAAAATAAGAAAACCGAGCAACAGTCATTCATTACTGCTCCAGACAGTCCACCCCTCCCGACCTAGTTAAACTCTCATAAGCAAACAAATAAACTGCACCGCCTTTGCCCCGGGTAAGGATTGAACTCACGACCTTCAGATTATGAGACTGACGCGCCGCATACTGCGCTAGCGAGGCGAACAGGTGTCACTGGGAAACACAATCGGTATCAATAGTTCCCACAAGTTAAAGGTCAGAAAAGTAAGAAACCTCAGCAACAGTCTTTCATTACTTCTCCAGACCGTGCACCCCTCACGACCTAATTAAACTCTCATAAGCAAACAAAAAAAATGCACCGCCTTTGCCCCGGGTGAGGATTGAACTCACGACCTTCAGATTATGAGACTGGCGCGCTGCCTACTGCGCTACCGAGGCGGGCAGGGGTCACTAGGAAACGCAACTGGTATCATTAGTTCCCACAAATAAAGGTCGAAAAAATAAGAAAACCGAGCAACAGTCATTCATTACTGCTCCAGACAGTGATCCCCTCACGACCTAATTAAACTCTCATAAGCAAACAAAACATCTGCACCGCCTTTGCCCCGGGTGAGGATCGAACTCACGATCTTCAGATTATGAGACTTACGCGCTGCCTACTGCGCTACCGAGGCGGACAGAGGTCACTGGGAAACGCAACCACGATCATTAGTTCCCACAAACTAAAGGTCAAAAAAATAAGAAAACCGAGCAACAGTCATTCATTACTGCTCCAGACAGTGCACCCCTCAAGACCTAGTTAAACTCTCATAAGCAAACAAAACATCTGCACTGCCTTTGCCCCGGGTTAGAATTGAATTCATGACCTTCAAATTATGAGACTGATGCGCACCTACTGCGCTATCGAGGCGGACAGGTGTCACTGGGACACGCAACCGGGATCATTAGTTCCAACAAGTTAAAGGTCGCAAAAGTAAGAAAACCGAGCCACAGTCATTCATTACTGCTCCAGACAGTGCACCCCTCACGACCTAATTAAACTCTCATAGGCAAACAAAAAACTGCACCGCCGTTGGCCCGGGTGAGGATTGAACTCATGACCTTCAGATTATGAGACTGACGCGCCGCATACTGCGCTGCCGAGGCGGGCAGGTGTCACAGGGAAATACAACCGGTATCAATAGTTCCCACAAGTTAAAGGTCGAAAAAATAAGAAAACTCAGAACAGTCATTCATTACTGCTCCAGACAGTGCTCCCCTCACGACCTAATTAAACTCTGATAAGCAAACCAAGAATCTGCACCGCCTTTGCCCCGTGTGTGGATTGAACTCACGACCTTCAGATTATGAGACTGACGCGCTGCCTACTGCGCTACCGAGGCGGACAGAGGTCAGTGGGAAACGCAACAGGGATCATTAGTTCCCACAAGCTAAAGGTCGAAAAAGTAAGAAAACCGAGCAACAGTCATTCATTACTGCTCCAGGCAGTGCACCCCTCACGACCTAATTAAACTCTCATAAGCAAACAAATAATCTGCACCGTTTTAGCCCCGGGTGTGGATGTAACTCACGACCTTCAGATAATGAGACTGACGCGCTGCCTACTGCGCTACCGATGCGGACAGGGGTAACTGAGAAACGCAACCGGGATCATTACTTACCACAAGCTAAAGGTCGAAAAAGTAAGAAAACCGAGCAACAGTCATTCATTACTGCTCCAGACAGTGCACCCCTCACGACCTAATTAAACTCTCAAAGGCAAACAAAAAATCTGCACCGCATTTGCCCCGGGTGTGGATTGAACTCACGACCTACATATTATGAGACTGACCCGCTGCCTACTGCGCTACCGAGGCAGACAGGCGTCACTGGGAAACACAACCGGTATCGAAAGTTCCCGCAAGTTAAAGGTCGAAAAATTAAGAAAACTCAGCAACAGTCATTCATTATTGCTCCAGACAGCGCAGCTCTCACGACCCAATTAAACTCTCATAAGCAAACAAAAAATCTGCACCACCTTTGCCCCGGGTGAGGATTGAAGTCACGACCTTCAGATTATGAGACTGACGCGCTGCCTACTACACTACCAAGGCGGAGAGGGGTCACTGGGAAACGCAACCGGTATCATTAGTTCCCACAAATTAAAGGTCGAAAAAGTAAGAAAACTGAGCAACAGTCATTCATTAGTGCTCCAGACAGTGATCCCCTCACGACATAATTAAACTCTCATAAGCAAACAAAACATCTGCACCGCCTTTGCCCCGGATGAGGATCGAACTCACGACCTTCAGATTATGAGACTGACGCGCTGCCTACTGCGCTACCGAGGCGGACAGAGGTCACTGGGAAACGCAACCACGATCATTAGTTCCCACAAACTAAAGGTCAAAAAAATAAGAAAACCGAGCAACAGTCATTCATTACTGCTCCAGACAGTGCACCCCTCAAGACCTAATTAAACTCTCATAAGCAAACAAAACATCTGCACTGCCTTTGCCCCGGGTTAGAATTGAATTCATGACCTTCAAATTATGAGACTGATGCGCACCTACTGCGCTATCGAGGCGGACAGGTGTCACTGGGACACGCAACCGGGATCATTAGTTCCAACAAGTTAAAGGTCGCAAAAGTAAGAAAACCGAGCCACAGTCATTCATTACTGCTCCAGACAGTGCACCCCTCACGACCTAATTAAACTCTCATAGGAAAACAAAAAGTCTGCACCGCTTTTGCCCCGGGTGAGGATTGAACTCACGACCTTCAGATTATGAGACTGACGCACTGCCTACTGCGCTACCGAGGCGGACAGTTGTCACTGGCAAACACAATCGGTATCAATAGTTCCCACAAGTGAAAGGTCGAAAAAATAAGAAAACCGAGCAACAGTCATTCATTACTGCTCCAGACAGTGCACCCCTCCCGACCTAGTTAAACTCTCATAAGCAAACAAATAAACTGCACCGCCTTTGCCCCGGGTAAGGATTGAACTCACGACATTCAGATTATGAGACTGAAGCGCCGCCTACTGCGCTAGCGAGGCGAACAGGTGTCACTGGGAAACACAATCGGTATCAATAGTTCCCACAAGTTAAAGGTCGAAAAAGTAAGAAAACTCCGCAACAGTCATTCATTACTGCTCCAGACAGCGCACCCCTCATAAACTAATTAAACTCTCATAAGCAAACAAAAATCTGACCACCTTTGCCCCGGGTGAGGATTTAACTCACGACCTTCAGATTTTGAGACTGACGCGCTGCCAACTGCGCTACCGAGGCGGACAGGGGTCACTGGGAAACATAACCGGTATCAATAGTTCCCACAAGTTAAAGGTCAGAAAAGTAAAAAAAAACCGAGCAACAGTCATTCGTTATTGCTCTAGACAGTGCACCCCTCACGACCTAATTAAACTCTCAAAGGCAACCAAAAATTCTGCACCGCATTTGCCCCGGGTGTGGATTGAATTCACGACCTACATATTGTGAGACTGACCCGCTGCCTACTGCGCTACCGAGGCAGACAGGCGTCACTGGGAAACACAACCGGTATCAATAGTTCCCACAAGTTAAAGGTCGAAAAATTAAGAAAACTCAGCAACAGTCATTCATTATTGCTCCAGACAGCGCAGCTCTCACGACCCAATTAAACTCTCATAAGCAAACAAAAAAGCTGCACCACCTTTGCCCCGGGTGAGGATTGAAGTCACGACCTTCAGATTATGAGACTGACGCGCTGCCTACTGCATTACCAAGGCGGAGAGGGGTCACTGGGAAACGCAACCGGTATCATTAGTTCCCACAAATCAAAGGTCGAAAAAGTAAGAAAACTGAGCAACAGTCATTCATTACTGCTCCAGACAGTGATCCCCTCACGACCTAATTAAACTCTCATAAGCAAACAAAACATCTGCACAGCCTTTGCCCCGGGTGAGGATCGAACTCACGACCTTCAGATTGTGAGACACGCGCTGCCTACTGCGCTACCGAGGCGGACAGGGGTCACTGGGAAACGCAACCACGATCATTAGTTCCCACAAACTAAAGGTCAAAAAAATAAAAAAACCGAGCAACAGTCATTCATTACTGCTCCAGACAGTGCACCCCTCACGACCTAATTAAACTCTCATAAGCAAACAAAAAAACTGCACCGCCATTGGCCCGGGGGAGGATTGAACTCATGACCTTCAGATTATGAGACTGACGCGCCGCCTACTGCGCTGCCGAGGCGGGCAGGTGTCACTGGGAAACACAATCGGTATCAATAGTTCCCACAAGTTAAAGGTCAGAAAAGTAAAAAAACCAAGCAACAGTCATTCGTTATTGCTCTAGACAGTGCACCCCTCACGACCTAATTAAACTCTCATAAGCAAACAAAAATTCTGCACCGCCTTTGCCCCGGGTGTGGATTGAAATCACGACCGTCAGAATATGAGACTGACACGCTGCCTACTGCGCTACCGAGGTGGACAGGGGTCAATCGGAAACACAATCGGTATCAATCGTTCCCACAAGTAAAGGTCGAAAAAGTAAGAAAACTCAGCAACAGTCATTCATTACTGCTCCAGACAGCGCACTCCTCACAACCTAATTAAACTCTCATAAGCAAACAAAAAATCTGCGCCGCCTTTGCTCCGGGTGTGGATTGAACTCACGACCTTCAGATTATGAGACTGACGCGCTGCCTACTGCGCTACCGAGGCGGACAGGGGTCACTGGGAAACATAACCGGTATCAATAGTTCCCACAAGTTAACGGTCGAAAAATTAAGAAAACTCAGCAACAGTCATTCATTACTGCTCCAGAAAGCGCACCCCTCACGACCTAATTAAACACTCATAAGCAAACAAAAAATCTGCACGGCCTTTGCCCCGGGCGTGGAATAAACTCACGACCTTCAGATTATGAGACTGACGCGCTGCCTACTGCGCTACCGAGGCGGAAAGGGGTCACAGGGACACGCAACCGTGATCATTAGTTCCCACAAATAAAGGTCGAAAAAGTAAGAAAACCGAGAAACAGTCATTCATTACTGCTCCAGACAGCGCCCCCCTCACGACCCAATTAAACTCTCATAAGAAAACAAAAAGTCTGCACCGCTTTTGCCCCGGGTGAGGATTGAACTCACGACATTCAGATTATGAGACTGACGCGCTGCCTATTGCGCTACCGAGGCGGACAGTTGTCACTGGCAAACACAATCGGTATCAATAGTTCCCACAAGTGAAAGGTCGAAAAAATAAGAAAACCGAGCAACAGTCATTCATTACTGCTCCAGACAGTGCACCCCTCCCGACCAAGTTAAACTCTCATAAGGAAACAAATAAACTGCACCGCCTTTGCCCCGGGTAAGGATTGAACTCACGACCTTCAGGTTATGACACTGAAGCGCCGCCTACTGCGCTAGCGAGGCGAACAGGTGTCACTGGGAAACACAATCGGTATCAATAGTTCCCACAAGGTAAAGGTCGAAAAAGTAAGAAAACTCCGCAACAGTCATTCATTACTGCTCCAGACAGCGCACCCCTCACAAACTAATTAAACTCTCATAAGCAAACAAAAATCTGACCACCTTTGCCCCGGGTGAGGATTTAACTCACGACCTTCAAATTATGAGACTGACGCGCTGCCTACTGCGCTACCGAGACGGACAGGGGTCACTGGGAAACACAACCGGTATCAATAGCTCCCACAAGTTAAAGGTCGAAAAAGTAAGAAACCTCAGCAACAGTCATTCATTACTTCTCCAGACCGTGCACCCCTCACGACCTAATTAAACTCTCATAAGCAAGCAAAAAATATTCACCGCCTTTGCCCCGGTTGAGGATTGAACTCACGACCTTCAGATTATGAAACTGACGCGCTGCCTACTGCACTACCAAGGCGGAGAGGGGTCACTGGGAAACGCAACCGGTATCATTAGTTCCCACAAATTAAAGGTCGAAAAAGTAAGAAAACTGAGCAACAGTCATTCATTACTGCTCCAGACAGTGATCCCCTCACGACCTAATTAAACTCTCATAAGCAAACAAAACATCTGCACCGCCTTTGCCCCGAGTGAGGATCGAACTCACGACCTTCAGATTATGATACTGACGCGCTGCCTACTGCGCTATCGAGGCGGACAGGTGTCACTGGGACACGCAACCGGGATCATTAGTTCCAACAAATTAAAGGTCGAAAAAGTAACAAAACCGAGCCACAGTCATTCATTACTGCTTCAGACAGTGCACCCCTCAAGACCTAATTAAACTCTCATAAGCCAACAAAAAATCTGCACCGCTTTTGTCCCGGGTGAGGATTGAACTCACGACCTTCAGATTATGAGACTGACGCGCTGCCTATTGCGCTACCGAGGCGGACAGTTGTCACTAGCAAACACAATCGGTATCAATAGTTCCCACAAGTGAAAGATCGAAAAAATAAGAAAACCGAGCAACAGTCATTCATTACTGCTCCAGACAGTGCACCCCTCCCGACCTAGGTAAACTCTCATAAGCAAACAAATAAACTGCACCGCCTTTGCCCCGGGTAAGGATTGAACTTACGACCTTCAGATTATGAGACTGAAGCGCCGCCTACTGCGCTAGCGAGGCGAACAGGTGTCACTGGGAAACACAATCGGTATCAATAGTTCCCACAAGTTAAAGGTCGAAAAAGTAAGAAAACTCCACGACAGTCATTCATTACTGCTCCAGACAGCGCACCCCTCACGACCTAATTAAACTCTCATAAGGAAACAAAAAATCTGCACCGCCTTTGACCCGGGTGTGGATTGAACTCACGACCTTCAGATTATGAGACTGACGCGCTGCCTACTGCGTTACCGAGGCGGACAGGGGTCACTGGGAAACACAACCGGTATCAATAGGTCCCACAAGTTAAAGGTCGAAAAAGTAAGAAACCTCAGCAACAGTCATTCATTACTTCACCAGACCGTGCACCCCTCACGACCTAATTAAACTCTCATAAGCAAACAAAAAAATGCACCGCCTTTGCCCCGGGTGAGGATTGAACTCACGACCTTCAGATTATGAGACTGGCGCGCTGCCTACTGCGCTACCGAGGCGGGCAGGGGTCACTAGGAAACGCAACTGGTATCATTAGTTCCCACAAATAAAGGTCGAAAAAATAAGAAAACCGAGCAACAGTCATTCATTACTGCTCCAGACAGTGATCCCCTCACGACCTAATTAAACTCTCATAAGCAAACAAAACATCTGCACTGCCTTTGCCCCGGGATAGAATTGAATTCATGACCTTCAAATTATGAGACTGATGCGCTGCCTACTGCGCTATCGAGGCGGACAGGTGTCACTGGGACACGCAACCGGGATCATTAGTTCCAACAAATTAAATGTCGAAAAAGTAAGAAAACCGAGCCACAGTCATTCATTACTGCTCCAGACAGTGCACCCCTCCCGACCTAGTTAAACCCTCATAAGCAAACAAAACATCTGCACTGCCTTTGCCCCGGGATAGAATTGAATTCATGACCTTCAAATTATGAGACTGATGCGCACCTACTGCGCTATCGAGGCGGACAGGTGTCACTGGGACACGCAACCGGGATCATTAGTTCCAACAAGTTAAAGGTCGCAAAAGTAAGAAAACCGAGCCACAGTCATTCATTACTGCTCCAGACAGTGCACCCCTCACGACCTAATTAAACTCTCATAAGCAAACAAAAAAACTGCACCGCCATTGACCCGGGTGAGGATTGAACTCATGACCTTCAGATTATGAGATTGACGCGCCGCATACTGCGCTGCCGAGGCGGGCAGGTGTCACTGGGAAACACAATCGGTATCAATAGTTCCCACAAGTTAAAGGTCAGAAAAGTAAAAAAACCGAGCAACAGTCATTCGTTATTGCTCTAGACAGTGCACCCCTCACGACCTAATTAAACTCTCATAAGCAAACAAAAAACTGCACCGCCATTGGCCCAGGTGAGGATTGAACTCACGACCTTCAGATTATGAAACTGACGCGCTGCCTTCTGCGCTACCGAGGCGGACAGGTGTCACAGGGAAATACAACCGGTATCAATAGTTCCCACAAGTTAAAGGTCGAAAAAATAAGAAAACTCAGAACAGTCATTCATTACTGCTCCAGACAGTGCTCCCCTCACGACCTAATTAAACTCTGATAAGCAAACCAAGAATCTGCACCGCCTTTGCCCCGGGTGTGGATTGAACTCACGACCTTCAGATTATGAGACTGACGCGCTGCCTACTGCGCTACCGAGGCGGACAGAGGTCAGTGGGAAACGCAACCGGGATCATTAGTTCCCACAAGCTAAAGGTCGAAAAAGTAAGAAAACCGAGCAACAGTCATTCATTACTGCTCCAGGCAAAGCACCCCTCACGACCTAATTAAACTCTCATAAGCAAACAAATAATCTGCACCGTTTTAGCCCCGGGTGTGGATGTAACTCACGACCTTCAGATTATGAGACTGACGCGCTGCCTACTGCGCTACCGATGCGGACAGGTGTAACTGGGAAACGCAACCGGGATCATTAGTTCCCACAAGCTAAAGGTCGAAAAAGTAAGAAAACAGAGCAACAGTCATTCATTACTGCTCCAGACAGTGCACCCCTCACGACCTAATTAAACTCTCATAAGCAAACAAAAAATCTGCACCCATTTGCCCCGGGTGTGGATTGAACTCACGACCTACATATTATGAGACTGACCCGCTGCCTACTGCGCTACCGAGGCAGACAGGCGTCACTGGGAAACACAACTGGTATCAGTAGTTCCCACAAGTTAAAGGTCAATAAATTAAGAAAACTCAGCAACAGTCATTCAATAATGCTCCAGACAGCGCACCCCTCACGACCTAATCAAACTCTCATAAGCACACAAAAAATCTGCACCGCCTTTGCCCCGGGTGTGGATTGAACTCACGACCTTCAGAATATGAGACTGATGCGCCGCTTACTGCGCTAGCGAGGCGGGCAGGTGTCACTGGGAAACATAACCTGTATCAATAGTTCCCACATGTTAACGGTCGAAAAATTCGGAAAACTCAGCAACAGTCATTCATTACTGCTCCAGACAGCGCACCCCTCAAGACCTAATTAAACTCTCATAAGGAAACAAAAAATCTGCACCGCCTTTGCCCCGGGTGTGGATTGAACTCACGACCTTCAGATTATGAGACTGACGCGCCGCATACTGCGCTAGCGAGGCGAACAGGTGTCACTGGGAAACACATTCGGTATCAATAGTTCCCACAAGCTAAAGGTCAGAAAAGTAAAAAAACCGAGCAACAGTCATTCGTTATTGCTCTAGACATTGCACCCCTCACGACCTAATTAAACTCTCATAAGCAAACAAAAAATCTGCACCGCCTTTGCCCCGGGTGTGGATTGAACTCACGACCTTCAGAATATGAGACTGACACGCTGCCTACTGCGCTACCGAGGTGGACAGGGGTCAATGGGAAACACAATCAATCGGTATCAATCGTTCCCACAAGTAAAGGTCGAAAAAGTAAGAAAACTCAGCAACAGTCATTCATTACTGCTCCAGACAGCGCACTCCTCACAACGTAATTAAACTCTCATAAGCAAACAAAAAATCTGCACCGCCTTTGCTCCGGGTGTGGATTGAACTCACGACCTTCAGATTATGAGACTGAAGCGCTGCCTACTGCGCTACCGAGGCGGACAGGGGTCACTGGGAAACATAACCGGTATCAATAGTTCCCACAAGTTAACGGTCGAAAAATTAAGAAAACTCAGCAACAGTCATTCATTACTGCTCCAGAAAGCGCACCCCTCACGACCTAATTAAACACTCATAAGCAAACAAAAAATCTGCACGGCCTTTGCCCCGGGTGTGGAATAAACTCACGACCTTCAGATTATGAGACTGACGCGCTGCCTACTGCGCTACCGAGGCGGAAAGGGGTCACAGGGACACGCAACCGGGATCATTAGTTCCCACAAATTAAAGGTCGAAAAAGTAAGAAAACCGAGAAACAGTCATTCATTACTGCTCCAGACTGCGCACCCCTCACGACCCAATTAAACTCTCATAGGAAAACAAAAAGTCTGCACCGCTTTTGCCCTGGGTGAGGATTGAACTCACGACCTTCAGATTATGAGACTTACGCACTGCCTACTGCGCTACCGAGGCGGACAGCTGTCACTGGCAAACACAATCGGTATCAATAGTTTCCACAAGTGAAAGGTCGAAAAAATAAGAAAACCGAGCAACAGTCATTCATTACTGCTCCAGACAGTCCACCCCTCCCGACCTAGTTAAACTCTCATAAGCAAACAAATAAACTGCACCGCCTTTTCCCCGGGTAAGGATTGAACTCACGACCTTCAGATTATGAGACTGACGCGCCGCATACTGCGCTAGCGAGGCGAACAGGTGTCACTGGGAAACACAATCGGTATCAATAGTTCCCACAAGTTAAAGGTCAGAAAAGTAAAAAAAACCGAGCAACAGTCATTCGTTACTGCTCCAGACAGTGCACCCCTCACGACCTAATTAAACTCTCATGAGCAAACAAAAAAACTGCACCGCCATTGGCCCGGGTGAGGATTGAACTCATGACCTACAGATTATGAGACTGACGCGCCGCATACTGCGCTGCCGAGGCGGGCAGGTGTCACTGGGAAACACAATCGGTATCAATAGTTCCCACAAGTTAAAGGTCAGAAAAGTAAAAAAACCGAGCAACAGTCATTCGTTATTGCTCTAGACAGTGCACCCCTCACGACCTAATTAAACTCTCATAAGCAAACAAAAAACTGCACCGCCATTGGCCCAGGTGAGGATTGAACTCACGACCTTCAGATTATCAAACTGACGCGCTGCCTTCTGCGCTACCGAGGCGGACAGGTGTCACAGGGAAATACAACCGGTATCAATAGTTCCCACAAGTTAAAGGTCGAAAAAATAAGAAAACTCAGAACAGTCATTCATTACTGCTCCAGACAGTGCTCCCCTCACGACCTAATTAAACTCTGATAAGCAAACCAAGAATCTGCACCGCCTTTGCCCCGGGTGTGGATTGAACTCACGACCTTCAGATTATGAGACTGACGCGCTGCCTACTGCGCTACCGAGGCGGACAGAGGTCAGTGGGAAACGCAACCGGGATCATTAGTTCCCACAAGCTAAAGGTCGAAAAAGTAAGAAAACCGAGCAACAGTCATTCATTACTGCTCCAGGCAAAGCACCCCTCACGACCTAATTAAACTCTCTTAAGCAAACAAATAATCTGCACCGTTTTAGCCCCGGGTGTGGATGTAACTCACGACCTTCAGATTATGAGACTGACGCGCTGCCTACTGCGCTACCGATGCGGACAGGGGTAACTGGGAAACGCAACCGGGATCATTAGTTCCCACAAGCTAAAGGTCGAAAAAGTAAGAAAACAGAGCAACAGTCATTCATTACTGCTCCAGACAGTGCACCCCTCACGACCTAATTAAACTCTCATAAGCAAACAAAAAATCTGCACCCATTTGCCCCGGGTGTGGATTGAACTCACGACCTACATATTATGAGACTGACCCGCTGCCTACTGCGCTACCGAGGCAGACAGGCGTCACTGGGAAACACAACTGGTATCAATAGTTCCCACAAGTTAAAGGTCAATAAATTAAGAAAACTCAGCAACAGTCATTCAATAATGCTCCAGACAGCGCAGCTCTCACGACCCAATTAAACTCTCATAAGCAAACAAAAAATCTGCACCGCCTTTGCCCCGAGTAAGGATTGAACTCACGACCTTCAGATTATGAGACTGAAGCGCCGCCTACTGCGCTAGCGAGGCGAACAGGTGTCACTGGGAAACACAATCGGTATCAATAGTTTCCACAAGTTAAAGGTCGAAAAAGTAAGAAAACTTCGCAACAGTCATTCATTACTGCTCCAGACAGCGCACCCCTCACGACCTCATTAAACTCTCATAAGCAAACAAAAATCTGACCACCTTTGCCCCGGGTGAGGATTTAACTCACGACCTTCAGATTTTGAGACTGACGCGCTGCCTACTGCGCTACCGAGGCGGACAGGGGTCACTGGCAAACATAACTGGTATCAATAGTTCCCACAAGTTAACGGTCGAAACATTAGGAAAACTCAGCAACAGTCATTCATTACTGCTCCAGACAGCGCACCCCTCACGACCTAATCAAACTCTCATAAGCACACAAAAAATCTGCACCGCCTTTGCCCCGGGTGTGGATTGAACTCACGACCTTCAGAATATGAGACTGATGCGCCGCTTACTGCGCTAGCGAGGCGGGCAGGTGTCACTGGGAAACATAACCTGTATCAATAGTTCCCACATGTTAACGGTCGAAAAATTCGGAAAACTCAGCAACAGTCATTCATTACTGCTCCAGGCAGCGCACCCCTCAAGACCTAATTAAACTCTCATAAGGAAACAAAAAATCTGCACCGCCTTTGCCCCGGGTGTGGATTGAACTCACGACCTTCAGATTATGAGACTGACGCGCCGCATACTGCGCTAGCGAGGCGAACAGGTGTCACTGGGAAACACATTCGGTATCAATAGTTCCCACAAGCTAAAGGTCAGAAAAGTAAAAAAACCGAGCAACAGTCATTCGTTATTGCTCTAGACAGTGCACCCCTCGCGACCTAATTAAACTCTCATAAGCAAACAAAAAATCTGCACCGCCTTTGCCCCGGGTGTGGATTGAACTCACGACCTTCAGAATATGAGACTGACACGCTGCCTACTGCGCTACCGAGGTGGACAGGGGTCAATGGGAAACACAATCAATCGGTATCAATCGTTCCCACAAGTAAAGGTCGAAAAAGTAAGAAAACTCAGCAACAGTCATTCATTACTGCTCCAGACAGCGCACTCCTCACAACGTAATTAAACTCTCATAAGCAAACAAAAAATCTGCACGGCCTTTGCCCCGGGTATGGAATAAACTCACGACCTTCAGATTATGAGACTGACGCGCTCCCTACTGCGCTACCGAGGCGGAAAGGGGTCACAGGGACCCGCAACCGGGATCATTAGTTCCCACAAATTAAAGGTCGAAAAAGTAAGAAAACCGAGAAACAGTCATTCATTACTGCTCCAGACTGCGCACCCCTGACGACCCAATTAAACTCTCATAGGAAAACAAAAAGTCTGCACCGCTTTTGCCCTGGGTGAGGATTGAACTCACGACCTTCAGATTATGAGACTGACGCACTGCCTACTGCGCTACCGAGGCGGACAGTTGTCACTGGCAAACACAATCGGTATCAATAGTTTCCACAAGTGAAAGGTCGAAAAATAAGAAAACCGAGCAACAGTCATTCATTACTGCTCCAGACAGTGCACCCCTCACGACCTAATTAAACTCTCATGAGCAAACAAAAAAACTGCACCGCCATTGGCCCGGGTGAGGATTGAACTCATGACCTTCAGATTATGAGACTGACGCGCCGCATACTTCGCTGCCGAGGCGGGCAGGTGTCACTGGGAAACATAACCAGTATCAATAGTTCCCACAAGTTAACGGTCGAAAAATTCGGAAAACTCAGCAACAGTCATTCATTACTGCTCCAGACAGCGCACCCCTCACGACCTAATTAAACTCTCATAAGGAAACAAAAAATCTGCACCGCCTTTGACCCGGGTGTGGATTGAACTCACGACCTTCAGATTATGAGACTGACGCGCTGCCTACTGCGTTACCGAGGCAGACAGGAGTCACTGGGAAACACAACCGGTATCAATAGGTCCCACAAGTTAAAGGTCGAAAAAGTAAGAAACCTCCGCAACAGTCATTCATTACTTCTCCAGACCGTGCACCCCTCACGACCTAATTAAACTCTCATAAGCAAACAAAAAAAATGCACCGCCTTTGCCCCGGGTGAGGATTGAACTCACGACCTTCAGATTATGAGACTGGCGCGCTGCCTACTGCGCTACCGAGGCGGGCAGGGGTCACTAGGAAACGCAACTGGTATCATTAGTTCCCACAAGCTAAAGGTCGAAAAAGTAAGAAAACAGAGCAACAGTCATTCATTACTGCTCCAGACAGTGCACCCCTCACGACCTAATTAAACTCTCATAAGCAAACAAAAAATCTGCACCCATTTGCCCCGGGTGTGGATTGAACTCACGACCTACATATTATGAGACTGACCCGCTGCCTACTGCGCTACCGAGGCAGACAGGCGTCACTGGGAAACACAACTGGTATCAATAGTTCCCACAAGTTAAAGGTCAATAAATTAAGAAAACTCAGCAACAGTCATTCAATAATGCTCCAGACAGCGCAGCTCTCACGACCCAATTAAACTCTCATAAGCAAACAAAAAATCTGCACCGCCTTTGCCCCGAGTAAGGATTGAACTCACGACCTTCAGATTATGAGACTGAAGCGCCGCCTACTGCGCTAGCGAGGCGAACAGGTGTCACTGGGAAACACAATCGGTATCAATAGTTTCCACAAGTTAAAGGTCGAAAAAGTAAGAAAACTTCGCAACAGTCATTCATTACTGCTCCAGACAGCGCACCCCTCACGACCTCATTAAACTCTCATAAGCAAACAAAAATCTGACCACCTTTGCCCCGGGTGAGGATTTAACTCACGACCTTCAGATTTTGAGACTGACGCGCTGCCTACTGCGCTACCGAGGCGGACAGGGGTCACTGGCAAACATAACTGGTATCAATAGTTCCCACAAGTTAACGGTCGAAACATTAGGAAAACTCAGCAACAGTCATTCATTACTGCTCCAGACAGCGCACCCCTCACGACCTAATCAAACTCTCATAAGCACACAAAAAATCTGCACCGCCTTTGCCCCGGGTGTGGATTGAACTCACGACCTTCAGAATATGAGACTGATGCGCCGCTTACTGCGCTAGCGAGGCGGGCAGGTGTCACTGGGAAACATAACCTGTATCAATAGTTCCCACATGTTAACGGTCGAAAAATTTGGAAAACTCAGCAACAGTCATTCATTACTGCTCCAGACAGCGCACCCCTCAAGACCTAATGAAACTCTCATAAGGAAACAAAAAATCTGCACCGCCTTTGCCCCGGGTGTGGATTGAACTCACGACCTTCAGATTATGAGACTGACGCGCCGCATACTGCGCTAGCGAGGCGAACAGGTGTCACTGGGAAACACATTCGGTATCAATAGTTCCCACAAGCTAAAGGTCAGAAAAGTAAAAAAACCGAGCAACAGTCATTCGTTATTGCTCTAGACAGTGCACCCCTCGCGACCTAATTAAACTCTCATAAGCAAACAAAAAATCTGCACCGCCTTTGCCCCGGGTGTGGATTGAACTCACGACCTTCAGAATATGAGACTGACACGCTGCCTACTGCGCTACCGAGGTGGACAGGGGTCAATGGGAAACACAATCAATCGGTATCAATCGTTCCCACAAGTAAAGGTCGAAAAAGTAAGAAAACTCAGCAACAGTCATTCATTACTGCTCCAGACAGCGCACTCCTCACAACGTAATTAAACTCTCATAAGCAAACAAAAAATCTGCACGGCCTTTGCCCCGGGTATGGAATAAACTCACGACCTTCAGATTATGAGACTGACGCGCTCCCTACTGCGCTACCGAGGCGGAAAGGGGTCACAGGGACCCGCAACCGGGATCATTAGTTCCCACAAATTAAAGGTCGAAAAAGTAAGAAAACCGAGAAACAGTCATTCATTACTGCTCCAGACTGCGCACCCCTGACGACCCAATTAAACTCTCATAGGAAAACAAAAAGTCTGCACCGCTTTTGCCCTGGGTGAGGATTGAACTCACGACCTTCAGATGTTGAGACTGACGCACTGCCTACTGCGCTACCGAGGCGGACAGTTGTCACTGGCAAACACAATCGGTATCAATAGTTTCCACAAGTGAAAGGTCGAAAAATAAGAAAACCGAGCAACAGTCATTCATTACTGCTCCAGACAGTGCACCCCTCACGACCTAATTAAACTCTCATGAGCAAACAAAAAAACTGCACCGCCATTGGCCCGGGTGAGGATTGAACTCATGACCTTCAGATTATGAGACTGACGCGCCGCATACTTCGCTGCCGAGGCGGGCAGGTGTCACTGGGAAACATAACCAGTATCAATAGTTCCCACAAGTTAACGGTCAAAAAATTCGGAAAACTCAGCAACAGTCATTCATTACTGCTCCAGACAGCGCACCCCTCACGACCTAATTAAACTCTCATAAGGAAACAAAAAATCTGCACCGCCTTTGACCCGGGTGTGGATTGAACTCACGACCTTCAGATTATGAGACTGACGCGCTGCCTACTGCGTTACCGAGGCAGACAGGAGTCACTGGGAAACACAACCGGTATCAATAGGTCCCACAAGTTAAAGGTCGAAAAAGTAAGAAACCTCAGCAACAGTCATTCATTACTTCTCCAGACCGTGCACCCCTCACGACCTAATTAAACTCTCATAAGCAAACAAAAAAAATGCACCGCCTTTGCCCCGGGTGAGGATTGAACTCACGACCTTCAGATTATGAGACTGGCGCGCTGCCTACTGCGCTACCGAGGCGGGCAGGGGTCACTAGGAAACGCAACTGGTATCATTAGTTCCCACAAATAAAGGTCGAAAAAATAAGAAAACCGAGCAACAGTCATTCATTACTGCTCCAGACAGTGATCCCCTCACGACCTAATTAAACTCTCATAAGCAAACAAAACATCTGCACCGCCTTTGCCCCGGGTGAGGATCGAACTCACGACCTTCAGATTATGAGACTTACGCGCTGCCTACTGCGCTACCGAGGCGGACAGAGGTCACTGGGAAACGCAACCACGATCATTAGTTCCCACAAACTAAAGGTCAAAAAAATAAGAAAACCGAGCAACAGTCATTCATTACTGCTCCAGACAGTGCACCCCTCAAGACCTAGTTAAACTCTCATAAGCAAACAAAACATCTGCACTGCTTTTGCCCCGGGTTAAAATTGAATTCATGACCTTCAAATTTTGAGACTGATGCGCACCTACTGCGCTACCGAGGCGGACAGAGGTCAGTGGGAAACGCAACCGGGATCATTAGTTCCCACAAGCTAAAGGTCGAAAAAGTAAGAAAACCGAGCAACAGTCATTCATTACTGCTCCAGGCAGTGCACCCCTCACGACCTAATTAAACTCTCATAAGCAAACAAATAATCTGCACCGTTTTAGGCCCGGGTGTGGATGTAACTCACGACCTTCAGATAATGAGACTGACGCGCTGCCTACTGCGCTACCGATGCGGACAGGGGTAACTGAGAAACGCAACCGGGATCATTGCTTACCACAAGCTAAAGGTCGAAAAAGTAAGAAAACCGAGCAACAGTCATTCATTACTGCTCCAGACAGTGCACCCCTCACGACCTAATTAAACTCTCAAAGGCAAACAAAAAATTTGCACCGCATTTGCCCCGGGTGTGGATTGAACTCACGACCTACATATTATGAGACTGACCCGCTGCCTACTGCGCTACCGAGGCAGACAGGCGTCACTGGGAAACACAATCGGTATCGATAGTTCCCACAAGTGAAAGGTCGAAAAAATAAGAAAACCGAGCAACAGTCATTCATTACTGCTCCAGACAGTGCACCCCTCCCGACCTAGTTAAACTCTCATAAGCAAACAAATAAACTGCACCGCCTTTGCCCCGGGTAAGGATTGAACTCACGACCTTCAGATTATGAGACTGAAGCGCCGCCTACTGCGCTAGCGAGGCGAACAGGTGTCACTGGGAAACACAATCGGTATCAATAGTTCCCACAAGTTAAAGGTCGAAAAAGTAAGAAAACTCCGCAACAGTCATTCATTACTGCTCCAGACAGCGCACCCCTCACAAACTAATTAAACTCTCATAAGCAAACAAAAATCTGACCACCTTTGCCCCGGGTGAGGATTTAACTCACGACCTTCAGATTTTGAGACTGACGCGCTGCCAACTGCGCTACCGAGGCGGACAGGGGTCACTGGGAAACATAACCGGCATCAATAGTTCCCACAAGTTAAAGGTCAGAAAAGTAAAAAAAAACGAGCAACAGTCATTCGTTATTGCTCTAGACAGTGCACCCCTCACGACCTAATTAAACTCTCAAAGGCAACCAAAAATTCTGCACCACATTTGCCCCGGGTGTGGATTGAATTCACGACCTACATATTATGAGACTGACCCGCTGCCTACTGCGCTACCGAGGCAGACAGGCGTCACTGGGAAACACAACCGGTATCAATAGTTCCCACAAGTTAAAGGTCGAAAAATTAAGAAAACTCAGCAACAGTCATTCATTATTGCTCCAGACAGCGCAGCTCTCACGACCCAATTAAACTCTCATAAGCAAACAAAAAAGCTGCACCACCTTTGCCCCGGGTGAGGATTGAAGTCACGACCTTCAGATTATGAGACTGACGCGCTGCCTACTGCACTACCAAGGCGGAGAGGGGTCACTGGGAAACGCAACCGGTATCATTAGTTCCCACAAATCAAAGGTCGAAAAAGTAAGAAAAATGAGCAACAGTCATTCATTACTGCTCCAGACAGTGATCCCCTCACGACCTAATTAAACTCTCATAAGCAAACAAAACATCTGCACAGCCTTTGCCCCGGGTGAGGATCGAACTCACGACCTTCAGATTGTGAGACTGACGCGCTGCCTACTGCGCTACCGAGGCGGACAGGGGTCACTGGGAAACGCAACCACGATCATTAGTTCCCACAAACTAAAGGTCAAAAAAATAAGAAAACCGAGCAACAGTCATTCATTACTGCTCCAGACAGTGCACCCCTCACGAACTAATTAAACTCTCATAAGCAAACAAAACATCTGCACTGCCTTTGCCCCGGGTTAGAATTGAATTCATGACCTTCAAATTATGAGACTGATGCGCACCTACTGCGCTATCGAGGCGGACAGGTGTCACTGGGACACGCAACCGGGATCATTAGTTCCAACAAGTTAAAGGTCGAAAAAGTAAGAAAACCGAGCCACAGTCATTCATTACTGCTCCAGACAGTGCACCCCTCACGACCTAATTAAACTCTCATAAGCAAACAAAAAAACTGCACCGCCATTGGCCCGGGTGAGGATTGAACTCATGACCTTCAGATTATGAGACTGACGCGCCGCCTACTGCGCTGCCGAGGCGGGCAGGTGTCACTGGGAAACACAATCGGTATCAATAGTTCCCACAAGTTAAAGGTCAGAAAAGTAAAAAAACCAAGCAACAGTCATTCGTTATTGCTCTAGACAGTGCACCCCTCACGACCTAATTAAAATCTCATAAGCAAACAAGAAATCTGCACCGCCTTTGCCCCGGGTGTGGATTGAAATCACGACCGTCAGAATATGAGACTGACACGCTGCCTACTGCGCTACCGAGGTGGACAAGGGTCAATGGGAAACACAATCGGTATCAATCGTTCCCACAAGTAAAGGTCGAAAAAGTAAGAAAACTCAGCAACAGTCATTCATTACTGCTCCAGACAGCGCACTCCTCACAACCTAATTAAACTCTCATAAGCAAACAAAAAATCTGCACCGCCTTTGCTCCGGGTGTGGATTGAACTCACGACCTTCAGATTATGAGACTGACGCGCTGCCTACTGCGCTACCGAGGCGGACAGGGGTCACAGGGAAACATAACCGGTATCAATAGTTCCCACAAGTTAACGGTCAAAAAATTAAGAAAACTCAGCAACAGTCATTCATTACTGCTACAGAAAGCGCACCCCTCACGACCTAATTAAACACTCATAAGCAAACAAAAAATCTGCACGGCCTTTGCCCCGGGCGTGGAATAAACTCACGACCTTCAGATTATGAGACTGACGCGCTGCCTACTGCGCTACCGAGGCGGAAAGGGGTCACAGGGACACGCAACCGTGATCATTAGTTCCCACAAATTAAAGGTCGAAAAAGTAAGAAAACCGAGAAACAGTCATTCATTACTGCTCCAGACAGCGCCCCCCTCACGACCCAATTAAACTCTCATAAGAAAACAAAAAGTCTGCACCGCTTTTGCCCCGGGTGAGGATTGAACTCACGACCTTCAGATTATGAGACTGACGCGCTGCCTACTGCGCTACCGAGGCGGAGAGGGGGTCACTGGGAAACGCAACCGGTATCATTAGTTCCCACAAATTAAAGGTCGAAAAAGTAAGAAAACTGAGCAACAGTCATTCATTAGTGCTCCAGACAGTGATCCCCTCACGACATAATTAAACTCTCATAAGCAAACAAAACATCTGCACCGCCTTTGCCCCGGGTGAGGATCGAACTCACGACCTTCAGATTATGAGACTGACGCGCTGCCTACTGCGCTACCGAGGCGGACAGAGGTCACTGGGAAACGCAACCACGATCATTCGTTCCCACAAACTAAAGGTCAAAAAAATAAGAAAACCGAGCAACAGTCATTCATTACTGCTCCAGACAGTGCACCCCTCAAGACCTAATTAAACTCTCATAAGCAAACAAAACATCTGCACTGCCTTTGCCCTGGGTTAGAATTGAATTCATGACCTTCAAATTATGAGACTGATGCGCACCTACTGCGCTATCGAGGCGGACAGGTGTCACTGGGACACGCAACCGGGATCATTAGTTCCAACAAGTTAAAGGTCGCAAAAGTAAGAAAACCGAGCCACAGTCATTCATTACTGCTCCAGACAGTGCACCCCTCACGACCTAATTAAACTCTCATAGGAAAACAAAAAGTCTGCACCGCTTTTGCCCCGGGTGAGGATTGAACTCACGACCTTCAGATTATGAGACTGACGCACTGCCTACTGCGCTACCGAGGCGGACAGTTGTCACTGGCAAACACAATCGGTATCAATAGTTCCCACAAGTGAAAGGTCGAAAAAATAAGAAAACCGAGCAACAGTCATTCATTACTGCTCCAGACAGTGCACCCCTCCCGACCTAGTTAAACTCTCATAAGCAAACAAATAAACTGCACCGCCTTTGCCCCGGGTAAGGATTGAACTCACGACCTTCAGGTTATGACACTGAAGCGCCGCCTACTGCGCTAGCGAGGCGAACAGGTGTCACTGGGAAACACAATCGGTATCAATAGTTCCCACAAGGTAAAGGTCGAAAAAGTAAGAAAACTCCGCAACAGTCATTCATTACTGCTCCAGACAGCGCACCCCTCACAAACTAATTAAACACTCATAAGCAAACAAAAATCTGACCACCTTTGCCCCGGGTGAGGATTTAACTCACGACCTTCAAATTATGAGACTGACGCGCTGCCTACTGCGCTACCGAGACGGACAGGGGTCACTGGGAAACACAACCGGTATCAATAGCTCCCACAAGTTAAAGGTCGAAAAAGTAAGAAACCTCAGCAACAGTCATTCATTACTTCTCCAGACCGTGCACCCCTCACGACCTAATTAAACTCTCATAAGCAAGCAAAAAATATTCACCGCCTTTGCCCCGGTTGAGGATTGAACTCACGACCTTCAGATTATGAAACTGACGCGCTGCCTACTGCACTACCAAGGCGGAGAGGGGTCACTGGGAAACGCAACCGGTATCATTAGTTCCCACAAATTAAAGGTCGAAAAAGTAAGAAAACTGAGCAACAGTCATTCATTACTGCTCCAGACAGTGATCCCCTCACGACCTAATTAAACTCTCATAAGCAAACAAAACATCTGCACCGCCTTTGCCCCGAGTGAGGATCGAACTCACGACCTTCAGATTATGAGACTGACGCGCTGCCTACTGCGCTATCGAGGCGGACAGGTGTCACTGGGACACGCAACCGGGATCATTAGTTCCAACAAATTAAAGGTCGAAAAAGTAACAAAACCGAGCCACAGTCATTCATTACTGCTTCAGACAGTGCACCCCTCAAGACCTAATTAAACTCTCATAAGCAAACAAAAAACCTGCACCGCCATTGGCCCGGGTGAGGATTGAACTCACGACCTTCAGATTATGAGACTGACGCGCCGCCTACTGCGCTGCCGAGGCGGGCAGGTGTCACTGGGAAACACAATCGGTATCAATAGTTCCCACAAGTTAAAGGTCAGAAAAGTAAAAAAACCGAGCAACAGTCATTCGTTACTGCTCTAGACAGTGCACCCCTCACGACCTAATTAAACTCTCATAAGCCAACAAAAAATCTGCACCGCTTTTGTCCCGGGTGAGGATTGAACTCACGACCTTCAGATTAGAGACTGACGCGCTGCCTACTGCGCTACCGAGGCGGACAGGGGTCACTGGGAAACGCAACCACGATCATTAGTTCCCACAAACTAAAGGTCAAAAAAATAAGAAAACCGAGCAACAGTCATTCATTACTGCTCCAGACAGTGCACCCCTCACGACCTAATTAAACTCTCATAAGCAAACAAAACATCTGCACTGCCTTTGCCCCGGGTTAGAATTGAATTCATGACCTTCAAATTATGAGACTGATGCGCACCTACTGCGCAATCGAGGCGGACAGGTGTCACTGGGACACGCAACCGGGATCATTAGTTCCAACAAGTTAAAGGTCGAAAAAGTAAGAAAACCGAGCCACAGTCATTCATTACTGCTCCAGACAGTGCACCCCTCACGACCTAATTAAACTCTCATAAGCAAACAAAAAAACTGCACCGCCATTGGCCCGGGTGAGGATTGAACTCATGACCTTCAGATTATGAGACTGACGCGCCGCCTACTGCGCTGCCGAGGCGGGCAGGTGTCACTGGGAAACACAATCGGTATCAATAGTTCCCACAAGTTAAAGGTCAGAAAAGTAAAAAAACCAAGCAACAGTCATTCGTTATTGCTCTAGACAGTGCACCCCTCACGACCTAATTAAAATCTCATAAGCAAACAAGAAATCTGCACCGCCTTTGCCCCGGGTGTGGATTGAAATCACGACCGTCAGAATATGAGACTGACACGCTGCCTACTGCGCTACCGAGGTGGACAAGGGTCAATGGGAAACACAATCGGTATCAATCGTTCCCACAAGTAAAGGTCGAAAAAGTAAGAAAACTCAGCAACAGTCATTCATTACTGCTCCAGACAGCGCACTCCTCACAACCTAATTAAACTCTCATAAGCAAACAAAAAATCTGCACCGCCTTTGCTCCGGGTGTGGATTGAACTCACGACCTTCAGATTATGAGACTGACGCGCTGCCTACTGCGCTACCGAGGCGGACAGGGGTCACAGGGAAACATAACCGGTATCAATAGTTCCCACAAGTTAACGGTCAAAAAATTAAGAAAACTCAGCAACAGTCATTCATTACTGCTACAGAAAGCGCACCCCTCACGACCTAATTAAACACTCATAAGCAAACAAAAAATCTGCACGGCCTTTGCCCCGGGCGTGGAATAAACTCACGACCTTCAGATTATGAGACTGACGCGCTGCCTACTGCGCTACCGAGGCGGAAAGGGGTCACAGGGACACGCAACCGTGATCATTAGTTCCCACAAATTAAAGGTCGAAAAAGTAAGAAAACCGAGAAACAGTCATTCATTACTGCTCCAGACAGCGCCCCCCTCACGACCCAATTAAACTCTCATAAGAAAACAAAAAGTCTGCACCGCTTTTGCCCCGGGTGAGGATTGAACTCACGACCTTCAGATTATGAGACTGACGCGCTGCCTACTGCGCTACCGAGGCGGAGAGGGGTCACTGGGAAACGCAACCGGTATCATTAGTTCCCACAAATTAAAGGTCGAAAAAGTAAGAAAACTGAGCAACAGTCATTCATTAGTGCTCCAGACAGTGATCCCCTCACGACATAATTAAACTCTCATAAGCAAACAAAACATCTGCACCGCCTTTGCCCCGGGTGAGGATCGAACTCACGACCTTCAGATTATGAGACTGACGCGCTGCCTACTGCGCTACCGAGGCGGACAGAGGTCACTGGGAAACGCAACCACGATCATTAGTTCCCACAAACTAAAGGTCAAAAAAATAAGAAAACCGAGCAACAGTCATTCATTACTGCTCCAGACAGTGCACCCCTCAAGACCTAATTAAACTCTCATAAGCAAACAAAACATCTGCACTGCCTTTGCCCTGGGTTAGAATTGAATTCATGACCTTCAAATTATGAGACTGATGCGCACCTACTGCGCTATCGAGGCGGACAGGTGTCACTGGGACACGCAACCGGGATCATTAGTTCCAACAAGTTAAAGGTCGCAAAAGTAAGAAAACCGAGCCACAGTCATTCATTACTGCTCCAGACAGTGCACCCCTCACGACCTAATTAAACTCTCATAGGAAAACAAAAAGTCTGCACCGCTTTTGCCCCGGGTGAGGATTGAACTCACGACCTTCAGATTATGAGACTGACGCACTGCCTACTGCGCTACCGAGGCGGACAGTTGTCACTGGCAAACACAATCGGTATCAATAGTTCCCACAAGTGAAAGGTCGAAAAAATAAGAAAACCGAGCAACAGTCATTCATTACTGCTCCAGACAGTGCACCCCTCCCGACCTAGTTAAACTCTCATAAGCAAACAAATAAACTGCACCGCCTTTGCCCCGGGTAAGGATTGAACTCACGACCTTCAGGTTATGACACTGAAGCGCCGCCTACTGCGCTAGCGAGGCGAACAGGTGTCACTGGGAAACACAATCGGTATCAATAGTTCCCACAAGGTAAAGGTCGAAAAAGTAAGAAAACTCCGCAACAGTCATTCATTACTGCTCCAGACAGCGCACCCCTCACAAACTAATTAAACACTCATAAGCAAACAAAAATCTGACCACCTTTGCCCCGGGTGAGGATTTAACTCACGACCTTCAAATTATGAGACTGACGCGCTGCCTACTGCGCTACCGAGACGGACAGGGGTCACTGGGAAACACAACCGGTATCAATAGCTCCCACAAGTTAAAGGTCGAAAAAGTAAGAAACCTCAGCAACAGTCATTCATTACTTCTCCAGACCGTGCACCCCTCACGACCTAATTAAACTCTCATAAGCAAGCAAAAAATATTCACCGCCTTTGCCCCGGTTGAGGATTGAACTCACGACCTTCAGATTATGAAACTGACGCGCTGCCTACTGCACTACCAAGGCGGAGAGGGGTCACTGGGAAACGCAACCGGTATCATTAGTTCCCACAAATTAAAGGTCGAAAAAGTAAGAAAACTGAGCAACAGTCATTCATTACTGCTCCAGACAGTGATCCCCTCACGACCTAATTAAACTCTCATAAGCAAACAAAACATCTGCACCGCCTTTGCCCCGAGTGAGGATCGAACTCACGACCTTCAGATTATGAGACTGACGCGCTGCCTACTGCGCTATCGAGGCGGACAGGTGTCACTGGGACACGCAACCGGGATCATTAGTTCCAACAAATTAAAGGTCGAAAAAGTAACAAAACCGAGCCACAGTCATTCATTACTGCTTCAGACAGTGCACCCCTCAAGACCTAATTAAACTCTCATAAGCAAACAAAAAACCTGCACCGCCATTGGCCCGGGTGAGGATTGAACTCACGACCTTCAGATTATGAGACTGACGCGCCGCCTACTGCGCTGCCGAGGCGGGCAGGTGTCACTGGGAAACACAATCGGTATCAATAGTTCCCACAAGTTAAAGGTCAGAAAAGTAAAAAAACCGAGCAACAGTCATTCGTTACTGCTCTAGACAGTGCACCCCTCACGACCTAATTAAACTCTCATAAGCCAACAAAAAATCTGCACCGCTTTTGTCCCGGGTGAGGATTGAACTCACGACCTTCAGATTAGAGACTGACGCGCTGCCTACTGCGCTACCGAGGCGGACAGGGGTCACTGGGAAACGCAACCACGATCATTAGTTCCCACAAACTAAAGGTCAAAAAAATAAGAAAACCGAGCAACAGTCATTCATTACTGCTCCAGACAGTGCACCCCTCACGACCTAATTAAACTCTCATAAGCAAACAAAACATCTGCACTGCCTTTGCCCCGGGTTAGAATTGAATTCATGACCTTCAAATTATGAGACTGATGCGCACCTACTGCGCAATCGAGGCGGACAGGTGTCACTGGGACACGCAACCGGGATCATTAGTTCCAACAAGTTAAAGGTCGAAAAAGTAAGAAAACCGAGCCACAGTCATTCATTACTGCTCCAGACAGTGCACCCCTCACGACCTAATTAAACTCTCATAAGCAAACAAAAAAACTGCACCGCCATTGGCCCGGGTGAGGATTGAACTCATGACCTTCAGATTATGAGACTGACGCGCCGCCTACTGCGCTGCCGAGGCGGGCAGGTGTCACTGGGAAACACAATCGGTATCAATAGTTCCCACAAGTTAAAGGTCAGAAAAGTAAAAAAACCAAGCAACAGTCATTCGTTATTGCTCTAGACAGTGCACCCCTCACGACCTAATTAAACTCTCATAAGCAAACAAAAAATCTGCACCGCCTTTGCCCCGGGTGTGGATTGAAATCACGACCGTCAGAATATGAGACTGACACGCTGCCTACTGCGCTACCGAGGTGGACAAGGGTCAATAAGAAACACAATCGGTATCAATCGTTCCCACAAGTAAAGGTCGAAAAAGTAAGAAAACTCAGCAACAGTCATTCATTACTGCTCCAGACAGCGCACTCCTCACAACCTAATTAAACTCTCATAAGCAAACAAAAAATCTGCACCGCCTTTGCTCCGGGTGTGGATTGAACTCACGACCTTCAGATTATGAGACTGACGCGCTGCCTAATGCGCTACCGAGGCGGACAGGGGTCACAGGGAAACATAACCGGTATCAATAGTTCTCACAAGTTAACGGTCGAAAAATTAAGAAAACTCAGCAACAGTCATTCATTACTGCTACAGAAAGCGCCCCCTCACGACCTAATTAAACACTCATAAGCAAACAAAAAATCTGCACGGCCTTTGCCCCGGGCGTGGAATAAACTCACGACCTTCAGATTATGAGACTGACGCGCTGCCTACTGCGCTACCGAGGCGGAAAGGGGTCACAGGGACACGCAACCGTGATCATTAGTTCCCACAAATTAAAGGTCGAAAAAGTAAGAAAACCGAGAAACAGTCATTCATTACTGCTCCAGACAGCGCCCCCCTCACGACCCAATTAAACTCTCATAAGAAAACAAAAAGTCTGCACCGCTTTTGCCCCGGGTGAGGATTGAACTCACGACCTTCAGATTATGAGACTGACGCGCTGCCTACTGCGCTACCGAGGCGGAGAGGGGTCACTGGGAAACGCAACCGGTATCATTAGTTCCCACAAATTAAAGGTCGAAAAAGTAAGAAAACTGAGCAACAGTCATTCATTAGTGCTCCAGACAGTGATCCCCTCACGACATAATTAAACTCTCATAAGCAAACAAAACATCTGCACCGCCTTTGCCCCGGGTGAGGATCGAACACACGACCTTCAGATTATGAGACTGACGCGCTTCCTACTGCGCTACCGAGGCGGACAGAGGTCACTGGGAAACGCAACCACGATCATTAGTTCCCACAAACTAAAGGTCAAAAAAATAAGAAAACCGAGCAACAGTCATTCATTACTGCTCCAGACAGTGCACCCCTCAAGACCTAATTAAACTCTCATAGGCAAACAAAACATCTGCACTGCCTTTGCCCCGGGTTAGAATTGAATTCATGACCTTCAAATTATGAGACTGATGCGCACCTACTGCGCTATCGAGGCGGACAGGTGTCACTGGGACACGCAACCGGGATCATTAGTTCCAACAAGTTAAAGGTCGCAAAAGTAAGAAAACCGAGCCACAGTCATTCATTACTGCTCCAGACAGTGCACCCCTCACGACCTAATTAAACTCTCATAGGAAAACAAAAAGTCTGCACCGCTTTTGCCCCGGGTGAGGATTGAACTCACGACCTTCAGATTATGAGACTGACGCACTGCCTACTGCGCTACCGAGGCGGACAGTTGTCACTGGCAAACACAATCGGTATCAATAGTTCCCACAAGTGAAAGGTCGAAAAAATAAGAAAACCGAGCAACAGTCATTCATTACTGCTCCAGACAGTGCACCCCTCCCGACCTAGTTAAACTCTCATAAGCAAACAAATAAACTGCACCGCCTTTGCCCCGGGTAAGGATTGAACTCACGACCTTCAGGTTATGACACTGAAGCGCCGCCTGCTGCGCTAGCGAGGCGAACAGGTGTCACTGGGAAACACAATCGGTATCAATAGTTCCCACAAGGTAAAGGTCGAAAAAGTAAGAAAACTCCGCAACAGTCATTCATTACTGCTCCAGACAGCGCACCCCTCACAAACTAATTAAACTCTCATAAGCAAACAAAAATCTGACCACCTTTGCCCCGGGTGAGGATTTAACTCACGACCTTCAAATTATGAGACTGACGCGCTGCCTACTGCGCTACCGAGACGGACAGGGGTCACTGGGAAACACAACCGGTATCAATAGCTCCCACAAGTTAAAGGTCGAAAAAGTAAGAAACCTCAGCAACAGTCATTCATTACTTCTCCAGACCGTGCACCCCTCACGACCTAATTAAACTCTCATAAGCAAGCAAAAAATATTCACCGCCTTTGCCCCGGTTGAGGATTGAACTCACGACCTTCCGATTATGAAACTGACGCGCTGCCTACTGCACTACCAAGGCGGAGAGGGGTCACTGGGAAACGCAACCGGTATCATTAGTTCCCACAAATTAAAGGTCGAAAAAGTAAGAAAACTGAGCAACAGTCATTCATTACTGCTCCAGACAGTGATCCCCTCACGACCTAATTAAACTCTCATAAGCAAACAAAACATCTGCACCGCCTTTGCCCCGGGTGAGGATTTAACTCACGACCTTCAGATTTTCAGACTGACGCGCTGCCTACTGCGCTACCGAGGCGGACAGGGGTCACTGGGAAACATAACCGGTATCAATAGTTCCCACAAGTTAAAGGTCCGAAAAGTAAAAAAACCGAGCAACAGTCTGTCATGATATGCGCGGTAGGTTCATCTGGTGCGCGATGTGTGTGAGTTTGTGCTGTGCCGTACGCCGACGAAGATGACGATGAGACAAGGAAAAGGCGGAATCGTGTCGTCAAAGTCAAGCCAAGCCATGGGGAGAGAGAAGAGGAAGACGACGACGGGGCGTTGGAGAAGAAGGATCGGAACGAAAGAGTGGCAGGCTGAAGCGCTCGTCGGGTCGTGGTCCCGAAGCCTACCTGTGCCTGTGGTCCGCACGAGCCTGGCTCCCTTCTACCGTGTGATCCAGCAGCCGGCGCCAGTCCGTTGTACTCGGATCCGGGCGTTTTCCAGACCTGGGCCTACTACTGGCTGTCCGGGACGTGCTTGCCACACATCGACTCTGCCTCACGCTCCGCTCCGACCATGCCTGAGGCATCGCTGATGTCGGCGTAAGACGCAACGCAACGCATCGACTCATCTGCCTTCGACGTCACACGGTGAAGTGTTTCAAACCTTGTGTAGTGCAGTGGGGGACTACGCTAAGCGTCAGACCTTGTCTTTCGAGAACGTGTGTCGTCCTCGTACTTAAGGCAGTTTTCGCTGTTGCTATGTAACACGCCAAGCTTCTTTATCGTTTTTTCTTTTTTTCGTGGCATTAAAGCCTTATAACTCAAGTTGCAAATGTCTTCGTCAGTCTCGACAACGATTATTTAGGTTGCCGTGATTGCCCGAACCATATCCCTCACAATTGGCGTCCGCGCGACAGGACGAAGCCGTTTGCACTGGGTTGAAATCTATAGGGAAGATGAGTGAGCAAGAGCTTATAACGCTAGCGGAACGCATGGGGCTTCAAGGAGCCGAGCTAAAGACGTGGGTAGACGCGCGGTTAGAGCGGGCTCATGAGGAATCTGTGCAAGCGCGTGAAGAGCGTTCCGCGGAAAGGCAGGCGGCGAAGGAACGTTTGGAGATAGAAGAGAGAACTCTTCAACTGCGAATTCGACTAGCTGAGGTTGAAGGTAGCCGAGAGCCAACAGCGCGGGACCGCGAACCTGAGAGGAGTCAAAGCCGCCCGTGCTTGATCAATCCTCACAACCTGATCCCAGTGTTTGACGAGGGGCGTGACGATCTCGATGCGTATCTCAAGAGGTTCGAACGCGTAGCAGTTGGTCAAGAGTGGCCTGAGGAGAAGTGGGCGACAGCGCTTAGTTTATGCCTCAGTGGGGAAGCATTGAAAGTCTTCGGTCGTCTGTCGCCAGAAGACTCAATGGATTACCAGAGTACGAAAGTGGCCTTGCTCCAGAGGTTTCGTTTCACAGCCGAAGGCTATCGCGAAAAGTTTCGGCAAAGCAAGCCTGAAGACGGCGAAACTGGTAAACAGTACGCCACAAGATTACAGAGTTACTTCGATAGATGGCTGGAAATGTCGGAAACGGACGAGGACTTTGCATCCGTGCGCAACCTCATTGTAGCTGAGCAGTTTCTGAATAACTGCCACGATCGCCTGGCACTTTTTCTAAGGGAGAAGAAATGCAGGACGGTAAAAGAAATGGCAGAAGCAGCTGATACCTTCTTGGAAGCCCAGCGGCAAACAAACTTGTTGGTATTTCGTACCAAGTCTGCAAACAACATTCCCAAGGAGCAAGAAGGATTTACTTATACCCAGCCTCCTCTTAGATGTTTCGTCTGTGATCGACCCGGCCACAGAGCATCTGATTGCCGCACGAAACCCCAACGAGTCTTCTGTGGGCACTGTCGGAAGCCCGGCCACGATGCAAGAGCATGCCCAAGCAACGGCGGGTCAAAGAAAGTGACATCTTGCATCGTGTCTACTGACCAGAAGTCCGAGACGCCCCGATGTGCCGATGATTCATCTCAAGATGAATATGTTGCTAGTGCACTCCGAACGCGCACCGCAACAGCTACACGAAACTTGCCGGTGTTACAGGGAGAAGTGTTTGGACATATTGTATCAGTCTTGAGGGATACTGGAAGCAACACCCTGGTCGTGCGACGTTCCCTCGTTCCCGATGATGCGCTGACGGGTACTACCGCCACTATTTTATTGGCCGATGGTAGTTGCATCGAGGTACCGGAAGCAGAAGTACGGATTCTATCGCCCTATTTCACCGGAAATGCGATAGTCAAATGCATGACGTCGCCACTTTACGATGTCATCGTAGGAAATGTTCCCGGCGCCCGTGACGCTAATGACCCCGACTCAACGTGGAAGGAGTCAGCGAGCCTGAAGTCGGAAACTAATCAGGCATTGAATTCTGAAGAGAAATCCAAGGATGGATGCGGGACGAAGAGCACAGTCATGGTTGGTGTTTCAAGCAAAGGACATCGCCGGAAGCTCACGACTGCTAAATTTGGAAACTTAGAGGTGACACAGGAGTAATTTCGCCAAAAACAAGAGGAAGACCGGTCGCTGGATGTTTGTAGGGCGAAAGTCGACACCCTCATCCGCGGTAAAGGAGCCACATACCACTCATTTATGTTCGAGAAAGGAATCTTGTACCGCGTTTACCACTTGACTCCGGGTAAATCAGTTCAACAAGCGGTGGTTCCAAAGGCGTTGCGTGTCCATGTGTTGCACTTGGCACATGAATCACCGATATCTGGTCACCAGGGTATCAAGAAGACGAAGGACCGAGTTTTGGAGTCGTTTTATTGGCCCGGTGTACAGGAGGAGGTACGAAGATTCGTAAAATCATGCGACGCATGCCAAACGACATATCCCAAGGGCAAAGTAGGCAAGGCGCCTCTTGGACGAATGCCTTTGATTGACACGCCATTCGAACGTGTGGCCGTTGATATCATTGGACCTCTGACGCCGTTTTCAAAGAAGGGTAATCGGTACATTCTTACCCTTGTGGATTTCACCACTCGGTACTCGGACGCGGTGGCTTTGCCCGCAGTTGATTCGGCAACAGTGGCAGATGGACTACTGGAGATGTTCTCTCGAATAGGATTTCCACGGGAGATCCTCTGTGATCAAGCATCTTGCTTCACGTCAGGCCTGATGGAAGAGGTGAATGCTCTGCTTGCTATTCGACATTTGAGCTCGACGCCTTACCACCCGATATGCAATGGCTTGGTCGAAAGGTTCAACGGCACTTTGAAACAGATGTTGCGCAGGTTGTGCCAAGAGAAGCCGAAGTCATGGGACCGATTTCTTGCGCCTCTGTTATTCGCCTATCGAGAAGTACCTCAGGCCAGTATGGGCTTCTCGCCGTTTGAACTGATCTACGGCCGGCACGTCCGAGGACCCCTGCATATATTGAAGGAACTCTGGACAGGGGAAGACCTAGAGGAAGATATCAAGACTACTTACGGATACGTGCTTGATCTGAGAGAACGTCTTGAACGCACCTTGAAGCTGGCTCAAGAGAATCTCTCCCGAGCTCAACACTCGCAAAAGAAGTATTATGACCGAACCTCCAAAACCCGACAGCTCAAAGTTGGTGACCGGGCTCTTATATTGCTCCCAACCAGGGAAAACAGGCTTCTTATGCACTGGAAGGGGCCATTTCCGGTTACAGGAAAAAAGAATGACCACGGCTATTGGTTGGACCTTGGGCACACCACGAAAATGTTTCACATAAACATGCTCAAGCGCTACGAAGAACGTCAACCAGAAGTCACTAGTCAAGCTTCATCGTTCGTTGTAGTCGAAGAAGGAGAGTCGGATTCACCCCTCCCTACATTTAAAGTAAATGAAGGGAAAGGTATTGAGTCGGTCACACTCGGAAGTAATTTAGACGAAGCACAACGCGATGATATGTGCAATCTCTTGGAGGAATTCCGAGACATATTTTCCGAAGTTCCTGGGAAGACGAACCTCCTAGAGTGCCGGCTAGAGCTTACTACAACAAAACCAATCAGCACGTCACAGTATCCGTTGCCGTTTGCAATGAAGGAAATAGTAGAGAAGGAGGTTCAAGATATGCTGAAGTTGGGAGTTATTAAACGATCCCATTCGCCGTATAACTCACTCTTGGTCCTGGTTAAGAAACCGGACAACAGCTTTCGCGCGTGCATTGACTTCCGTCACATTAATGAGGTCCTGGTGTCCGATTCTGAACCCATACCCAGAACTGACATTATGTTTGCTGAAGTCGGCACGAAGTCGGTTTTCTCAAAGTTAGATCTTACAAAGGGCTATTGGCAAGTACCCTTAGAGGAAAGTTCTCGTCCGAAAACAGCTTTTTCAACGCAATCTGGACACTACCATTTTCTCTATATGCCTTTTGGGATTAAGACAGCCTCGGCCATATTCACACGATTGATGAGGACATTACTGCACGGCATTCCAAACACAGTGCATTACATAGACGATGTTCTAATTGCCACAGCTACGTGGGAGGAGCATCTAGTGACATTGAAACAGTTGTTTCAGAGGATCCGAGAAGCAGGCCTACGGATCAAACCTCAAAAATATGAGATCGGAATGACTTCTGTCATCTTCCTTGGGCATCACTTCGGCGATGGTACAATCCGCCCAGTAGAAAGCACGATAGCGAAGATCGCTAAAGCCCCAAGACCGGAAACGAAGAAGCAACTTCGCTCTTTTCTCGGCTTGGTGGGATATTACCGAGACCTCATACCTCACTATGCCCAGAAAGCGAAACCACTGACTGAAATGACAAGAAAGATGGAAAAGAACAAGTTAGCGTGGAATACCGAAAGAGAAGAGGCATTTGAAACCCTCAAACAAGCTCTAGCATCTACGCCAGTAGTCAAGGCTGTTGACATAAAGAAACCCTTTGTATTACGTACAGATGCATCTGATAGGTGTATAGGCGCTGTGCTTATGCAGGAACACGAGGGTCTTCTTCACCCGGTGTCATATGCCAGCCGCCAACTTATGCCCCGGGAAGAGAGATATTCTGCAATTGAAAGGGAGTGTTTAGCGTTAGTTTGGGCGATCGCGAAATTTCATATCTTCCTTTATGAAACCTCCTTCGTCGTTCAGACTGACCATCAACCGCTGCGATATCTCTCTCAAGCCAAGCATTTGAACAGCCGGATCTTGCGCTGGAGTCTCGCATTACAAGAGTACACCTTTCGCGTTGAGCATATCAAGGGCTAAGAGAACGTAGGTGCTGATTATATGAGCAGGCTACAGGTGTAGGTGCTAGCTATACCACATTAATGTAATAATGTACCATATGCCTAGGGACTCTCACATACAGACTATTCACTTGGTGCAACAGTTCTGTACAATTGTTTGTCGTAAGTCTTGTCTCCCGCGCACTTTGGACAGTTTTTTTTTAAAGAAAAGAAAACTTTTGAAAGGGGGGACTTTTGTCATGATATGCGCGGTAGGTTCATCTGGTGCGCGATGTGTGTAAGTTTGTGCTGTGCCGTACGCCGACGAAGATGACGATGAGACAAGGAAAAGGCGGAATCGTGTCGTCAAAGTCAAGCCAAGCCATGGGGAGAGAGAAGAGGAAGACGACGACGGGGCGTTGGAGAAGAAGGATCGGAACGAAAGAGTGGCAGGCTGAAGCGCTCGTCGGGTCGTGGTCCCGAAGCCTACCTGTGCCTGTGGTCCGCACGAGCCTGGCTTCCTTCTACCGTGTGATCCAGCAGCCGGCGCCGGTCCGTTGTACTCGGATCCGGGCGTTTTCCAGACCTGGGCCTACAACTGGCTGTCCGGGACGTGCTTGCCACACATCGACTCTGCCTCACGCTCCGCTCCGACCATGCCTGAGGCATCGCTGATGTCGGCGTAAGACGCAACGCAACGCATCGACTCATCTGCCTTCGACGTCACACGGTGAAGTGTTTCAAACCTTGTGTAGTGCAGTGGGGGACTACGCTAAGCGTCAGACCTTGTCTTTCGAGAACGTGTGTCGTGCTCGTACTTAAGGCAGTTCTTCGCTGTTGCCATGTAACACGCCAAGCTTCTTTATCGTTTTTTTCTTTTTCTCGTGGCATTAAAGCCTTATAACTCAAGTTGCAAATGTCTTCGTCAGTCTCGACAACGATTATTTAAGTTGCCGTGATTGCCTGAACCATATCCCTCACACAGTCATTCGTTATTGCTCTAGACAGTACACCCCTCACGACCTAATTAAACTCTCATAAGCAAACAAAAATCTGCACCGCCTTTGCCCCGGGTGTGGATTGAACTCACGACCTTCAGAATATGAGACTGACACGCTGCCTACTGCGCTACCGAGGTGAACAGGGGTCAATGGGAAACACAATCGGTATCAATCGTTCCCACAAGTAAAGGTCGAAAAAGTAAGAAAACTCAGCAACAGTCATTCATTACTGCTCCAGACAGCGCACTCCTCACAACCTAATTAAACTCTCATAAGCAAACAAAAAATCTGCACCGCCTTTGCTCCGGGTGTGGATTGAACTCACGACCTTCAGATTATGAGACTGACGCGCTGCCTACTGCGCTACCGAGGCTGACAGGGGTCACTGGGAAACATAACCGGCATCAATAGTTCCCACAAGTTAACGGTCGAAAAATTAAGAAAACTCAGCAACAGTCATTGATTACTGCTCCAGAAAGCGCACCCCTCACGACCTAATTAAACACTCATAAGCAAACAAAAAATCTGCACGGCCTTTGCCCCGGGTGTGGAATAAACTCACGACCTTCAGATTATGAGACTGACGCGCTGCCTACTGTGCTACCGAGGCGGAAAGGGGTCACAGGGACACGCAACCGGGATCATTAGTTCCCACAAATTAAAGGTCGAAAAAGTCAGAAAACCGAGAAACAGTCATTCGTTACTACTCCAGACAGCGCACCCCTCACGACCCAATTAAACTCTCATAAGAAAACAAAAACTCTGAACCGCTTTTGCCCCGGGTGAGGATTGAACTCATGACCTTCAGATTATGAGACTGACGAGCTGCCTACTGCGCTACCGAGGCGGACAGTTGTCACTAGCAAACACATTCGGTATGAATAGTTCCCACAAGTGAAAGGTCGAAAAAATAAGAAAACCGAGCAACAGTCATTCATTACTGCTCCAGACAGTGCACCCCTCCCGACCTAGTTAAACTCTCATAAGCAAACAAATAAACTGCACCGCCTTTGCCCCGGGTAAGGATTGAACTCACGACCTTCAGATTATGAGACTGAAGCGCCGCCTACTGCGCTAGCGAGGCGAACAGGTGTCACTGGGAAACACAATCGGTATCAATCGTTCCCACAAGTTAAAGGTCGAAAAAGTAAGAAAACTCCGCAACAGTCATTCATTACTGCTCCAGACAGCGCACCCCTCACAAACTAATTAAACTCTCATAAGCAAACAAAAATCTGACCACCTTTGCCCCGGGTGAGCATTTAACTCACAACCTTCAGATTTTGAGGCTGACGCGCTGCGAACTGCGCTACCGAGGCGGACTGGGGTAACAGCGAAATGCAACCGGTATCATTAGTTCCCACAAATTAAAGGTCGAAAAAGAAAGAAAACCGAGCCACAGTCATTCATTACTGCTCCAGACAGTGCACTTCTCACGACCTAATTAAACTCTCATAAGCAAACAAAAAACTGCACCGCCATTGGCCCGGGTGAGGATTGAACTCACGACCTTCAGATTATGAGACTGACGCGCCGCCTATTGCGCTGCCGAGGCGGGCCGGTGTCACTGGGAAACACAATCGGCATCAATAGTTCCCACAAGTTAAAGGACAGAAAAGAAAAAACTGAGCAACAGTCATTCGTTACTGCTCAAGACAGTGCACCCCTCACGACCTAATTAAACTCTCATAAGCAAACAAAAAATCTGCACCGCCTTTGCCCCGGGTGTGGACTGAACTCACGACCTTCAGATTATGAGACTGACGCGCTGCCTACTGCGATACCGAGGCGGACAGGGGTCACTGGGAAACACAACCGGTATCAATAGCTCCCACAAGTTAAAGGTCGAAAAAGTAAGAAACCTCAGCAACAGTCATTCATTACTTCTCCAGACCGTGCACCCCTCACGACCTAATTAAACTCTCATAAGCAAGCAAAAAATATTCACCGCCTTTGCCCCGGGTGAGGATTGAACTCACGACCTTCAGATTATGAGACGGACGCGCTGCCTACTGCACTACCAAGGCGGAGAGGGGTCACTGCGAAACGCAACCGGTATCATTAGTTCCCACAAATTAAAGGTCGAAAAAGTAAGAAAACTGAGCAACAGTCATTCATTACTGCTCCAGACAGTGATCCCCTCACGACCTATTTAAACTCTCATAAGCAAACAAAACATCTGCACCGCCCTTGCCCCGGGTGAGGATCGAACTCACGACCTTCAGATTATGAAACTGACGCGCTGCCTACTGCGCTACCGAGGCGGACAGGGTCACTGGGAAACACAACCGGTATCAATAGCTCCCACAAGTTAAAGGTCGAAAAAGTAAGAAACCTCAGCAACAGTCATTCATTACTTCTCCAGACCGTGCACCCCTCACGACCTAATTAAACTCTCATAAGCAAACAAAACATCTGCACCGCCTTTGCCCCGAGTGAGGATCGAACTCACGACCTTCAGATTATGAGACTGACGCGCTGCCTACTGCGCTACCGAGGCGGACAGGGGTCACTGGGAAACGCAACCACGATCATTAGTTCCCCCAAACTAAAGGTCAAAAAAATAAGAAAACCGAGCAACAGTCATTCATTACTGCTCCAGACAGTGCACCCGTCACGACCTAATTAAACTCTCATAAGCAAACAAAACATCTGCACTGCCTTTGCCCCGGGTTAGAATTGAATTCATAACCTTCAAATTATGAGACTGATGCGCTGCCTACTGCGCTATCGAGGCGGACAGGTGTCACTGGGACACGCAACCGGGATCATTAGTTCCAACAAATTAAAGGTCGAAAAAGTAAGAAAACCGAGCCACAGTCATTCATTACTGCTTCAGACAGTGCACCCCTCAAGACCTAATTAAACTCTCATAAGCAAACAAAAAAACTGCACCGCCATTGGCCCGGGTCAGGATTAAACTCACGACCTTCAGATTATGAGACTGACGCGCCGCCTACTGCGCTGCCGAGGCGGGCAGGTGTCACTGGGAAACACAATCGGTATCAATAGTTCCCACAAGTTAAAGGTCAGAAAAGTAAAAAAACCGAGCAACAGTCATTCGTTACTGCTCTAGACAGTGCACCCCTCACGACCTAATTAAACTCTCATAAGCCAACAAAAAATCTGCACCGCTTTTGCCCCGTGTGAGGATTGAACTCATGACCTTCAGATTATGAGACTGACGCGCTGCCTATTGCGCTACCGAGGCGGACAGTTGTCACTAGCAAACACAATCGGTATCAATAGTTCCCACAAGTGAAAGGTCGAAAAAATAAGAAAACCGAGCAACAGTCATTCATTACTGCTCCAGACAGTGCACCCCTCCCGACCTAGGTAAACTCTCATAAGCAAACAAATAAACTGCACCGCCTTTGCCCCGGGTAAGGATTGAACTCACGACCTTCAGATTATGAGACTAAAGCGCCGCCTACTGCGCTAGCAAGGCGAACAGGTGTCACTGGGAAACACAATCGGTATCAATAGTTCCCACAAGTTAAAGGTCGAAAAAGTAAGAAAACTCCACGACAGTCATTCATTACTGCTCCAGACAGCGCACCCCTCACGACCTAATTAAACTCTCATAAGCAAACAAAAATCTGACCACCTTTGCCCCGGGTGAGGATTTAACTCACGACCTTCAGATTTTCAGACTGACGCGCTGCCTACTGCGCTACCGAGGCGGACAGGGGTCACTGGGAAACATAACCGGTATCAATAGTTCCCACAAGTTAAAGGTCAGAAAAGTAAAAAAACCGAGCAACAGTCATTCGTTATTGCTCTAGACAGTACACCCCTCACGACCTAATTAAACTCTCATAAGCAAACAAAAAGTCTGCACCGCCTTTGCCCCGGGTGTGGATTGAACTCACGACCTTCAGAATATGAGAATGACACGCTGCCTACTGCGCTACCGAGGTGGACAGGGGTCAATGGGAAACACAATCGGTATTAATCGTTCCCACAAGTAAAGGTCGAAAAAGTAAGAAAACTCAGCAACAGTCACTCATTACTGCTCCAGACAGCGCACTCCTCACAACCTAATTAAACTCTCATAAGCAAACAAAAAATCTGCACCGCCTTTGCTCCGGGTGTGGATTGAACTCACGACCTTCAGATTATGAGACTGACGCGCTGCCTACTGCGCTACCGAGGCGGACAGGGGTCACTGGGAAACATAACCGGCATCTATAGTTCCCACAAGTTAACGGTCGAAAAATTAAGAAAACTCAGCAACAGTCATTCATTACTGCTCCAGAAAGCGCACCCCTCACGACCTAATTAAACACTCATAAGCAAACAAAAAATCTGCACGGCCTTTGCCCCGGATGTGGAATAAACTCACGACCTTCAGATTATGAGACTGACGCGCTGCCTACTGCGCTACCGAGGCGGAAAGGGGTCACTGGGACACGCAACCGGGATCATTACTTCCCACAAATTAAAGGTCGAAAAAGTAAGAAAACAGAGAAACAGTCATTCATTACTACTCCAGACAGCGCACCCCTCACGACCCAATTAAACTCTCATAAGAAAACAAAAAATCTGAACCGCTTTTGCCCCGGGTGAGGATTGAACTCATGACCTTCAGATTATGAGACTGACGCGCTGCCTACTGCGCTACCGAGGCGGACAGTTGTCACTAGCAAACACAATCGGTATCAATAGTTCCCACAAGTGAAAGGTCGAAAAAATAAGAAAACCGAGCAACAGTCATTCATTACTGCTCCAGACAGTGCACCCCTCCCGACCTAGTTAAACTCTCATAAGCAAACAAATAAACTGCACCGCCTTTGCCCCGGGTAAGGATTGAACTCACGACCTTCAGATTATGAGACTGAAGCGCCGCCTACTGCGCTAGCGAGGCGAACAGGTGTCACTGGGAAACACAATCGGTATCAATAGTTCCCACAAGTTAAAGGTCGAAAAAGTAAGAAAACTCCGCAACAATCATTCATTACTGCTCCAGTCAGCGCACCCCTCACAAACTAATTAAACTCTCATAAGCAAACAAAAATCTGACCACCTTTGCCCCGGGTGAGCATTTAACTCACGACCTTCAGATTTTGAGGCAGACGCGCTGCCAACTGCGCTACCGAGGCGGACTGGGGTAACAGCGAAATGCAACCGGTATCATTAGTTCCCACAAATTAAAGGTCGAAAAAGAAAGAAAACCGAGCCACAGTCATTCATTACTGCTCCAGACAGTGCACCCCTCACGACCTAATTAAACTCTCATAAGCAAACAAAACATCTGCACCGCCTTTGCCCCGGGTGAGGATCGAACTCACGACCTTCAGATTATGAAACTGACGCGCTGCCTAATTCGCTACCGAGGCGGACAGGGGTGACTGGGAAACGCAACCACGATCATTAGTTCCCACAAACTAAAGGTCAAAAAAATAAGAAAACCGAGCAACAGTCATTCATTACTGCTCCAGACAGTGCACCCCTCATGACCTAATTAAACTCTCATAAGCAAACAAAACATCTGCACTGCCTTTGCCCCGGGTTAGAATTGAATTCATAACCTTCAAATTATGAGACTGATGCGCTGCCTACTGCGCTATCGAGGCGGACAGGTGTCACTGGGACACGCAACCGGGATCATTAGTTCCAACAAATTAAAGGTCGAAAAAGTAAGAAAACCTCAGCAACAGTCATTCATTACTTCTCCAGACCGTGCACCCCTAACGACCTAATTAAACTCTTATAAGCAAGCAAAAAATATTCACCGCCTTTGCCCCGGGTGAGGATTAAACTCACGACCTTCAGATTATGAGACTGACGCGCTGCCTACTGCACTACCAAGGCGGAGAGGGGTCACTGGGAAACGCAACCGGTATCATTAGTTCCCACAAATTAAAGGTCGAAAAAGTAAGAAAACTGAGCAACAGTCATTCATTACTGCTCTAGACAGTGATCCCCTCACGACCTAATTAAACTCTCATAAGCAAACAAAACATCTGCACCGCCTTTGCCCCGGGTGAGGATCGAACTCACGACCTTCAGATTATGAGACTGGCGCGCTGCCTACTGCGCTACCGAGGCGGACAGGGGTCACTGGGAAACGCAACCACGATCATTAGTTCCCACAAACTAAAGGTCAAAAAAATAAGAAAACCGAGCAACAGTCATTCATTACTGCTCCAGACAGTGCCCCCCTCACGACCTAATTAAACTCTCATAAGCAAACAAAACATCTGCACTGCCTTTGCCCCGGGATAGAATTGAATTCATCACCTTCAAATTATGAGACTGATGCGCTGCCTACTGCGCTATCGAGGCGGACAGGTGTCACTGGGACACGCAACCGGAATCATTAGTTCCAACAAATTAAAGGCCGAAAAAGTAAGAAAACCGAGCCACAGTCATTCATTACTGCTCCAGACAGTGCACCCCTCCCGACCTAGATAAACTCTCATAAGCAAACAAATAAACGGCACCGCCTTTGCCCCGGGTAAGGATTGAACTCATGACCTCTAGATTATGAGACTGAAGCGCCGCCTACTGCGCTAGCGAGGCGAACAGGTGTCACTGGGAAACACAATCGGTATAAATAGTTCCCACAAGTTAAAGGTCGAAAAAGTAAGAAAACTCCGCAACAGTCATTCATTACTGCTCCAGACAGTGCACCCCTCACGACCTAATTAAACTCTCATAAGCAAACAAAAATCTGACCACCTTTGCCCCGGGTGAGGATTTAACTCACGACCTTCAGATTTTGAGACTGACGCGCTGCCTACTGCGCTACCGAGGCGGACAGGGGTCACTGGGAAACATAACCGGTATCAATAGTTCCCATAAGTTAATGGTCGAAAAATTAAGAAAACTCAGCAAAAGTCATTCATTACTGCTCCAGAAAGCGCACCCCTCACGACCTAATTAAACACTCATCAGCAAACAAAAAATCTGCACCGCCTTTGCCCCGGGTGTGGAATAAACTCACGACCTTCAGATTATGAGACCGACGCGCTGCCTACTGCGCTACCGAGGCGGAAAGGGGTCACAGGGACACGCAACCGGGATCATTAGTTCCCACAAATTAAAGGTCGAAAAAGTAAGAAAACCGAGAAACAGTCATTCATTACTGCTCCAGACAGCGCACCCCTCACGACCCAATTAAACTCTCATAAGAAAACAAAAAATCTGCACCGCTTTTGCCCCGGGTGAGGATTGAACTAACGACCTTCAGATTATGAGACTGACGCGCTAACTACTGCGCTACCGAGGCGGACAGTTGTCACTAGCAAACACAATCGGTATCAATAGTTCCCACAAGTGAAAGGTCGAAAAAATAAGAAAACCGAGCAACAGTCATTCATTACTGCTCCAGACAGTGCACCCCTCCCGACCTAGTTAAACTCTCATAAGCAAACAAATAAACTGCACCGCCTTTGCCCCGGGTAAGGATTGAACTCACGACCTTCAGATTATGAGACTGAAGCGCCGCCTACTGCACTAGCGAGGCCAACAGGTGTCACTGGGAAACACAATCGGTATCAATAGTTCCTACAAGTTAAAGGTCGAAAAAGTAAGAAAACTCCGCAACAGTCATTCATTACTGCTCCAGACAGCGCACCCCTTACTACCTAATTAAACTCTCATAAGCAAACAAAAATCTGACCACCTTTGCCCCGGGTGATGATTTAACTCACGACCTTCAGATTTTCAGACTGACGCGCTTCCTACTGCGCTACCGGGGCGGACAGGGGTCACTGGGAAACATAACCGGTATCAATAGTTCCCACAAGTTAACGGTCGAAAAATTAAGAAAACTCAGCAACAGTCATTCATTACTGTTCCAGAAAGCGCAACCCTCACGACCTAATTAAACACTCATAAGCAAACAAAAAATCTGCACCGCCTTTGCCCCGGGTGTGGAATAAACTCACGACCTTCAGATTATGAGACTGACGCGCTGCCTACTGCGCTACCGAGGCGGAAAGGGGTCACAGGGACACGCAACCGGGATCATTAGTTCCCACAAATTAAAGGTCGTAAAAGTAAGAAAACCGAGAAACAGTCATTCATTACTGCTCCAGACAGCGCACCCCTCACGACCCAATTAAACTCGCATAAGAAAACAAAAAATCCGCACCGCTTTTGCCCCGGGTGAGGATTGAACTCATGACCTTCAGATTATGAGACTGACGCGCTGCCTACTGCGCTACCGAGGCGGACAGTTGTCACTAGCAAACACAATCGGTATCAATAGTTCCCACAAGTTAAAGGTCGAAAAAGTAAGAAAACTCAGCAACAGTCATTCATTACTGCTCCAGACAACGCACCCCTCACGACCTAATTAAACTCTCATAAGCAAACAAAAATCTGACCACCTTTGCCCCGGGTGAGGATTTAACTCACGACTTTCAGATTTTGAGACTGACGCGCTGCCAACTGCGCTACCGAGGCGGACTGGGGTAACAGCGAAATGCAACCGGTATCATTAGTTTCCACAAATTGAAGGTCGAAAAAGAAAAAAAACCGAGCCACAGTCATTCATTACTGCTCCAGACAGTGCACCCCTCACGACCCTATTAAACTCTCATAATCAAACAAAAAAACTGCACCGCCATTGGCCCGGGTGAGGATTGAACTCACGACCTTCAGATTATGAGACTGACGCGCCGCCTACTGCGCTGCCGAGGCGGGCAGGTGTCACTGGGAAACACAATCGGTATCAATAGTTCCCACAAGTTAAAGGTCAGAAAAGTAAAAAAACCGAGCAACAGTCATTCGTTACTGCTCAAGACAGTGCACCCCTCACGACCTAATTAAACTCTCATAAGCAAACAAAAAATCTGCACCGCCTTTGTCCCGGGTGTGGATTGAACTCACGACCTTCAGGGTATGAGACTGACGCGCTGCCTACTGCGCTACCGAGGCGGACAGGGGTCACTGGGAAACACAACCGGTATCAATAGCTCCCACAAGTTAAAGGTCGAAAAAGTAAGAAACCTCACTAACAGTCATTCATTACTTCACCAGACCGAGCACCCCTAACGACCTAATTAAACTCTTATAAGCAAGCAAAAAATATTTACCGCCTTTGCCCCGGGTGAGGATTCAACTCACGACCTTCAGATTATGAGACTGACGCGCTGCCTACTGCGCTACCAAGGCGGACAGGGGTCACTGGGAAACGCAACCGGTATCATTAGTTCCCACAAATTAAAGGTCGAAAAAGTAAGAAAACTGAGCAACAGTCATTCATTACTGCTCCAGACAGTGATCCCCTCACGACCTAATTAAACTCTCATAAGCAAACAAAACATCTGCACCGCCTTTGCCCCGGGTGAGGGTCGAACTCACGACCTTCAGATTATGAGACTGACGAGCTGCCTACTGCGCTACCGAGGCGGACAGGAGTCACTGGGAAACGCAACCACGATCATTAGTTCCCACAAACTAAAGGTCAAAAAAATAAGAAAACCGAGCAACAGTCATTCATTACTGCTCCAGACAGTGCAGCCCTCACGACCTAATTAAACTCTCATAAGCAAACAAAACATCTGCACTGCCTTTGCCCCATGATAGAATTGAATTCATGACCTTCAAATTATCAGACTGATGCGTTGCCTACTGCGCTATCGAGGCGGACAGGTGTCACTGGGACACGCAACCGGGATCATTAGTTCCAACAAACTAAATGGCGAAAAAGTAAGAAAACCGAGCCACAGTCATTCATTACTGCTCCAGACAGTGCACCCCGCCCGACCTAGGTAAACTCTCATAAGCAAACAAATAAACGGCACCGCCTTTGCCCCGGGTAAGGATTTAACTCACGACCTTCAGATTATGAGACTGAAGCGCCGCCTACTGCGCTAGCGAGGCGAACAGGTGTCACTGGGAAACACAATCGGTATCAATAGTTCCCATAAGTTAAAGGTCGAAAAAGTAAGAAAACCCCGCAACAGTCATTCATTACTGCTCCAGACAGCGCACCCCTCACGACCTAATTAAACCCTCATAAGCAAACAAAAATCTGACAACCTTTGCCCCGGGTGAGGATTTAACTAACGACCTTCAGATTTTGAGACTGACGCGCTGCCTACTGCGCTACCGAGGCGGACAGGGGTCACTGGGAAACATAAACGGTATCAATAGTTCCCATAGGTTAACGGTCGAAAAATTAAGAAAACTCAGCAACAGTCATTCATTACTGCTCCAGAAAGCGCACCCCTCACGACTTAATTAAACACTCATAAGCAAACAAAAAATCTGCACCGCCTTTGCCCCGGGTGTGGAATAAACTCACGACCTTCAGATTATGAGACTGACGCGCTGCCTACTGCGCTACCGAGGCGGAAAGGGGTCACAGGGACACGCAACCGGGATCATTAGTTCCCACAAATTAAAGGTCGAAAAAGTAAGAAAACCGAGAAACAGTCATTCATTACTGCTCCATACAGCGCACCCCTCACGACCCAATTAAACTCTCATAAGAAAACAAAAAATCTGCACCGCTTTTGCCCCGGGTGAGGATTGAACTAACGACCTTCAGATTATGAGACTGACGCGCTGCCTACTGCGCTACCGAGGCGGACAGTTGTCACTAGCAAACACAATCGGTATCAATAGTTCCCAAAAGTGAAAGGTCGAAAAAATAAGAAAACCGAGCAACAGTCATTCATTACTGCTCCAGACAGTGCACCCCTCCCGACCTAGTTAAACTCTCATAGGCAAACAAATAAACTGCACCTCCTTTGTCCCGGGTAAGGATTGAACTCACGACCTTCAGATTATGAGACTGAAGCGCCGCCTACTGCGCTAGCGAGGCGAACAGGTGTCACTGGGAAACACAATCGGTATCAATAGTTCCCACAAGTTAAAGGTCGAAAAAGTAAGAAAACTCCGCAACAGTCATTCATTACTGCTCCAGACAGCGCACCCCTCACGACCTAATTAAACTCTCATAAGCAAACAAAAATCTGACCACCTTTGCCCCGGGTGAGGATTTAACTCACGACCTTCAGATTTTGAGACTGAGGTGCTGCCTACTGCGCTACCGAGGCGGACAGGGGTCACTGGGAAACATAACCGGTATCAATAGTTTCCACAAGTTAACGGTCGAAAAATTAAGAAAACTCAGCAACAGTCATTCATTACTGCTCCAGAAAGCGCAACCCTCACGACCTAATTAAACACTCATAAGCAAACAAAAAATCTGCACCGCCTTTGCCCCGGGTGTGGAATAAACTCACGACCTTCAGATTATGAGACTGACGCGCTGCCTACTGCGCTACCGAGGCGGAAAGGGGTCACAGGGACACGCAACCGGGATCATTAGTTCCCACAAATTAAAGGTCGAAAAAGTAAGAAAACCGAGAAACAGTCATTCATTACTGCTCCAGACAGCGCACCCCTCACGACCCAATTAAACTCTCATAAGAAAACAAAAAATCTGCACCGCTTTTGCCCCGGGTGAGGATTGAACTCACGACCTTCAGATTATGAGACTGACGCGCTGCCTACTGCGCTACCGAGGCGGACAGTTGTCACTAGCAAACACAATCGGTATCAATAGTTCCCACAAGTGAAAGGTCGAAAAAATAAGAAAACCGAGCAACAGTCATTCATTACAGCTCCAGGCAGTGCACCCCTCCCGACCTAGTTAAACTCTCATAAGCAAACAAATAAACGGCACCGCCTTTGCCTCGGGTAAGGATTGAACTCACGACCTTCATATTATGAGACTGAAGCGCCGCCTACTGCGCAAGCGAGGGGAACAGGTGTCACTGGGAAACACAATCGGTATCTATAGTTCCCACAAGTTAAAGGTCGAAAAAGTAAGAAAACTCAGCAACAGTCATTCATTACTGCTCCAGACAGCGCACCCCTCACGACCTAATTAAACTCTCATAAGCAAACAAAAATCTGACCACCTTTGCCCCGGGTGAGGATTTAACTCACGACCTTCAGATTTTGAGACTGATGCGCTGCCAACTGCGCTACCGAGGCGGACTGGGGTAACAGCGAAATGCAACCAGTATCATTAGTTTTCACAAATTGAAGGTCGAAAAAGAAAAAAAACCGAGCCACAGTCATTCATTACTGCTCCAGACAGTGCACCCCTCACGACCTTATTAAACTCTCATAATCAAACAAAAAAACTGCACCGCCTTTGCCCCGGGTGTGGATTGAACTCACGACCTTCAGGGTATGAGACTGACGCGCTGCCTACTGCGCTACCGAGGCGGACAGGGGTCACGGGGAACACAACCGGTATCAATAGCTCCCACAAGTTAAAGGTCGAAAAAGTAAGAAACCTCAGCAACAGTCATTCATTACTTCTCCAGACCGAGCACCCCTAACGACCTAATTAAACTCTTATAAGCAAGCAAAAAATATTTACCGCCTTTGCCCCGGGTGAGGATTAAACTCACGACCTTCAGATTATGAGACTGACGCGCTGCCTACTGCGCTACCAAGGCGGACAGGGGTCACTGGGAAACGCAACCGGTATCATTAGTTCCCACAAATTAAAGGTCGAAAAAGTAAGAAAACTGAGCAACAGTCATTCATTACTGCTCCAGACAGTGATCCCCTCACGACCTAATTAAACTCTCATAAGCAAACAAAACATCTGCACCGCCTTTGCCCCGGGTGAGGATCGAACTCACGACCTTCAGATTATGAGACTGACGAGCTGCCTACTGCGCTACCGAGGCGGACAGGAGTCACTGGGAAACGCAACCACGATCATTAGTTCCCACAAACTAAAGGTCAAAAAAACAAGAAAACCGAGCAACAGTCATTCATTACTGCTCCAGACAGTGCAGCCCTCACGACCTAATTAAACTCTCATAAGCAAACAAAACATCTGCACTGCCTTTGCCCCATGATAGAATTGAATTCATGACCTTCAAGGTATCAGACTGATGCGTTGCCTACTGCGCTATCGAGGCGGACAGGTGTCACTGGGACACGCAACCGGGATCATTAGTTCCAACAAACTAAATGGCGAAAAAGTAAGAAAACCGAGCCACAGTCATTCATTACTGCTCCAGACAGTGCACCCCGCCCGACCTAGGTAAACTCTCATAAGCAAACAAATAAACGGCATAGCCATTGCCCCGGGTAAGGATTGAACTCACGACCTTCAGATTATGAGACTGAAGCGCCGCCTACTGCGCTAGCGAGGCGAACAGGTGTCACTGGGAAACACAATCGGTATCAATAGTTCCCACAAGTTAAAGGTCGAAAAAGTAAGAAAACTCCGCAACAGTCATTCATTACTGCTCCAGACAGCGCACCCCTCACGACCTAATTAAACCCTCATAAGCAAACAAAAATCTGACCACCTTTGCCCCGGGTGAGGATTTAACTCACGACCTTCAGATTTTGAGACTGACGCGCTGCCTACTGCGCTACCGAGGCGGACAGGGGTCACTGGGAAACATAACCGGTATCAATAGTTCCCATAAGTTAACGGTCGAAAAATTAAGAAACCTCAGCAACAGTCATTCATTACTGCTCCAGAAAGCGCAACCCTCACGACCTAATTAAACACTCATAAGAAAACAAAAAATCTGCACCGCCTTTGCCCCGGGTGTGGAATAAACTCACGACCTTCAGATTATGAGACTGACGCGCTGCCTACTGCGCTACCGAGGCGGACAGTTGTCACTAGCAAACACAATCGGTATCAATAGTTCCCACAAGTGAAAGGTCGAAAAAATAAGAAAACCGAGCAACAGTCATTCATTACTGCTCCAGACAGTGCACCCCTCCCGACCTAGTTAAACTCTCATAAGCAAACAAATAAACTGCACCGCCTTTGCCCCGGGTAAGGATTGAACTCACGACTTTCAGATTATGAGACTGAAGCGCCGCCTACTGCGCAAGCGAGGCGAACAGGTGTCACTGGGAAACACAATCGGTATCAATAGTTCCCACAAGTTAAAGGTCGCAAAAGTAAGAAAACTCAGCAACAGTCATTCATTACTGCTCCAGACAGCGCACCCCTCACGACCTAATTAAACTCTCATAAGCAAACAAAAATCTGACCACCTTTGCCCCGGGTGAGGATTTAACTCACGACCTTCAGATTTTGAGACTGACGCGCTGCCAACTGCGCTACCGAGGCGGACTGGGGTAACAGCGAAATGCAACCAGTATTATTAGTTTCCACAAATTGAAGGTCGAAAAAGAAAAAAAAACGAGCCACAGTCATTCATTACTGCTCCAGACAGTGCACCCCTCACGACCTTATTAAACTCTCATAATCAAACAAAAAAACTGCACCGCCATTGGCCCGGGTGAGGATTGAACTCACGACCTTCAGATTATGAGACTGACGCGCCGCCTACTGCGCTGCCGAGGCGGGCAGGTGTCACTGGGAAACACAATCGGTATCAATAGTTCCCACAAGTTAAAGGTCAGAAAAGTAAAAAAACCGAGCAACAGTCATTCGTTACTGCTCAAGACAGTGCACCCCTCACGACCTAATTAAACTCTCATAAGCAAACAAAAAATCTGCACCGCCTTTGCCGCGGGTGTGGATTGAACTCACGACCTTCAGGGTATGAGACTGACGCGCTGCCTACTGCGCTACCGAGGCGGACAGGGGTCACTGGGAAACACAACCGGTATCAATAGCTCCCACAAGTTAAAGGTCGAAAAAGTAAGAAACCTCAGCAACAGTCATTCATTACTTCTCCAGACCGAGACCCCTAACGACCTAATTAAACTCTTATAAGCAAGCAAAAAATATTCACCGCCTTTGCCCCGGGTGAGGATTAAACTCACGACCTTCAGATTATGAGACTGACGCGCTGCCTACTGCACTGCCAAGGCGGACAGGGGTCACTGGGAAACGCAACCGGTATCATTAGTTCCCACAAATTAAAGGTCGAAAAAGTAAGAAAACTGAGCAACAGTCATTCATTACTGCTCCAGACAGTGATCCCCTCACGACCTAATTAAACTCTTATAAGCAAACAAAACATCTACACCGCCTTTGCCCCGGGTTAGGATCGAACTCACGACCTTCAGATTATGAGACTGACGGCTGCCTACTGCGCTACCGAGGCGGACAGGAGTCACTGGGAAACGCAACCACGATCATTAGTTCCCACAAACTAAAGGTCAAAAAAATAAGAAAACCGAGCAACAGTCATTCATTACTGCTCCAGACAGTGCAGCCCTCACGACCTAATTAAACTCTCATAAGCAAACAAAACATCTGCACTGCCTTTGCCCCATGATAGAATTGAATTCATGACCTTCAAATTATCAGACTGATGCGTTGCCTACTGCGCTATCGAGGCGGACAGGGGTCACTGGGAAACGCAACCGGTATCATTAGTTCCCACAAATTAAAGGTCGAAAAAGTAAGAAAACTGAGCAACAGTCATTCATTACTGCTCCAGACAGTGATCCCCTCACGACCTAATTAAACTCTCATAAGCAAACAAAACATCTGCACCGCCTTTGCCCCGGGTGAGGATTTAACTCAGGACCTTCAGATTTTGAGACTGACGCGCTGCCAACTGCGCTACCGAGGCGGACTGGGGTAACAGCGAAATGCAACCGGTATCATTAGTTCCCACAAATTAAAGGTCGAAAAAGAAAAAAAACCGAGCCACAGTCATTCATTACTGCTCCAGACAGTGCACCCCTCACGACCTAATTAAACTCTCATAATCAAACAAAAAAACTGCACCGCCATTGGCCCGGGTGAGGATTGAACTCACGACCTCCAGATTATGAGACTGACGCGCCGCCTACTGCGCTGCCGAGGCGGGCAGGTGTCACTGGGAAACACAATCGGTATCAATAGTTCCCACAAGTTAAAGGTCAGAAAAGTAAAAAAACCGAGCAACAGTCATTCGTTACTGCTCAAGACAGTGCACCCCTCACAACCTAATTAAACTCTCATAAGCAAACAAAAAATCTGCACCGCCTTTGCCCCGGGTGTGGATTGAACTCACGACCTTCAGAGTATGAGACTAACGCGCTGCCTACTGCGCTACCGAGGCGGACAGGGGTCACTGGGAAACACAACCGGTATCAATAGCTCCCACAAGTTAAAGGTCGAAAAAGTAAGAAACCTCAGCAACAGTCATTCATTACTTCTCCAGACCGTGCACCCCTAACGACCTAATTAAACTCTTATAAGCAAACAAATAAACTGCACCTCCTTTGTCCCGGGTAAGGATTGAACTCACGACCTTCAGATTATGAGACTGACGCGCTGCCTACTGCGCTACCGAGGCGGAAAGGGGTCACAGGGACACGCAACCGGGATCATTAGTTCCCACAAATTAAAGGTCGAAAAAATAAGAAAACCGAGAAACAGTCATTCATTACTGCTCCAGACAGCGCACCCCTCACGACCCAATTAAACTCTCATAAGAAAACAAAAAATCTGCACCGCTTTTGCCCCGGGTGAGGATTGAACTAACGACCTTCAGATTAGGAGATTTACGCGCTGCCTACTGCGCTACCGAGGCGGACAGTTGTCACTAGCAAACACAATCGGTATCAATAGTTCCCACAAGTGAAAGGTCGAAAAAATAAGAAAACCGAGCAACAGTCATTCATTACTGCTCCAGACAGTGCACCCCTCCCGACCTAGTTAAACTCTCATAAGCAAACAAATAAACTGCACCTCCTTTGTCCCGGGTAAGGATTGAACTCACGACCTTCAGATTATGAGACTGAAGCGCCGCCTACTGCGCTAGCGAGGCGAACAGGTGTCACTGGGAAACACAATCGGTATCAATAGTTCCCACAAGTTAAAGGTCGAAAAAGTAAGAAAACTCCGCAACAGTCATTCATTACTGCTCCAGACAGCGCACCCCTCACGACCTAATTAAACTCTCATAAGCAAACAAAAATCTGACCACCTTTGCCCCGGGTGAGGATTTAACTCACGACCTTCAGATTTTGAGACTGATGCGCTGCCTACTGCGCTACCGAGGCGGACAGGGGTCACTGGGAAACATAACCGGTATCAATAGTTCCCACAAGTTAACGGTCGAAAAATTAAGAAAACTCAGCAACAGTCATTCATTGCTGCTCCAGAAAGCGCAACCCTCACGACCTAATTAAACACTCATAAGCAAACAAAAAATCTGCACCGCCTTTGCCCCGGGTGTGGAATAAACTCACGACCTTCAGATTATGAGACTGACGCAATGCCTACTGCGCTACCGAGGCGGAAAGGGGTCACAGGGACACGCAACCGGGATCATTAGTTCCCACAAATTAAAGGTCGAAAAAGTAAGAAAACCGAGAAACAGTCATTCATTACTGCTCCAGACAGCGCACCCCTCACGACCCAATTAAACTCTCATAAGAAAACAAAAAATCTGCACCGCTTTTGCCCCGGGTGAGGATTGAACACACGACCTTCAGATTATGAGACTGACGCGCTGCCTACTGCGCTACCGAGGCGGACAGTTGTCACTAGCAAACACAATCGGTATCAATAGTTCCCTCAAGTGAAAGGTCGAAAAAATAAGAAAACCGAGCAACAGTCATTCATTACTGCTCCAGACAGTGCACCCCTCCCGACCTAGTTAAACTCACATAAGCAAACAAATAAACTGCACCGCCTTTGCCCCGGGTAAGGATTGAACTCACGACCTTCAGATAATGAGACTGAAGCGCCGCCTACTGCGCAAGCGAGGCGAACAGGTGTCACTGGGAAACACAATCGGTATCAATAGTTCCCACAAGTTAAAGGTCGAAAAAGTAAGAAAACTCCGCAACAATCATTCATTACTGCTCCAGACAGCGCACCCCTCACGACCTAATTAAACTCTCATAAGCAAACAAAAATCTGACCACCTTTGCCCCGGGTGAGGATTTAACTCAGGACCTTCAGATTTTGAGACTGACGCGCTGCCAACTGCGCTACTGAGGCGGACTGGGGTAACAGCGAAATGCAACCGGTATCATTAGTTCCCACAAATTAAAGGTCGAAAAAGAAAAAAAACCGAGCCACAGTCATTCATTACTGCTCCAGACAGTGCACCCCTCACGACCTAATTAAACTCTCATAATCAAACAAAAAAACTGCACCGCCATTGGCCCGGGTGAGGATTGAACTCACGACCTTCAGATTATGAGACTGACGCGCCGCCTACTGCGCTGCCGAGGCGGGCAGGTGTCACTGGGAAACACAATCGGTATCAAAAGTTCCCACAAGTTAAAGGTCAGAAAAGTAAAAAAACCGAGCAACAGTCATTCGTTACTGCTCAAGACAGTGCACCCCTCACGACCTAATTAAACTCTCATAAGCAAACAAAAAATCTGCACCGCCTTTGCCCCGGGTGTGGATTGAACTCACGACCTTCAGAGTATGAGACTAACGCGCTGCCTACTGCGCTACCGAGGCGGACAGGGGTCACTGGGAAACACAACCGGTATCAATAGCTCCCACAAGTTAAAGGTCGAAAAAGTAAGAAACCTCAGCAACAGTCATTCATTACTTCTCCAGACCGTGCACCCCTAACGACCTAATTAAACTCTTATAAGCAAGCAAAAAATATTCACCGCCTTTGCCCCGGGTGAGGATTAAACTCACGACCTTCAGATTATGAGACTGACGCGCTGCCTACTGCACTACCAAGGCGGAGAGGGGTCACTGGGAAACGCAACCGGTATCATTAGTTCCCACAAATTAAAGGTCGAAAAAGTAAGAAAACCGAGCAACAGTCATTCATTACTGCTCCAGACAGTGATCCCCTCACGACATAATTAAACTCTCATAAGCAAACAAAACATCTGCACCGCCTTTGCCCCGAGTGAGGATCGAACTCACGACCTTCAGATTATGAGACTGACGCGCCGCCTACTGCGCTGCCGAGGCGGGCAGGTGTCACTGGGAAACACAATCGGTATCAATAGTTCCCACAAGTTAAAGGTCAGAAAAGTAAAAAAACCGAGCAACAGTCATTCGTTACTGCTCTAGACAGTGCACCCCTCACGACCTAATTAAACTCTCATAAGCAAACAAAAAATCTGCACCGCCTTTGCCCCGGGTGTGGATTGAACTCACGACCTTCAGAATATGAGACTGACGCGCTGCCTACTGCGCTACCGAGGTGAACAGGGGTCAATGGGAAACACAATCGGTATCAATCGTTCCCACAAGTAAAGGTCGAAAAAGTAAGAAAACTCAGCAACAGTCATTCATTACTGCTCCAGACAGCGCACTCCTCACAACCTAATTAAACTCTCATAAGCCAACAAAAAATATGCACAGCTTTTGCCCCGGGTGAGGATTGAAGTCACGACCTTCAGATTATGAGACTGACGCGCTGCCTACTGCGCTACCGAGGCGGACAGTTGTCACTAGCAAACACAATCGGTATCAATAGTTCCCACAAGTGAAAGGTCGAAAAAATAAGAAAACCGAGCAACAGTCATTCATTACTGCTCCAGACAGTGCACCCCTCCCGACCTAGGAAAACTCTCATAAGCAAACAAATAAACGGCACCGCCTTTGCCCCGGGTAAGGATTGAACTCACGAACTTCAGATTATGAGACTGAAGCGTCGCCTACTGCGCTAGCGAGGCGAACAGGTGTCACTGGGAAACACAATCGGTATCAATAGTTCCCACAAGTTAAAGGTCGAAAAAGTAAGAAAACTCCGCATCAGTCATTCATTACTGCTCCAAACAGCGCACCCCTCACGACCTAATTAAACTCTCATAAGCAAACAAAAATCTGACCACCTTTGCCCCGGGTGAGGATTTAACTCACGACCTTCAGAATTTGAGACTGACGCGCTGCCTACTGCGCTACCGAGGCGGACAGGGGTCACTGGGAAACATAACCGGTATCAATAGTTCCCACAAGTTAACGGTCGAAAAATTAAGAAAACTCAGCAACAGTCATTCATTACTGCTCCAGAAAGCGCACCCCTCACAACCTAATTAAACACTCACAAGCAAACAAAAAATCTTCACCGCCTTTGCCCCGGGTGTGGAATAAACTCACGACCTTCAGATTATGAGACTGACGCGCTGCCAACTGCGCTACCGAGGCGGACTGGGGTAACAGCGAAATGCAACCGGTATCATTAGTTCCCACAAATTAAAGGTCGAAAAAGAAAAAAAACCGAGCCACAGTCATTCATTACTGCTCCAGACAGTGCACCCCTCACGACCTAATTAAACTCTCATAATCAAACAAAAAAACTGCACCGCCATTGGCCCGGGTGAGGATTGAACTCACGACCTTCAGATTATGAGACTGACGCGCCGCCTACTGCGCTGCCGAGGCGGGCAGGTGTCACTGGGAAACACAATCGGTATCAGTAGTTCCCACAAGTTAAAGGTCGGAAAGTAAAAAAACCGAGCAACAGTCATTCGTTACTGCTCAAGACAGTGCACCCCTCACGACCTAATTAAACTCTCATAAGCAAACAAAAAATCTGCACCGCCTTTGCCCCGGGTGTGGATTGAACTCACGACCTTCAGAGTATGAGACTAACGCGCTGCCTACTGCGCTACCGAGGCGGACAGGGGTCACTGGGAAACACAACCGGTATCAATAGCTCCCACAAGTTAAAGGTCGAAAAAGTAAGAAACCTCAGCAACAGTCATTCATTACTTCTCCAGACCGTGCACCCCTAACGACCTAATTAAACTCTTATAAGCAAGCAAAAAATATTCACCGCCTTTGCCCCGGGTGAGGATTAAACTCACGACCTTCAGATTATGAGACTGACGCGCTGCCTACTGCACTACCAAGGCGGAGAGGGGTCACTGGGAAACGCAACCGGTATCATTAGTTCCCACAAATTAAAGGTCGAAAAAGTAAGAAAACTGAGCAACAGTCATTCATTACTGCTCCAGACAGTGATCCCCTCACGACCTAATTAAACTCTCATAAGCAAACAAAACATCTGCACCGCCTTTGCCCCGGGTGAGGATCGAACTCACGAAATTCAGATTATGAGACTGACGCGCCGCCTACTGCGCTGCCGAGGCGGGCAGGTGTCACTGGGAAACACAATCGGTATCAATAGTTCCCACAAGTTAAAGGTCAGAAAAGTAAAAAAACCGAGCAACAGTCATCCGTTACTGCTCTAGACAGTGCACCCCTCACGACCTAATTAAACTCTCATAAGCAAACAAAAAATCTGCACCGCCTTTGCCCCGGGTGTGGATTGAACTCACGACCTTCCGAATATGAGACTGACGCGCTGCCTACTGCGCTACCGAGGTGAACAGGGGTCAATGGGAAACACAATGGGTATCAATCGTTCCCACAAGTAAAGGTCGAAAAAGTAAGAAAACTCAGCAACAGTCATTCATTACTGCTCCAGACAGCGCACTCCTCACAACCTAATTAAACTCTCATAAGCCAACAAAAAATATGCACCGCTTTTGCCCCGGGTGAGGATTGAAGTCACGACCTTCAGATTATGAGACTGACGTGCTGCCTACTGCGCTACCGAGGCGGACAGTTGTCCCTAGCAAACACAATCGGTATCAATAGTTCCCACAAGTGAAAGGTCGAAAAAATAAGAAAACCGAGCAACAGTCATTCATTACTGCTCCAGACAGTGCACCCCTCCCGACCTAGGAAAACTCTCATAAGCAAACAAATAAACGGCACCGCCTTTGCCCCGGGTAAGGATTGAACTCACGACCTTCAGATTATGAGACTGAAGCGCCGCCTACTGCGCTAGCGAGGCGAACAGGTGTCACTGGGAAACACAATTGGTATCAATAGTTCCCACAAGTTAAAGGTCGAAAAAGTAAGAAAACTCCGCATCAGTCATTCATTACTTCTCCAGACAGCGCACCCCTCACGACCTAATTAAACTCTCATAAGCAAACAAAAATCTGACCACCTTTGCCCCGGGTGAGGATTTAACTCACGACCTTCAGAATTTGAGACTGACGCGCTGCCTACTGCGCTACCGAGGCGGACAGGGGTCACTGGGAAACATAACAGGTATCAATAGTTCCCACAAGTTAACGGTCGAAAAATTAAGAAAACTCAGCAACAGTCATTCATTACTGCTCCAGAAAGCGCACCCCTCACGACCTAATTAAACACTCACAAGCAAACAAAAAATCTGCACCGCCTTTGCCCCGGGTGTGGAATAAACTCACGACCTTCAGATTATGAGACTGACGCGCTGCCTACTGCGCTACCGAGGCGGAAAGGGGTCACAGGGACACGCAACCGGGATCATTAGTTCCCACAATTTAAAGGTCGAAAAAGTAAGAAAACCGAGAAACAGTCATTCATTACTGCTCCAGACAGCGCACCCCTCACGACCCAATTAAACTCTCATAAGAAAACAAAAAATCTGCACCGCTTTTGCCCCGGGTGAGGATTGAACTAACGACCTTCAGATTATGAGACTGACGCGCTGCCTACTACGCTACCGAGGCAGACAGTTGTCACTAGCAAACACAATCGGTATCAATAGTTCCCACAAGTGAAAGGTCGAAAAAATAAGAAAACCGAGCAACAGTCATTCATTACTGCTCCAGACAGTGCACCCCTCCCGACCTAGTTAAACTCTCATAAGCAAACAAATAAACTGCACCGTCTTTGCCCCGGGTAAGGATTGAACTCACGATCTTCAGATTATGAGACTGAAGCGCCGCCTACTGCGCTAGCGAGGCGAACAGGTGTCACTGGGAAACACAATCGGTATCAATAGTTCCCACAAGTTAAAGGTCGAAAAAGTAAGAAAACTCCGCAACAGTCATTCATTACTGCTCCAGACAGCGCACCCCTCACGACCTAATTAAACTCTCATAAGCAAACAAAAATCTGACCACCTTTGCCCCGGGTGAGGATTTAACTCACGACCTTCAGATTTCGAGACTGACGCGCTGCCTACTGCGTTACCGAGGCGGACAGGGGTCACTGGAAAACATAACATGTATCAATAGTTCCCACAAGTTAACGGTCGAAAAATTAAGAAAACTCAGCAACAGTCATTCATTACTGCTCCAGACAGTGCACCCCTCACGACCTAATTAACCTCTCATATTCAAACAAAAAAACTGCACCACCATTGGCCCGGGTGAGGATTGAACTCACGACCTTCAGATTATGAGACTTACGCGCCGCCTACTGCGCTGCCGAGGCGGGCAGGTGTCACTGGGAAACACAATCGGTATCAATAGTTCCCACAAGTTAAAGGTCAGAAAAGTAAAAAAACCGAGCAACAGTCATTCGTTACTGCTCAAGAAAGTGCACCCCTCACGACCTAATTAAACTCTCATAAGCAAACAAAAAATCTGCACCGCCTTTGCCCCGGGTGTGGATTGAACTCACGACCTTCAGAGTATGAGACTGACGCGCTGCCTACTGCGCTACCGAGGCGGACAGGGGTCACTGGGAAACACAACCGGTATCAATAGCTCCCACAATTTAAAGGTTGGAAAAGTAAGAAACCTCAGCAACAGTCATTCATTACTTCTCCAGACCGTGCACCCTTAACGACCTAATTAAACTCTTATAAGCAAGCAAAAAATATTCACCGCCTTTGCCCCGGGTAAGGATTAAACTCACGACCTTCAGATTATGAGACTGACGCGCTGCCTACTGCACTACCAAGGCGGAGAGGGGTCACTGGGAAACGCAACCGGTATCATTAGTTCCCACAAATTAAAGGTCGAAAAAGTAAGAAAACTGAGCAACAGTCATTCATTACTGCTCCAGACAGTGATCCCCTCACGACCTAATTAAACTCTCATAAGCAAACAAAACATCTGCACCGCCTTTGCCCCGGGTGAGGATCGAACTCATGACCTTCAGATTATGAGACTGACGCGCTGCCTACTGCGCTACCGAGGCGGACAGGGGTCACTGGGAAACGCAACCACGATCATTAGTTCCCACAAACTAAAGGTCAAAAAATGAGAAAACCGAGCAACAGTCATTCATTACTGCTCCAGACAGTGCACCCCTCACGACCTAATTAAACTCTCATAAGCAAACAAAACATCTGCACTGCCTTTGCCCCGGGATAGAATTGAATTCATGACCTTCAAATTATGAGACTGATGCGCTGCCTACTGCGCTATACAGGCGGACAGGTGTCACTGGGACACGCAACCGGGATCATTAGTTCCAACAAATTAAAGGTCGAAAAAGTAAGAAAACCGAGCCACAGTCATTCATTACTGCTCCAGACAGTGCACCCCTCCCGACCTAGGTAAACTCTCATAAGCAAACAAATAAACGGCACCGCCTTTGCCCCGGGTAAGGATTGAACTCATGACCTTCAGATTATGAGACTGAAGCGCCGCCTACTGCGCTAGCGAGGCGAACAAGTGTCACTGGGAAACACAATCGGTATCAATAGTTCCCACAAGTTAAAGGTCGAAAAAGTAAAAAAACTCCGCAACAGTCATTCATTACTGCTCCAGACAGCGCACCCCTCACGACCTAATTAAACTCTCATAAGCAAACAAAAATCTGACCACCTTTGCCCCGGGTGAGGATTTAACTCACGACCTTAAGATTTTGAGACTGACGCGCTGCCTACTGCACTACCGAGGCGGACAGGGGTCACTGGGAAACATAACCGGTATCAATAGTTCCCATAAGTTAACGGTCAAAAAATTAAGAAAACTCAGCAACAGTCATTCATTACTGCTCCAGAAAGCGCACCCCTCACGACCTAATTAAACACTCATAAGCAAACAAAAAATCTGCACCGTCTTTGCCCCGGGTGTGCAATAAACTCACGACCTTCAGATTATAGACTGACGCGCTGCCTACTGCGCTACCGAGGCGGAAAGGGGTCACAGGGACACGCAACCGGGATCATTAGTTCCCACAAATTAAAGGTCGAAAAAGTAAGAAAACCGAGAAACAGTCATTCATTACTGCTCCAGACAGCGCACCCCTCACGACCTAATTAAACTCTCATAAGCAAACAAAAATCTGACCACCTTTGCCCCGGGTGAGGATTGAACTCACGACCTTCAGATTTAGAGACTGACGCGCTGCCTACTGCGTTACCGAGGCGGACAGGGGTCACTGGGAAACATAACCGGTATCAATAGTTCCCACAAGTTAACGGTCGAAAAATTAAGAAAACTCAGCAACAGTCATTCATTACTGCTCCAGAAAGCGCAACCCTCACGACCTAATTAAACACTCATAAGCAAACAAAAAATCTGCACCGCCTTTGCCCCGGGTGTGGAATAAACTCACGACCTTCAGATTATGAGACTGACGCGCTGCCTACTGCGCTACCGAGGCGGAAAGGGGTCACAGGGACACGCAACCGGGAATATTAGTTCCCACAAATTAAAGGTCGAAAAAGTAAGAAAACCGAGAAACAGTCATTCATTACTGCTCCAGACAGCGCACCCCTCACGACCCAATTAAACTCTCATAAGAAAACAAAAAATCTGCACCGCTTTTGCCCCGGGTGAGGATTGAACTCACGACCTTCAGATTATGAGACTGACGCGCTGCCTACTGCGCTACCGAGGCGGACAGTTGTCACTAGCAAACACAATCGGTATCAATAGTTCCCACAAGTGAAAGGTCGAAAAAATAAGAAAACCGAGCAACAGTCATTCATTACTGCTCCAGACAGTGCACCCCTCCCGACCTAGTTAAACTCTCATAAGCAAACAAATAAACTGCACCGCCTTTGCCCCGGGTAAGGATTGAACTCACGACCTTCAGATTATGAGACTGAAGCGCCGCCTACTGCGCAAGCGAGGCGAACAGGTGTCACTGGGAAACACAATCGGTATCAATAGTTCCCACAAGTTAAAGGTCGAAAAAGTAAGAAAACTCCGCAACAGTCATTCATTACTGCTCCAGACAGCGCACCCCTCACGACCTAATTAAACTCTCATAAGCCAACAAAAATCTGACCACCTTTGCCCCGGGAGAGGATTTAACTCAAGACCTTCAGATTTTGAGACTGACGCGCTGCCAACTGCGCTACCGAGGCGGACTGGGGTAACAGCGAAATGCAACCGGTATCATTAGTTCCCACAAATTAAAGGTCGAAAAAGAAAAAAAACCGAGCCACAGTCATTAATTACTGCTCCAGACAGTGCACCCTTCACGACCCAATTAAACTCTCATAAGAAAACAAAAAAATCTGCACCACTTTTGCCCCGGGTGAGGATTGAACTCACGACCTTCAGATTATGAGACTGACGCGCTGCCTACTGCGCTACCGAGGCGGACAGTTGTCACTAGCAAACACAATCGGTATCAATAGTTCCCACAAGTGAAAGGTCGAAAAAATAAGAAAACCAAGCAACAGTCATTCATTACTGCTCGAGACAGTGCACCCCTCCCGACCTAGTTAAACTCTCATAAGCAAACAAATAAACTGCACCGCCTTTGCCCCGGGTAAGGATTGAACTCACGACCTTCAGATTATAAGACTGAAGCGCCGCCTACTGCGCAAGCGAGGCGAACAGGTGTCACTGGGAAACACAATCGGTATCAATAGTTCCCACAAGTTAAAGGTCGAAAAAGTAAGAAAACTCCGCAACAGTCATTCATTACTGCTCCAGACAGCGCACCCCTCACGACCTAATTAAACTCTCATAAGCAAACAAAAATCTGACCACCTTTGCCCCGGGTGAGGATTTAACTCACGACCTTCAGATTTTGAGACTGACGCGCTGCCAACTGCGCTACCGTGGCGGACTGGGTAACAGCGAAATGCAACCGGTATCATTAGTTCCCACAAATTAAAGGTCGAAAAAGAAAAAAAACCGAGCCACAGTCATTCATTACTTCTCCAGATCGTGCATCCCTAACGACCTAATTAAACACTCATAAGCAAACAAAAAATCTGCATCGCCTTTGCCCCGGGTGTGGAATAAACTCACGACCTTCAGATTATGAGACTGACGCGCTGCCTACTGCGCTACCGAGGCGGAAAGGGGTCACAGGGACACGCAACCGGGATCATTAGTTCCCACATATTAAAGGTCGAAAAAGTAAGAAAACCGAGAAACAGTCATTCATTACTGCTCCAGACAGCGCACCCCTCACGACCTAATTAAACTCTCATAAGCAAACAAAAATCTGACCACCTTTGCCCCGGGTGAGGATTTAACTCACGACCTTCAGATTTCGAGACTGACGCGCTGCCTACTGCGTTACCGAGGCGGACAGGGGTCACTGGGAAACAAAACCGGTATCAATAGTTCCCACAAGTTAACGGTCGAAAAATTAAGAAAACTCAGCAACAGTCATTCATTACTGCTCCAGAAAGCGCAACCCTCACGACCTAATTAAACACTCATAAGCAAACAAAAAATCTGCACCGCCTTTGCCCTGAGTGTGGAATAAACTCACGACCTTCAGATTATGAGACTGACGCGCTGCCTACTGCGCTACCGAGGCGGAAAGGGGTCACAGGGACACGCAACCGGGATCATTAGTTCCCACAAATTAAAGGTCGAAAAAGTAAGAAAACCGAGAAACACTCATTCATTACTGCTCCAGACAGCGCACCCCTCACGACCCAATTAAACTCTCATAAGAAAACAAAAAATCTGCACCGCTTTTGCCCCGGGTGAGGATTGAACTCACGACCTTCAGATTATGAGACTGACGCGCTGCCTACTGCGCTACCGAGGCGGACAGTTGTCACTAGCAAACACAATCGGTATCAATAGTTCCCACAAGTGAAAGGTCGAAAAAATAAGAAAACCGAGCAACAGTCATTCATTACTGCTCCAGACAGTGCACCCCTCCCGACCAAATTAAACTCTCATATTCAAACAAAAAAACTGCACCGCCATTGGCCCGGGTGAGGATTGAACTCACGACCTTCAGATTATGAGACTGACGCGCCGCCTACTGCGCTGCTGAGGCGGGCAGGTGTCACTGGGAAACACAATCGGTATCAATAGTTCCCACAAGTTAAAGGTCAGAAAAGTAAAAAAACCGAGCAACAGTCATTCGTTACTGCTCAAGAAAGTGCACCCCTCACGACCTAATTAAACACTCATAAGCAAACAAAAAATCTGCACCGCCTTTGCCCCGGGTGTGGAATAAACTCACGACCTTCAGATTATGAGACTGACGCGCTGCCTACTGCGCTACCGAGGCGGAAAGGGGTCACAGGGACACGCAACCGGGATCATTAGTTCCCACAAATTAAAGGTCGAAAAAGTAAGAAACCTCAGCAACAGTCATTCATTACTTCTCCAGACCGTGCACCCCTAACGACCTCATTAAACTCTTATAAGCAAGCAAAAAATATTCACCGCCTTTGCCCCGGGTGAGGATTAAACTCACGACCTTCAGATTATGACACTGACGCGCTGCCTACTGCACTACCAAGGCGGAGAGGGGTCACTGGGAAACGCAACCGGTATCATTAGTTCCCACATATTAAAGGTCGAAAAAGTAAGAAAACTGAGCAACAGTCATTCATTACTGCTCCAGACAGTGATCCCCTCACGACCTAATTAAACTCTCATAAGCAAACAAAACATCTGCACCGCCTTTGCCCCGGGTGAGGATCGAACTCATGACCTTCAGATTATGAGACTGACGCGCTGCCTACTGCGCTATTGAGGCGGACAGGGGGCACTGGGAAACGCAACCACGATCATTAGTTCCCACAAACTAAAGGTCAAAAAAATAAGAAAACCGAGCAACAGTCATTCATTACTGCTCCAGACAGTGCACCCCTCACGACCTAATTAAACTCTCATAAGCAAACAAAACATCTGCACTGCCTTTGCCCCGGGATAGAATTGAATTCATGACCTTCAAATTATGAGACTGATGCGCTGCCTACTGCGCTATCGAGGCGGACAGGTGTCACTGGGACACGCAACCGGGATCATTAGTTCCAACAAATTAAAGGTCGAAAAAGTAAGAAAACCGAGCCACAGTCATTCATTACTGCTCCAGACAGTGCACCCCTCCCGACCTAGGTAAACTCTCATAAGCAAACAAATAAACGGCACCGCCTTTGCCCCGGGTAAGGATTGAACTCACGACCTTCAGATTATGAGACTGAAGCGCCGCCTACTGCGCTAGCTAGGCGAACAGGTGTCACTGGGAAACACAATCGGTATCAATAGTTCCCACAAGTTAAAGGTCGAAAAAGTAAAAAAAAACTCCGCAACAGTCATTCATTACTGCTCCAGACAGCGCACCCCTCACGACCTGATTAAACTCTCATAAGCAAACAAAACTCTGACCACCTTTGCCCCGGGTGAGGATTTAACTCACGACCTTCAGATTTTGAGACTGACGCGCTGCCTACTGCGCTACCGAGGCGGACAGTTGTCACTAGCAAACACAATCGGTATGAATAGTTCCCACAAGTGAAAGGTCGAAAAAATGAGAAAACCGAGCAACAGTCATTCATTACTGCTCCAGACAGTGCACCCCTCCCGACCTAGTTAAACTCTCATAAGCAAACAAATAAACTGCACCACCTTTGCCCCGGGTAAGGATTGAACTCACGACCTTCAGATTATGAGACTGAAGCGCCGCCTACTGCGCTAGCGAGGCGAGCAGGTGTCACTGGGAAACACAATCGGTATCAATAGTTCCCACAAGTTAAAGGCCGAAAAAGTAAGAAAACTCCGCAACAGTCATTCATTACTGCTCCAGACAGCGCACCCCTCACGACCTAATTAAACTCTCATAAGCAAACAAAAATCTGACCACCTTTGCCCCGGGTGAGGATTTAACTCACCACCTTCAGATATTGAGACTGACGCGCTGCCTACTGCGCTACCGAGGCGGACAGGGGTCACTGGGAAACATAACCGGTATCAATAGTTCCCACAAGTTAACGGTCGAAAAATTAAGAAAACTCAGCAACAGTCATTCATTACTGCTCCAGAAAGCGCAACTCTCACGACCTAATTAAACACTCATAAGCAAACAAAAAATCTGCACCGCCTTTGCCCCGGGCGTGGAATAAACTCACGACCTTCAGATTATGAGACTGACGCGCTGCCTACTGCGCTACCGAGGCGGAAAGGGGTCACAGGGACACGCAACCGGGATCATTAGTTCCCACAAATTAAAGGTCGAAAAAGTAAGAAAACCGAGAAACACTCATTCATTACTGCTCCAGACAGCGCACCCCTCACGACCCAATTAAACTCTCATAAGAAAACAAAAAATCTGCACCGCTTTTGCCCCGGGTGAGGATTGAACTCACGACCTTCAGATTATGAGACTGACGCGCTGCCTACTGCGCTACCGAGGCGGACAGTTGTCACTAGCAAACACAATCGGTATCAATAGTTCCCACAAGTGAAAGGTCGAAAAAATAAGAAAACCGAGCAACAGTCATTCATTACTGCTCCAGACAGTGCACCCCTCCCGACCTAATTAAACTCTCATATTCAAACAAAAAACTGCACCGCCTTTGCCCCGGGTGAGGATTGAACTCACGACCTTCAGATTATGAGACTGACGCGCCGCCTACGGCGCTGCCGAGGCGGGCAGGTGTCACTGGGAAACACAATCGGTATCAATAGTTCCCACAAGTTAAAGGTCAGAAAAGTAAAAAAACCGAGCAACAGTCATTCGTTACTGCTCAAGAAAGTGCACCCCTCACGACCTAATTAAACTCTCATAAGCAAGCAAAAAATATTCACCGCCTTTGCCCCGGGTGAGGATTAAACTCACGACCTTCAGATTATGACACTGACGCGCTGCCTACTGCAATACCAAGGCGGACAGGGGTCACTGGGAAACATAACCGGTATCAATAGTTCCCACAAGTTAACGGTCGAAAAATTAAGAAAACTCAGCAACAGTCATTCATTACTGCTCCAGAAAGCGCAACTCTCACGACCTAATTAAACACTCATAAGCAAACAAAAAATCTGCACCGCCTTTGCCCCGGGCGTGGAATAAACTCACGACCTTCAGATTATGAGACTGACGCGCTGCCTACTGCGCTACCGAGGCGGAAAGGGGTCACAGGGACACGCAACCGGGATCATTAGTTCCCACAAACTAAAGGTCGAAAAAGTAAGAAAACCGAGAAACAGTCATTCATTACTGCTCCAGACAGTGCACCCCTCACGACCCAATTAAACTCTCATAAGAAAATAAAAACTCCGCACCGCTTTTGCCCCGGGTGAGGATTGAACTAACGACCTTCAGATTATGAGACTGACGCGCTGCCTACTGCGCTACCGAGGAGGACAGTTGTCACAAGCAAACACAATCGGTATGAATAGTTCCCACAAGTGAAAGGTCGAAAAAATAAGAAAACCGAGCAACAGTCATTCATTACTGCTCCAGACAGTGCACCCCTCCCGACCTAGTTAAACTCTCATAAGCAAACAAATAAACTGCACCACCTTTGCCCCGGGTAAGGATTGAACTCACGACCTTCAGATTATGAGACTGAAGCGCCGCCTACTGCGCTAGCGAGGCGAGACGGTGTCACTGGGAAACACAATCGGTATCAATAGTTCCCACAAGTTAAAGGTCGAAAAAGTAAGAAAACTCCGCAACAGTCATTCATTACTGCTCCAGACAGCGCACCCCTCACGACCTAATTAAACTCTCATAAGCAAACAAAAATCTGACCACCTTTGCCCCGGGTGAGGATTTAACTCACGACCTTCAGATTTTGAGACTGACGCGCTGCCTACTGCGCTACCGAGGCGGACAGGGGTCACTGGGAAACATAACCGGTATCAATAGTTCCCACAAGTTAACGGTCGAAAAATTAAGAAAACTCAGCAACAGTCATTCATTACTGCTCCAGAAAGCGCAACTCTCACGACCTAATTAAACACTCATAAGCAAACAAAAAATCTGCACCGCCTTTGCCCCGGGCGTGGAATAAACTCACGACCTTCAGATTATGAGACTGACGCGCTGCCTACTGCGCTACCGAGGCGGAAAGGGGTCACAGGGACACGCAACCGGGATCATTAGTTCCCACAAACTAAAGGTCGAAAAAGTAAGAAAACCGAGAAACAGTCATTCATTACTGCTCCAGACAGCGCACCCCTCACGACCCAATTAAACTCTCATAAGAAAACAAAAAATCTGCACCGCTTTTGCCCCGGGTGAGGATTGAACTCACGACCTTCAGATTATGAGACTGACGCGCTGCCTACTGCGCTACCGAGGCGGACAGTTGTCACTAGCAAACACAATCGGTATCAATAGTTCCCACAAGTGAAAGGTCGAAAAAATAAGAAAACCGAGCAACAGTCATTCATTACTGCTCCAGACAGTGCACCCCTCCCGACCTAGTTAAACTCTCATAAGCAAACAAATAAACTGCACCGCCTTTGCCCCGGGTAAGGATTGAACTCACGACCTTCAGACTATGAGACTGAAGCGCCGCCTACTGCGCAAGCGAGGCGAACAGGTGTCACTGGGAAACACAATCGGTATCAATAGTTCCCACAAGTTAAAGGTCGAAAAAGTAAGAAAACTCCGCAACAGTCATTCATTACTGCTCCAGACAGCGCACCCCTCACGACCTAATTAAACTCTCATAAGCAAACAAAAATCTGACCACCTTTGCCCCGGGTGAGGATTTAGCTCACGACCTTCAGATTTTGAGACTGACGCGCTGCCAACTGCGCTGCCGAGGCGGGCAGGTGTCACTGGGAAACACAATCGGTATCAATAGTTCCCACAAGTTAAAGGTCAGAAAAGTAAAAAAACCGAGCAACAGTCATTCGTTACTGCTCAAGACAGTGCACCCCTCACGACCTAATTAAACTCTCATAAGCAAACAAAAAATCTGCACCGCCTTTGCCCCGGGTGTGGATTGAACTCACGACCTTCAGAGTATGAGACTGACGCGCTGCCTACTGCGCTACCGAGGCGGACAGGGGTCACTGTGAAACACAACCGGTATCAATAGCTCCCACAAGTTAAAGGTCGAAAAAGTAAGAAACCACAGCAACAGTCATTCATTACTTCTCCAGACCGTGCACCCCTAACGACCTAATTAAACTCTTATAAGCAAGCAAAAAATATTCACCGCCTTTGCCCCGGGTGAGGATTAAACTCACGACCTTCAGATTATGAGACTGACGCGCTGCCTACTACACTACCAAGGCGGAGAGGGGTCACTGGGAAACGCAACCGGTATCATTAGTTCCCACAAATTAAAGGTCGAAAAAGTAAGAAAACTGAGCAACAGTCATTCATTACTGCTCCAGACAATGATCCCCTCACAACCTAATTAAACTCTCATAAGCAAACAAAACATCTGCACTGCCTTTGCCCCGGGTCAGGATCGAACTCACGACCTTCAGATTATGAGACTGACAAGCCGCCTACTGCGCTGCAGAGGCGGGCAGGTGTCAATGGGAAACACAATCGGTATCAATAGTTCCCACAAGTTAAAGGTCAGAAAAGTAAAAAAACCGAGCAACAGTCATTCGTTACTGCTCTAGACAGTGCACCCCTCACGACCTAATTAAACTCTCATAAGCAAACAAAAAATCTGCACCGCCTTTGCCCCGGGTGTGGATTGAACTCACGACCTTCAGAGTATGAGACTGACGCGCTGCCTACTGCGCTACCGAGGCGGACAGGGGTCACTGTGAAACACAACCGGTATCAATAGCTCCCACAAGTTAAAGGTCGAAAAAGTAAGAAACCACAGCAACAGTCATTCATTACTTCTCCAGACCGTGCACCCCTAACGACCTAATTAAACTCTTATAAGCAAGCAAAAAATATTCACCGCCTTTGCCCCGGGTGAGGATTAAACTCACGACCTTCAGATTATGAGACTGACGCGCTGCCTACTACACTACCAAGGCGGAGAGGGGTCAATGGGAAACGCAACCGGTATCATTAGTTCCCACAAATTAAAGGTCGAAAAAGTAAGAAAACTGAGCAACAGTCATTCATTACTGCTCCAGACAATGATCCCCTCACAACCTAATTAAACTCTCATAAGCAAACAAAACATCTGCACTGCCTTTGCCCCGGGTCAGGATCGAACTCACGACCTTCAGATTATGAGACTGACAAGCCGCCTACTGCGCTGCAGAGGCGGGCAGGTGTCAATGGGAAACACAATCGGTATCAATAGTTCCCACAAGTTAAAGGTCAGAAAAGTAAAAAAACCGAGCAACAGTCATTCGTTACTGCTCTAGACAGTGCACCCCTCACGACCTAATTAAACTCTCATAAGCAAACAAAAAATCTGCACCGCCTTTGCCCCGGGTGTGGATTGAACTCACGACCTTCAGAATATGAGACTGACGCGCTGCCTACTGCGATACCGAGGTGAACAGGGGTCAATGGGAAACACAATCGGTATCAATCGTTCCCACAAGTAAAGGTCGAAAAAGTAAGAAAACTCAGCAACAGTCATTCATTACTGCTCAACACAGCGCACTCCTCACAACCTAATTAAACTCTCATAAGCCAACAAAAAATATGCACCGCTTTTGCCCCGGGTGAGGATTGAACTCACGACCTTCAGATTATGAGACTGACGCGCTGCCTACTGCGCTACCGAGGCGGACAGTTGTCACTAGCAAACACAATCGGTATCAATAGTTCCCACAAGTGAAAGGTCGAAAAAATAAGAAAACCGAGCAACAGTCATTCATTACTGCTCCAGACAGTGCACCCCTCCCGACCTAGGAAAACTCTCATAAGCAAACAAATAAACGGCACCGCCTTTGCCCCGGGTAAGGATTGAACTCACGACCTTCAGATTATGAGACTGAAGCGCCGCCTACTGCGCTAACGAGGCGAACAGGTGTCACTGGGAAACACAATCGGTATCAATAGTTCCCACAAGTTAAAGGTCGAAAAAGTAAGAAAACTCCGCATCAGTCATTCATTACTGCTCCAGACAGCGCACCCCTCACGACCTAATTAAACTCTCATAAGCAAACAAAAATCTGACCACCTTTGCCCCGGGTGAGGATTTAACTCACGACCTTCAGAATTTGAGACTGACGCGCTGCCTACTGCGCTACCGAGGCGGACAGGGGTCACTGGGAAACATAACCGGTATCAATAGTTCCCAGAAGTTAACGGTCGAAAAATTAAGAAAACTCAGCAACAGTCATTCATTACTGCTCCAGAAAGCGCACCCCTCACGACCTAATTAAACACTCACAAGCAAACAAAAAATCTGCACCGCCTTTGCCCCGGGTGTGGAATAAACTCACGACCTTCAGATTATGAGACTGACGCGCTGCCTACTGCGCTACCGAGGCGGGCAGGTGTCACTGGGAAACACAAACGGTATCAATAGTTCCCACAAGTTAAAGGTCAGAAAAGTAAAAAAACCGAGCAACAGTCATTCATTACTTCTCCAGACCGTGCACCCCTAACGACCTAATTAAACTCTTATAAGCAAGCAAAAAATATTCACCGCCTTTGCCCCGGGTGAGGATTAAACTCATCACCTTCAGATTATGAGACTGACGCGCTGCCTACTGCGCTACCGAGGCGGACAGGGGTCACTGGGAAACGCAACCACGATCATTAGTTCCCACAAACTAAAGGTCAAAAAAATAAGAAAACCGAGCAACAGTCATTCATTACTGCTCCAGACAGTACACCCCTCACGACCTAATTAAACTCTCATAAGCAAACAAAACATCTGCACTGCCTTTGCCCCGGGATAGAATTGAATTCATGACCTTCAAATTATGAGACTGATGCGCTGCCTACTGCGCTATCCAGGCGGACAGGTGTCACTGGGACACGCAACCGGGATCATTAGTTCCAAGAAATTAAAGGTCGAAAAAGTAAGAAAACCGAGCCACAGTCATTCATTACTGCTCCAGACAGTGCACCCCTCCCGGCCTAGGTAAACTCTCATAAGCAAACAAATAAACGGCACCGCCTTTGCCCCGGGTGTGGAATAAACTCACGACCTTCAGATTATGAGACTGACGCGCTGTCTACTGCGCTACCGAGGCGGAAAGGGGTCACAAGGACACGCAACCGGGATCATTAGTTCCCACAAATTAAAGGTCGAAAAAGTAAGAAAACCGAGAAACAGTCACTCATTACTGCTCCAGACAGCGCACCCCTCACGACCCAATTAAACTCTCATAAGAAAACAAAAAATCTGCACCGCTTTTGCCCCGGGTGAGGATTGAACTCACGACCTTCAGATTATGAGACTGACGCGCTGCCTACTGCACTACTGAGGCGGACAGGGGTCACTGGGAAACATAACCGGTATCAATAGTTCCCATAAGTTAACGGTCGAAAAATTAAAAAAACTCAGCAACAGTCATTTATTACTGCTCCAGAAAGCGCACCCCTCACGACCTAATTAAACACTCATAAGCAAACAAAAAATCTGCACCGCCTTTGCCCCGAATGTGGAATAAACTCACGACCTTCAGATTATGAGACTGACGCGCTGCCTACTGCGCTACCGAGGCGGAAAGGGGTCACAGGGACACGCAACCGGGATCATTAGTTCCCACAAGTTAAAGGTCGAAAAAGTAAAAAAAAACTCCGCAACACTCATTCATTACTGCTCCAGACAGCGCACCCCTCACGACCTAATTAAACTCTCATAAGCAAACAAAAATCTGACCACCTTTGCCCCGGGTGAGGATTTAACTCACGACCTTCAGATTTTGAGACTGACGCGCTGCCTACTGCACTACCGAGGCGGACAGGGGTCACTGGGAAACATAACCGGTATCAATAGTTCCCATAAGTTAATGGTCGAAAAATTAAGAAAACTCAGCAACAGTCATTCATTACTGCTCCAGAAAGCGCAACCCTCACGACCTAATTAAACACTCATAAGCAAACAAAAAATCTGCACCGCCTTTGCCCCGGGTGTGGAATAAACTCACGACCTTCAGATTATGAGACTGACGCGCTGTCTACTGCGCTACCGAGGCGGATAGGGGTCACAAGGACACGCAACCGGGATCATTAGTTCCCACAAATTAAAGGTCGAAAAAGTAAGAAAACCGAGAAACAGTCACTCATTACTGCTCCAGACAGCGCACCCCTCACGACCCAATTAAACTCTCATAAGAAAACAAAAAATCTGCACCGCTTTTGCCCCGGGTGAGGATTGAACTCACGACCTTCAGATTATGAGACTGACGCGCTGCCTACTGCGCTACCGAGGCGGACAGTTGTCACTAGCAAACACAATCGGTATCAATAGTTCCCACAAGTGAAAGGTCGAAAAAATAAGAAAACCGAGCAACAGTCATTCATTACTGCTCCAGACAGTGCACCCCTCCCGACCTCGTTAAAGTCTCATAAGCAAACAAATAAACTGCACCGCCTTTGCCCTGGGTAAGGATTGAACTCACGACCTTCAGATTATGAGACTGAAGCGCCGCCTACTGCGCTAGCGAGGCGGACAGGTGTCACTGGGAAACACAATCGGTATCAATAGTTCCCACAAGTTAAAGGTCGAAAAAGTAAAAAAAAACTCCGCAACACTCATTCATTACTGCTCCAGACAGCGCACCCCTCACGACCTAATTAAACTCTCATAAGCAAACAAAAATCTGACCACCTTTGCCCCGGGTGAGGATTTAACTCACGACCTTCAGATTTTGAGACTGACGCGCTGCCTACTGCACTACCGAGGCGGACAGGGGTCACTGGGAAACATAACCGGTATCAATAGTTCCCATAAGTTAATGGTCGAAAAATTAAGAAAACTCAGCAACAGTCATTCATTACTGCTCCAGAAAGCGCACCCCTCACGACCTAATTAAACACTCATAAGCAAACAAAAAATCTGCACCGCCTTTGCCCCGGGTGTGGAATAAACTCACGACCTTCAAATTACGAGACTGACGCGCTGCCTATCGCGCTACCGAGGCGGAAAGGGGTCACAGGGACACGCAACCGGACTCATTAGTTCCAACAAATTAAAGGTCGAAAAAGTAAGAAAACCGAGAAACAGTCATTCATTACTGCTCCAGACAGCGCACCCCTAACGACCCAATTAAACTCTCATAAGAAAACAAAAAATCTGCACCGCTTTTGCCCCGGGTGAGGATTGAACTCACGACCTTCAGATTATGAGACTGACGCGCTGCCTACTGCGCTACCGAGGCGGACAGTTGTCACTAGCAAACACAATCGGTATCAATTGTTCCCACAAGTGAAAGGTCGAAAAAATAAGAAAACCGAGCAACAGTCATTCATTACTGCTCCAGACAGTGCACCCCTCCCGACCTCGTTAAACTCTCATAAGCAAACAAATAAACTGCACCGCCTTTGCCCTGGGTAAGGATTGAACTCACGACCTTCAGATTATGAGACTGAAGCGCCGCCTACTGCGCTAGCGAGGCGGACAGGTGTCACTGGGAAACACAATCGGTATCAATAGTTCCCACAAGTTAAAGGTCGAAAAAGTAAAAAAACTCCGCAACACTCATTCATTACTGCTCCAGACAGCGCACCCCTCACGACCTAGTTAAACTCTCATAAGCAAACAAAAATCTGACCACCTTTGCCCCGGGTGAGGATTTAACTCACGACCTTCAGATTTTGAGACTGACGCGCTGGCTACTGCACTACCGAGGCGGACAGGGGTCACTGGGAAACATAACCGGTATCAATAGTTCCCATAAGTTAATGGTCGAAAAATTAAGAAAACTCAGCAACAGTCATTCATTACTGCTCCAGAAAGCGCACCCCTCACGACCTAATTAAACACTCATAAGCAAACAAAAAATCTGCACCGCCTTTGCCCCGGGTGTGGAATAAACTCACGACCTTCAGATTACGAGACTGACGCGCTGCCTATCGCGCTACCGAGGCGGAAAGGGGTCACAGGGACACGCAACCGGGATCATTAGTTCCCACAAATTAAAGGTCGAAAAAGTAAGAAAACCGAGAAACAGTCATTCATTACTGCTCCAGACAGCGCACCCCTCACGACCCAATTAAACTCTCATAAGAAAATAAAAACTCTGCACCGCTTTTGCCCCGGGTGAGGATTGAACTAACGACCTTCAGATTATGAGACTGACGCGCTGCCTACTGCGTTACCGAGGCGGACAGTTGTCACTAGCAAACACAATCGGTATGAATAGTTTCCACAAGTGAAAGGTCGAAAAAATAAGAAAACCGAGCAACAGTCATTCATTACTGCTCCAGACAGTGCACCCCTCCCGACCTAGTTAAACTCTCATAAGCAAACAAATAAACTGCACCACCTTTGCCCCGGGTAAGGATTGAACTCACGACCTTCAGATTATGAGACTGAAGCGCCGCCTACTGCGCTAGCGAGGCGAACAGGTGTCACTGCGAAACACAATCGGTATCAATAGTTCCCACAAGTTAAAGGTCGAAAAAGTAAGAAAACTCCGCAACAGTCATTCATTACTGCTTCAGACAGCGCACTCCTCACGACCTAATTAAACTCTCATAAGCAAACAAAAATCTGACCACCTTTGCCTCGGGTGAGGATTTAACTCACGACCTTCAGATTTTGAGACTGACGCGCTGCCTACTGCGCTACCGAGGCGGACAGGGGTCACTGGGAAACATAACCGGTATCAATAGTTCCCACAAGTTAACGGTCGAAAAATTAAGAAAACTCAGCAACAGTCATTCATTACTGCAGCAGAAAGCGCAACTCTCACGACCTAATTAAACACTCATGAGCAAACGAAAATTCTGCACCGCCTTTGCCCCGGGCGTGGAATAAACTCACGACCTTCAGATTATGAGACTGATGCGCTGCCTACTGCGCTACCGAGGCGGAAAGGGGTCACAGGGACGCGCAACCGGGATCATTAGTTCCCACAAATTAAAGGTCGAAACAGTAAGAAAACCGAGAAACAGTCATTCATTACTGCTCCAGACAGCGCACCCCTCACGACCCAATTAAACTCTCATAAGAAAACAAAAATCTGACCACCTTTGCCCCGGGTGAGGATTTAACTCACGACCTTCAGATTTTGAGACTGACGCGCTGCCAACTGCGCTGCCGAGGCGGGCAGGTGTCACTGGGAAACACAATCGGTATCAATAGTTCCCACAAGTTAAAGGTCAGAAAAGTAAAAAAACCGAGCAACAGTCATTCGTTACTGCTCAAGACAGTGCACCCCTCACGACCTAATTAAACACTCACAAGCAAACAAAAAATCTGCACCGCCTTTGCCCCGGGTGTGGAATAAACTCACGACCTTCAGATTATGAGACTGACGCGCTGCCTACTGCGCTACTGAGGCGGGCAGGTGTCACTGGGAAACACAAACGGTATCAATAGTTCCCACAAGTTAAAGGTCAGAAAAGTAAAAAAACCGAGCAACAGTCATTCATTACTTCTCCAGACCGTGCACCCCTAACGACCTAATTAAACTCTTATAAGCAAGCAAAAAATATTCACCGCCTTTGCCCCGGGTGAGGATTAAACTCATCACCTTCAGATTATGAGACTGACGCGCTGCCTACTGCGCTACCGAGGCGGACAGGGGTCACTGGGAAACGCAACGACGATCATTGGTTCCCACAAACTAAAGGTCAAAAAAATTAAAAACCGAGCAACAGTCATTCATTACTGCTCCAGACAGTACACCCCTCACGACCTAATTAAACTCTCATAAGCAAACAAAACATCTGCACTGCCTTTGCCCCGGGATAGAATTGAATTCATGACCTTCCAATTATGAGACTGATGCGCTGCCTACTGCGCTATCCAGGCGGACAGGTGTCACTGGGACACGCAACCGGGATCATTAGTTCCAAGAAATTAAAGGTCGAAAAAGTAAGAAAACCGAGCCACAGTCATTCATTACTGCTCCAGACAGTGCACCCCTCCCGACCTAGGTAAACTCTCATAAGCAAACAAATAAACGGCACCGCCTTTGCCCCGGGTAAGGATTGAACTCACGACCTTCAGATTATGAGACTGAAGCGCCGCCTACTGCGCTAGCGAGGCGATCAGGTGTCACTGGGAAACACAATCGGTATCAATAGTTCCCACAAGTTAAAGGTCGAAAAAGTAAAAAAACTCCGCAACAGTCATTCATTACTGCTCCAGACAGCGCACCCCTCACGACCTAATTAAACTCTCATAAGAAAACAAAAATCTGACCACCTTTGCCCCGGGTGAGGATTTAACTCACGACCTTCAGATTTTGAGACTGACGCGCTGCCTACTGCACTACTGAGGCGGACAGGGGTCACTGGGAAACATAACCGGTATCAATATTTCCCATAAGTTAACGGTCGAAAAATTAAAAAAACTCAGCAACAGTCATTTATTACTGCTCCAGAAAGCGCACCCCTCACGACCTAATTAAACACTCATAAGCAAACAAAAAATCTGCACCGCCTTTGCCCCGGGTGTTGAATAAACTCACGACCTTCAGATTATGAGACTGACGCGCTGCCTACTGCGCTACCGAGGCGGAAAGGGGTCACAGGGACACGCAACCGGGATCATTAGTTCCCACAAATTAAAGGTCGAAAAAGTAAGAAAACCGAGAAACAGTCATTCATTACTGCTCCAGACAGCGCACCCCTCACGACCTAATTAAACTCTCATAAGCAAACAAAAATCTGACCACCTTTGCCCCGGGTGAGGATTTAACTCACGACCTTCAGATTTCGAGACTGACGCGCTGCCTACTGCGTTACCGAGGTGGACAGGGGTCACTGGGAAACATAACCGGTATCAATAGTTCCCACAAGTTAACGGTCGAAAAATTAAGAAAACTCAGCAACAGTCATTCATTACTGCTCCAGAAAGCGCAACCCTCACGACCTAATTAAACACTCATAAGCAAACAAAAAATCTGCACCGCCTTTGCCCCGGGTGTGGAATAAACTCACGACCTTCAGATTATGAGACTGACGCGCTGTCTACTGCGCTACCGAGGCGGAAAGGGGTCACAAGGACACGCAACCGGGATCATTAGTTCCCACAAATTAAAGGTCGAAAAAGTAAGAAAACCGAGAAACAGTCATTCATTACTGCTCCAGACAGCGCACCCCTCACGACCCAATTAAACTCTCATAAGAAAACAAAAAATCTGCACCGCTTTTGCCCCGGGTGAGGATTGAACTCACGACCTTCAGATTATGAGACTGACGCGCTGCCTACTGCGCTACCGAGGCGGACAGTTGTCACTAGCAAACACAATCGGTATCAATAGTTCCCACAAGTGAAAGGTCGAAAAAATAAGAAAACCGAGCAACAGTCATTCATTACTGCTCCAGACAGTGCACCCCTCCCGACCTCGTTAAAGTCTCATAAGCAAACAAATAAACTGCACCGCCTTTGCCCTGGGTAAGGATTGAACTCACGACCTTCAGATTATGAGACTGAAGCGCCGCCTACTGCGCTAGCGAGGCGGACAGGTGTCACTGGGAAACACAATCGGTATCAATAGTTCCCACAAGTTAAAGGTCGAAAAAGTAAAAAAAAACTCCGCAACACTCATTCATTACTGCTCCAGACAGCGCACCCCTCACGACCTAATTAAACTCTCATAAGCAAACAAAAATCTGACCACCTTTGCCCCGGGTGAGGATTTAACTCACGACCTTCAGATTTTGAGACTGACGCGCTGCCTACTGCACTACCGAGGCGGACAGGGGTCACTGGGAAACATAACCGGTATCAATAGTTCCCATAAGTTAATGGTCGAAAAATTAAGAAAACTCAGCAACAGTCATTCATTACTGCTCCAGAAAGCGCACCCCTCACGACCTAATTAAACACTCATAAGCAAACAAAAAATCTGCACCGCCTTTGCCCCGGGTGTGGAATAAACTCACGACCTTCAAATTACGAGACTGACGCGCTGCCTATCGCGCTACCGAGGCGGAAAGGGGTCACAGGGACACGCAACCGGACTCATTAGTTCCAACAAATTAAAGGTCGAAAAAGTAAGAAAACCGAGAAACAGTCATTCATTACTGCTCCAGACAGCGCACCCCTAACGACCCAATTAAACTCTCATAAGAAAACAAAAAATCTGCACCGCTTTTGCCCCGGGTGAGGATTGAACTCACGACCTTCAGATTATGAGACTGACGCGCTGCCTACTGCGCTACCGAGGCGGACAGTTGTCACTAGCAAACACAATCGGTATCAATTGTTCCCACAAGTGAAAGGTCGAAAAAATAAGAAAACCGAGCAACAGTCATTCATTACTGCTCCAGACAGTGCACCCCTCCCGACCTCGTTAAACTCTCATAAGCAAACAAATAAACTGCACCGCCTTTGCCCTGGGTAAGGATTGAACTCACGACCTTCAGATTATGAGACTGAAGCGCCGCCTACTGCGCTAGCGAGGCGGACAGGTGTCACTGGGAAACACAATCGGTATCAATAGTTCCCACAAGTTAAAGGTCGAAAAAGTAAAAAAACTCCGCAACACTCATTCATTACTGCTCCAGACAGCGCACCCCTCACGACCTAATTAAACTCTCATAAGCAAACAAAAATCTGACCACCTTTGCCCCGGGTGAGGATTTAACTCACGACCTTCAGATTTTGAGACTGACGCGCTGGCTACTGCACTACCGAGGCGGACAGGGGTCACTGGGAAACATAACCGGTATCAATAGTTCCCATAAGTTAATGGTCGAAAAATTAAGAAAACTCAGCAACAGTCATTCATTACTGCTCCAGAAAGCGCACCCCTCACGACCTAATTAAACACTCATAAGCAAACAAAAAATCTGCACCGCCTTTGCCCCGGGTGTGGAATAAACTCACGACCTTCAGATTACGAGACTGACGCGCTGCCTATCGCGCTACCGAGGCGGAAAGGGGTCACAGGGACACGCAACCGGGATCATTAGTTCCCACAAATTAAAGGTCGAAAAAGTAAGAAAACCGAGAAACAGTCATTCATTACTGCTCCAGACAGCGCACCCCTCACGACCCAATTAAACTCTCATAAGAAAATAAAAACTCTGCACCGCTTTTGCCCCGGGTGAGGATTGAACTAACGACCTTCAGATTATGTGACTGACGCGCTGCCTACTGCGTTACCGAGGCGGACAGTTGTCACTAGCAAACACAATCGGTATGAATAGTTTCCACAAGTGAAAGGTCGAAAAAATAAGAAAACCGAGCAACAGTCATTCATTACTGCTCCAGACAGTGCACCCCTCCCGACCTAGTTAAACTCTCATAAGCAAACAAATAAACTGCACCACCTTTGCCCCGGGTAAGGATTGAACTCACGACCTTCAGATTATGAGACTGAAGCGCCGCCTACTGCGCTAGCGAGGCGAACAGGTGTCACTGCGAAACACAATCGGTATCAATAGTTCCCACAAGTTAAAGGTCGAAAAAGTAAGAAAACTCCGCAACAGTCATTCATTACTGCTTCAGACAGCGCACTCCTCACGACCTAATTAAACTCTCATAAGCAAACAAAAATCTGACCACCTTTGCCTCGGGTGAGGATTTAACTCACGACCTTCAGATTTTGAGACTGACTCGCTGCCTACTGCGCTACCGAGGCGGACAGGGGTCACTGGGAAACATAACCGGTATCAATAGTTCCCACAAGTTAACGGTCGAAAAATTAAGAAAACTCAGCAACAGTCATTCATTACTGCAGCAGAAAGCGCAACTCTCACGACCTAATTAAACACTCATGAGCAAACGAAAATTCTGCACCGCCTTTGCCCCGGGCGTGGAATAAACTCACGACCTTCAGATTATGAGACTGACGCGCTGCCTACTGCGCTACCGAGGCGGAAAGGGGTCACAGGGACGCGCAACCGGGATCATTAGTTCCCACAAATTAAAGGTCGAAACAGTAAGAAAACCGAGAAACAGTCATTCATTGCTGCTCCAGACAGCGCACCCCTCACGACCCAATTAAACTCTCATAAGAAAACAAAAATTCTGCACCGCTTTTGCCCCGTGTGAGGATTGAACTCACGACCTTCAGATTATGAGACTGACGCGCTGCCTACTGCGCTACCGAGGCGGGCAGTTGTCACTAGCAAACACAATCGGTATCAATAGTTCCCACAAGTGAAAGGTCGAAAAAATAAGAAAACCGAGCAACAGTCATTCATTACTGCTCCAGACAGTGCACCCCTCCCGACCTAGTTAAACTCTCATAAACAAACAAATAAACTGCACCGCCTTTGCCCCGGGTAAGGATTGAACTCACGACCTTCAGATTATGAGACTGAAGCGCCGCCTACTGCGCAAGCGAGGCGAACAGGTGTCACTGGGAAACACAGTCGGTATCAATAGTTCCCACAAGTTAAAGGTCGAAAAAGTAAGAAAACTCCGCAACAGTCATTCATTACTGCTCCAGACAGCGCACCCCTCACGACCTAATTAAACTCTCATAAGCAAACAAAAATCTGACCACCTTTGCCCCGGGAGAGGATTTAACTCACGACCTTCAGATTTTGAGACTGACGCGCTGCCAACTGCGCTGCCGAGGCGGGCAGGTGTCACTGGGAAACACAATCGGTATCAATAGTTCCCACAAGTTAAAGGTCAGAAAAGTAAAAAAACCGAGCAACAGTCATTCGTTACTGCTCAAGACAGTGCACCCCTCACGACCTAATTAAACACTCACAAGCAAACAAAAAATCTGCACCGCCTTTGCCCCGGGTGTGGAATAAACTCACGACCTTCAGATTATGAGACTGACGCGCTGCCTACTGCGCTACTGAGGCGGGCAGGTGTCACTGGGAAACACAAACGGTATCAATAGTTCCCACAAGTTAAAGGTCAGAAAAGTAAAAAAACCGAGCAACAGTCATTCATTACTTCTCCAGACCGTGCACCCCTAACGACCTAATTAAACTCTTATAAGCAAGCAAAAAATATTCACCGCCTTTGCCCCGGGTGAGGATTAAACTCATCACCTTCAGATTATGAGACTGACGCGCTGCCTACTGCGCTACCGAGGCGGACAGGGGTCACTGGGAAACGCAACGACGATCATTGGTTCCCACAAACTAAAGGTCAAAAAAATTAAAAACCGAGCAACAGTCATTCATTACTGCTCCAGACAGTACACCCCTCACGACCTAATTAAACTCTCATAAGCAAACAAAACATCTGCACTGCCTTTGCCCCGGGATAGAATTGAATTCATGACCTTCCAATTATGAGACTGATGCGCTGCCTACTGCGCTATCCAGGCGGACAGGTGTCACTGGGACACGCAACCGGGATCATTAGTTCCAAGAAATTAAAGGAAGAAAAAGTAAGAAAACCGAGCCACAGTCATTCATTACTGCTCCAGACAGTGCACCCCTCCCGACCTAGGTAAACTCTCATAAGCAAACAAATAAACGGCACCGCCTTTGCCCCGGGTAAGGATTGAACTCACGACCTTCAGATTATGAGACTGAAGCGCCGCCTACTGCGCTAGCGAGGCGAACAGGTGTCACTGGGAAACACAATCGGTATCAATAGTTCCCACAAGTTAAAGGTCGAAAAAGTAAAAAAACTCCGCAACAGTCATTCATTACTGCTCCAGACAGCGCACCCCTCACGACCTAATTAAACTCTCATAAGAAAACAAAAATCTGACCACCTTTGCCCCGGGTGAGGATTTAACTCACGACCTTCAGATTTTGAGACTGACGCGCTGCCTACTGCACTACTGAGGCGGACAGGGTTCACTGGGAAACATAACCGGTATCAATAGTTCCCATAAGTTAACGGTCGAAAAATTAAAAAAACTCAGCAACAGTCATTTATTACTGCTCCAGAAAGCGCACCCCTCACGACCTAATTAAACACTCATAAGCAAACAAAAAATCTGCACCGCCTTTGCCCCGGGTGTTGAATAAACTCACGACCTTCAGATTATGAGACTGACGCGCTGCCTACTGCGCTACCGAGGCGGAAAGGGGTCACAGGGACACGCAACCGGGATCATTAGTTCCCACAAATTAAAGGTCGAAAAAGTAAGAAAACCGAGAAACAGTCATTCATTACTGCTCCAGACAGCGCACCCCTCACGACCTAATTAAACTCTCATAAGCAAACAAAAATCTGACCACCTTTGCCCCGGGTGAGGATTTAACTCACGACCTTCAGATTTCGAGACTGACGCGCTGCCTACTGCGTTACCGAGGTGGACAGGGGTCACTGGGAAACATAACCGGTATCAATAGTTCCCACAAGTTAACGGTCGAAAAATTAAGAAAACTCAGCAACAGTCATTCATTACTGCTCCAGAAAGCGCAACCCTCACGACCTAATTAAACACTCATAAGCAAACAAAAAATCTGCACCGCCTTTGCCCCGGGTGTGGAATAAACTCACGACCTTCAGATTATGAGACTGACGCGCTGTCTACTGCGCTACCGAGGCGGAAAGGGGTCACAAGGACACGCAACCGGGATCATTAGTTCCCACAAATTAAAGGTCGAAAAAGTAAGAAAACCGAGAAACAGTCATTCATTACTGCTCCAGACAGCGCACCCCTCACGACCCAATTAAACTCTCATAAGAAAACAAAAAATCTGCACCGCTTTTGCCCCGGGTGAGGATTGAACTCACGACCTTCAGATTATGAGACTGACGCGCTGCCTACTGCGCTACCGAGGCGGACAGTTGTCACTAGCAAACACAATCGGTATCAATAGTTCCCACAAGTGAAAGGTCGAAAAAATAAGAAAACCGAGCAACAGTCATTCATTACTGCTCCAGACAGTGCACCCCTCCCGACCTCGTTAAAGTCTCATAAGCAAACAAATAAACTGCACCGCCTTTGCCCTGGGTAAGGATTGAACTCACGACCTTCAGATTATGAGACTGAAGCGCCGCCTACTGCGCTAGCGAGGCGGACAGGTGTCACTGGGAAACACAATCGGTATCAATAGTTCCCACAAGTTAAAGGTCGAAAAAGTAAAAAAAAACTCCGCAACACTCATTCATTACTGCTCCAGACAGCGCACCCCTCACGACCTAATTAAACTCTCATAAGCAAACAAAAATCTGACCACCTTTGCCCCGGGTGAGGATTTAACTCACGACCCTCAGATTTTGAGACTGACGCGCTGCCTACTGCACTACCGAGGCGGACAGGGGTCACTGGGAAACATAACCGGTATCAATAGTTCCCATAAGTTAATGGTCGAAAAATTAAGAAAACTCAGCAACAGTCATTCATTACTGCTCCAGAAAGCGCACCCCTCACGACCTAATTAAACACTCATAAGCAAACAAAAAATCTGCACCGCCTTTGCCCCGGGTGTGGAATAAACTCACGACCTTCAAATTACGAGACTGACGCGCTGCCTATCGCGCTACCGAGGCGGAAAGGGGTCACAGGGACACGCAACCGGACTCATTAGTTCCAACAAATTAAAGGTCGAAAAAGTAAGAAAACCGAGAAACAGTCATTCATTACTGCTCCAGACAGCGCACCCCTAACGACCCAATTAAACTCTCATAAGAAAACAAAAAATCTGCACCGCTTTTGCCCCGGGTGAGGATTGAACTCACGACCTTCAGATTATGAGACTGACGCGCTGCCTACTGCGCTACCGAGGCGGACAGTTGTCACTAGCAAACACAATCGGTATCAATTGTTCCCACAAGTGAAAGGTCGAAAAAATAAGAAAACCGAGCAACAGTCATTCATTACTGCTCCAGACAGTGCACCCCTCCCGACCTCGTTAAACTCTCATAAGCAAACAAATAAACTGCACCGCCTTTGCCCTGGGTAAGGATTGAACTCACGACCTTCAGATTATGAGACTGAAGCGCCGCCTACTGCGCTAGCGAGGCGGACAGGTGTCACTGGGAAACACAATCGGTATCAATAGTTCCCACAAGTTAAAGGTCGAAAAAGTAAAAAAACTCCGCAACAGTCATTCATTACTGCTCCAGACAGCGCACTCCTCACGACCTAATTAAACTCTCATAAGCAAACAAAAATCTGACCACCTTTGCCTCGGGTGAGGATTTAACTCACGACCTTCAGATTTTGAGACTGACTCGCTGCCTACTGCGCTACCGAGGCGGACAGGGGTCACTGGGAAACATAACCGGTATCAATAGTTCCCACAAGTTAACGGTCGAAAAATTAAGAAAACTCAGCAACAGTCATTCATTACTGCAGCAGAAAGCGCAACTCTCACGACCTAATTAAACACTCATGAGCAAACGAAAATTCTGCACCGCCTTTGCCCCGGGCGTGGAATAAACTCACGACCTTCAGATTATGAGACTGACGCGCTGCCTACTGCGCTACCGAGGCGGAAAGGGGTCACAGGGACGCGCAACCGGGATCATTAGTTCCCACAAATTAAAGGTCGAAACAGTAAGAAAACCGAGAAACAGTCATTCATTACTGCTCCAGACAGCGCACCCCTCACGACCCAATTAAACTCTCATAAGAAAACAAAAATTCTGCACCGCTTTTGCCCCGTGTGAGGATTGAACTCACGACCTTCAGATTATGAGACTGACGCGCTGCCTACTGCGCTACCGAGGCGGGCAGTTGTCACTAGCAAACACAATCGGTATCAATAGTTCCCACAAGTGAAAGGTCGAAAAAATAAGAAAACCGAGCAACAGTCATTCATTACTGCTCCAGACAGTGCACCCCTCCCGACCTAGTTAAACTCTCATAAACAAACAAATAAACTGCACCGCCTTTGCCCCGGGTAAGGATTGAACTCACGACCTTCAGATTATGAGACTGAAGCGCCGCCTACTGCGCAAGCGAGGCGAACAGGTGTCACTGGGAAACACAGTCGGTATCAATAGTTCCCACAAGTTAAAGGTCGAAAAAGTAAGAAAACTCCGCAACAGTCATTCATTACTGCTCCAGACAGCGCACCCCTCACGACCTAATTAAACTCTCATAAGCAAACAAAAATCTGACCACCTTTGCCCCGGGTGAGGATTTAACTCACGACCTTCAGATTTTGAGACTGACGCGCTGCCAACTGCGCTGCCGAGGCGGGCAGGTGTCACTGGGAAACACAATCGGTATCAATAGTTCCCACAAGTTAAAGGTCAGAAAAGTAAAAAAACCGAGCAACAGTCATTCGTTACTGCTCAAGACAGTGCACCCCTCACGACCTAATTAAACTCTCATAAGCAAACAAAAAATCTGCACACCTTTGCCCCGGGTGTGGATTGAACTCACGACCTTCAGAGTATGAGACTGACGCGCTGCCTACTGCGCTACCGAGGCGGACAGGGGTCACTGTGAAACACAACCGGTATCAATAGCTCCCACAAGTTAAAGGTCGAAAAAGTAAGAAACCTCAGCCACAGTCATTCATTACTTCTCCAGACCGTGCACCCCTAACGACCTAATTAAACTCTTATAAGCAAGCAAAAAATATTCACCGCCTTTGCCCCGGGTGAGGATTAAACTCACGACCTTCAGATTATGAGACTGACGCGCTGCCTACTACACTACCAAGGCGGAGAGGGGTCACTGAGAAACGCAACCGGTATCATTAGTTCCCACAAATTAAAGGTCGAAAAAGTAAGAAAACTGAGCAACAGTCATTCATTACTGCTCCAGACAGTGATCCCCTCACAACCTAATTAAACTCTCATAAGCAAACAAAACATCTGCGCTGCCTTTGCCCCGGGTCAGGATCGAACTCACGACCTTCAGATTATGAGACTGACGCGCCGCCTACTGCGCTGCCGAGGCGGGCAGGTGTCACTGGGAAACACAATCGGTATCAATAGTTCCCACAAGTTAAAGGTCAGAAAAGTAAAAAAACCGAGCAACAGTCATTCGTTACTGCTCTAGACAGTGCACCCCTCACGACCTAATTAAACTCTCATAAGCAAACAAAAAATCTGCACCGCCTTTGCCCCGGGTGTGGATTGAACTCACGACCTTCAGAATATGAGACTGACGCGCTGCCTACTGCGATACCGAGGTGAACAGGGGTCAATGGGAAACACAATCGGTATCAATCGTTCCCACAAGTAAAGGTCGAAAAAGTAAGTAAAACTCAGCAACAGTCATTCATTACTGCTCAACACAGCGCACTCCTCACAACCTAATTAAACTCTCATCAGCCAACAAAAAATATGCACCGCTTTCGCCCCGGGTGAGGATTGAACTCACGACCTTCAGATTATGAGACTGACGCGCTGCCTACTGCGCTACCGAGGCGGACAGTTGTCACTAGCAAACACAATCGGTATCAATAGTTCCCACAAGTGAAAGGTCGAAAAAATAAGAAAACCGAGCAACAGTCATTCATTACTGCTCCAGACAGTGCACCCCTCCCGACCTAGGAAAACTCTCATAAGCAAACAAATAAACGGCACCGCCTTTGCCCCGGGTAAGGATTGAACTCACGACCTTCAGATTATGAGACTGAAGCGCCGCCTACTGCGCTAACGAGGCGAACAGGTGTCACTGGGAAACACAATCGGTATCAATAGTTCCCACAAGTTAAAGGTCGAAAAAGTAAGAAAACTCCGCATCAGTCATTCATTACTGCTCCAGACAGCGCACCCCTCACGACCTAATTAAACTCTCATAAGCAAACAAAAATCTGACCACCTTTGCCCCGGGTGAGGATTTAACTCACGACCTTCAGAATTTGAGACTGACGCGCTGCCTACTGCGCTACCGAGGCGGACAGGGGTCACTGGGAAACATAACCGGTATCAATAGTTCCCACAAGTTAACGGTCGAAAATTTAAGAAAACTCAGCAACAGTCATTCATTACTGCTCCAGAAAGCGCACCCCTCACGACCTAATTAAACACTCACAAGCAAACAAAAAATCTGCACCGCCTTTGCCCCGGGTGTGGAATAAACTCACGACCTTCAGATTATGAGACTGACGCGCTGCCTACTGCGCTACTGAGGCGGGCAGGTGTCACTGGGAAACACAATCGGTATCAATAGTTCCCACAAGTTAAAGGTCAGAAAAGTAAAAAAACCGAGCAACAGTCATTCATTACTTCTCCAGACCGTGCACCCCTAACGACCTAATTAAACTCTTATAAGCAAGCAAAAAATATTCACCGCCTTTGCCCCGGGTGAGGATTAAACTCATCACCTTCAGATTATGAGACTGACGCGCTGCCTACTGCGCTACCGAGGCGGACAGGGGTCACTGGGAAACGCAACCACGATCATTAGTTCCCACAAACTAAAGGTCAAAAAAATAAGAAAACCGAGCAACAGTCATTCATTACTGCTCCAGACAGTGCACCCCTCACGACCTAATTAAACTCTCATAAGCAAACAAAACATCTGCACTGCCTTTGCCCCGGGATAGAATTGACTTCATGACCTTCAAATTATGAGACTGATGCGCTGCCTACTGCGCTATCCAGGCGGACAGGTGTAACTGGGACACGCAACCGGGATCATTAGTTCCAAGAAATTAAAGGTCGAAAAAGTAAGAAAACCGAGCCACAGTCATTCATTACTGCTCCAGACAGTGCACCCCTCCCGACCTAGGTAAACTCTCATAAGCAAACAAATAAACGGCACCGCCTTTGCCCCGGGTAAGGATTGAACTCACGACCTTCAGATTATGAGACTGAAGCGCCGCCTACTGCGCTAGCGAGGCGAACAGGTGTCACTGGGAAACACAATCGGTATCAATAGTTCCCACAAGTTAAAGGTCGAAAAAGTAAAAAAACTCCGCAACAGTCATTCATTACTGCTCCAGACAGCGCACCCCTCACGACCTAATTAAACTCTCATAAGAAAACAAAAATCTGACCACCTTTGCCCCGGGTGAGGATTTAACTCACGACCTTCAGATTTTGAGACTGACGCGCTGCCTACTGCACTACCGAGGCGGACAGGGGTCACTGGGAAACATAACCGGTATCAATAGTTCCCATAAGTTAACGGTCGAAAAATTAAAAAAACTCAGCAACAGTCATTTATTACTGCTCCAGAAAGCGCACCCCTCACGACCTAATTAAACACTCATAAGCAAACAAAAAATCTGAACCGCCTTTGCCCCGGGTGTGGAATAAACTCACGACCTTCAGATTATGAGACTGACGCGCTGCCTACTGCGCTACCGAGGCGGAAAGGGGTCACAGGGACACGCAACCGGGATCATTAGTTCCCACAAATTAAAGGTCGAAAAAGTAAGAAAACCGAGAAACAGTCATTCATTACTGCTCCAGACAGCGCACCCCTCACGACCTAATTAAACTCTCATAAGCAAACAAAAATCTGACCACCTTTGCCCCGGGTGAGGATTTAACTCACGACCTTCAGATTTCGAGACTGACGCGCTGCCTACTGCGTTACCGAGGTGGACAGGGGTCACTGGGAAACATAACCGGTATCAATAGTTCCCACAAGTCAACGGTCGAAAAATTAAGAAAACTCAGCAACAGTCATTCATTACTGCTCAAGAAAGCGCAACCCTCACGACCTAATTAAACACTCACAAGCAAACAAAAAATCTGCACCGCCTTTGCCCCGGGTGTGGAATAAACTCACGACCTTCAGATTATGAGACTGACGCGCTGTCTACTGCACTACCGAGGCGGAAAGGGGTCACAGGGACACGCAACCGGGATCATTAGTTCCCACAAATTAAAGGTCGAAAAAGTAAGAAAACTGAGAAACAGTCATTCATTACTGCTCCAGACAGCGCACCCCTCACGACCTAATTAAACTCTCATAAGAAAACAAAAAATCTGCACCGCTTTTGCCCCGGGTGAGGATTGAACTCACGACCTTCAGATTATGAGACTGACGCGCTGCCTACTGCGCTACCGAGGCGGACAGTTGTCACTAGCAAACACAATCGGTATCAATAGTTCCCACAAGTGAAAGGTCGAAAAAATAAGAAAACCGAGCAACAGTCATTCATTACTGCTCCAGACAGTGCACCCCTCCCGACCTCGTTAAACTCTCATAAGCAAACAAATAAGCTGCACCGCCTTTGCCCTGGGTAAGGATTGAACTCACGACCTTCAGATTATGAGACTGAAGCGCCGCCTACTGCGCTCGCGAGGCGGACAGGTGTCACTGGGAAACACAATCGGTATCAATAGTTCCCACAAGTTAAAGGTCGAAAAAGTAAAAAAAAACTCCGCAACACTCATTCATTACTGCTCCAGACAGCGCACCCCTCACGACCTAATTAAACTCTCATAAGCAAACAAAAATCTGACCACCTTTGCCCCGGGTGAGGATTTAACTCACGACCTTCAGATTTTGAGACTGACGCGCTGCCTACTGCACTACCGAGGCGGACAGGGGTCACTGGGAAACATAACCGGTATCAATAGTTCCCATAAGTTAATGGTCGAAAAATTAAGAAAACTCAGCAACAGTCATTCATTACTGCTCCAGAAAGCGCACCCCTCACGACCTAATTAAACACTCATAAGCAAACAAAAAATCTGCACCGCCTTTGCCCCGGGTGTGGAATAAACTCACGACCTTCAAATTACGAGACTGACGCGCTGCCTGTCGCGCTACCGAGGCGGAAAGGGGTCACAGGGACACGCAACCGGGATCATTAGTTCCCACAAATTAAAGGTCGAAAAAGTAAGAAAACCGAGAAACAGTCATTCATTACTGCTCCAGACAGCGCACCCCTCACGACCCAATTAAACTCTCATAAGAAAACAAAAAATCTGCACCGCTTTTGCCCCGGGTGAGGATTGAACTCACGACCTTCAGATTATGAGACTGACGCGCTGCCTACTGCGCTACCGAGGCGGACAGTTGTCACTAGCAAACACAATCGGTATCAATAGTTCCCACAAGTGAAAGGTCGAAAAAATAAGAAAACCGAGCAACAGTCATTCATTACTGCTCCAGACAGTGCACCCCTCCCGACCTCGTTAAACTCTCATAAGCAAACAAATAAACTGCACCGCCTTTGCCCTGGGTAAGGATTGAACTCACGACCTTCAGATTATGAGACTGAAGCGCCGCCTGCTGCGCTAGCGAGGCGGACAGGTGTCACTGGGAAACACAATCGGTATCAATAGTTCCCACAAGTTAAAGGTCGAAAAAGTAAAAAAACTCCGCAACACTCATTCATTACTGCTCCAGACAGCGCACCCCTCACGACCTAATAAAACTCTCATAAGCAAAGTAAAATCTGACCACCTTTGCCCCGGGTGAGGATTTAACTCACGACCTTCAGATTTTGAGACTGACGCGCTGCCTACTGCACTACCGAGGCGGACAGGGGTCACTGGGAAACATAACCGGTATCAATAGTTCCCATAAGTTAATGGTCGAAAAATTAAGAAAACTCAGCAACAGTCATTCATTACTGCTCCAGAAAGCGCACCCCTCACGACCTAATTAAACACTCATAAGCAAACAAAAAATCTGCACCGCCTTTGCCCCGGGTGTGGAATAAACTCACGACCTTCAGATTACGAGACTGACGCGCTGCCTATCGCGCTACCGAGGCGGAAAGGGGTCACAGGGACACGCAACCGGGATCATTAGTTCCCACAAATTAAAGGTCGAAAAAGTAAGAAAACCGAGAAACAGTCATTCATTACTGCTCCAGACAGCGCACCCCTCACGACCCAATTAAACTCTCATAAGAAAATAAAAACTCTGCACCGCTTTTGCCCCGGGTGAGGATTGAACTAACGACCTTCAGATTATGAGACTGACGCGCTGCCTACTGCGTTACCGAGGCGGACAGTTGTCACTAGCAAACACAATCGGTATGAATAGTTTCCACAAGTGAAAGGTCGAAAAAATAAGAAAACCGAGCAACAGTCATTCATTACTGCTCCAGACAGTGCACCCCTCCCGACCTAGTTAAACTCTCATAAGCAAACAAATAAACTGCACCACCTTTGCCCCGGGTAAGGATTGAACTCACGACCTTCAGATTATGAGACTGAAGCGCCGCCTACTGCGCTAGCGAGGCGAACAGGTGTCACTGGGAAACACAATCGGTATCAATAGTTCCCACAAGTTAAAGGTCGAAAAAGTAAGAAAACTCCGCAACAGTCATTCATTACTGCTTCAGACAGCGCACCCCTCACGACCTAATTAAACTCTCATAAGCAAACAAAAATCTGACCACCTTTGCCTCGGGTGAGGATTAAACTCATCACCTTCAGATTATGAGACTGACGCGCTGCCTACTGCGCTACCGAGGCGGACAGGGGTCACTGGGAAACGCAACCAAGATCATTAGTTCCCACAAACTAAAGGTCAAAAAAATAAGAAAACCGAGCAACAGTCATTCATTACTGCTCCAGACAGTGCACCCCTCACGACCTAATTAAACTCTCATAAGCAAACAAAACATCTGCACTGCCTTTGCCCCGGGATAGAATTGAATTCATGACCTTCAAATTATGAGACTGATGCACTGCCTACTGCGCTATCCAGGCGGACAGGTGTCACTGGGACACGCAACCGGGATCATTAGTTCCAAGAAATTAAAGGTCGAAAAAGTAAGAAAACCGAGCCACAGTCATTCATTACTGCTCCAGACAGTGCACCCCTCCCGACCTAGGTAAACTCTCATAAGCAAACAAATAAACGGCACCGCCTTTGCCCCGGGTAAGGATTGAACTCACGACCTTCAGATTATGAGACTGAAGCGCCGCCTACTGCGCTAGCGAGGCGAACAGGTGTCACTGGGAAACACAATCGGTATCAATAGTTCCCACAAGTTAAAGGTCGAAAAAGTAAAAAAACTCCGCAACAGTCATTCATTACTGCTCCAGACAGCGCACCCCTCACGACCTAATTAAACTCTCATAAGAAAACAAAAATCTGACCACCTTTGCCCCGGGTGAGGATTTAACTCACGACCTTCAGATTTTGAGACTGACGCGCTGCCTACTGCACTACCGAGGCGGACAGGGGTCACTGGGAAACATAACCGGTATCAATAGTTCCCATAAGTTAACGGTCGAAAAATTAAAAAAACTCAGCAACAGTCATTTATTACTGCTCCAGAAAGCGCACCCCTCACGACCTAATTAAACACTCATAAGCAAACAAAAAATCTGCACCGCCTTTGCCCCGGGTGTGGAATAAACTCACGACCTTCAGATTATGAGACTGACGCGCTGCCTACTGCGCTACCGAGGCGGAAAGGGGTCACAGGGACACGCAACCGGGATCATTAGTTCCCACAAATTAAAGGTCGAAAAAGTAAGGAAACCGAGAAACAGTCATTCATTACTGCTCCAGACAGCGCACCCCTCACGACCTAATTAAACTCTCATAAGCAAACAAAAATCTGACCACCTTTGCCCCGGGTGAGGATTTAACTCACGACCTTCAGATTTCGAGACTGACGCGCTGCCTACTGCGTTACCGAGGTGGACAGGGGTCACTGGGAAACATAACCGGTATCAATAGTTCCCACAAGTTAACGGTCGAAAAATTAAGAAAACTCAGCAACAGTCATTCATTACTGCTCCAGAAAGCGCAACCCTCACGACCTAATTAAACACTCATAAGCAAACAAAAAATCTGCACCGCCTTTGCCCCGGGTGTGGAATAAACTCACGACCTTCAGATTATGAGACTGACGCGCTGTCTACTGCACTACCGAGGCGGAAAGGGGTCACAGGGACACGCAACCGGGATCATTAGTTCCCACAAATTAAAGGTCGAAAAAGTAAGAAAACCGAGAAACAGTCATTCATTACTGCTCCAGACAGCCCACCCCTCACGACCCAATTAAACTCTGATAAGAAAACAAAAAATCTGCACCGCTTTTGCCCCGGGTGAGGATTGAACTCACGACCTTCAGATTATGAGACTGACGCGCTGCCTACTGCGCTACCGAGGCGGACAGTTGTCACTAGCAAACACAATCGGTATCAATAGTTCCCACAAGTGAAAGGTCGAAAAAATAAGAAAACCGAGCAACAGTCATTCATTACTGCTCCAGACAGTGCACCCCTCCCGACCTCGTTAAACTCTCATAAGCAAACAAATAAACTGCACCGCCTTTGCCCTGGGTAAGGATTGAACTCACGACCTTCAGATTATGAGACTGAAGCGCCGCCTACTGCGCTAGCGAGGCGGACAGGTGTCACTGGGAAACACAATCGGTATCAATAGTTCCCACAAGTTAAAGGTCGAAAAAGTAAAAAAAAACTCCGCAACACTCATTCATTACTGCTCCAGACAGCGCACCCCTCACGACCTAATTAAACTCTCATAAGCAAACAAAAATCTGACCACCTTTGCCCCGGGTGAGGATTTAACTCACGACCTGCAGATTTTGAGACTGACGCGCTGCCTACTGCACTACCGAGGCGGACAGGGGTCACTGGGAAACATAACCGGTATCAATAGTTCCCATAAGTTAATGGTCGAAAAATTAAGAAAACTCAGCAACAGTCATTCATTACTGCTCCAGAAAGCGCACCCCTCACGACCTAATTAAACACTCATAAGCAAACAAAAAATCTGCACCGCCTTTGCCCCGGGTGTGGAATAAACTCACGACCTTCAAATTACGAGACTGACGCGCTGCCTATCGCGCTACCGAGGCTGAAAGGGGTCACAGGGACACCCAACCGGGATTATTAGTTCCCACAAATTAAAGGTCGAAAAAGTAAGAAAACCGAGAAACAGTCATTCATTACTGCTCCAGACAGTGCACCCCTCCCGACCTCGTTAAACTCTCATAAGCAAACAAAAAATCTGCACCGCTTTTGCCCCGGGTGAGGATTGAACTCACGACCTTCAGATTATGAGACTGACGCGCTGCCTACTGCGCTACCGAGGCGGACAGTTGTCACTAGCAAACACAATCGGTATCAATAGTTCCTACAAGTGAAACGTCGAAAAAATAAGAAAACCGAGCAACAGTCATTCATTACTGCTCCAGACAGTGCACCCCTCCCGACCTCGTTAAACTCTCATAAGCAAACAAATAAACTGCACCGCCTTTGCCCTGGGTAAGGATTGAACTCACGACCTTCAGAATTTGAGACTGAAGCGCCGCCTACTGCGCTAGCGAGGCGGACAGGTGTCACTGGGAAACACAATCGGTATCAATAGTTCCCACAAGTTAAAGGTCGAAAAAGTAAAAAAACTCCGCAACACTCATTCATTACTGCTCCAGACAGCGCACCCTCACGACCTAATTAAACTCTCATAAGCAAACAAAAATCTGACCACCTTTGCCCCGGGTGAGGATTTAACTCACGACCTTCAGATTTTGAGACTGACGCGCTGCCTACTGCACTACCGAGGCGGACAGGGGTCACTGGGAAACATAACCGGTATCAATAGTTCCCATAAGTTAATGGTCGAAAAATTAAGAAAACTCAGCAACAGTCATTCATTACTGCTCCAGAAAGCGCACCCCTCACGACCTAATTAAACACTCATAAGCAAACAAAAAATCTGCACCGCCTTTGCCCCGGGTGTGGAATAAACTCACGACCTTCAGATTACGAGACTGACGCGCTGCCTATCGCGCTACCGAGGCGGAAAGGGGTCACAGGGACACGCAACCGGGATCATTAGTTCCCACAAATTAAAGGTCGAAAAAGTAAGAAAACCGAGAAACAGTCATTCATTACTGCTCCAGACAGCGCACCCCTCACGACCCAATTAAACTCTCATAAGAAAATAAAAACTCTGCACCGCTTTTGCCCCGGGTGAGGATTGAACTAACGACCTTCAGATTATGAGACTGACGCGCTGCCTACTGCGTTACCGAGGCGGACAGTTGTCACTAGCAAACACAATCGGTATGAATAGTTTCCACAAGTGAAAGGTCGAAAAAATAAGAAAACCGAGCAACAGTCATTCATTACTGCTCAACACAGTGCACCCCTCCCGACCTAGTTAAACTCTCATAAGCAAACAAATAAACTGCACCACCTTTGCCCCGGGTAAGGATTGAACTCACGACCTTCAGATTATGAGACTGAAGCGCCGCCTACTGCGCTAGCGAGGCGAACAGGTGTCACTGGGAAACACAATCGGTATCAATAGTTCCCACAAGTTAAAGGTCGAAAAAGTAAGAAAACTCCGCAGCAGTCATTCCTTACTGCTTCAGACAGCGCACCCCTCACGACCTAATTAAACTCTCATAAGCAAACAAAAATCTGACCACCTTTGCCTCGGGTGAAGATTTAACTCACGACCTTCAGATTTTGAGACTGACGCGCTGCCTACTGCGCTACCGAGGCGGACAGGGGTCACTGGGAAACATAACCGGTATCAATAGTTCCCACAAGTTAACGGTCGAAAAATTAAGAAAACTCAGCAACAGTCATTCATTACTGCAGCAGAAAGCGCAACTCTCACGACCTAATTAAACACTCATGAGCAAACGAAAATTCTGCACCGCCTTTGCCCCGGGCGTGGAATAAACTCACGACCTTCAGATTATGAGACTGACGCGCTGCCTACTGCGCTACCGAGGCGGAAAGGGGTCACAGGGACACGCAACCGGGATCATTAGTTCCCACAAATTAAAGGTCGAAAAAGTAAGAAAACCGAGAAACAGTCATTCATTACTGCTCCAGACAGCGCACCCCTCACGACCCAATTAAACTCTCATAAGAAAACAAAAATTCTGCACCGCTTTTGCCCCGGGTGAGGATTGAACTCACGACCTTCAGATTATGAGACTGACGCGCTGCCTACTGCGCTACCGAGGCGGGCTGTTGTCACTAGCAAACACAATCGGTATCAATAGTTCCCACAAGTGAAAGGTCGAAAAAATAAGAAAACCGAGCAACAGTCATTCATTACTGCTCCAGACAGTGCACCCCTCCCGACCTAGTTAAACTCTCATAAACAAACAAATAAACTGCACCGCCTTTGCCCCGGGTAAGGATTGAACTCACGACCTTCAGATTATGAGACTGAAGCGCCGCCTACTGCGCAAGCGAGGCGAACAGGTGTCACTGGGAAACACAATCGGTATCAATATTTCCCACAAGTTAAAGGTTGAAAAAGTAAGAAAACTACGCAACAGTCATTCATTACTGCTCCAGACAGCGCACCCCTCACGACCTAATTAAACTCTCATAAGCAAACAAAAATCTGACCACCTTTGCCCCGGGTGAGGATTTAACTCACGACCTTCAGATTTTGAGACTGACGCGCTGCCAACTGCGCTACCGAGGCGGACTGGGGTAACAGCGAAATGCAACCGGTATCATTAGTTCCCACAAATTAAAGGTCGAAAAAGAAAAAAAACCGAGCCACAGTCATTCATTACTGCTCCAGACAGTGCACCCCTCACGACCTAATTAAACTCTCAGAATCAAACAAAGAAACTGCACCGCCATTGGCCCGGGTGTGGATTGAACTCACGACCTTCAGAATATGAGCCTGACGCGCTGCCTACTGCACTACCGAGGTGGACAGGGGTCAATGGGAAACACAATCGGTATCAATCGTTCCCACAAGTAAAGGTCGAAAAAGTAAGAAAACTCAGCAACAGTCATTCATTACTGCTAGAGATAGCGCACTCCTCACAACCTAATTAAACTCTCATAAGCAAACAAAAAATCTGCACCGCCTTTGCCCTGGGTGTGGATTGAACTCACGACCTTCAGATTATGAGACTGACGCGCTGCCTAGTGCGCTACCGAGGCGGACAAGGGTCACTGGGAAACATAACGGGTATCAATAGTTCCCACAAGTTAACGGTCGAAAAATTAAGAAAACTCAGCACCAGTCATTCATTACTGCTCCAGAAAGCGCACCCCTCACGACCTGATTAAACACTCATATGCAAACAAAAAATCTGCACCGCCTTTGCCCCGGGTGTGGAATAAACTCACGACCTTCAGATTATGAGACTGACGCGCTGCCTACTGCGCTACCGAGGCGGAAATGGGTGACAGGGACACGCAACCGGGATCATTAGTTCCCACAAATTAAAGGTCGAAAAAGTAAGAAAACCGAGAAACAGTCATTCATTAATGCTCCAGACAGCGCACCCCTCACGACCCAATAAAACTCTCATAAGCAAACAAATATACTGCACCGCCTTTGCCCCGGGTAAGAATTGAACTCACGACCTTCAGATTATGAGACTGAAGCGCCGCCTACTGCGCTAGCAAGGCGAACAGGTGTCACTGGGAAACACAATCGGTATCAATAGTTCCCACAAGTTAAAGGTCGAAAAAGTAAGAAAACTCCGCAACAGTCATTCATTACTGCTCCAGACAGCGCACCCCTCATGACCTAATTAAACTCTCATAAGCAAAAAAAATCTGACCACCTTTGCCCCGGGTGAGGATTTAACTCACGACCTTCAGATTTTGAGACTGACGCGCTGCCAACTGCGCTACCGAGGCGGACTGGGGTAACAGCGAAATGCAACCGGTATCATTAGTTCCCACAAATTAAAGGTCAAAAAAGAAAAAAAACCGAGCCACAGTCATTCATTACTGCTCCAGACAGTGCACCCCTCACGACCTAATTAAACTCTCAGAATCAAACAAAGAAACTGCACCGCCATTGGCCCGGGTGAGGATTGAACTCACGACCTTCAGATAATGAGACTGACGCACCGCCTACTGCGCTGCCGAGGCGGGCAGGTGTCATTGGGAAACACAATCGGTATCAATAGTTCCCACAAGTTAAAGGTCAGAAAAGTAAAAAAACCGAGCAACAGTCATTCGTTACTGCTCAAGACAGTGCGCCCCTCACGACCTAATTAAACTCTCATAAGCAAACAAAAAATCTGCACCGCCTTTGCTCCGGGTGTGGATTGAACTCACGACCTTCAAGTTATGAGACTGATGCGCTGCCTACTGCGCTATCGAGGCGGACAGGTGTCACTGGGACACGCAACCGGGATCATTAGTTCCAACAAATTAAAGGCCGAAAAAGTAAGAAAACCGAGCCACAGTCATTCGTTACTGCTCTAGACAGTGCACCCCTCACGACCTAATTAAACTCTCATCAGCAAACAAAAAATCTGCACCGCCTTTGCCCCGGGTGTGGATTGAACTCACGACCTTCAGAATATGAGCCTGACGCGCTGCCTACTGCACTACCGAGGTGGACAGGGGTCAATGGGAAACACAATCGGTATCAATCGTTCCCACAAGTAAAGGTCGAAAAAGTAAGAAAACTCAGCAACAGTCATTCATTACTGCTAGAGATAGCGCACTCCTCACAACCTAATTAAACTCTCATAAGCAAACAAAAAATCTGCACCGCCTTTGCCCTGGGTGTGGAGTGAACTCACGACCTTCAGATTATGAGACTGACGCGCTGCCTAGTGCGCTACCGAGGCGGACAAGGGTCACTGGGAAACATAACGGGTATCAATAGTTCCCACAAGTTAACGGTCGAAAAATTAAGAAAACTCAGCAACAGTCATTCATTACTGCTCCAGAAAGCGCACCCCTCACAACCTGATTAAACACTCATAAGCAAACAAAAAATCTGCACCGCCTTTGCCCCGGGTGTGGAATAAACTCACGACCTTCAGATTATGAGACTGACGCGCTGCCTACTGCGCTACCGAGGCGGAAAGGGGTCACAGGGACACGCAACCGGGATCATTAGTTCCCACAAATTAAAGGTCGAAAAAGTAAGAAAACCGAGAAACAGTCATTCATTAATGCTCCAGACAGCGCACCCCTCACGACCCAATAAAACTCTCATAAGAAAACAAAAAATCTGCACCGCTTTTGCCCCGGGTGAGGATTGAACTCACGACCTTCAGATTATGAGACTGACGCGCTGCCTACTGCGCTACCGAGGCGGACAGTTGTCACTTGCAAACACAATCGGTATGAATAGTTCCCACAAGTGAAAGGTCGAAAAAATAAGAAAACCGAGCAACAGTCATTCATTACTGCTTCAGACAGCGCACCCCTCATGACCTAATTAAACTCTCATAAGCAAAAAAAATCTGACCACCTTTGCCCCGGGTGAGGATTTAACTCACGACCTTCAGATTTTGAGATTGACGCGCTGCCTACTGCGCTACCGAGGCGGACAGGGGTCACTGGGAAACATAACCGGTATCAATAGTTCCCACAAGTTAACGGTCGAAAAATTAAGAAAACTCAGCAACAGTCATTCATTACTGCTCCAGAAAGCGCAACCCTCACGACCTAATTAAACACTCATAAGCAAACAAAAATCTGCACCGCCTTTGCCCCGGGTGTGGAATAAACTCACGACCTTCAGAATATGAGACTGACGCGCTGCCTACTGTGCTACCGAGGCGGAAAGGGGTCACAGGGACACGCAACTGGGATCATTAGTTCCCACAAATTAAAGGTCGAAAAAGTAAGAAAACCGAGAAACAGTCATTCATTACTGCTCCAGACAGCGCACCCCTCACGACCCAATCAAACTCTCATAAGTAAACAAAAAATCTGCACCGCTTTTGCCCCGGGTGAGGATTGGACTCACGACCTTCAGATTATGAGACTGACGCGCTGCCTACTGCGCTACCGAGGCGGACACTTGTCACTAGCAAACACAATCGGTATCAATAGTTCCCACAAGTGAAAGGTCGAAAAAATAAGAAAACCGAGCAACAGTCATTCATTACTGCTCCAGACAGTGCACCCCTCCCGACCTAGTTAAACTCTCATAAGCAAACAAATAAACTGCACCGCCTTTGCCCCGGGTAAGGATTGAACTCACGACCTTCAGATTATGAGACTGAAGCGCCGCCTACTGCGCAAGCGAGGCGAACAGGTGTCACTGGGAAACACAATCGGTATCAATAGTTCCCACAAGTTAAAGGTCGAAAAAGTAAGAAAACTCCGCAACAGTCATTCATTACTGCTCCAGACAGCGCACCCCTCACGACCTAATTAAACTCTCATTAGCAAACAAAAAATCTGCACCGCCTTTGCCCTGGGTGTGGATTGAACTCACGACCTTCAGATTATGAGACTGACGCGCTGCCTACTGCGCTACCGAGGCGGACAGGGGTCACTGGGAAACATAACCGGTATCAATAGTTCCCACAAGTTAACGGTCGAAAAATTAAGAAAACTCAGCAACAGTCATTCATTACTGCTCCAGAAAGCGCACCCCTCACGACCTGATTAAACACTCATAAGCAAACAAAAAATCTGCACCGCCTTTGCCCCGGGTGTGGAATAAACTCACGACCTTCAGATTATGAGACTGACGCGCTGCCTACTGCGCTACCGAGGCGGAAAGGGGTCACAGGGACACGCAACCGGGATCATTAGTTCCCACAAATTAAAGGTCGAAAAAGTAAGAAAACCGAGAAACAGTCATTCATTACTGCTCCAACCAGCGCACCCCTCACGACCCAATAAAACTCTCATAAGAAAACAAAAAATCTGCACCGCTTTTGCCCCGGGTGAGGATTGATCTCACGACCTTCAGAATATGAGACTGACGCGCTGCCTACTGCGCTACCGAGGCGGACAGTTGTCACTAGCAAACACAATCGGTATCAATAGTTCCCACAAGTGAAAGGTCGAAAAAATAAGAAAACCGAGCAACAGCCATTCATTACTGCTCCAGACAGTGCACCCCTCACGACCTATATAAACTCTCATAAGCAAACAAAAAAACTGCACCGCCATTGGCCCGGGTGAGGATTGAACTCACGACCTTCAGATTATGAGACTGACGCGCCGCCTACTGCGCTGCCGAGGCGGGCCGGTGTCACTGGTAAACACAATCGGTATCAATAGTTCCCACAAGTTAAAGGTCAGAAAAGTAAAAAAACCGAGCGACAGTCATTCGTTACTGCTCCAGACAGCGCACCCCTCACGACCTAATTAAACTCTCATAAGCAAACAAAAATCTTACCACCTTTGCCCCGGGTGAAGATTTAACTCACGAACTTCAGATTTTGAGCCTGACGCGCTGCCTACTGCGCTACCGAGGCGGACAGGGGTCACTGGGAAACATAACCGGTATCAATAGTTCCCACAAGTTAACGGTCGAAAAATTAAGAAAACTCAGCAACAGTCATTCGTTACTGCTCCAGAAAGCGCACCCCTCACGACCTAATTAAACACTCATAAGCAAACAAAAAATCTGCACCGCCTTTGCCCCGGGTGTGGAATAAACTCACGACCTTCAGATTATGAGACTGACGCGCTGCCTTCTGCGCTACCGAGGCGGGCAGTTGTCACTAGCAAACACAATCGGTATCAATAGTTCCCACAAGTGAAAGGTCGAAAAAATAAGAAAACCGAGCAACAGTCATTCATTACTGCTCCAGACAGTGCACCCCTCCCGACCTAGTTAAACTCTCATAAACAAACAAATAAACTGCACCGCCTTTGCCCCGGGTAAGGATTGAACTCACGACCTTCAGATTATGAGACTGAAGCGCCGCCTACTGCGCAAGCGAGGCGAACAGGTGTCACTGGGAAACACAATCGGTATCAATAGTTCCCACAAGTTAAAGGTTGAAAAAGTAAGAAAACTACGCAACAGTCATTCATTACTGCTCCAGACAGTGCACCCCTCCCGACCTAGTTAAACTCTCATAAGCAAACAAATAAACTGCACCGCCTTTGCCCCGGGTAAGGATTGAACTCACGACCTTCAGATTATGAGACTGAAGCGCCGCCTACTGCGCAAGCGAGGCGAACAGGTGTCACTGGGAAACACAATCGGTATCAATAGTTCCCACAAGTTAAAGGTCGAAAAAGTAAGAAAACTCCGCAACAGTCATTCATTACTGCTCCAGACAGTGATCCCCTCACGACCTAAATAAACTCTCATAAGCAAACAAAACATCTGCACCGCCTTTGCCCCGGGTGAGGATTTAACTCACGACCTTCAGATTTTGAGACTGACGCGCTGCCAACTACGCTACCGAGGCGGACTGGGGTAACAGCGAAATGCAACCGGTATCATTAGTTCCCACAAAAAAAGGTCGAAAAAGAAAAAAAACCGAGCCACAGTCATTCATTACTGCTCCAGACAGTGCACCCCTCATGACCTAATTAAACTCTCAGAATCAAACAAAGAAACTGCACCGCCATTGGCCCGGGTGAGGATTGAACTCACGACCTTCAGATAATGAGACTGACGTGCCGCCTACTGCGCTGCCGAGGCGGGCAGGTGTCATTGGGAAACACAATCGGTATCAATAGTTCCCACAAGTTAAAGGTCAGAAAAGTAAAAAAACCGAGCAACAGTCATTCGTTACTGCTCAAGACAGTGCACCCCTCACGACCTAATTAAACTCTCATAAGCAAACAAAAAATCTGCACCGCCTTTGCTCCGGGTGTGGATTGAACTCACGACCTTCAAATTATGAGACTGATGCGCTGCCTACTGCGCTATCGAGGCGGACAGGTGTCACTGGGTCACGCAACCGGGATCATTAGTTCCAACAAATTAAAGGCCGAAAAAGTAAGAAAACCGAGCCACAGTCATTCGTTACTGCTCTAGACAGTGCACCCCTCACGACCTAATTAAACTCTCATCAGCAAACAAAAAATCTGCACCGCTTTTGCCCCGGGTGTGGACTGAACTCACGACCTTCAGAATATGAGCCTGACGCGCTGCCTACTGCGCTACCGAGGTGGACAGGGGTCAATGGGAAACACAATCGGTATCAATCGTTCCCACAAGTAAAGGTCGAAAAAGTAAGAAAACTCAGCAACAGTCATTCATTACTGGTAGAGACAGCGCACCCCTCCCGACCTAGTTAAACTCTCATAAGCAAACAAATATACTGCACCGCCTTTGCCCCGGGTAAGAATTGAACTCACGACCTTCAGATTATGAGACTGAAGCGCCGCCTACTGCGCTAGCAAGGCGAACAGGTGTCACTGGGAAACACAATCGGTATCAATAGTTCCCACAAGTTAAAGGTCGAAAAAGTAAGAAAACTCCGCAACAGTCATTCATTACTGCTCCAGACAGCGCACCCCTCATGACCTAATTAAACTCTCATAAGCAAAAAAAATCTGACCACCTTTGCCCCGGGTGAGGATTTAACTCACGACCTTCAGATTTTGAGACTGACGCGCTGCCTACTGCGCTACCGAGGCGGACAGGGGTCACTGGGAAACATAACCGGTATCAATAGTTCCCACAAGTTAACGGTCGAAAAATTAAGAAAACTCAGCAACAGTCATTCATTACTGCTCCAGAAAGCGCAACCCTCACGACCTAATTAAACACTCATAAGCAAACAAAAATCTGCACCGCCTTTGCCCCGGGTGTGGAATAAACTCACGACCTTCAGATTATGAGACTGACGCGCTGCCTACTGTGCTACCGAGGCGGAAAGGGGTCACAGGAACACGCAACCGGGATCATTAGTTGCCACAAATTAAAGGTCGAAAAAGTAAGAAAACCGAGAAACAGTCATTCATTACTGCTCCAGACAGCGCACCCCTCACGACCCAATTAAACTCTCATAAGTAAACAAAAAATCTGCACCGCTTTTGCCCCGGGTGAGGATTGAACTCACGACCTTCAGATTATGAGACTGACGCGCTGCCTACTGCGCTACCGAGGCGGACACTTGTCACTAGCAAACACAATCGGTATCAATAGTTCCCACAAGTGAAAGGTCGAAAAAATAAGAAAACCGAGCAACAGTCATTCATTACTGCTCCAGACAGTGCACCCCTCCCGACCTAGTTAAACTCTCATAAGCAAACAAATAAACTGCACCGCCTTTGCCCCGGGTAAGGATTGAACTCACGACCTTCAGATTATGAGACTGAAGCGCCGCCTACTGCGCAAGCGAGGCGAACAGGTGTCACTGGGAAACACAATCGGTATCAATAGTTCCCACAAGTTAAAGGTCGAAAAAGTAAGAAAACTCCGCAACAGTCATTCATTACTGCTCCAGACAGCGCACCCCTCACGACCTAATTAAACTCTCATAAGCAAACAAAAATCTGACCATCTTTGCCCCGGGTGAAGATTTAACTCACGACCTTCAGATTTTGAGACTGACGCGCTGCCAACTGCGCTACCGAGGCGGACTGGGGTAACAGCGAAATGCAACCGGTATCATTAGTTCCCACAAAATAAAGGTCGAAAAAGAAAAAAAACGAGCCACAGTCATTCATTACTGCTCCAGACATTGCACCCCTCACGACCTAAATAAACTCTCATAATCAAACAAAAAACCTGCACCGCCATTGGCCCGGGTGAGGATTGAATTCACGACCTTCAGATTATGAAACTGACGCGCCGCCTACTGCGCTGCCGAGGCGGGCAGGTGTCACTGGGAAACACAATCGGTATCAATAGTTCCCACAAGTTAAAGGTCAGAAAAGTAAAAAAACCGAGCAACAGTCATTCGTTACTGCTCAAGACACAGTGCACCCCTCACGACCTAATTGAACTCTCATAAGCAAACAAAAAATCTGCACCGCCTTTGCCCCGGGTGTGGATTGAACTCACGACCTTCAGAGTATGAGACTGACGCGCTGCCTACTGCGCTACCGAGGCGGACAGGGGTCACTGGGAAACACAACCGGTGTCAATAGCTCCCACAAATTAAAGATCGAAAAAGTAAGAAACCTCAGCAACAGTCATTCATTACTTCTCCAGACCGTGCACCCCTAACTACCTAATTAAACTCTTATAAGCAAGCAAAAAATATTCACCGCCTTTGCCCCGGGTGAGGATTAAACTCACGACCTTCAGATTATGAGACTGACGCGCTGCCTACTGCACTACCAAGGCGGAGAGGGGTCACTGGGAAACGCAACAGGTATCATTTGTTCCCACAAATTAAAGGTCGAAAAAGTAAGAAAACTGAGCAACAGTCATTCATTACTGCTCCAGACAGTGATCCCCTCACGACCTAAATAAACTCTCATAAGCAAACAAAACATCTGCACCGCCTTTGCCCCGGGTGAGGATCGAACTCACGACCTTCAGATTATGAGACTGACGCGCTGCCTACTGCGCTACCGAGGCGGAAAGGGGCACTGGGAAACGCAACCACGATCATTAGTTCCCACAAACTAAAGGTCAAAAAAATAAGAAAACCGAGCAACAGTCATTCATTTCTGCTCCAGACAGTGCACCCCTCACGACCTAATTAAACTCTCATAAGCAAACAAAACATCTGCACTGCCTTTGCCCCGGGATAGAATTGAATTCATGACCTTCAAATTATGAGACTGATGCGCTGCCTACTGCGCTATCGAGGCGGACAGGTGTCACTGGGACACGCAACCGGGATCATTAGTTCCAACAAATTAAAGGTCGAAAAAGTAAGAAAACCGAGCCACAGTCATTCATAACTGCTCCAGACAATGCACCCCTCACGACCTAATTAAACTCTCATAAGCAAACAAAAAAACTGCACCGCCATTGGCCCGGGTGAGGATTGAACTCACGACCTTCAGATTATGAGACTGACGCGCCGCCTACTGCGCTGCCGAGGCGGGCAGGTGTCACTGGGAAACACAATCGGTATCAATAGTTCCTACAAGTTAAAGGTCAGAAAAGTAAAAAAACCGAGCAACAGTCATTCATTACCGCTCTAGACAGTGCACCCCTCACGACCTAATTAAACTCTCATAAGCAAACAAAAAATCTGCACCGCCTTTGCCCCGGGTGTGGATTGAACTCACGACCTTCAGAATATGAGACTGACGCGCTGCCTACTGCGCTACCGAGGCGGACAGGGGTCAATGGGAAACACAATCGGTATCAATCGTTCCCACAAGTAAAGGTCGAAAAAGTAAGAAAACTCAGCAACAGTCATTCATTACTGCTCCAGACAGCGCACTCCTCACAACCTAATTAAACTCTCATTAGCAAACAAAAAATCTGCACCGCCTTTGCCCCGGGTGTGGATTGAACTCACGACCTTCAGATTATGAGACTGACGCGCTGCCTACTGCGCAAGCGAGGCGAACAGGTGTCACTGGGAAACACAATCGGTATCAATAGTTCCCACAAGTTAACGGTCGAAAAATTAAGAAAACTCAGCAACAGTCATTCATTACTGCTCCAGAAAGCGCACCCCTCACGACCTGATTAAACACTCATAAGCAAACAAAAAATCTGAACCGCCTTTGCCCCGGGTGTGGAATAAACTCACGACCTTCAGATTATGAGACTGACGCGCTGCCTACTGCGCTACCGAGGCGGAAAGGGGTCACAGGGACACGCAACCGGGATCATTAGTTCCCACAAATTAAAGGTCGAAAAAGTAAGAAAACCGAGAAACAGTCATTCATTACTGCTCCTACCAGCGCACCCCTCACGACCCAATAAAACTCTCATAAGAAAACAAAAAACCTGCACCGCTTTTGCCCCGGGTGAGGATTGATCTCACGACCTTCAGAATATGAGACTGACGCGCTGCCTACTGCGCTACTGAGGCGGACAGTTGTCACTAGCAAACACAATCGGTATCAATAGTTCCCACAAGTGAAAGGTCGAAAAAATAAGAAAACCGAGCAACAGCCATTCATTACTGCTCCAGACAGTGCACCCCTCACGACCTATATAAACTCTCATAAGCAAACAAAAAAACTGCACCGCCATTGGCCCGGGTGAGGATTGAACTCACGACCTTCAGATTATGAGACTGACGCGCCGCCTACTGCGCTAGCGAGGCGAACAGGTGTCACTGGGAAACACAATCGGTATCAATAGTTCCCACAAGTTAAAGGTCAGAAAAGTAAAAAAACCGAGCGACAGTCATTCGTTACTGCTCCAGACAGCGCACCCCTCACGACCTAATTAAACTCTCATAAGCAAACAAAAATCTGACCACCTTTGCCCCGGGTGAGGATTTAACTCACGACCTTCAGATTTTGAGCCTGACGCGCTGCCTACTGCGCTACCGAGGCGGACAGGGGTCACTGGGAAACATAACCGGTATCAATAGTTCCCACAAGTTAACGGTCGAAAAATTAAGAAAACTCAGCAACAGTCATTCGTTACTGCTCCAGAAAGCGCACCCCTCACGACCTTATGAAACACTCATAAGCAAACAAAAAATCTGCACCGCCTTTGCCCCGGGTGTGGAATAAACTCACGACCTTCAGATTATGAGACTGACGCGCTGCCTACTGCGCTACCGAGGCAGAAAGGGGTCACAGGGACACGCAACCAGGATCATTAGTTCCCACAAATTAAAGGTCGAAAAAGTAAGAAAACCGAGAAACAGTCATTCATTACTGCTCCAGACAGCGCACCCCTCACGACCCAATTAAACTCTCATAAGCAAACAAATATACTGCACCGCCTTTGCCCCGGGTAAGAATTGAACTCACGACCTTCAGATTATGAGACTGAAGCGCCGCCTACTGCGCTAGCAAGGCGAACAGGTGTCACTGGGAAACACAATCGGTATCAATAGTTCCCACAAGTTAAAGGTCGAAAAAGTAAGAAAACTCCGCAACAGTCATTCATTACTGCTCCAGACAGCGCACCCCTCATGACCTAATTAAACTCTCATAAGCAAAAAAAATCTGACCACCTTTGCCCCGGGTGAGGATTTAACTCACGACCTTCAGATTTTGAGACTGACGCGCTGCCAACTGCGCTACCGAGGCGGACTGGGGTAACAGCGAAATGCAACCGGTATCATTAGTTCCCACAAATTAAAGGTCAAAAAAGAAAAAAAACCGAGCCACAGTCATTCATTACTGCTCCAGACAGTGCACCCCTCACGACCTAATTAAACTCTCAGAATCAAACAAAGAAACTGCACCGCCATTGGCCCGGGTGAGGATTGAACTCACGACCTTCAGATAATGAGACTGACGCACCGCCTACTGCGCTGCCGAGGCGGGCAGGTGTCATTGGGAAACACAATCGGTATCAATAGTTCCCACAAGTTAAAGGTCAGAAAAGTAAAAAAACCGAGCAACAGTCATTCGTTACTGCTCAAGACAGTGCGCCCCTCACGACCTAATTAAACTCTCATAAGCAAACAAAAAATCTGCACCGCCTTTGCTCCGGGTGTGGATTGAACTCACGACCTTCAAGTTATGAGACTGATGCGCTGCCTACTGCGCTATCGAGGCGGACAGGTGTCACTGGGACACGCAACCGGGATCATTAGTTCCAACAAATTAAAGGCCGAAAAAGTAAGAAAACCGAGCCACAGTCATTCGTTACTGCTCTAGACAGTGCACCCCTCACGACCTAATTAAACTCTCATCAGCAAACAAAAAATCTGCACCGCCTTTGCCCCGGGTGTGGATTGAACTCACGACCTTCAGAATATGAGCCTGACGCGCTGCCTACTGCACTACCGAGGTGGACAGGGGTCAATGGGAAACACAATCGGTATCAATCGTTCCCACAAGTAAAGGTCGAAAAAGTAAGAAAACTCAGCAACAGTCATTCATTACTGCTAGAGATAGCGCACTCCTCACAACCTAATTAAACTCTCATAAGCAAACAAAAAATCTGCACCGCCTTTGCCCTGGGTGTGGAGTGAACTCACGACCTTCAGATTATGAGACTGACGCGCTGCCTAGTGCGCTACCGAGGCGGACAAGGGTCACTGGGAAACATAACGGGTATCAATAGTTCCCACAAGTTAACGGTCGAAAAATTAAGAAAACTCAGCAACAGTCATTCATTACTGCTCCAGAAAGCGCACCCCTCACAACCTGATTAAACACTCATAAGCAAACAAAAAATCTGCACCGCCTTTGCCCCGGGTGTGGAATAAACTCACGACCTTCAGATTATGAGACTGACGCGCTGCCTACTGCGCTACCGAGGCGGAAAGGGGTCACAGGGACACGCAACCGGGATCATTAGTTCCCACAAATTAAAGGTCGAAAAAGTAAGAAAACCGAGAAACAGTCATTCATTAATGCTCCAGACAGCGCACCCCTCACGACCCAATAAAACTCTCATAAGAAAACAAAAAATCTGCACCGCTTTTGCCCCGGGTGAGGATTGAACTCACGACCTTCAGATTATGAGACTGACGCGCTGCCTACTGCGCTACCGAGGCGGACAGTTGTCACTTGCAAACACAATCGGTATGAATAGTTCCCACAAGTGAAAGGTCGAAAAAATAAGAAAACCGAGCAACAGTCATTCATTACTGCTTCAGACAGCGCACCCCTCATGACCTAATTAAACTCTCATAAGCAAAAAAAATCTGACCACCTTTGCCCCGGGTGAGGATTTAACTCACGACCTTCAGATTTTGAGATTGACGCGCTGCCTACTGCGCTACCGAGGCGGACAGGGGTCACTGGGAAACATAACCGGTATCAATAGTTCCCACAAGTTAACGGTCGAAAAATTAAGAAAACTCAGCAACAGTCATTCATTACTGCTCCAGAAAGCGCAACCCTCACGACCTAATTAAACACTCATAAGCAAACAAAAATCTGCACCGCCTTTGCCCCGGGTGTGGAATAAACTCACGACCTTCAGAATATGAGACTGACGCGCTGCCTACTGTGCTACCGAGGCGGAAAGGGGTCACAGGGACACGCAACTGGGATCATTAGTTCCCACAAATTAAAGGTCGAAAAAGTAAGAAAACCGAGAAACAGTCATTCATTACTGCTCCAGACAGCGCACCCCTCACGACCCAATCAAACTCTCATAAGTAAACAAAAAATCTGCACCGCTTTTGCCCCGGGTGAGGATTGGACTCACGACCTTCAGATTATGAGACTGACGCGCTGCCTACTGCGCTACCGAGGCGGACACTTGTCACTAGCAAACACAATCGGTATCAATAGTTCCCACAAGTGAAAGGTCGAAAAAATAAGAAAACCGAGCAACAGTCATTCATTACTGCTCCAGACAGTGCACCCCTCCCGACCTAGTTAAACTCTCATAAGCAAACAAATAAACTGCACCGCCTTTGCCCCGGGTAAGGATTGAACTCACGACCTTCAGATTATGAGACTGAAGCGCCGCCTACTGCGCAAGCGAGGCGAACAGGTGTCACTGGGAAACACAATCGGTATCAATAGTTCCCACAAGTTAAAGGTCGAAAAAGTAAGAAAACTCCGCAACAGTCATTCATTACTGCTCCAGACAGCGCACCCCTCACGACCTAATTAAACTCTCATTAGCAAACAAAAAATCTGCACCGCCTTTGCCCTGGGTGTGGATTGAACTCACGACCTTCAGATTATGAGACTGACGCGCTGCCTACTGCGCTACCGAGGCGGACAGGGGTCACTGGGAAACATAACCGGTATCAATAGTTCCCACAAGTTAACGGTCGAAAAATTAAGAAAACTCAGCAACAGTCATTCATTACTGCTCCAGAAAGCGCACCCCTCACGACCTGATTAAACACTCATAAGCAAACAAAAAATCTGCACCGCCTTTGCCCCGGGTGTGGAATAAACTCACGACCTTCAGATTATGAGACTGACGCGCTGCCTACTGCGCTACCGAGGCGGAAAGGGGTCACAGGGACACGCAACCGGGATCATTAGTTCCCACAAATTAAAGGTCGAAAAAGTAAGAAAACCGAGAAACAGTCATTCATTACTGCTCCAACCAGCGCACCCCTCACGACCCAATAAAACTCTCATAAGAAAACAAAAAATCTGCACCGCTTTTGCCCCGGGTGAGGATTGATCTCACGACCTTCAGAATATGAGACTGACGCGCTGCCTACTGCGCTACCGAGGCGGACAGTTGTCACTAGCAAACACAATCGGTATCAATAGTTCCCACAAGTGAAAGGTCGAAAAAATAAGAAAACCGAGCAACAGCCATTCATTACTGCTCCAGACAGTGCACCCCTCACGACCTATATAAACTCTCATAAGCAAACAAAAAAACTGCACCGCCATTGGCCCGGGTGAGGATTGAACTCACGACCTTCAGATTATGAGACTGACGCGCCGCCTACTGCGCTGCCGAGGCGGGCCGGTGTCACTGGTAAACACAATCGGTATCAATAGTTCCCACAAGTTAAAGGTCAGAAAAGTAAAAAAACCGAGCGACAGTCATTCGTTACTGCTCCAGACAGCGCACCCCTCACGACCTAATTAAACTCTCATAAGCAAACAAAAATCTTACCACCTTTGCCCCGGGTGAAGATTTAACTCACGAACTTCAGATTTTGAGCCTGACGCGCTGCCTACTGCGCTACCGAGGCGGACAGGGGTCACTGGGAAACATAACCGGTATCAATAGTTCCCACAAGTTAACGGTCGAAAAATTAAGAAAACTCAGCAACAGTCATTCGTTACTGCTCCAGAAAGCGCACCCCTCACGACCTAATTAAACACTCATAAGCAAACAAAAAATCTGCACCGCCTTTGCCCCGGGTGTGGAATAAACTCACGACCTTCAGATTATGAGACTGACGCGCTGCCTTCTGCGCTACCGAGGCGGGCAGTTGTCACTAGCAAACACAATCGGTATCAATAGTTCCCACAAGTGAAAGGTCGAAAAAATAAGAAAACCGAGCAACAGTCATTCATTACTGCTCCAGACAGTGCACCCCTCCCGACCTAGTTAAACTCTCATAAACAAACAAATAAACTGCACCGCCTTTGCCCCGGGTAAGGATTGAACTCACGACCTTCAGATTATGAGACTGAAGCGCCGCCTACTGCGCAAGCGAGGCGAACAGGTGTCACTGGGAAACACAATCGGTATCAATAGTTCCCACAAGTTAAAGGTTGAAAAAGTAAGAAAACTACGCAACAGTCATTCATTACTGCTCCAGACAGTGCACCCCTCCCGACCTAGTTAAACTCTCATAAGCAAACAAATAAACTGCACCGCCTTTGCCCCGGGTAAGGATTGAACTCACGACCTTCAGATTATGAGACTGAAGCGCCGCCTACTGCGCAAGCGAGGCGAACAGGTGTCACTGGGAAACACAATCGGTATCAATAGTTCCCACAAGTTAAAGGTCGAAAAAGTAAGAAAACTCCGCAACAGTCATTCATTACTGCTCCAGACAGTGATCCCCTCACGACCTAAATAAACTCTCATAAGCAAACAAAACATCTGCACCGCCTTTGCCCCGGGTGAGGATTTAACTCACGACCTTCAGATTTTGAGACTGACGCGCTGCCAACTACGCTACCGAGGCGGACTGGGGTAACAGCGAAATGCAACCGGTATCATTAGTTCCCACAAAAAAAGGTCGAAAAAGAAAAAAAACCGAGCCACAGTCATTCATTACTGCTCCAGACAGTGCACCCCTCATGACCTAATTAAACTCTCAGAATCAAACAAAGAAACTGCACCGCCATTGGCCCGGGTGAGGATTGAACTCACGACCTTCAGATAATGAGACTGACGTGCCGCCTACTGCGCTGCCGAGGCGGGCAGGTGTCATTGGGAAACACAATCGGTATCAATAGTTCCCACAAGTTAAAGGTCAGAAAAGTAAAAAAACCGAGCAACAGTCATTCGTTACTGCTCAAGACAGTGCACCCCTCACGACCTAATTAAACTCTCATAAGCAAACAAAAAATCTGCACCGCCTTTGCTCCGGGTGTGGATTGAACTCACGACCTTCAAATTATGAGACTGATGCGCTGCCTACTGCGCTATCGAGGCGGACAGGTGTCACTGGGTCACGCAACCGGGATCATTAGTTCCAACAAATTAAAGGCCGAAAAAGTAAGAAAACCGAGCCACAGTCATTCGTTACTGCTCTAGACAGTGCACCCCTCACGACCTAATTAAACTCTCATCAGCAAACAAAAAATCTGCACCGCTTTTGCCCCGGGTGTGGACTGAACTCACGACCTTCAGAATATGAGCCTGACGCGCTGCCTACTGCGCTACCGAGGTGGACAGGGGTCAATGGGAAACACAATCGGTATCAATCGTTCCCACAAGTAAAGGTCGAAAAAGTAAGAAAACTCAGCAACAGTCATTCATTACTGGTAGAGACAGCGCACCCCTCCCGACCTAGTTAAACTCTCATAAGCAAACAAATATACTGCACCGCCTTTGCCCCGGGTAAGAATTGAACTCACGACCTTCAGATTATGAGACTGAAGCGCCGCCTACTGCGCTAGCAAGGCGAACAGGTGTCACTGGGAAACACAATCGGTATCAATAGTTCCCACAAGTTAAAGGTCGAAAAAGTAAGAAAACTCCGCAACAGTCATTCATTACTGCTCCAGACAGCGCACCCCTCATGACCTAATTAAACTCTCATAAGCAAAAAAAATCTGACCACCTTTGCCCCGGGTGAGGATTTAACTCACGACCTTCAGATTTTGAGACTGACGCGCTGCCTACTGCGCTACCGAGGCGGACAGGGGTCACTGGGAAACATAACCGGTATCAATAGTTCCCACAAGTTAACGGTCGAAAAATTAAGAAAACTCAGCAACAGTCATTCATTACTGCTCCAGAAAGCGCAACCCTCACGACCTAATTAAACACTCATAAGCAAACAAAAATCTGCACCGCCTTTGCCCCGGGTGTGGAATAAACTCACGACCTTCAGATTATGAGACTGACGCGCTGCCTACTGTGCTACCGAGGCGGAAAGGGGTCACAGGAACACGCAACCGGGATCATTAGTTGCCACAAATTAAAGGTCGAAAAAGTAAGAAAACCGAGAAACAGTCATTCATTACTGCTCCAGACAGCGCACCCCTCACGACCCAATTAAACTCTCATAAGTAAACAAAAAATCTGCACCGCTTTTGCCCCGGGTGAGGATTGAACTCACGACCTTCAGATTATGAGACTGACGCGCTGCCTACTGCGCTACCGAGGCGGACACTTGTCACTAGCAAACACAATCGGTATCAATAGTTCCCACAAGTGAAAGGTCGAAAAAATAAGAAAACCGAGCAACAGTCATTCATTACTGCTCCAGACAGTGCACCCCTCCCGACCTAGTTAAACTCTCATAAGCAAACAAATAAACTGCACCGCCTTTGCCCCGGGTAAGGATTGAACTCACGACCTTCAGATTATGAGACTGAAGCGCCGCCTACTGCGCAAGCGAGGCGAACAGGTGTCACTGGGAAACACAATCGGTATCAATAGTTCCCACAAGTTAAAGGTCGAAAAAGTAAGAAAACTCCGCAACAGTCATTCATTACTGCTCCAGACAGCGCACCCCTCACGACCTAATTAAACTCTCATAAGCAAACAAAAATCTGACCATCTTTGCCCCGGGTGAAGATTTAACTCACGACCTTCAGATTTTGAGACTGACGCGCTGCCAACTGCGCTACCGAGGCGGACTGGGGTAACAGCGAAATGCAACCGGTATCATTAGTTCCCACAAAATAAAGGTCGAAAAAGAAAAAAAACGAGCCACAGTCATTCATTACTGCTCCAGACATTGCACCCCTCACGACCTAAATAAACTCTCATAATCAAACAAAAAACCTGCACCGCCATTGGCCCGGGTGAGGATTGAATTCACGACCTTCAGATTATGAAACTGACGCGCCGCCTACTGCGCTGCCGAGGCGGGCAGGTGTCACTGGGAAACACAATCGGTATCAATAGTTCCCACAAGTTAAAGGTCAGAAAAGTAAAAAAACCGAGCAACAGTCATTCGTTACTGCTCAAGACACAGTGCACCCCTCACGACCTAATTGAACTCTCATAAGCAAACAAAAAATCTGCACCGCCTTTGCCCCGGGTGTGGATTGAACTCACGACCTTCAGAGTATGAGACTGACGCGCTGCCTACTGCGCTACCGAGGCGGACAGGGGTCACTGGGAAACACAACCGGTGTCAATAGCTCCCACAAATTAAAGATCGAAAAAGTAAGAAACCTCAGCAACAGTCATTCATTACTTCTCCAGACCGTGCACCCCTAACTACCTAAATAAACTCTTATAAGCAAGCAAAAAATATTCACCGCCTTTGCCCCGGGTGAGGATTAAACTCACGACCTTCAGATTATGAGACTGACGCGCTGCCTACTGCACTACCAAGGCGGAGAGGGGTCACTGGGAAACGCAACAGGTATCATTTGTTCCCACAAATTAAAGGTCGAAAAAGTAAGAAAACTGAGCAACAGTCATTCATTACTGCTCCAGACAGTGATCCCCTCACGACCTAAATAAACTCTCATAAGCAAACAAAACATCTGCACCGCCTTTGCCCCGGGTGAGGATCGAACTCACGACCTTCAGATTATGAGACTGACGCGCTGCCTACTGCGCTACCGAGGCGGAAAGGGGCACTGGGAAACGCAACCACGATCATTAGTTCCCACAAACTAAAGGTCAAAAAAATAAGAAAACCGAGCAACAGTCATTCATTTCTGCTCCAGACAGTGCACCCCTCACGACCTAATTAAACTCTCATAAGCAAACAAAACATCTGCACTGCCTTTGCCCCGGGATAGAATTGAATTCATGACCTTCAAATTATGAGACTGATGCGCTGCCTACTGCGCTATCGAGGCGGACAGGTGTCACTGGGACACGCAACCGGGATCATTAGTTCCAACAAATTAAAGGTCGAAAAAGTAAGAAAACCGAGCCACAGTCATTCATAACTGCTCCAGACAATGCACCCCTCACGACCTAATTAAACTCTCATAAGCAAACAAAAAAACTGCACCGCCATTGGCCCGGGTGAGGATTGAACTCACGACCTTCAGATTATGAGACTGACGCGCCGCCTACTGCGCTGCCGAGGCGGGCAGGTGTCACTGGGAAACACAATCGGTATCAATAGTTCCTACAAGTTAAAGGTCAGAAAAGTAAAAAAACCGAGCAACAGTCATTCATTACCGCTCTAGACAGTGCACCCCTCACGACCTAATTAAACTCTCATAAGCAAACAAAAAATCTGCACCGCCTTTGCCCCGGGTGTGGATTGAACTCACGACCTTCAGAATATGAGACTGACGCGCTGCCTACTGCGCTACCGAGGCGGACAGGGGTCAATGGGAAACACAATCGGTATCAATCGTTCCCACAAGTAAAGGTCGAAAAAGTAAGAAAACTCAGCAACAGTCATTCATTACTGCTCCAGACAGCGCACTCCTCACAACCTAATTAAACTCTCATTAGCAAACAAAAAATCTGCACCGCCTTTGCCCCGGGTGTGGATTGAACTCACGACCTTCAGATTATGAGACTGACGCGCTGCCTACTGCGCAAGCGAGGCGAACAGGTGTCACTGGGAAACACAATCGGTATCAATAGTTCCCACAAGTTAACGGTCGAAAAATTAAGAAAACTCAGCAACAGTCATTCATTACTGCTCCAGAAAGCGCACCCCTCACGACCTGATTAAACACTCATAAGCAAACAAAAAATCTGAACCGCCTTTGCCCCGGGTGTGGAATAAACTCACGACCTTCAGATTATGAGACTGACGCGCTGCCTACTGCGCTACCGAGGCGGAAAGGGGTCACAGGGACACGCAACCGGGATCATTAGTTCCCACAAATTAAAGGTCGAAAAAGTAAGAAAACCGAGAAACAGTCATTCATTACTGCTCCTACCAGCGCACCCCTCACGACCCAATAAAACTCTCATAAGAAAACAAAAAACCTGCACCGCTTTTGCCCCGGGTGAGGATTGATCTCACGACCTTCAGAATATGAGACTGACGCGCTGCCTACTGCGCTACTGAGGCGGACAGTTGTCACTAGCAAACACAATCGGTATCAATAGTTCCCACAAGTGAAAGGTCGAAAAAATAAGAAAACCGAGCAACAGCCATTCATTACTGCTCCAGACAGTGCACCCCTCACGACCTATATAAACTCTCATAAGCAAACAAAAAAACTGCACCGCCATTGGCCCGGGTGAGGATTGAACTCACGACCTTCAGATTATGAGACTGACGCGCCGCCTACTGCGCTAGCGAGGCGAACAGGTGTCACTGGGAAACACAATCGGTATCAATAGTTCCCACAAGTTAAAGGTCAGAAAAGTAAAAAAACCGAGCGACAGTCATTCGTTACTGCTCCAGACAGCGCACCCCTCACGACCTAATTAAACTCTCATAAGCAAACAAAAATCTGACCACCTTTGCCCCGGGTGAGGATTTAACTCACGACCTTCAGATTTTGAGCCTGACGCGCTGCCTACTGCGCTACCGAGGCGGACAGGGGTCACTGGGAAACATAACCGGTATCAATAGTTCCCACAAGTTAACGGTCGAAAAATTAAGAAAACTCAGCAACAGTCATTCGTTACTGCTCCAGAAAGCGCACCCCTCACGACCTTATGAAACACTCATAAGCAAACAAAAAATCTGCACCGCCTTTGCCCCGGGTGTGGAATAAACTCACGACCTTCAGATTATGAGACTGACGCGCTGCCTACTGCGCTACCGAGGCAGAAAGGGGTCACAGGGACACGCAACCAGGATCATTAGTTCCCACAAATTAAAGGTCGAAAAAGTAAGAAAACCGAGAAACAGTCATTCATTACTGCTCCAGACAGCGCACCCCTCACGACCCAATTAAACTCTCATAAGAAAACAAAAAATCTGCACCGCTTTTGCCCCGGGTGAGGATTGAACTAACGAACTTCAGATTATGAGACTGACGCGCTGCCTACTGCGCTACCGAGGCGGACAGTTGTCACTAGCAAACACAATCGGTATCAATAGTTCCTACAAGTGAAAGGTCGAAAAAATAAGAAAACTGAGCAACAGTCATTCATTACTGCTCCAGACAGTGCACCCCTCCCGACCTAGTTAAACTCTCATAAGCAAACAAATAAACTGCACCACCTTTGCCCCGGGTAAGGATTGAACTCACGACCTTCAGATTATGAGACTGAAGCGCCGCCTACTGCGCTAGCGAGGCGAACAGGTGTCACTGGGAAACAAAATCGGTATCAATAGTTCCCACAAGTTAAAGGTCGAAAAAGTAGGAAAACTCCGCAACAGTCATTCATTACTGCTCCAGACAGTGCACCCCTCCCGACCTAGTTAAACTCTCATAAGCAAACAAATAAACTGCACCGCCTTTGCCCCGGGTAAGGATTGAACTCACGACCTTCAGATTATGAGACTGAAGCGCCGCCTACTGCGCAAGCGAGGCGAACAGGTGTCACTGGGAAACACAATCGGTATCAATAGTTCCCACAAGTTAAAGGTCGAAAAAGTAAGAAAACTCAGCAAAAGTCATTCATTACTGCTCCAGAAAGCGCAACCCTCACGACCTAATTAAACACTCATAAGCAAACAAAAAATCTTCACCGCCTTTGCCCCGGGTGTGGAATAAACTCACGACCTTCAGATTATGAGACTGACGCGCTGCCTACTGCGCTACCGAGGCGGCAAGGGGTCACAGGGACACGCAACCGGGATCATTAGTTCCCACAAATTAAAGGTCGAAAAAGTAAGAAAACCGAGAAACAGTCATTCATTACTGCTCCAGACAGCGCACCCCTCACGACCCAATTAAACTCTCATAAGAAAACAAAAAATCTGCATCGCTTTTGCCCCGGGTGAGGATTGAACTCACGACCTTCAGATTATGAGACTGTCGCGCTGCCTACTGCGCTACCGATGCGGACAGGGGTCACTGGGAAACATAACCGGTATCAAGAGTTCCCACAAGTTAACGGTCGAAAAATTAAGAAAACTCAGCAACAGTCATTCATTACTGCTCCAGAAAGCGCACCCCTCACGACCTAATTAAACACTCATAAGCAAACAAAAAATCTGCACCGCCTTTGCCCCGGGTGTGGAATAAACTCACGACCTTCAGATTATGAGACTGACGCGCTGCCTATTGCGCTACCGAGGCGGAAAGGGGTCACAGGGACACGCAACCGGGATCATTAGTTCCCACAAATTAAAGGTCGAAAAAGTAAGAAAACCGAGAAACAGTCATTCATTACTGCTCCAGACAGCGCACCCCTCACGACCCAATTAAACTCTCATAAGAAAACAAAAAATCTGCACCGCTTTTGCCCCAGGTGAGGATTGAACTAACGACCTTCAGATTATGAGACTGACGCACTGCCTACTGCGATACCGAGGCGGACAGTTGTCACTAGCAAACACAATCGGTATCAATAGTTCCTACAAGTGAAAGGTCGAAAAAATAAGAAAACCGAGCAACAGTCATTCATTACTGCTCCAGACAGTGCACCCCTCCCGACCTAGTTAAACTCTCATAAGCAAACAAATAAACTGCACCACCTTTGCCCCGGGTAAGGATTGAACTCACGACCTTCAGATTATGAGACTGAAGCGCCGCCTACTGCGCTAGCGAGGCGAACAGGTGTCACTGGGAAACACAATCGGTATCAATAGTTCCCACAAGTAAAGGTCGAAAAAGTAAGAAAACTCCGCAACAGTCATTCATTACTGCTCCAGACAGCGCACCCCTCACGACCTAATTAAACTCTCATAAGCAAACAAAAATCTGACCACCTTTGCCCCGGGTGAGGATTTAACTCACGACCTTCAGATTTTGAGACTGACGCGCTGCCTACTGCGCTACCGAGGCGGACAGGGGTCACTGGGAAACATAACCGGTATCAGTAGTTCCCACAAGTTAATGGTTGAAAAATTAAGAAAACTCAGCAAAAGTCATTCATTACTGCTCCAGAAAGCGCAACCCTCACGACCTAATTAAACACTCATAAGCAAACAAAAAATCAGCACCGCCTTTGCCCCGGGTGTGGAATAAACTCACGACCTTCAGATTATGAGACTGACGCGCAGCGCACTGCGCTACCGAGGCGGAAAGGGGTCACAGGGACACGCAACCGGGATCATTAGTTCACACAAATTAAAGGTCGAAAAAGTAAGAAAATCGAGAAACAGTCATTCATTACTGCTCCAGACAGCGCACCCCTCCCGACCTAGTTAAACTCTCATAAGCAAACAAATAAACTGCACCGCCTTTGCCCAGGGTAAGGATATAACTAGCGACCTTCAGATTATGAGACTGAAGCGCCGCCTACTGCGCTAGCGAGGCGAACAGGTGTCACTGGGAAACACAATCGGTATCAATAGTTCCCACAAGTGAACGGTCGAAAAAGTAAGAAAACCGGGCAACAGTCATTCATTACTGCTCCAGACAGTGCACTCCTCCCGACCTAGTTAAACTCTCATAAGCAAACAAATAAACTGCACCGCCTTTGCCCCGGGTAGGGATTCAACTCACGACCTTCAGATTATGAGACTGAAGCGCCGCCTACTGCGCAAGCGAGGCGAACAGGTGTCACTGGGAAACACAATCGGTATCAATATTTCCCACAAGTTAAAGGTCGAAAAAGTAAGAAAACTCCGCAACAGTCATTCATTACTGCTCCAGACAGCGCACCCCTCACGACCTAATTAAACTCTGATAAGCAAACAAAAATCTGACCACCTTTGCCCCGGGTGAGGATTTAACTCACGACCTTCAGATTTTGAGACTGACGCGCTGCCTACTGCGCTACCGAGGCGGACAGGGGTCACTGGGAAACATAACCGGTATCAATAGTTCCCACAAGTTAAAGGTCAGAAAAGTAAAAAAACCGAGCGACAGTCATTCGTTACTGCTCCAGACAGCGCACCCCTCACGACCTAATTAAACTCTCATAAGCAAACAAAAATCTGACCACCTTTGCCCCGGGTGAGGATTTAACTCACGACCTTCAGATTTTGAGCCTGACGCGCTGCCTACTGCGCTACCGAGGCGGACAGGGGTCACTGGGAAACATAACCGGTATCAATAGTTCCCACAAGTTAACGGTCGAAAAATTAAGAAAACTCAGCAACAGTCATTCGTTACTGCTCCAGAAAGCGCACCCCTCACGACCTAATTAAACACTCATAAGCAAACAAAAAATCTGCACCGCCTTTGCCCCGGGTGTGGAATAAACTCACGACCTTCAGATTATGAGACTGACGCGCTGCCTACTGCGCTACCGAGGCAGAAAGGGGTCACAGGGACACGCAACCAGGATCATTAGTTCCCACAAATTAAAGGTCGAAAAAGTAAGAAAACCGAGAAACAGTCATTCATTACTGCTCCAGACAGCGCACCCCTCACGACCCAATTAAACTCTCATAAGAAAACAAAAAATCTGCACCGCTTTTGCCCCGGGTGAGGATTGAACTAACGAACTTCAGATTATGAGACTGACGCGCTGCCTACTGCGCTACCGAGGCGGACAGTTGTCACTAGCAAACACAATCGGTATCAATAGTTCCTACAAGTGAAAGGTCGAAAAAATAAGAAAACCGAGCAACAGTCATTCATTACTGCTCCAGACAGTGCACCCCTCCCGACCTAGTTAAACTCTCATAAGCAAACAAATAAACTGCACCACCTTTGCCCCGGGTAAGGATTGAACTCACGACCTTCAGATTATGAGACTGAAGCGCCGCCTACTGCGCTAGCGAGGCGAACAGGTGTCACTGGGAAACAAAATCGGTATCAATAGTTCCCACAAGTTAAAGGTCGAAAAAGTAAGAAAACTCCGCAACAGTCATTCATTACTGCTCCAGACAGTGCACCCCTCCCGACCTAGTTAAACTCTCATAAGCAAACAAATAAACTGCACCGCCTTTGCCCCGGGTAAGGATTGAACTCACGACCTTCAGATTATGAGACTGAAGCGCCGCCTACTGCGCAAGCGAGGCGAACAGGTGTCACTGGGAAACACAATCGGTATCAATAGTTCCCACAAGTTAAAGGTCGAAAAAGTAAGAAAACTCAGCAAAAGTCATTCATTACTGCTCCAGAAAGCGCAACCCTCACGACCTAATTAAACACTCATAACCAAACAAAAAATCTTCACCGCCTTTGCCCCGGGTGTGGAATAAACTCACGACCTTCAGATTATGAGACTGACGCGCTGCCTACTGCGCTACCGAGGCGGCAAGGGGTCACAGGGACACGCAACCGGGATCATTAGTTCCCACAAATTAAAGGTCGAAAAAGTAAGAAAACCGAGAAACAGTCATTCATTACTGCTCCAGACAGCGCACCCCTCACGACCCAATTAAACTCTCATAAGAAAACAAAAAATCTGCATCGCTTTTGCCCCGGGTGAGGATTGAACTCACGACCTTCAGATTATGAGACTCTCGCGCTGCCTACTGCGCTACCGATGCGGACAGGGGTCACTGGGAAACATAACCGGTATCAAGAGTTCCCACAAGTTAACGGTCGAAAAATTAAGAAAACTCAGCAACAGTCATTCATTACTGCTCCAGAAAGCGCACCCCTCACGACCTAATTAAACACTCATAAGCAAACAAAAAATCTGCACCGCCTTTGCCCCGGGTGTGGAATAAACTCACGACCTTCAGATTATGAGACTGACGCGCTGCCTATTGCGCTACCGAGGCGGAAAGGGGTCACAGGGACACGCAACCGGGATCATTAGTTCCCACAAATTAAAGGTCGAAAAAGTAAGAAAACCGAGAAACAGTCATTCATTACTGCTCCAGACAGCGCACCCCTCACGACCCAATTAAACTCTCATAAGAAAACAAAAAATCTGCACCGCTTTTGCCCCAGGTGAGGATTGAACTAACGACCTTCAGATTATGAGACTGACGCACTGCCTACTGCGATACCGAGGCGGACAGTTGTCACTAGCAAACACAATCGGTATCAATAGTTCCTACAAGTGAAAGGTCGAAAAAATAAGAAAACCGAGCAACAGTCATTCATTACTGCTCCAGACAGTGCACCCCTCCCGACCTAGTTAAACTCTCATAAGCAAACAAATAAACTGCACCACCTTTGCCCCGGGTAAGGATTGAACTCACGACCTTCAGATTATGAGACTGAAGCGCCGCCTACTGCGCTAGCGAGGCGAACAGGTGTCACTGGGAAACACAATCGGTATCAATAGTTCCCACAAGTAAAGGTCGAAAAAGTAAGAAAACTCCGCAACAGTCATTCATTACTGCTCCAGACAGCGCACCCCTCACGACCTAATTAAACTCTCATAAGCAAACAAAAATCTGACCACCTTTGCCCCGGGTGAGGATTTAACTCACGACCTTCAGATTTTGAGACTGACGCGCTGCCTACTGCGCTACCGAGGCGGACAGGGGTCACTGGGAAACATAACCGGTATCAGTAGTTCCCACAAGTTAATGGTTGAAAAATTAAGAAAACTCAGCAAAAGTCATTCATTACTGCTCCAGAAAGCGCAACCCTCACGACCTAATTAAACACTCATAAGCAAACAAAAAATCAGCACCGCCTTTGCCCCGGGTGTGGAATAAACTCACGACCTTCAGATTATGAGACTGACGCGCAGCGCACTGCGCTACCGAGGCGGAAAGGGGTCACAGGGACACGCAACCGGGATCATAAGTTCACACAAATTAAAGGTCGAAAAAGTAAGAAAATCGAGAAACAGTCATTCATTACTGCTCCAGACAGCGCACCCCTCCCGACCTAGTTAAACTCTCATAAGCAAACAAATAAACTGCACCGCCTTTGCCCCGGGTAAGGATATAACTAGCGACCTTCAGATTATGAGACTGAAGCGCCGCCTACTGCGCTAGCGAGGCGAACAGGTGTCACTGGGAAACACAATCGGTATCAATAGTTCCCACAAGTGAACGGTCGAAAAAGTAAGAAAACCGGGCAACAGTCATTCATTACTGCTCCAGACAGTGCACTCCTCCCGACCTAGTTAAACTCTCATAAGCAAACAAATAAACTGCACCGCCTTTGCCCCGGGTAGGGATTCAACTCACGACCTTCAGATTATGAGACTGAAGCGCCGCCTACTGCGCAAGCGAGGCGAACAGGTGTCACTGGGAAAAACAATCGGTATCAATATTTCCCACAAGTTAAAGGTCGAAAAAGTAAGAAAACTCCGCAACAGTCATTCATTACTGCTCCAGACAGCGCACCCCTCACGACCTAATTAAACTCTGATAAGCAAACAAAAATCTGACCACCTTTGCCCCGGGTGTGGATTTAACTCACGACCTTCAGATTTTGAGACTGACGCGCTGCCTACTGCGCTACCGAGGCGGACAGGGGTCACTGGGAAACATAACCGGTATCAGTAGTTCCCACAAGTTAACGGTTGAAAAATTAAGAAAACTCAGCAAAAGTCATTCATTACTGCTCCAGACAGTGCACCCCTCACGACCTAATTAAACACTCATAAGCATACAAAAAATCTGCACCGCCTTTGCCCCGGGTGTGGAATAAACTCACGACCTTCAGATTATGAGACTGACGCGCTGCCTACTGCGCTACCGAGGCGGAAAGGGGTCACAGGGACACGCAAGCGGGATCATTAGTTCCCACAAATTAAAGGACGAAAAAGTAAGAAAACCGAGAAACAGTCATTCATTACTGCTCCAGACAGCGCACCCCTCACGACCCAATTAAACTCTCATAACAAAACAAAAAATCTGCCCCGCTTTTGCCCCGGGTGAGGATTGAACTCACGACCTTCAGATTATGAGACTGACGCGCTGCCTACTGCGCTACCGAGGCGGACAGTTGTCACTAGCAAACACAATCGGTATCAATAGTTCCCACAAGTGAAAGGTCGAAAAAATAAGAAAACCGAGCAACAGTCATTCATTACTGCTCCAGACAGTGCACCCCTCCCGACCTAGTTAAACTCTCATAAGCAAACAAATAAACTGCACCGCCTTTGCCCCGGGTAAGGATATAACTAGCGACCTTCAGATTATGAGACTGAAGCGCCGCCTACTGCGCTAGCGAGGCGAACAGGTGTCACTGGGAAACACAATCGGTATCAATAGTTTCCACAAGTTAAAGGTCGAAAAAGTAAGAAAACTTCGCAACAGTCATTCATTACTGCTCCAGACAGCGCACCCCTCACGACCTAATTAAACTCTCATAAGCAAACAAAAATCTGACCACCTTTGCCCCGGGTGAGGATTTAACTCACGACCTTCAGATTTTGAGACTGACGCGCTGCCAACTGCGCTACCGAGGCGGACTGGGGTAACAGCGAAATGCAACCGGTATCATTAGTTCCCACAAATTAAAGGTCGAAAAAGAAAGAAAACCGAGCCACAGTCATTCATTACTGCTCCAGACAGTGCACCCCTCACGACCTAATTAAACTTTCATAAGCAAACAAAAAAACTGCACCGCCATTGGCCCGGGTGAGGATTGAACTCACGACCTTCAGATTATGAGACTGACGCGCCGCCTACTGCACTGCCGAGGCGGGCAGGTGTCACTGGGAAACACAATCGGTATCAATAGTTCCCACAAGTTAAAGGTCAGAAAAGTAAAAAAACCGAGCAACAGTCATTCGTTACTGCTCAAGACAGTGCACCCCTCACGACCTAATTAAACTCTCATAAGCAAACAAAAAATCTGCACCGCCGTTGCCCCGGGTGTGGAATGAACTCACGACCTTCAGATGATGAGACTGACGCGCTGCCTACTGCGCTACCGAGGCGGACAGGGGTCACTGGGAAACACAACCGGTATCAATAGCTCCCACAAGTTAAAGGTCGAAAAAGTAAGAAACCTCAGCAACAGTCATGCATTACTTCTCCACACCGTGCACCCCTCACGACCTAATAAACTCTCATAAGCAAGCAAAAAATATTCACTGCCTTTGCCCCGGGTGAGGATTGAACTCACGACCTTCAGATTATGAGACTGACGCGCTGCCTACTGCGCTACCAAGGCGGGCAGGAGTCACTGGGAAACGCAACCGGTATTATTAGTTCCCACAAATTAAAGGTCGAAAAAATAAGAAAACCGAGCAACAGTCATTCATTACTGCTCTAGACAGTGCACCGCTCACGACCTAATTAAACTCCCATAAGCAAACAAAAAACTGCGCCGCCATTGGCCCGGGTGAGGATTGAATTCACGACCTTCAGATTATGAGACTGACGCGCTGCCTTCTGCGCTACCGAGGTGGACAGGTGTCACAGGGAAATACAACCGGTATCAATAGTTCCCACAAGTTAAAGGTCGAAAAAATAAGAAACCTCAGCCACAGTCATTCATTACTGCTCCAGACAGCGCACCCCTCACGACCCAAATAAACACACAAAAGCAAACAACAAATCCGCACCACCTTTGCACCGGGTGAGAATTGAACTCACGACCTTCAGAATATGAGACTGATGCACTGCCCACTGCGCTGCCGAGGCGGACTGGGGTCACTGCGAAATGCAACCGGTATCATTAGTTCCCACAAATTAAAGGACGAAAAAGTAAGAAAACTCCGCAACAGTCACTTATTACTGCTCCAGACAGCGCACCCCTCACGACCTAATTAAACTCTCATCAGCAAACAAAAATCTGACCACCTTTGCCCCAGGTGAGGATTGTACTCACGACCTTCAGATTTTGAGACTGACGCGCTGCCTACTGCGCTACCGAGGCGGACAGGGGTCACTGGGAAACATAACCGGTATCAGTAGTTCCCACAAGTTAACGGTTGAAAAATTAAGAAAACTCAGCAAAAGTCATTCATTACTGCTCCAGAAAGCGCAACCCTCACGACCTAATTAAACACTCATAAGCAAACAAAAAATCTGCACCGCCTTTGCCCCGGGTGTGGAATAAACTCACGACCTTCAGATTATGAGACTGACGCGCTGCCTACTGCGCTACCGAGGCGGCCAGGGGTCACAGGGACACGCAACCGGGATCATTAGTTCGCACAAATTAAAGGTCGAAAAAGTAAGAAAACCGAGAAACAGTCATTCATTACTGCTCCAGACAGCGCACCCCTCACGACCCAATTAAACTCTCATAAGAAAACAAAAAATCTGCACCGCTTTTGCCCCGGGTGAGGATTGAACTCACGACCTTCAGATTATGAGACTGTCGCGCTGCCTACTGCGCTACCGATGCGGACAGGGGTCACTGGGAAACATAACAGGTATCAAGAGTTCCCACAAGTTAACGGTCGAAAAATTAAGAAAACTCAGCAACAGTCATTCATTACTGCTCCAGAAAGCGCACCCCCCACGACCTAATTAAACACTCATAAGCAAACAACAAATCTGCACCGCCTTTGCCCCGGGTGTGGAATAAACTCACGACCTTCAGATTATGAGACTGACGCGCTGCCTATTGCGCTACCGAGGCGGAAAGGGGTCACAGGGACACGCAACCGGGATCATTAGTTCCCACAAATAAAGGTCGAAAAAGTAAGAAAACCGAGAAACAGTCATTCATTACTGCTCCAGACAGCGCACCCCTCACGACCCAATTAAACTCTCATAAGAAAACAAAAAATCTGCACCGCTTTTGCCCCAGGTGAGGATTGAACTAACGACCTTCAGATTATGAGACTGACGCACTGCCTGCTGCGATACCGAGGCGGACAGTTGTCACTAGCAAACACAATCGGTATCAATAGTTCCTACAAGTGAAAGGTCGAAAAAATAAGAAAACCGAGCAACAGTCATTCATTACTGCTCCAGACAGTGCACCCCTCCCGACCTAGTTAAACTCTCATAAGCAAACAAATAAACTGCACCACCTTTGCCCCGGGTAAGGATTGAACTCACGACCTTCAGATTATGAGACTGAAGCGCCGCCTACTGCGCTAGCGAGGCGAACAGGTGTCACTGGGAAACACAATCGGTATCAATAGTTCCCACAAGTAAAGGTCGAAAAAGTAAGAAAACTCCGCAACAGTCATTCATTACTGCTCCAGACAGCGCACCCCTCACGACCTAATTAAACTCTCATAAGCAAACAAAAATCTGACCACCTTTGCCCCGGGTGAGGATTTAACTCACGACCTTCAGATTTTGAGACTGACGCGCTGCCTACTGCGCTACCGAGGCGGACAGGGGTCACTGGGAAACATAACCGGTATCAGTAGTTCCCACAAGTTAACGGTTGAAAAATTAAGAAAACTCAGCAAAAGTCATTCATTACTGCTCCAGAAAGCGCAACCCTCACGACCTAATTAAACACTCATAAGCAAACAAAAAATCAGCACCGCCTTTGCCCCGGGTGTGGAATAAACTCACGACCTTCAGATTATGAGACTGACGCGCAGCGCACTGCGCTACCGAGGCGGAAAGGGGTCACAGGGACACGCAACCGGGATCATTAGTTCACACAAATTAAAGGTCGAAAAAGTAAGAAAACCGAGAAACAGTCATTCATTACTGCTCCAGACAGCGCACCCCTCACGACCCAATTAATCTCTCATAAGAAAACAAAAAATCTGCACCGCTTTTGCCCCGGGTGTGGATTGAACCCACGACCTTCACATTATGAGACTGACGCGCTGCCTACTGCGCTACCGAGGCGGACAGGGGTCACTGGGAAACGCAACCGGTATCATTAGTTCCCACAAATTAAAGGTCAAAAAAGTAAGAAAACTGAGCAACAGTCATTCATTACTGCTCCAGACAGTGATCCCCTCACGACCTAATTAAACTCTCATAAGCAAACAAAACTTCTGCACCGCCTTTGCCCCGGGTGAGGATCGAACTCACGACCTTCAGATTATGAGACTGACGCGCTGCCTACTGCGCTACCGAGGCGGACAGGGGTCACTGGGAAACGCAACCACGATCATTAGTTCCCACAAATTAAAGGACGAAAAAGTAAGAAAACTCCGCAACAGTCACTCATTACTGCTCCAGACAGCGCACCCCTCACGACCTAATAAACCTCTCATAAGCAAACAAAAATCTGACCACCTTTGCCCAGGTGAGGATTGAACTCACGGTCTTCAGATTTTGAGATTGACGCGCTGCCCACTGCGCTACCGAGGCGGACTGGGGTAACTGCGAAATGCCACCGGTATCATTAGTTCCCACAAATTAAAGGTCGAAAAAGAATGAAAACCGAGCCACAGTCATTCATTACTGCTCCAGACAGTGCACCCTCATGACCTAATTAAACTCTCATAAGCAAACAAAAAATCTGAACTGCCTTTGGCCCGGGGGAGGATTGAACTCACGACCTTCAGTTCATGAGACTGACGCGCTGCCTATTGCGCTACCGAGGCGGACAGGGGTCACTGGGAAATGCAAGCGGTATCATTAGTTCCCACAAATATAAAGGTCGAAAAAATAAGAAAACCGAGCAACAGTCATTCATTACTGCTCCAAAAAGTGCACCCCTCACGACCTAATTAAACTCTCATAAGCAAACAAAAAAACTGCACCGCCATTGGCCCGGGTGAGGATTGAATTCACGACCTTCAGATTATGAGACTGACGCGCTGCCTTCTGCGCTACCGAGGCGGACAGGGGTCACTGGGAAACGCAACCGGTATCATTAGTTCCCACAAATTAAAGGTCGAAAAAATAAGAAAACCGAGCAACAGTCATTCATTACTGCTCCATACAGCGCACCCCTCACGACCTAATTAAACTCTCATAAGATAACAAAAAAACTGCACCGCCATTGGCCCGGGTGAGGATTGAACTCAAGACCTTCAGATTAGGAGACTGACGCGCCGCCTACTGCACTGCCGAGGCCGGCAGTTGTCACTGGGAAACACAATCGGTATCAATAGTTCCCACAAGTTAAAGGTCAGAAAAGTAAAAAAACCGAGCAATAGTCATTCGTTACTGCTCTAGACAGTGCACCCCTCACGACCTAATTAAACTCTCATAAGCAAACAAAAAATCTGCACCGCCTTTGCCCCGGGTGTGGATTGAACTTACGACCTTCAGAATATGAGACTGACGCGCTGCCTACTGCGCTACCGAGGCGGACAGGGGTCACTGGGAAACGCAACCGGTATCATTAGTTCCCACAAATTAAAGGTCAAAAAAGTAAGAAAACTGAGCAACAGTCATTCATTACTGCTCCAGACAGTGATCCCCTCACGACCTAATTAAACTCTCATAAGCAAACAAAACTTCAGCACCGCCTTTGCCCCGGGTGAGGATCGAACTCACGACCTTCAGATTATGAGACTGACGCGCTGCCTACTGCGCTACCGAGGCGGACAGGGGTCACTGGGAAACGCAACCACGATCATTAGTTCCCACAAATTAAAGGACGAAAAAGTAAGAAAACTCCGCAACAGTCACTCATTACTGCTCCAGACAGCGCACCCCTCACGACCTAATTAAACTCTCATAAGCAAACAAAAATCTGACCACCTTTGCCCAGGTGAGGATTGAACTCACGGTCTTCAGATTTTGAGATTGACGCGCTGCCCACTGCGCTACCGAGGCGGACTGGGGTAACTGCGAAATGCCACCGGTATCATTAGTTCCCACAAATTAAAGGTCGAAAAAGAATGAAAACCGAGCCACAGTCATTCATTACTTCTCCAGACAGTGCACCCTCATGACCTAATTAAACTCTCATAAGCAAACAAAAAATCTGAACTGCCTTTGGCCCGGGTGAGGATTGAACTCACGACCTTCAGTTCATGAGACTGACGCGCTGCCTATTGCGCTACCGAGGCGGACAGGGGTCACTGGGAAATGCAAGCGGTATCATTAGTTCCCACAAATATAAAGGTCGAAAAAATAAGAAAACCGAGCAACAGTCATTCATTACTGCTCCAAAAAGCGCACCCCTCACGACCTAATTAAACTCTCATAAGCAAACAAAAAAACTGCACCGCCATTGGCCCGGGTGAGGATTGAATTCACGACCTTCAGATTATGAGACTGACGCGCTGCCTTCTGCGCTACCGAGGCGGACAGGGGTCACTGGGAAACGCAACCGGTATCATTAGTTCCCACAAATTAAAGGTCGAAAAAATAAGAAAACCGAGCAACAGTCATTCATTACTGCTCCAGACAGCGCACCCCTCACGACCCAATTAAACTCTCATAAGGAAACAAAAAATCCGCACCGCTTTTGCCCCGGGTGAGGATTGAATTCACGACCTTCAGATTATGAGACTGACGCCCTGCCTACTGCGCTACCGAGGCGGACAGTTGTCACTAGCAAACACAATCGGTATCAATAGTTCCCACAAGTGAAAGGTCGAAAAAATAAGAAAACCGAGCAACAGTCATTCATTACTGCTCCAGACAGTGCACCCCTCACGACCTAATTAAATTCTCATAAGCAAACAAAAATCTGACCACCTTTGCCCCGGGTGAGGATTTAACTCACGACCTTCAGATTTTGAGACTGAGGCGCTGCCCACTGCGCTACCGAGGCGGACTGGGGTAACTGCGAAATGCAACCGGTATCATTAGTTCCCACAAATTAAAGGTCGAAAAAGAAAGAAAACCGAGCCCCAGTCATTCATTACTGCTCCATACAGCGCACCCCTCACGACCTAATTAAACTCTCATAAGCAAACAAAAAAACTGCACCGCCATTGGCCCGGGTGAGGATTGAACTCAAGACCTTCAGATTAGGAGACTGACGCGCCGCCTACTGCACTGCCGAGGCCGGCAGTTGTCACTGGGAAACACAATCGGTATCAATAGTTCCCACAAGTTAAAGGTCAGAAAAGTAAAAAAACCGAGCAACAGTCATTCGTTACTGCTCTAGACAGTGCACCCCTCACGACCTAATTAAACTCTCATAAGCAAACAAAAAATCTGCACCGCCTTTGCCCCGGGTGTGGATTGAACTTACGACCTTCAGAATATGAGACTGACGCGCTGCCTACTGCGCTACCGAGGTGGAGAGGGGTCAATGGGAAACACAATCGGTATCAATCGTTCCCACAAGTAAAGGTCGAAAAAGTAAGAAAACTCAGCAACAGTCATTCATTACTGCTCCAGACAGCGCCCTCCTCACAACCTAATTAAACTCTCATAAGCAAACAAAAAAACTGCACCGCCATTGGCCCGGGTGAGGATTGAACTCAAGACCTTCAGATTAGGAGACTGACGCGCCGCCTACTGCGCTGCTGAGGCCGGCAGGTGTCACTGGGAAACACAATCGGTATCAATAGTTCCCACAAGTTAAAGGTCAGAAAAGTAAAAAAACCGAGCAACAGTCATTCGTTACTGCTCTAGACAGTGCACCCCTCACGACCTGATTAAACTCTCATAAGCAAACAAAAAATCTGCACCGCCTTTGCCCCGGGTGTGTATTGAACTCACGACCTTCAGAATATGAGACTGACGCGCTGCCTACTGCGCTACCGAGGTGGACAGGGGTCAATGGGAAACACAATCGGTATCAATCGTTCCCACAAGTAAAGGTCAAAAAAGTAAGAAAACTCAGCAACAGTCATTCATTACTGCTCCAGACAGCGCACTCCTCACAACCTAATTAAACTCTCATAAGCAAACAAAAAATCTGCACCGCCTTTGCCCCGGGTGTGGATTGAATTCACGACCTTCAGATTATAAGACTGACGCGCTGCCGACAGCGCTACCGAGGCGGACAGGGGTCACAGGGACACGCAACTGGGATCATTAGTTCCCACAAATGAAAGGTCGAAAAAGTAAGAAAACCGAGCAACAGTCATTCGTTACTGCTCTAGACAGTGCACCCCTCACGACCTAATTAATCTCTCATAAGCAAACAAAAAATCTGCACCGCCTTTGCCCCGGGTGTGGATTGAACTCACGACCTTCAGAATATGAGACTGACGCGCTGCCTACTGCGCTACCGAGGTGGACAGGGGTCAATGGGAAACACAATCGGTATCAATCGTTCCCACAAGTAAAGGTCGAAAAAGTAAGAAAACTCAGCAACAGTCATTCATTACTGCTCCAGACAGCGCACTCCACACAACCTAATTAAACTCTCATAAGCAAACAAAAGATCTGCACCGCCTTTGCCCTGGGTGTGGATTGAACTCACGACCTTCAGATTATGAGACTGACGCGCTGCCTACTGCGCTACCGAGGCGGACAGAGGTCACTGGGAAACATAACCGGTATCAATAGTTCCCACAAGTTAACGGTCGAAAAATTAAGAAAACTCAGCAACAGTCATTCATTACTGCTCCAGGAAGCGCACCCCTCACGACCTAATTAAACACTCATAAGCATACAAAAAATCTGCACCGCCTTTGCCCCGGGTGTGGAATAAACTCACGACCTTCAGATTATGAGACTGACGCGCTGCCTACTGCGCTACCGAGGCGGAAAGGGGTCACAGGGACACGCAAGCGGGATCATTAGTTCCCACAAATTAAAGGACGAAAAAGTAAGAAAACCGAGAAACAGTCATTCATTACTGCTCCAGACAGCGCACCCCTCACGACCCAATTAAACTCTCATAACAAAACAAAAAATCTGCCCCGCTTTTGCCCCGGGTGAGGATTGAACTCACGACCTTCAGATTATGAGACTGACGCGCTGCCTACTGCGCTACCGAGGCGGACAGTTGTCACTAGCAAACACAATCGGTATCAATAGTTCCCACAAGTGAAAGGTCGAAAAAATAAGAAAACCGAGCAACAGTCATTCATTACTGCTCCAGACAGTGCACCCCTCCCGACCTAGTTAAACTCTCATAAGCAAACAAATAAACTGCACCGCCTTTGCCCCGGGTAAGGATATAACTAGCGACCTTCAGATTATGAGACTGAAGCGCCGCCTACTGCGCTAGCGAGGCGAACAGGTGTCACTGGGAAACACAATCGGTATCAATAGTTTCCACAAGTTAAAGGTCGAAAAATTAAGAAAACTCCGCAACAGTCATTCATTACTGCTCCAGACAGCGCACCCCTCACGACCTAATTAAACTCTCATAAGCAAACAAAAATCTGACCACCTTTTCCCCGGGTGAGGATTTAACTCACGACCTTCAGATTTTGAGACTGACGCGCTGCCAACTGCGCTACCGAGGCGGACTGGGGTAACAGCGAAATGCAACCGGTATCATTATTTCCCACAAATTAAAGGTCGAAAAAGAAAGAAAACCGAGCCACAGTCATTCATTACTGCTCCAGACAGTGCACCCCTCACGACCTAATTAAACTTTCATAAGCAAACAAAAAAACTGCACCGCCATTGGCCCGGGTGAGGATTGAACTCACGACCTTCAGATTATGAGACTGACGCGCCGCCTACTGCACTGCCGAGGCGGGCAGGTGTCACTGTGAAACACAATCGGTATCAATAGTTCCCACAAGTTAAAGGTCAGAAAAGTAAAAAAACCGAGCAACAGTCATTCGTTACTGCTCAAGACAGTGCACCCCTCACGACCTAATTAAACTCTCATAAGCAAACAAAAAATCTGCACCGCCGTTGCCCCGGGTGTGGAATGAACTCACGACCTTCAGATGATGAGACTGACGCGCTGCCTACTGCGCTACCGAGGCGGACAGGGGTCACTGGGAAACACAACCGGTATCAATAGCTCCCACAAGTTAAAGGTCGAAAAAGTAAGAAACCTCAGCAACAGTCATTCATTACTTCTCCACACCGTGCACCCCTCACGACCTAATAAACTCTCATAAGCAAGCAAAAAATATTCACTGCCTTTGCCCCGGGTGAGGATTGAACTCACGACCTTCAGATTATGAGACTGACGCGCTGCCTACTGCGCTACCAAGGCGGGCAGGAGTCACTGGGAAACGCAACCGGTATTATTAGTTCCCACAAATTAAAGGTCGAAAAAATAAGAAAACCGAGCAACAGTCATTCATTACTGCTCTAGACAGTGCACCGCTCACGACCTAATTAAACTCTCATAAGCAAACAAAAAACTGCACCGCCATTGGCCCGGGTGAGGATTGAATTCACGACCTTCAGATTATGAGACTGACGCGCTGCCTTCTGCGCTACCGAGGTGGACAGGTGTCACAGGGAAATACAACCGGTATCAATAGTTCCCACAAGTTAAAGGTCGAAAAAATAAGAAACCTCAGCCACAGTCATTCATTACTGCTCCAGACAGCGCACCCCTCACGACCCAAATAAACACACAAAAGCAAACAACAAATCCGCACCACCTTTGCCCCGGGTGAGAATTGAACTCACGACCTTCAGAATATGAGACTGACGCACTGCCCACTGCGCTGCCGAGGCGGACTGGGGTCACTGGGAAACGCAACCACGATCATTAGTTCCCACAAATTAAAGGACGAAAAAGTAAGAAAACTCCGCAACAGTCACTCATTACTGCTCCAGACAGCGCACCCCTCACGACCTAATTAAACTCTCATAAGCAAACAAAAATCTGACCACCTTTGCCCAGGTGAGGATTGAACTCACGGTCTTCAGATTTTGAGATTGACGCGCTGCCCACTGCGCTACCGAGGCGGACTGGGGTAACTGCGAAATGCCACCGGTATCATTAGTTCCCACAAATTAAAGGTCGAAAAAGAATGAAAACCGAGCCACAGTCATTCATTACTGCTCCAGACAGTGCACCCTCATGACCTAATTAAACTCTCATAAGCAAACAAAAAATCTGAACTGCCTTTGGCCCGGGTGAGGATTGAACTCACGACCTTCAGTTCATGAGACTGACGCGCTGCCTATTGCGCTACCGAGGCGGACAGGGGTCACTGGGAAATGCAAGCGGTATCATTAGTTCCCACAAATATAAAGGTCGAAAAAATAAGAAAACCGAGCAACAGTCATTCATTACTGCTCCAAAAAGCGCACCCCTCACGACCTAATTAAACTCTCATAAGCAAACAAAAAAACTGCACCGCCATTGGCCCGGGTGAGGATTGAATTCACGACCTTCAGATTATGAGACTGACGCGCTGCCTTCTGCGCTACCGAGGCGGACAGGGGTCACTGGGAAACGCAACCGGTATCATTAGTTCCCACAAATTAAAGGTCGAAAAAATAAGAAAACCGAGCAACAGTCATTCATTACTGCTCCAGACAGCGCACCCCTCACGACCCAATTAAACTCTCATAAGGAAACAAAAAATCCGCACCGCTTTTGCCCCGGGTGAGGATTGAATTCACGACCTTCAGATTATGAGACTGACGCCCTGCCTACTGCGCTACCGAGGCGGACAGTTGTCACTAGCAAACACAATCGGTATCAATAGTTCCCACAAGTGAAAGGTCGAAAAAATAAGAAAACCGAGCAACAGTCATTCATTACTGCTCCAGACAGTGCACCCCTCACGACCTAATTAAATTCTCATAAGCAAACAAAAATCTGACCACCTTTGCCCCGGGTGAGGATTTAACTCACGACCTTCAGATTTTGAGACTGAGGCGCTGCCCACTGCGCTACCGAGGCGGACTGGGGTAACTGCGAAATGCAACCGGTATCATTAGTTCCCACAAATTAAAGGTCGAAAAAGAAAGAAAACCGAGCCCCAGTCATTCATTACTGCTCCATACAGCGCACCCCTCACGACCTAATTAAACTCTCATAAGCAAACAAAAAAACTGCACCGCCATTGGCCCGGGTGAGGATTGAACTCAAGACCTTCAGATTAGGAGACTGACGCGCCGCCTACTGCACTGCCGAGGCCGGCAGTTGTCACTGGGAAACACAATCGGTATCAATAGTTCCCACAAGTTAAAGGTCAGAAAAGTAAAAAAACCGAGCAACAGTCATTCGTTACTGCTCTAGACAGTGCACCCCTCACGACCTAATTAAACTCTCATAAGCAAACAAAAAATCTGCACCGCCTTTGCCCCGGGTGTGGATTGAACTTACGACCTTCAGAATATGAGACTGACGCGCTGCCTACTGCGCTACCGAGGTGGAGAGGGGTCAATGGGAAACACAATCGGTATCAATCGTTCCCACAAGTAAAGGTCGAAAAAGTAAGAAAACTCAGCAACAGTCATTCATTACTGCTCCAGACAGCGCCCTCCTCACAACCTAATTAAACTCTCATAAGCAAACAAAAAAACTGCACCGCCATTGGCCCGGGTGAGGATTGAACTCAAGACCTTCAGATTAGGAGACTGACGCGCCGCCTACTGCGCTGCTGAGGCCGGCAGGTGTCACTGGGAAACACAATCGGTATCAATAGTTCCCACAAGTTAAAGGTCAGAAAAGTAAAAAAACCGAGCAACAGTCATTCGTTACTGCTCTAGACAGTGCACCCCTCACGACCTGATTAAACTCTCATAAGCAAACAAAAAATCTGCACCGCCTTTGCCCCGGGTGTGTATTGAACTCACGACCTTCAGAATATGAGACTGACGCGCTGCCTACTGCGCTACCGAGGTGGACAGGGGTCAATGGGAAACACAATCGGTATCAATCGTTCCCACAAGTAAAGGTCAAAAAAGTAAGAAAACTCAGCAACAGTCATTCATTACTGCTCCAGACAGCGCACTCCTCACAACCTAATTAAACTCTCATAAGCAAACAAAAAATCTGCACCGCCTTTGCCCCGGGTGTGGATTGAACTCACGACCTTCAGATTATAAGACTGACGCGCTGCCGACAGCGCTACCGAGGCGGACAGGGGTCACAGGGACACGCAACTGGGATCATTAGTTCCCACAAATGAAAGGTCGAAAAAGTAAGAAAACCGAGCAACAGTCATTCGTTACTGCTCTAGACAGTGCACCCCTCACGACCTAATTAATCTCTCATAAGCAAACAAAAAATCTGCACCGCCTTTGCCCCGGGTGTGGATTGAACTCACGACCTTCAGAATATGAGACTGACGCGCTGCCTACTGCGCTACCGAGGTGGACAGGGGTCAATGGGAAACACAATCGGTATCAATCGTTCCCACAAGTAAAGGTCGAAAAAGTAAGAAAACTCAGCAACAGTCATTCATTACTGCTCCAGACAGCGCACTCCACACAACCTAATTAAACTCTCATAAGCAAACAAAAAATCTGCACCGCCTTTGCCCTGGGTGTGGATTGAACTCACGACCTTCAGATTATGAGACTGACGCGCTGCCTACTGCGCTACCGAGGCGGACAGAGGTCACTGGGAAACATAACCGGTATCAATAGTTCCCACAAGTTAACGGTCGAAAAATTAAGAAAACTCAGCAACAGTCATTCATTACTGCTCCAGGAAGCGCACCCCTCACGACCTAATTAAACACTCATAAGCATACAAAAAATCTGCACCGCCTTTGCCCCGGGTGTGGAATAAACTCACGACCTTCAGATTATGAGACTGACGCGCTGCCTACTGCGCTACCGAGGCGGAAAGGGGTCACAGGGACACGCAAGCGGGATCATTAGTTCCCACAAATTAAAGGACGAAAAAGTAAGAAAACCGAGAAACAGTCATTCATTACTGCTCCAGACAGCGCACCCCTCACGACCCAATTAAACTCTCATAACAAAACAAAAAATCTGCCCCGCTTTTGCCCCGGGTGAGGATTGAACTCACGACCTTCAGATTATGAGACTGACGCGCTGCCTACTGCGCTACCGAGGCGGACAGTTGTCACTAGCAAACACAATCGGTATCAATAGTTCCCACAAGTGAAAGGTCGAAAAAATAAGAAAACCGAGCAACAGTCATTCATTACTGCTCCAGACAGTGCACCCCTCCCGACCTAGTTAAACTCTCATAAGCAAACAAATAAACTGCACCGCCTTTGCCCCGGGTAAGGATATAACTAGCGACCTTCAGATTATGAGACTGAAGCGCCGCCTACTGCGCTAGCGAGGCGAACAGGTGTCACTGGGAAACACAATCGGTATCAATAGTTTCCACAAGTTAAAGGTCGAAAAAGTAAGAAAACTCCGCAACAGTCATTCATTACTGCTCCAGACAGCGCACCCCTCACGACCTAATTAAACTCTCATAAGCAAACAAAAATCTGACCACCTTTGCCCCGGGTGAGGATTTAACTCACGACCTTCAGATTTTGAGACTGACGCGCTGCCAACTGCGCTACCGAGGCGGACTGGGGTAACAGCGAAATGCAACCGGTATCATTAGTTCCCACAAATTAAAGGTCGAAAAAGAAAGAAAACCGAGCCACAGTCATTCATTACTGCTCCAGACAGTGCACCCCTCACGACCTAATTAAACTTTCATAAGCAAACAAAAAAACTGCACCGCCATTGGCCCGGGTGAGGATTGAACTCACGACCTTCAGATTATGAGACTGACGCGCCGCCTACTGCACTGCCGAGGCGGGCAGGTGTCACTGTGAAACACAATCGGTATCAATAGTTCCCACAAGTTAAAGGTCAGAAAAGTAAAAAAACCGAGCAACAGTCATTCGTTACTGCTCAAGACAGTGCACCCCTCACGACCTAATTAAACTCTCATAAGCAAACAAAAAATCTGCACCGCCGTTGCCCCGGGTGTGGAATGAACTCACGACCTTCAGATGATGAGACTGACGCGCTGCCTACTGCGCTACCGAGGCGGACAGGGGTCACTGGGAAACACAACCGGTATCAATAGCTCCCACAAGTTAAAGGTCGAAAAAGTAAGAAACCTCAGCAACAGTCATTCATTACTTCTCCACACCGTGCACCCCTCACGACCTAATAAACTCTCATAAGCAAGCAAAAAATATTCACTGCCTTTGCCCCGGGTGAGGATTGAACTCACGACCTTCAGATTATGAGACTGACGCGCTGCCTACTGCGCTACCAAGGCGGGCAGGAGTCACTGGGAAACGCAACCGGTATTATTAGTTCCCACAAATTAAAGGTCGAAAAAATAAGAAAACCGAGCAACAGTCATTCATTACTGCTCTAGACAGTGCACCGCTCACGACCTAATTAAACTCTCATAAGCAAACAAAAAACTGCACCGCCATTGGCCCGGGTGAGGATTGAATTCACGACCTTCAGATTATGAGACTGACGCGCTGCCTTCTGCGCTACCGAGGTGGACAGGTGTCACAGGGAAATACAACCGGTATCAATAGTTCCCACAAGTTAAAGGTCGAAAAAATAAGAAACCTCAGCCACAGTCATTCATTACTGCTCCAGACAGCGCACCCCTCACGACCCAAATAAACACACAAAAGCAAACAACAAATCCGCACCACCTTTGCCCCGGGTGAGAATTGAACTCACGACCTTCAGAATATGAGACTGACGCACTGCCCACTGCGCTGCCGAGGCGGACTGGGGTCACTGCGAAATGCAACCGGTATCATTAGTTCCCACAAATTAAAGGACGAAAAAGTAAGAAAACTCCGCAACAGTCACTTATTACTGCTCCAGACAGGGCACCCCTCACGACCTAATTAAACTCTCATCAGCAAACAAAAATCTGACCACCTTTGCCCCAGGTGAGGATTGTACTCACGGTCTTCAGATTTTGAGATTGACGTGCTGCCCACTGCGCTACCGAGGCGGACTGGGGTAACTGCGAAATGCGACTGGTATCATTAGTTCCCACAAATTAAAGGTCGAAAAAGAAAGAAAACCGAGCCACAGTCATTCATTACTGCTCCAGACAGTGCACCCTCATGACCTAATTAAACTCGCATAAGCAAACAAAAAATCTGCACTGCCTTTGCCCCGGGAGAGGATTGAACTCACGACCTTCAGATTATGAGACTGACGCGCTGCCTATTGCGCTACCGAGGCGGACAGGGGTCACTGGGAAATGCAAGCGGTATCATTATTTCCCACAAATATAAAGGTCGAAAAAATAAAACCGAGCAACAGTCATTCATTACTGCTCCAGATAGTGCACCCCTCACGACCTAATTAAACTCTCATAAGCAAACAAAAAACTGCACCGCCATTGGCCCGGGTGAGGATTGAATCCACGACCTTCAGATTATGAGACTGACGCGCTGCCTTCTGCGCTACCGAGGTGGACAGGTGTCACAGGGAAATACAACCGGTATCAATAGTTCCCACAAGTTAAAGGTCGAAAAAATAAGAAAACCAAGCAACAGTCATTCATTACTGCTCCAGACAGTGCACCCCTCCCGACCTAGTTAAACTCTCATAAGCAAACAAATAAACTGCACCGCCTTTGCCCCGGGTGTGGATTGAACTCACGACCTTCAGAATATGAGACTGACGCGCTGCCTACTGCGCTACCGAGGTGGACAGGGGTCAATGGGAAACACAATCGGTATCAATCGTTCCCACAAGTAAAGGTCGAAAAAGTAAGAAAACTCAGCAACAGTCATTCATTACTGCTCCAGACAGCGCACTCCACACAACCTAATTAAACTCTCATAAGCAAACAAAAAATCTGCACCGCCTTTGCCCTGGGTGTGGATTGAACTCACGACCTTCAGATTATGAGACTGACGCGCTGCCTACTGCGCTACCGAGGCGGACAGGGGTCACTGGGAAACATAACCGGTATCAATAGTTCCCACAAGTTAACGGTCGAAAAATTAAGAAACCTCAGCAACAGTCATTCATTACTGCTCCAGGAAGCGCACCCCTCACGACCTAATTAAACACTCATAAGCAAACAAACAATCTGCACCGCCTTTGCCCCGGGTGTGGAATAAACTCACGACCTTCAGATTATGAGACTGACGCGCTGCCTACTGCGCTACCGAGGCGGAAAGGGGTCACAGGGACACGCAAGCGGGATCATTAGTTCCCACAAATTAAAGGACGAAAAAGTAAGAAAACCGAGAAACAGTCATTCATTACTGCTCCAGACAGCGCACCCCTCACGACCCAATTAAACTCTCATAACAAAACAAAAAATCTGCCCCGCTTTTGCCCCGGGTGAGGATTGAACTCACGACCTTCAGATTATGAGACTGACGCGCTGCCTACTGCGCTACCGAGGCGGACAGTTGTCACTAGCAAACACAATCGGTATCAATAGTTCCCACAAGTGAAAGGTCGAAAAAATAAGAAAACCGAGCAACAGTCATTCATTACTGCTCCAGACAGTGCACCCCTCCCGACCTAGTTAAACTCTCATAAGCAAACAAATAAACTGCACCGCCTTTGCCCCGGGTAAGGATATAACTAGCGACCTTCAGATTATGAGACTGAAGCGCCGCCTACTGCGCTAGCGAGGCGAACAGGTGTCACTGGGAAACACAATCGGTATCAATAGTTCCCACAAGTTAAAGGTAGAAAAAGTAAGAAAACTCCGCAACAGTCATTCATTACTGCTCCAGACAGCGCACCCCTCACGACCTAATTAAGCTCTCATAAGCAAACAAAAATCTGACCACCTTTGCCCCGGGTGAGGATTTAACTCACGACCTTCAGATTTTGAGACTGACGCGCTGCCAACTGCGCTACCGAGGCGGACTGGGGTAACAGCGAAATGCAACCGGTATCATTAGTTCCCACAAATTAAAGGTCGAAAAAGAAAGAAAACCGAGCCACAGTCATTCATTACTGCTCCAGACAGTGCACCCCTCACGACCTAATTAAACTCTCATAAGCAAACAAAAAGACTGCACCGCCATTGGCCCGGGTGAGGATTGAACTCACGACCTTCAGATTATGAGACTGACGCGCCGCCTACTGCACTGCCGAGGCGAGCAGGTGTCACTGGGAAACACAATCGGTATCAATAGTTCCCACAAGTTAAAGGTCAGAAAAGTAAAAAAACCGAGCAACAGTCATTCGTTACTGCTCAAGACAGTGCACCCCTCACGACCTAATTAAACTCTCATAAGCAAACAAAAAATCTGCACCGCCGTTGCCCCGGGTGTGGATTGAACTCACGACCTTCAGATGATGAGACTGACGCGCTGCCTACTGCGCTACCGAGGCGGACAGGTGTCACTGGGAAACACAATCGGTATCAATAGTTCCCACAAGTTAAAGGTCAGAAAAGTAAAAAAACCGAGCAACAGTCATTCATTACTGCTCCAGACAGCGCACCCCTCACGACCTAATTAAACTCTCATCAGCAAACAAAAATCTGACCACCTTTGCCCTAGGTGAGGATTGTACTCACGGTCTTCAGATTTTGAGATTGACGTGCTGCCCACTGCGCTACCGAGGCGGACTGGGGTAACTGCGAAATGCGACCGGTATCATTAGTTCCCACAAATTAAAGGTCGAAAAAGAATGAAAACCGAGCCACAGTCATTCATTACTGCTCCAGACAGTGCACCCTCATGACCTAATTAAACTCTAATAAGCAAACAAAAAATCTGCACTGCCTTTGCCCCGGGTGAGGATTGAACTCACGACCTTCAGTTCATGAGACTGACGCGCTGCCTATTGCGCTACCGAGGCGGACAGGGGTCACTGGGAAATGCAAGCGGTATCATTAGTTCCCACAAATATAAAGGTCGAAAAAATAAGAAAACCGAGCAACAGTCATTCATTACTGCTCCAAAAAGTGCACCCCTCACGACCTAATTAAACTCTCATAAGCAAACAAAAAAACGGCACCGCCATTGGCCCGGGTGAGGATTGAACTCACGACCTTCAGATAATGAGACTGACGCGCTGCCTTCTGCGCTACCGAGGCGGACAGGGGTCACTGGGAAACGCAACCGGTATCATTAGTTCCTACAAATTAAAGGTCGAAAAAATAAGAAAACCGAGCAACAGTCATTCATTACTGCTCCAGACAGCGCACCCCTCACGACCCAATTAAACTCTCATAAGGAAGCAAAAAATCTGCACCGCTTTTGCCCCGGGTAAGGATATAACTAGCGACCTTCAGATTATGAGACTGAAGCGCCGCCTACTGCGCTAGCGAGGCGAACAGGTGTCACTGGAAAACACAATCGGTATCAATAGTTCCCACAAGTTAAAGGTCGAAAAAGTAAGAAAACTCCGCAACAGTCATTCATTACTGCTCCAGACAGCGCACCCCTCACGACCTAATTAAACTCTCATAAGCAAACAAAAATCTGACCACCTTTGCCCCGGGTGAGGATTTAACTCACGACCTTCAGATTTTGAGACTAACGAGCTGCCAACTGCGCTACCGAGGCGGACTGGGGTAACAGCGAAATGCAACCGGTATCATTAGTTCCCACAAATTAAAGGTCGAAAAAGAAAGAAAACCGAGCCACAGTCATTCATTACTACTCCAGACAGTGCACCCTTCACGACCTAATTAAACTCTCATAAGCAAACAAAAAAAACTGCACCGCCATTGGTCTGGGTGAGGATTGAACTCACGACCTTCAGATTATGAGACTGACGCGCCGCCTACTGCACTGCCGAGGCGGGCAGGTGTCACTGGGAAACACAATCGGTATCAATAGTTCCCACAAGTTAAAGGTCAGAAAAGTAAAAAAACCGAGCAACAGTCATTCGTTACTGCTCAAGACAGTGCACCCCTCACGACCTAATTAAACTCTCATAAGCAAACAAAAAATCTGCACCGCCGTTGCCCCGGGTGTGGATTGAACTCACGACCTTCAGATGATGAGACTGACGCGCTGCCTACTGCGCTACCGAGGCGGACAGGTGTCACTGGGAAACACAATCGGTATCAATAGTTCCCACAAGTTAAAGGTCAGAAAAGTAAAAAAACCGAGCAACAGTCATTCATTACTGCTCCGGACAGCGCACCCCTCACGACCTAATTAAACTCTCATCAGCAAACAAAAATCTGACCACCTTTGCCCTAGGTGAGGATTGTACTCACGGTCTTCAGATTTTGAGATTGACGTGCTGCCCACTGCGCTACCGAGGCGGACTGGGGTAACTGCGAAATGCGACCGGTATCATTAGTTCCCACAAATTAAAGGTCGAAAAAGAATGAAAACCGAGCCACAGTCATTCATTACTGCTCCAGACAGTGCACCCTCATGACCTAATTAAACTCTAATAAGCAAACAAAAAATCTGCACTGCCTTTGCCCCGGGTGAGGATTGAACTCACGACCTTCAGTTCATGAGACTGACGCGCTGCCTATTGCGCTACCGAGGCGGACAGGGGTCACTGGGAAATGCAAGCGGTATCATTAGTTCCCACAAATATAAAGGTCGAAAAAATAAGAAAACCGAGCAACAGTCATTCATTACTGCTCCAAAAAGTGCACCCCTCACGACCTAATTAAACTCTCATAAGCAAACAAAAAAACGGCACCGCCATTGGCCCGGGTGAGGATTGAACTCACGACCTTCAGATAATGAGACTGACGCGCTGCCTTCTGCGCTACCGAGGCGGACAGGGGTCACTGGGAAACGCAACCGGTATCATTAGTTCCTACAAATTAAAGGTCGAAAAAATAAGAAAACCGAGCAACAGTCATTCATTACTGCTCCAGACAGCGCACCCCTCACGACCCAATTAAACTCTCATAAGGAAGCAAAAAATCTGCACCGCTTTTGCCCCGGGTAAGGATATAACTAGCGACCTTCAGATTATGAGACTGAAGCGCCGCCTACTGCGCTAGCGAGGCGAACAGGTGTCACTGGGAAACACAATCGGTATCAATAGTTCCCACAAGTTAAAGGTCGAAAAAGTAAGAAAACTCCGCAACAGTCATTCATTACTGCTCCAGACAGCGCACCCCTCACGACCTAATTAAACTCTCATAAGCAAACAAAAATCTGACCACCTTTGCCCCGGGTGAGGATTTAACTCACGACCTTCAGATTTTGAGACTGACGAGCTGCCAACTGCGCTACCGAGGCGGACTGGGGTAACAGCGAAATGCAACCGGTATCATTAGTTCCCACAAATTAAAGGTCGAAAAAGAAAGAAAACCGAGCCACAGTCATTCATTACTACTCCAGACAGTGCACCCTTCACGACCTAATTAAACTCTCATAAGCAAACAAAAAAAACTGCACCGCCATTGGTCTGGGTGAGGATTGAACTCACGACCTTCAGATTATGAGACTGACGCGCCGCCTACTGCACTGCCGAGGCGGGCAGGTGTCACTGGGAAACACAATCGGTATCAATAGTTCCCACAAGTTAAAGGTCAGAAAAGTAAAAAAACCGAGCAACAGTCATTCGTTACTGCTCAAGACAGTGCACCCCTCACGACCTAATTAAACTCTCATAAGCAAACAAAAAATCTGCACCGCCGTTGCCCCGGGTGTGGATTGAACTCACGACCTTCAGATGATGAGACTGACGCGCTGCCTACTGCGCTACCGAGGCGGACAGGGGTCACTGGGAAACACAACCGGTATCAATAGCTCCCACAAGTTAAAGGTCGAAAAAGTAAGAAACCTCAGCAACAGTCATTCATTACTTCTCCAGACCGTGCACCCCTCACGACCTAATAAACTCTCATAAGCAAGCAAAAAATATTCACTGCCTTTGCCCCGGGTGAGGATTGAACTCACGACCTTCAGATTATGAGACTGACGCGCTGCCTACTGGGCCACCGAGGCGGACATTTGTCACTAGCAAACACAATCGGTATAAATAGTTCCCACAAGTGAAAGGTCGAAAAAATAAAAAAACCGAGCAACAGTCATTCATTACTGCTCCAGACAGTGCACCCCTCCCGACCTAATTAAACTCTCATAAGCAAACAAATAAACTGCACCGCCTTTGCCCCGGGTAAGGATTGAACTCACGACCTTCAGATTATGAGACTGAAGCGCCGCCTACTGTGCTAGCGAGGCGAACAGGTGTCACTGGGAAACACAATCGGTATCAATAGTTCCCACAAGTTGAAGGTCGAAAAAGTAAGAAAACTCCGCAACAGTCATTCATTACTGCTCCAGACCGTGCACCCCTCACGACCTAATAAACTCTCATAAGCAAGCAAAAAATATTCACCGCCTTTGCCCCGGGTGAGGATTGAACTCACGACCTTCAGATTATGAGACTGACGCGCTGCCTACTGCGCTACCAAGGCGGGCAGGAGTCACTGGGAAACGCAACCGGTATTATTAGTTCCCACAAATTAAAGGTCGAAAAAATAAGAAAACCGAGCAACAGTCATTCATTACTGCTCTAGACAGTGCACCCCTCACGACCTAATTAAACTCTCATAAGCAAACAAAAAACTGCACCGCCATTGGCCCGGGTGAGGATTGAACTCAAGACCTTCAGAATATGAGACTGACGCGCTGCCTACTGCGCTACCGAGGTGGACAGGGGTCAATGGGAAACACAATCGGTATCAATCGTTCCCACAAGTAAAGGTCGAAAAAGTAAGAAAACTCAGCAACAGTCATTCAATACTGCTCCAGACAGCGCACTCCTCACAACCTAATTAAACTCTCATAAGCAAACAAAAAATCTCCACCGCCTTTGCCCCGGGTGTGGATTGAACTCACGACCTTCAGATTATAAGACTGACGCGCTGCCTACTGCGCTACCGAGGCGGACAGGGGTCACTGGGAAACATAACCGGTATCATTAGTTCCCACAAGTTAACGGTCGAAAAATTAAGAAAACTCAGCAACAGTCATTCATTACTGCTCCAGAAAGCGCACCCCTCACGACCTGATTAAACTCTCATAAGCAAACAAAAAATCTGCACCGCCTTTGCCCCGGGTGTGGATTGAACTCACGACCTTCAGAATATGAGACTGACGCGCTGCCTACTGCGCTACTGAGGCGGACAGGGGTCACAGCGACACGCAACTGGGATCAATAGTTCCCACAAATTAAAGGTCGAAAAAGTAAGAAAACCGAGCAACAGTCATTCATTACTGCTCCAGACAGCGCACCCCTCACGACCCAATTAAACTCTCATAAGAAAACAAAAAATCTGCACAGCTTTTGCCCCGGGTGAGGATTGAACTCACGACCTTCAGATTATGAGACTGACGCGCTGCCTACTGGGCCACCGAGGCGGACATTTGTCACTAGCAAACACAATCGGTATAAATAGTTCCCACAAGTGAAAGGTCGAAAAAATAAAAAAAACCGAGCAACAGTCATTCATTACTGCTCCAGACAGTGCACCCCTCCCGACCTAGTTAAACTCTCATAAGCAAACAAATAAACTGCACCGCCTTTGCCCCGGGTAAGGATTGAACTCACGACCTTCAGATTATGAGACTGAAGCGCCGCCTACTGTGCTAGCGAGGCGAACAGGTGTCACTGGGAAACACAATCGGTATCAATAGTTCCCACAAGTTGAAGGTCGAAAAAGTAAGAAAACTCCGCAACAGTCATTCATTACTGCTCCAGACAGCGCACCCCTCACGACCTAATTAAACTCTCATAAGCAAACAAAAATCTGACCACCTTTGCCCCGGGTGAGGAGTTAACTCACGACCTTCAGATTTTGAGACTGACGCGCTGCCCACTGCGCTACCGAGGCGGACTGGGGTAACTGCGAAATGCAACCGGTATCATTAGTTCCCACAAATTAAAGGTCGAAAAAAAAAGAAAACCGAGCCACAGTCATTCATTACTGCTCCAGACAGTGCACCCCTCACGACCTAATTAAACTCTCATAAGCAAACAAAACATCTGCACCGCTTTTGCCCCGGGTGAGGATCGAACTCACGACCTTCAGACTATGAGACTGACGCGCTGCCTACTGCGCTACCGAGGCGGACAGGGGTCACTGGGAAACGCAACCACGATCATTAGTTCCCACAAATTAAAGGACGAAAAAGTAAGAAAACTCCGCAACAGTCACTCATTACTGCTCCAGACAGCGCACCCCTCACGACCTAATTAAACTCTCATAAGCAAACAAAAATCTGAGCACCCTTGCCCCAGGTGAGGATTGAACTCACGGTCTTCATATTTTGAGATTGACGCGCTGCCCACTGCGCTACCGAGGCGGACTGGGGTAACTGCGAAATGCGACCGGTATCATTAGTTCCCACAAATTAAAGGTCGAAAAAGAATGAAAACCGAGCCACAGTCATTCATTACTGCTCCAGACAGTGCACCCTCATGACCTAATTAAACTCTCATAAGCAAACAAAAAATCTGCACTGCCTTTGCCCCGGGTGAGGATTGAACTCACGACCTTCAGATAATGAGACTGACGCGCTGCCTTCTGCGCTACCGAGGCGGACAGGGGTCACTGGGAAACGCAACCGGTATCATTAGTTCCCACAAATTAAAGGTCGAAAAAATAAGAAAACCGAGCAACAGTCATTCATTACTGCTCCAGACAGCGCACCCCTCACGACCCAATTAAACTCTCATAAGGAAGCAAAAAATCTGCACCGCTTTTGCCCCGGGTGAGGATTGAATTCACGACCTTCAGATTATGAGACTGACGCCCTGCCTACTGCGCTACCGAGGCGGACAGTTGTCACTAGCAAACACAATCGGTATCAATAGTTCCCACAAGTGAAAGGTCGAAAAAATAAGAAAACCGAGCAACAGTCATTCATTACTGCTCCAGACAGTGCACCCCTCACGACCTAATTAAATTCTCTTAAGCAAACAAAAATCTCACCACATTTGCCCCGGGTGAGGATTTAACTCACGACCTTCAGATTTTGAGACTGAGGCGCTGCCCACTGCGCTACCGAGGCGGACTGGGGTAACTGCGAAATGCAACCCGGTATCATTAGTTCCCACAAATTAAAGGTCGAAAAAGAAAGAAAACCGAGCCACAGTCATTCATTACTGCTCCAGACAGCGCACCCCTCACGACCTAATTAAACTCTCATAAGCAAACAAAAAAACTGCACCGCATTTGGCCCGGGTGAGGATTGAACTCAAGACCTTCAGATTAGGAGACTGACGCGCCGCCTACTGCGCTGCTGAGGCCGGCAGGTGTCACTGGGAAACACAATCGGTATCAATAGTTCCCACAAGTTAAAGGTCAGAAAAGTAAAAAAACCGAGCAACAGTCATTCGTTACTGCTCTAGACAGTGCACCCCTCACGACCTAATTATACTCTCATAAGCAAACAAAAATCTGCACCGCCTTTGCCCCGGGTGTGTATTGAACTCACGACCTTCAGAATATGAGACTGACGCGCTGCCTACTGCGCTACCGAGGTGGACAGGGGTCAATGGGAAACACAATCGGTATCAATCGTTCCCACAAGTAAAGGTCAAAAAAGTAAAAAAACCGAGCAACAGTCATTCGTTACTGCTCTAGACAGTGCACCCCTCACGACCTAATTAAACTCTCATAAGCAAACAAAAAATCTGCACCGCCTTTGCCCCGGGTGTGTATTGAACTCACGACCTTCAGAATATGAGACTGACGCGCTGCCTACTGCGCTACCGAGGCGGACAGGGGTCACAGGGACACGCAACTGGGATCATTAGTTCCCACAAATGAAAGGTCAAAAAAGTAAGAAAACCGAGCAACAGTCATTCGTTACTGCTCTAGACAGTGCACCCCTCACGACCTAATTAAACTCTCATAAGCAAACAAAAAATCTGCACCGCCTTTGCCCCGGGTGTGGATTGAACTCACGACCTTCAGAATATGAGACTGACGCGCTGCCTACTGCGCTACCGAGGTGGACAGGGGTCAATGGGAAACACAATCGGTATCAATCGTTCCCACAAGTAAAGGTCGAAAAAGTAAGAAAACTCAGCAACAGTCATTCATTACTGCTCCAGACAGTGCACTCCTCACAACCTAATTAAACTCTCATAAGCAAACAAAAAATCTGCACCGCCTTTGCCCTGGGTGTGTATTGAACTCACGACCTTCAGATTATGAGACTGACGCGCTGCCTACTGCGCTACCGAGGCGGACAGGGGTCACTGGGAAACATAACCGGTATCAATAGTTCCCACAAGTTAACGGTCGAAAAATTAAGAAAACTCAGCCACAGTCATTCATTACTGCTCCAGAAAGCGCACCCCTCACGACCCAATTAAACTCTCATAACAAAACAAAAACTCTGCCCCGCTTTTGCCCCGGGTGAGGATTGAACTCACGACCTTCAGATTATGAGACTGACGCGCTGCCTACTGCGCTACCGAGGCGGACAGTTGTCACTAGCAAACACAATCGGTATCAATAGTTCCCACAAGTGAAAGGTCGAAAAAATAAGAAAACCGAGCAACAGTCATTCATTACTGCTCCAGACAGTGCACCCTTCACGACCTAATTAAACTCTCATAAGCAAACAAAAAAAACTTCACCGCCATTGGCCCGGGTGAGGATTGAACTCACGACCTTCAGATTATGAGACTGACGCGCCGCCTACTGCACTGCCGAGGCGGGCAGGTGTCACTGGGAAACACAATCGGTATCAATAGTTCCCACAAGTTAAAGGTCAGAAAAGTAAAAAAACCGAGCAACAGTCATTCGTTACTGCTCAAGACAGTGCACCCCTCACGACCTAATTAAACTCTCATAAGCAAACAAAAAATCTGCACCGCCGTTGCCCCGGGTGTGGATTGAACTCACGACCTTCAGATGATGAGACTGACGCGCTGCCTACTGCGCTACCGAGGCGGACAGGGGTCACTGGGAAACACAACCGGTATCAATAGCTCCCAGAAGTTAAAGGTCGAAAAAGTAAGAAACCTCAGCAACAGTCATTCATTACTTCTCCAGACCGTGCACCCCTCACGACCTAATAAACTCACATAAGCAAGCAAAAAATATTCACCGCCTTTGCCCCGGGTGAGGATTGAACTCACGACCTTCAGATTATGAGACTGACGCGCTGCCTACTGCGCTACCAAGGCGGGCAGGAGTCACTGGGAAACGCAACCGGTATTATTAGTTCCCACAAATAAAGGTCAAAAAAATAAGAAAACCGAGCAACAGTCATTCATTACTGCTCTAGACAGTGCACCCCTCACGACCTAATTAAACTCTCATAAGCAAACAAAAAACTGCACCGCCATTGGCCCGGGTGAGGATTGAATTCACGACCTTCAGATTATGAGACTGACGCGCTGCCTTCTGCGCTACCGAGGTGGACAGGTGTCACAGGGAAATACAACCGGTATCAATAGTTCCCACAAGTTAAAGTTCGAAAAAATAAGAAACCTCAGCCACAGTCATTCATTACTGCTCCAGACAGCGCACCCCTCACGACCCAAATAAACACACAAAAGCAAACAACAAATCCACACCACCTTTGCCCCGGGTGAGAATTGAACTCACGACCTTCAGAATATGAGACTGACGCACTGCCCACTGCGCTGCCGAGGCGGACTGGGGTCACAGCGAAATGCAACCGGTATCATTAGTTCCCACAAATTAAAGGACGAAAAAGTAAGAAAACTCCGCAACAGTCACTTATTACTGCTCCAGACAGCGCACCCCTCCCGACCTAATTAAACTCTCATCAGCAAACAAAAATCTGACCACCTTTGCCCCAGGTGAGGATTGTACTCACGGTCTTCAGATTTTGAGATTGACGTGCTGCCCACTGCGCTACCGAGGCGGACTGGGGTAACTGCGAAATGCGACCGGTATCATTAGTTCCCACAAATTAAAGGTCGAAAAAGAAAGAAAACCGAGCCACAGTCATTCATTACTGCTCCAGACAGTGCACTCTCATGACCTAATTAAACTCTCATAAGCAAACAAAAAATCTGCACTGCCTTTGCCCCGGGTGAGGATTGAACTCACGACCTTCAGATTATGAGACTGACGCGCTGCCTATTGCGCTACCGAGGCGGACAGGGGTCACTGGGAAATGCAAGTGGTATCATTAGTTCCCACAAATATAAAGGTCGAAAAAATAAAACCGAGCAACAGTCATTCATTACTGCTCCAGATAGTGCACCCCTCACGACCTAATTAAACTCTCATAAGCAAACAAAAAACTGCACCGCCATTGGCCCGGGTGAGGATTGAATTCACGACCTTCAGATTATGAGACTGACGCGCTGCCTTCTGCGCTACCGAGGTGGACAGGTGTCACAGGGAAATACAACCGGTATCAATAGTTCCCACAAGTTAAAGGTCGAAAAAATAAGAAAACCGAGCAACAGTCATTCATTACTGCTCCAGACAGTGCACCCCTCCCGACCTAGTTAAGCTCTCATAAGCAAACAAATAAACTGCACCGCCTTTGCCCCGGGTAAGGATTGAACTCACGACCTTCAGATTGTGAGACTGAAGCGCCGCCTACTGCGCCAGCGAGGCGAACAGGTGTCACTGGAAAACACAATCGGTATCAATAGTTCCCACAAGTTAAAGGTCGAAAAAGTAAGAAAACTTCGCAACAGTCATTCATTACTGCTCCAGACAGCGCACCCCTCACGACCTAATTAAATTCTCATAAGCAAACAAAAATCTGACCACCTTTGCCCCGGGTGAGGATTTAACTCACGACCTTCAGATTTTGAGACTGAGGCACTGCCCACTGCGCTACCGAGGCCGACTGGTGTAACTGCGAAATGCAACCGGTATCATTAGTTTCCACAAATTAAAGGTCGAAAAAGAAAGAAAACCGAGCCACAGTCATTCATTACTGCTCCAGACAGTGCACCCCTCACGACCTAATTTAACTCTCATAAGCAAACAAAAAAACTGCACCGCCATTGGCCCGGGTGAGGATTGAACTCAAGACCTTCAGATTAGGAGACTGACGCGCCACCTACTGCGCTGCCGAGGCCGGCAGGTGTCACTGGGAAACACAATCGGTATCAATCGTTCCCACAAGTAAAGGTCGAAAAAGTAAGAAAACTCACCAACAGTCATTCAATACTGCTCCAGACAGCGCACTCCTCCCAACCTAATTGAACTCTCATAAGCAAACAAAAAATCTGCACCGCCTTTGCCCCGGGTGTGGATTGAACTCACGACCTTCAGATTATAAGACTGACGCGCTGCCTACTGCGCTACCGAGGCGGACAGGGGTCACTGGGAAACATAACCGGTATCATTAGTTCCCACAAGTTAACGGTCGAAAAATTAAGAAAACTCAGCAACAGTCATTCATTACTGCTCCAGAAAGCGCACTCCTCACGACCTGATTAAACTCTCATAAGCAAACAAAAAATCTGCACCGCCTTTGCCCCGGGTGTGGATTGAACTCACGACCTTCAGAATATGAGACTGACGCGCTGCCTACTGCGCTACTGAGGCGGACAGGGGTCACAGCGACACGCAACTGGGATCATTAGTTCCCACAAATTAAAGGTCGAAAAAGTAAGCAAACCGAGCAACAGTCATTCATTACTGCTCCAGACAGCGCACCCCTCACGACCCAATTAAACTCTCATAAGAAAACAAAAAATCTGCACAGCTTTTGCCCCGGGTGAGGATTGAACTCTCGACCTTCAGATTATGAGACTGACGCGCTGCCTGCTGGGCTACCGAGGCGGACATTTGTCACTAGCAAACACAATCGGTATAAATAGTTCCCACAAGTGAAAGGTCGAAAAAATAAAAAAACCGAGCAACAGTCATTCATTACTGCTCCAGACAGTGCACCCCTCCCGACCTAGTTAAACTCTCATAAGCAAACAAATAAACTGCACCGCCTTTGCCCCGGGTAAGGATTGAACTCACGACCTTCAGATTATGAGACTGAAGCGCCGCCTATTGTGCTAGCGAGGCGAACAGGTGTCACTGGGAAACACAATCGGTATCAATAGTTCCCACAAGTTGAAGGTCGAAAAAGTAAGAAAACTCCGCAACAGTCATTCATTACTGCTCCAGACAGCGCAACCCTCACGACCTAATTAAACTCTCATAAGCAAACAAAAATCTGACCACCTTTGCCCCGGGTGAGGAGTTAACTCACGACCTTCAGATTTTGAGACTGACGCGCTGCCCACTGCGCTACCGAGGGGGACTGGGGTAACTGCGAAATGCAACCGGTATCATTAGTTCCCACAAATTAAAGGTCGAAAAAGAAAGAAAACCGAGCCACAGTCATTCATTACTGCTCCAGACAGTGCACCCCTCACGACCTAATTAGACTCTCATAAGCAAACAAAAAAACTGCACCGCCATTGGCCCGGGTGAGGATTGAACTCACCACCTTCAGATTATGAGACTGACGCGCCGCCTACTGAGCTGCCGAGGCGGGCAGGTGTCACTGGGAAACACAATCGGTATCAATAGTTCCCAGAAGTTAAAGGTCAGAAAAGTAAAAAAACCGAGCAACAGTCATTCGTTACTGCTCCAGACAGCGCACCCCTCACGACCCAATTAAACTCTCATAACAAAACAAAAAATCTGCCCCACTTTTGCCCCGGGTGAGGATTGAACTCACGACCTTCAGATTATGAGACTGACGCGCTGCCTACTGCGCTACCGAGGCGGACAGTTGTCACTAGCAAACACAATCGGTATCAATAGTTACCACAAGTGAAAGGTCGAAAAAATAAGAAAACCGAGCAACAGTCATTCATTACTGCTCCAGACAGTGCACCCCTCCCGACCTAGTTAAACTCTCATAAGCAAACAAATAAACTGCACCGCCTTTGCCCCGGGTAAGGATATAACTAGCGACCTTCAGATTATGAGACTGAAGCGCCGCCTACTGCGCTAGTGAGGCGAACAGGTGTCACTGAGAAACACAATCGGTATCAATAGTTCCCACAAGTTAAAGGTCGAAAAAGTAAGAAAACTCCGCAACAGTCATTCATTACTGCTCCAGACAGCGCACCCCTCACGACCTAATTAAACTCTCATAAGCAAACAAAAATCTGACAACCTTTGCCCCGGGTGAGGATTGAACTCACGACCTTCAGATTATGAGACTGACGCGCCGCCTACTGCGCTGCCGAGGCCGGCAGGTGTCACTGGGAAACACAATCGGTATCAATAGTTCCCAGAAGTTAAAGGTCAGAAAAGTAAAAAAACCGAGCAGCAGTCATTCGTTACTGCTCTAGACAGTGCACCCCTCACGACCTAATTAAACTCTCATAAGCAAACAAAAAATCTGCACCGCCTTTGCCCCGGGTGTGGATTGAACTCACGACCTTCAGAATATGACACCGACGCGCTGCCTACTGCGCTACCGAGGTGGACAGGGGTCAATGGGAAACACAATCGGTATCAATCGTTCCCACAAGTAAAGGTCGAAAAAGTAAGAAAACTCAGCAACAGTCATTCATTACTGCTCTAGACAGTGCACCCCTCACTACCTAATTAAACTCTCATAAGCAAACAAAAAATCTGCACAACCTTTGCCCCGGTCGAGGATTGAACTCACGACCTTCAGATTATGAGACTGACGTGCCGCCTACTGCGCAGGCGAGGCAAACAGGTGTCACTGGGAAACACAATCGGTATCAATAGTTCCCACAAGTTAAAGGTCGAAAAAGTAAGAAAACTCCGCAACAGTCACTCATTACTGCTCCAGACAGCGCACCCCTCACGACCTAATTAAACTCTCATAAGCAAACAAAAATCTGACCACCTTTGCCCCGGGTGAGGATTGAACTCACGACCTTTAGATTTTGAGATTGACGCGCTGCCCACTGCGCTACCGAGGCGGACTGGGGTAACAGCGAAATGCGACCGGTATCATTAGTTCCCACAAATTAAAGGTCGAAAAAATAAGAAAACTGAGCAACAGTCATTCATTACTGCTCCAGACAGTACACCCCTCCCGACCTAGTTAAACTCTCATAAGCAGACAAACAAACTACACCGCCTTTGCCCCGGGTAAGGATTGAACTCATGACCTTCAGATTATGAGACTGAAGCGCCGCCTACTGTGCTACCGAGGTGGACAGGTGTCACTGGGAAACACAATCAGTATCAATAGTTCCCACAAATTAAAGGTCGAAAAAGTAAGAAGACTGTGCATCAGTCATTCATTAATGCTCCAGACAGTTCACCCCTCACCACCTAATTAAACTCTCATAAGCAAACAAAAAAACTGCACCGCCTTTGCCCCGGGTGAAGATTGAACTCACGACCTTCAGATTATGAGACTGACGCGCTGCCTACTGCGCTACCGAGGCGGACAGGCGTCACGGGAAAACACAACCGGTATCAATAGTTCCCACAAATTAAATGTCGAAAAAGTAAGGAAACTCAGCAACAGTCATTCATCACTGCTCCAGACAGCGCACCCCTCACGACCCAATTAAACTCTCATAAGCAAACAAAAAATCTGCACCGCCTTTGCCCCGGGTGTGGAGTGAACTCACGACCTTCAGATTACGAGACAGGCGCGCTGCCTACTGCGCTACCGAGGCGGACAGTGGTCACTGGGAAACGCAACCGGTATCATTAGTTCCCACAATTTAAAAGTCGAAAAATTAAGAAAACCGGGCAACAGTCATTCATTACCTCTCTAGACAGTGCACTCTCACGACCTGATTAAACTCTCATAAGCAAACAAAAAAAACTGCACCGCCATTGGCCCGGGTGAGGATTGAACTCACGACCTTCAGATTATGAGACTGACGCACTGCCTACTGCGCTACCGAGGCGGACAGGTGTCACAGGGAAATACAACCGGTATCATTAGTTCCCACAAATTAAAGGTCGAAAAAATAAGAAAACTCAGTAACCGTCATTCATTACTGCTCCATACAGCGCACCCCTCACAACCCAATTAAACACTCATAAGCAAACAAAAAACTGTACCGCCTTTGCCCCGGGTGAGGATTTAACTCACGACCTTCAGATTATGAGACTGACGCGCTGCCTACTGCGCTACCGAGGCTTTTTTTTCTTTATTGCCTGCTTCGCAACTAGTACAAATCAACATAAGGATACAGTGCAGTGTCACGTGTAAAAGTGCTGTCACATCTTCGAACACATGGGGGTTAAAAAGGCAGACGCTTTATGCCCACCAACTTATCTAAACATTGCAACCACTCTGGCTTATCTTGTGCCTCGTATCCAGTCATCAAATACTGTACACTTTCTATGAAGTACTCTCGAGCGGGCCGGGGATTCACGTCTACGTTTCGCACTGCCATTCGTGTTCGCCACCCACTGTGAAGAACCAATACCACGAACATATCATAGGGCACACCGCCTACATTTATGACTGGCGAAAAACGGATGTCATACTGTGTAACTGGCAGTTCTTTCTTCAGGGTCATTTGAAGGGTGTCCCAGAGAAAGACTGCATCAGTACAGTCTAGGAAGATGTGGTCAACTGTCTCAAGTTTTCTGCAGATAATGCAATCAACCGACGGGACGAATATTCCTTTTTCTCGGAGCCATGAGTTTGTAGGGAGTGTGCCGCTGTGAAGTTTGAAAAAGAATGTCTTCATTGATGGTCTTATTGGCATCTTCTTCACTCTTTTCAAGACGTCAACCTCGGGCCCATTAGGGTACAATGTTCTATACAGAGGTTCTGGCAACATGGTTTCTACAAGGTCTTTGTACAGTCTCCTTCGCGAAACCCCAGAGAGATACTCCATCGAAAATCGCGCTCTGAATTTTTCCAAAGCAGCAATCACTTCTTTCATGTACCCCTTAGGTCTTTTTGTCACCCCATTGACTGTGGTTACAATTAAATCAGTCGAAAATGGGACAGCCGCACATGTATCAACGTTCTCAAAAAACGATCATCTTGATCTCGTAAGAAAACAAACCTAGATACTATCTGTCTCAGGAACAAGTGTACAAGACCAACCCCCCCACTTTTCACAGACGGAACAGATTTGTTCGGCTTGTCCTTTCCCACGTGGACGCCCAGATAAACACTGCGATCACTCTGTGTAGCTTTTGTACAGCAACACGTGACATGAATAGCACTTGTAAAACATACCATACTCGTGAAATAAGAAATATGTTGCTCACTGTTGACCTCGTCAACATTGAGAAATCGCGCCCACCCCACGTTTTTGTCTTGTCTCTTAGTTGCTCTGTCTCTTGTTTCCAATTTTCTGTTGTGTCTCTGTAGTGTTGAAGAGCTACCCCTAAGTACTTGTAAGGTATAACCTTCCATGTAATGCTTTGAAATATCGATGGTGTGCTCTGCCAATTTCCGTGCCATATTCCAAGACATTTACTCCATTTTACTCTACTATCAGTGCAATCACAGAAGAATTTCACATCGTTTAGTGCTTCTCTAATACTCTCCCGATCTTTGCAGAACACAGCAATATAGTCGGCGTAACTAAGTATTTTGACCTCTGCAGACATGAAATATAACCCCCGCACCTTATCATTCTGTATCGATTTCTGGCATAGAGGTTCTAAATAGATAGCAAAAAGCCGCGCCGATGCAGGGCATCCTTGTTTACACTCGATAAGACTTGTATATTATCACTAAGCTGTTTGTTTATTACAATTCTCGTAGAGCATCCCGTGTACGCCATTCGGACCCCTTCCAACACCACAGACCCTATATTGACATAGTCAAGAATGCTCAAAAGTACATCATGGTTCATGCGGTCAAATGCCTTCTCGAGATCGATTTGTAGCATAGCTCCTTTCCAGTCAAACTCATCGCAGCATTCTAACATATTTCGTGCAATATGAATGTTCGTCATAATTGTTCTGCCTTTTATGCCACAAGTCTGATGTGGTCCGACAATTTCTGTAATCACTGTTTAGATTCGCCTGGCCAAAAGACCCATGAATATTTTGACTGCGCTACCGAGGCGGACAGGTGTCACTGGGAAACAAAACTGGTATCAATAGTTCCCACAAAATAAAGGTCGAAAAAGTAAGAAGACCGTGCATCAGTCATTCATTAATGCTCCAGACATTTCACCCCTCACCACCTAATACACTCTCATAAGCAAACAAAAAAAACTGCACCGCCTTTGCACCGGGTGTGGATTTAACTCACGACCTTCAGATTATGAGACTGACGCGCTGCCCACAGCGCTACCGACGCGGACAGGGGTCACTGGGAAACAACCGATATCAATAGTTCCCACAAGTTAAACGTCGAAAAATTAAGAAAACTCAGCAACACTCATTAATTATTGCTCCAGACAGCGCACCCCTCACGTCCTAATTAAACTCTCATAAGCAAACAAAAAATCTGCACCGCCTTTGCCCCGGGTGTGGATTGAATTCACGACCTCCAGATTACGAGACTGACGCACTGCCTACTTCGCTACCGAGGCAGGCAGGGGTCACTGAGAAACACAACCGGTATCAATGGTTCCCACAAGTTAAAGGTCGAAAAAGTAAGAAAACTCAGCAACCGTCATTCATTACTGCTCCAGACAGCGCACCCCTCACGACCTAATTAAACACTCATAAGCAAACAAAAAAACTGCACCGCCTTTGCCCCGGGTGTGGATTGAACTCACGACCTTCAGACTATGAGACTGACGCGCTGCCTACTGCGCTACCGAGGCGGACAGGGGTCACTGGGAAACACAACCGGTATCAATAGTTCCCACAAGTTAAAGGTCGAAAAAGTAAGAAAACTCAGCAACCGTCATTCATTACTGCTCCAGACAGCGCACCCCTCACGACCTAATTAAACTCTGATAAGCAAACAAAACATCTGCATTGCCTTCACCCCGGGTGAGGATCAAACTCACGGCCTTCAGATAATGAGACTGACGCCTTGCCTGCTGTGCTACCGAGGCGGACAAGTGTCACTGGGAAACACAACCGGTATCAAGAGTTCCCACAAGTTAAAGATCGAAAAAGTAAGAAAACCAAGCACAACTCATTCATTACTGCTCCAGACAGTGCACCCCTCACGATCTAATTAAACTCTCATAAGCAAACAAAAAAAACTGCACCGCATTTGCCCCGGGTGAGGATTGAACTCACGACCTTCAGATTATGAGACTGACGCGCTGCCTACTGCGCTACCGAGGCGGACCGGGGTCACTGGGAAACGCAACCGGTATCATTAGTTCCCACAAATTAAAGGTCGAAAAAATAAGAAAAGCAAGCAACAGTCATTCATTACTGCTCCAGACAGTGCACCCCTCACGACCTAAATATACTCTTATAAGCAAACAAAAAACAGCACCGCCTTTGCCCCGGGTGAGGATTGAACTCACGACCTTCATATTATGACACTGACACGCTGCCTACTGCGCTACCGAGGCAGGCGGGGGTCACTGGGAAACGCAACTGGTATCATTAGTTCCCACAAATTATAAGTCGAAAAAGTAAGAAAACCGAGCAACAGTCATTCATTACTGCTCCACACAGCGCACCCCTAACGACCTAATTAAACACTCACAAGCAAACAAAAAATCTGTACCTCCTTTGCCCCGGGTGTGGATTGAACTCACGACCTTCAGATTATGAGACTGACGCGCTGCATACTGCGCTATCGAGGCGGACAGGTGTCACTGGGAAACGCAACCGGGATCATTAGTTCCCACAAATTAAAGGTCGAAAAAGTAAGAAAACTTAGTAACAGTCATTCATTACTGCTACAGACAGCGCACGTCTCACGGCCTAATTAAACTTTCAGAAGCAAACAAAGAAACGGCACCAACTTTGCCCCGGGTGAGGGTTGAACTCACGACCTTCAGATTGTAAGACTGATGCTCTGCCTACTGCGCTACCGAGGCGGACAGGTGTCACTGAGAAACGCAACCGGTATCATTAGTTCCCAGAAGTGTAAGGTCGAAAAGGTAAGTAAACCGAGCAACAGTCATTCATTACTGCTCCAGACAGTGCACCCCTCACGACCTAAATAAACTCTCATAAGCAAACAAAAAACTGCACCGCCAGTGGCCCGGGTGAGGATTAAACTCACGACCTTCCGATTATGAGACTGACGTGCTGCCTACTGCACTACCGAGGCGGACAGCTGTCACTGGGAAACAAAACCGGTATCAATAGTTCCCACAAGTTAAACGTCGAAAAAGTAAGAAAACTCAGCAACAGTCATTCATTTCTGCTCCAGACAGTGCACCCCTCACGACCTAAATAAACTCTCATAAGCAAACAAAAAACTGCACCGCCTTTGCCCCGGGTTAGGATTGAACTCACGACCTTCAGATTATGAGACTGACGCGCTGCCTACTGCGCTACCGAGGCGGACAGTTGTCACTGAGAAACGCAACCGGGATCATTAGTTCCCACAAATAAAGGTCGAAAAAGTAAGAAAACCAAGAACAGTCATTCATTACTGCTCCAGACAGCGCAACCCTCACGACCCAATTAAACTCTCATAAGCAAACAAAAAATCTGCTCCAACTTTGCCCCGGGTGAAGATTGAACTCACGACCTTCAGTATATGAGACTGACGCGCTACCTACTGCGCTACCGAGGCGGACAGATGTCACTGGGAAACACAACCGATATCGATAGTTCCCACAAATTAAAGGTCGAAAAAATAAGAAAACCGAGCAACAGTCATTCATTACTGCTCCACACAGCGTACCCCTAACGACCTAATTAAACTCTCACAAGGAAACAAAAAATCTGTATCTTCTTTGCCCCGGGTGTGGATTGAACTCACGACCTTCAGATTATGAGACTGACGCACTGCCTACTGGGCTATCTAGGCGGACAGGTGTCACTGGGAAACCCAACCGGGATCATTAGTTCCCACAAATGAAAGGTCGAAAAAGTAAGAAAACCGAGAAACAGTCATTCGTTACTGCTCTAGACAGTGCACCCCTCACGACCTAATTAAACTCTCATAAGCAAACAAAAAATCTGCACCGCTTTTGCCCCGGGTGTGGATTGAACTCACGACCTTCAGAATATGAGACTGACGCGCTGCCTACTGCGCTACCGAGGTGGACAGGGGTCAATGGGAAACACAATCGGTATCAATCGTTCCCACAAGTAAAGGTCGAAAAAGTAAGAAAACTCAGCAACAGTCATTCATTACTGCTCCAAACAGCGCACTCCTCACAACCTAATTAAACACTCATAAGCAAACAAAAAATCTGAACCGCCTTTGCCCCGGGTTAGGATTGAACTAACGACCTTCAGATTATGAGACTGACGCGCTGCCTACTGCGCTACCGAGGCAGGCGGGGGCCACTGGGAAACGCAACCGGTATCATTAGTTCCCACAAATTATAAGTCGAAAAAGTAAGAAAACCGAGCAACAGTCATTGATTACTGCTCCACACAGCGCACCCCTAACGACCTAATTAAACACTCACAAGCAAACAAAAAATCTGTACCTCCTTTGCCCCGGGTGTGGATTGAACTCACGACCTTCAGATTATGAGACTGACGCGCTGCATACTGCGCTATCGAGGCGGACAGGTGTCACTGGGAAACGCAACCGGGATCATTAGTTCCCACAAATTAAAGGTCGAAAAAGTAAGAAAACTTAGTAACAGTCATTCATTACTGCTACAGACAGCGCACCCCTCACGGCCTAATTAAACTCTCAGAAGCAAACAAAGAAACGGCACCAACTTTGCCCCGGGTGAGGGTTGAACTCACGACCTTCAGATTGTAAGACTGATGCTCTGCCTACTGCGCTACCGAGGCGGACAGGTGTCACTGGGAAACGCAACCGGTATCATTAGTTCCCAAAAGTGTAAGGTCGAAAAGGTAAGAAAACCGAGCAACAGTCATTCATTACTGCTCCAGACAGTGCACCCCTCACGACCTAAATAAACTCTCATAATCAAACAAAAAACTGCACCGCCAGTGGCCCGGGTGAGGATTAAACTCACGACCTTCCGATTATGAGACTGACGTGCTGCCTACTGCACTACCGCGGTGGACAGGTGTCACTGGGAAACAAAACCGGTATCAATAGTTCCCACAAGTTAAAGGTCGAAAAAGTAAGAAAACTCAGCAACAGTCATTCATTTCTGCTCCAGACAGTGCACCCCTCACGCCCTAAATAAACTCTCATAAGCAAACAAAAAACTGCACCGCCTTTGCCCCGGGTTAGAATTGAACTCACGACCTTCAGATTATGAGACTGACGCGCAGCCTACTGCGCTACCGAGGCGGACAGTTGTCACTGAGAAACGCAACCAGGATCATTAGTTCCCACAAATAAAGGTCGAAAAAGTAAGAAAACCAAGAACAGTCATTCATTACTGCTCCAGACAGCGCAACCCTCACGACCCAATTAAACTCTCATAAGCAAACAAAAAATCTGCTCCAACTTTGCCCCGGGTGAAGATTGAACTCACGACCTTCAGTATATGAGACTGACGCGCTACCTACTGCGCTACCTTGGCGGACAGATGTCACTGGGAAACACAACCGATATCGATAGTTCCCACAAATTAAAGTTCGAAAAAATAAGAAAACCGAGCAACAGTCATTCGTTACTGCTCCACACAGCGTACCCCTCACGACCTGATTAAACTCTCATAAGCAAACAAAAAATCTGCACCGCCTTTGCCCCGGGTGTGGATTGAACTCACGACCTTCAGAATATGAGACTGACGTGCTGCCTACTGCGCTACCGAGGCGGACAGGGGTCACAGGGACACGCAACTGGGATCATTAGTTCCCACAAATGAAAGGTCGAAAAAGTAAGAAAACCGAGCAACAGTTATTCGTTACTGCTCTAGACAGTGCACCCCTCACGACCTAATTAAACTCTCATAAGCAAACAAAAAATCTGCACCGCCTTTGCCCCGGGTGTGGATTGAACTCACGACCTTCAGAATATGAGACTGACGCGCTGCCTACTGCGCTACCGAGGTGGACAGGTGTCAATGGGAAACACAATCAGTATCAATCGTTCCCACAAATTAACGGTCGAAAAATTAAGAAAACTCAGCAACAGTCATTCATTACTGCTCCAGAAAGCGCACCCCTCACGACCTAATTAAACACTCATAAGCAAACAAAAAATCTGCACCGCCTTTGCCCCGGGTGTGGAATAAACTCACGACCTTCAGATTATGGGACTGACGCGCCGCCTACTGCGCTGCCGAGGCGGGCAGGTGTCTCTGGGAAACACAATCGGTATCAATAGTTCCCACAAGTTAAAGGTCAGAAAAGTAAAAAAACCGAGCAACAGTCATTCGTTACTGCTCCACACAGCGTACCCCTAACGACCTAATTAAACTCTCACAAGGAAACAAAAAATCTGTATCTTCTTTGCCCCGGGTGTGGATTGAACTCACGACCTTCAGATTATGAGACTGACGCACTGCCTACTGCGCTATCTAGGCGGACAGGTGTCACTGGGAAACCCAACCGGGATCATTAGTTCCCACAAATGAAAGGTCGAAAAAGTAAGAAAACCGAGCAACAGTCATTCGTTACTGCTCTAGACAGTGCACCCCTCACGACCTAATTAAACTCTCATAAGCAAACAAAAAATCTGCACTGCTTTTGCCCCGGGTGTGGATTGAACTCACGACCTTCAGAATATGAGACTGACGCGCTGCCTACTGCGCTACCGAGGTGGACAGGGGTCAATGGGAAACACAATCGGTATCAATCGTTCCCACAAGTAAAGGTCGAAAAAGTAAGAAAACTCAGCAACAGTCATTCATTACTGCTCCAAACAGCGCACTCCTCACAACCTAATTAAACACTCATAAGCAAACAAAAAATCTGAACCGCCTTTGCCCCGGGTTAGGATTGAACTAACGACCTTCAGATTATGAGACTGACGCGCTGCCTACTGCGCTACCGAGGCAGGCGGGGGCCACTGGGAAACGCAACCGGTATCATTAGTTCCCACAAATTATAAGTCGAAAAAGTAAGAAAACCGAGCAACAGTCATTGATTACTGCTCCACACAGCGCACCCCTAACGACCTAATTAAACACTCACAAGCAAACAAAAAATCTGTACCTCCTTTGCCCCGGGTGTGGATTGAACTCACGACCTTCAGATTATGAAACTGACGCGCTGCATACTGCGCTATCGAGGCGGACAGGTGTCACTGGGAAACGCAACCGGGATCATTAGTTCCCACAAATTAAAGGTCGAAAAAGTAAGAAAACTTAGTAACAGTCATTCATTACTGCTACAGACAGCGCACCCCTCACGGCCTAATTAAACTCTCAGAAGCAAACAAAGAAACGGCACCAACTTTGCCCCGGGTGAGGGTTGAACTCACGACCTTCAGATTGTAAGACTGATGCTCTGCCTACTGCGCTACCGAGGCGGACAGGTGTCACTGGGAAACGCAACCGGTATCATTAGTTCCCAAAAGTGTAAGGTCGAAAAGGTAAGAAAACCGAGCAACAGTCATTCATTACTGCTCCAGACAGTGCACCCCTCACGACCTAAATAAACTCTCATAATCAAACAAAAAACTGCACCGCCAGTGGCCCGGGTGAGGATTAAACTCACAACCTTCCGATTATGAGACTGACGTGCTGCCTACTGCACTACCGAGGTGGACAGGTGTCACTGGGAAACAAAACCGGTATCAATAGTTCCCACAAGTTAAAGGTCGAAAAAGTAAGAAAACTCAGCAACAGTCATTCATTTCTGCTCCAGACAGTGCACCCCTCACGCCCTAAATAAACTCTCATAAGCAAACAAAAAACTGCACCGCCTTTGCCCCGGGTTAGGATTGAACTCACGACCTTCAGATTATGAGACTGACGCGCAGCCTACTGCGCTACCGAGGCGGACAGTTGTCACTGAGAAACGCAACCAGGATCATTAGTTCCCACAAATAAAGGTCGAAAAAGTAAGAAAACCAAGAACAGTCATTCATTACTGCTCCAGACAGCGCAACCCTCACGACCCAATTAAACTCTCATAAGCAAACAAAAAATCTGCTCCAACTTTGCCCCGGGTGAAGATTGAACTCACGACCTTCAGTATATGAGACTGACGCGCTACCTACTGCGCTACCTTGGCGGACAGATGTCACTGGGAAACACAACCGATATCGATAGTTCCCACAAATTAAAGGTCGAAAAAATAAGAAAACCGAGCAACAGTCATTCATTACTGCTCCACACAGCGTACCCCTCACGACCTGATTAAACTCTCATAAGCAAACAAAAAATCTGCACCGCCTTTGCCCCGGGTGTGGATTGAACTCACGACCTTCAGAATATGAGACTGACGTGCTGCCTACTGCGCTACCGAGGCGGACAGGGGTCACAGGGACACGCAACTGGGATCATTAGTTCCCACAAATTAAAGGTCGAAAAAGTAAGAAAACCGAGCAACAGTCATTCATTACTGCTCCAGACAGCGCACCCCTCACGACCCAATTAAACTCTCATAAGAAAACAAAAAATCTGCACAGCTTTTGCCCCGGGTGAGGATTGAACTCACGACCTTCAGATTATAAGACTGTCGCGCTGCCCACTGCGCTACCGAGGCGGACTGGGGTAACTGCGAAATGCAACCGGTATCATTAGTTCCCACAAATTAAAGGTCGAAAAAGAAAGAAAACCGAGCCACAGTCATTCATTACTGCTCCAGACAGTGCACCCCTCACGACCTAATTAGACTCTCATAAGCAAACAAAAAAACTGCACCGCCATTGGCCCGGGTGAGGATTGAACTCACGACCTTCAGATTATGAGACTGACGCGCCGCCTACTGCGCTGCCGAGGCGGGCAGGTGTCACTGGGAAACACAATCGGTATCAATAGTTCCCAGAAGTTAAAGGTCAGAAAAGTAAAAAAACCGAGCAACAGTCATTCGTTACTGCTCCAGACAGTGCACCCCTCACGACCTAATTAGACTCTCATAAGCAAACAAAAAAACTGCACCGCCATTGGCCCGGGTGAGGATTGAACTCACGACCTTCAGATTATGAGACTGACGCGCCGCCTACTGCGCTGCCGAGGCGGGCAGGTGTCACTGGGAAACACAATCGGTATCAATAGTTCCCAGAAGTTAAAGGTCAGAAAAGTAAAAAAACCGAGCAACAGTCATTCGTTTCTGCTCAAGACAGTGCACCCCTCACGACCTAATTAAACTCTCATAAGCAAACAAAAAATCTGCACCGCCGTTGCCCCGGGTGTGGATTGAACTCACGACCTTCACATGATGAGACTGACGCGCTGCCTACTGCGCTACCGAGGCGGACAGGGGTCACTGGGAAACACAACCGGTATCAATAGCTCCCACAAGTTAAAGATCGAAAAAGTAAGAAACCTCAGCAACAGTCATTCATTACTTCTCCAGACCGTGCACCCCTCACGACCTAATAAACTCTCATAAGCAAGCAAAAAATATTCACCGCCTTTGCCAGGGTGAGGATAGAACTCACGACCTTCTGATTATGAGACTGACGCACTGCCCACTGCGCTGCCGAGGCGGACTGGGGTCACTGCGAAATGCAACCGGTATCATTAGTTCCCACAAATTAAAGGACGAAAAAGTAAGAAAATTCCGCAACAGTCACTTATTACTGCTCCAGACAGCGCACCCCTCACGACCTAATTAAACTCTCATAAGCAAACAAAAATCTGACCACTTTTTCCTTAGGTGAGGATTGTACTCACGGTCTTCAGATTTTGAGCTTGACGTGCTGCCCACTGCGCTACCGAGGCGGACTGGGGTAACTGCGAAATGCGACCGGTATCATTAGTTCCCACAAATTAAAGGTCGAAAAAGAAAGAAAACCGAGCCACAGTCATTCATTACTGCTCCAGACAGTGCACCCTCATGACCTAATTAAACTCTCATAAGCAAACAAAAAATTTGCACTGCCTTTGCCCCGGGTGAGGATTGAACTCACGACCTTCAGATTATGAGACTGACGCGCTGCCTATTGCGCTACCGAGGCGGACAGGGGTCACTGGGAAATGCAAGCGGTATCATTAGTTCCCACAAATATAAAGGTCGAAAAAATAAGAAAACCAAGCAACAGTCATTCATTACTGCTCCAGATAGTGCACCCCTCACGACCTAATTAAACTCTCATAAGCAAACAAAAAACTGCACCGCCATTGGCCCGGGTGAGGATTGAACTCACGACCTTCAGATTATGAGACTGACGCGCAGCCTACTGCGCTACCGAGGCGGACAGGGGTCACTGGGAAACGCAAGCGGTATCATTAGTTCCCACAAATTAAAGGTCGAAAAAATAAGAAAACCGAGAGACAGTCATTCATTACTGCTCCAGAAAGCGCACCCCTCCCGACCCAATTAAACTCTCATAAGGAAACAAAAATCTGACCACCTTTGCCCCGGGTGAGGATTTAACTCACGACCTTCAGATTTTGAGACTGAGGCGCTGCCCACTGCGCTACCGAGGCGGACGGGGTAACTGCGAAATGCAACCGGTATCATTAGTTCCCACAAATTAAAGGTCGAAAAAGAAAGAAAACCGAGCCACAGTCATTCATTACTGCTCCAGACAGTGCACCCCTCACGACCTAATTTAACTCTCAAAAGCAAACAAAAAAACTGCACCGCCATTGGCTCGGGTGAGGATTGAACTCAAGACTTTCAGATTAGGAGACTGACGCGCCGCCTACTGCGCTGCCGAGGCCGGCAGGTGTCACTGGGAAACACAATCGGTATCTATAGTTCCCACAAGTTAAAGGTCAGAAAAGTAAAAAAACCGAGCAACAGTCATTCGTTACTGCTCTAGACAGTGCACCCCTCACGACCTAATTAAACTCTCATAAGCAAACAAAAAATCTGCACCGCCTTTGCCCCGGGTGTGGATTGAACTCACGACCTTCAGAATATGAGACTGACGCGCTGCCTACTGCGCTACCGAGGTGGACAGGGGTCAATGGGACACACAATCGGTATCAATCGTTCCCACAAGTAAAGGTCGAAAAAGTAAGAAAACTCAGCAACAGTCATTCAATACTGCTCCAGACAGCGCACTCCTCACAACCTAATTAAACTCTCATAAGCAAACAAAAAATCTGCACCGCCTTTGCCCCGGGTGTGGATTGAACTAACGACCTTCAGATTATAAGACTGACGCGTTGCCTACTGCGCTACCGAGGCGGCAGGGGTCACTGGGAAACATAACCGGTATCATTAGTTCCCACAAGTTAACGGTCGAAAAATTAAGAAAACTCAGCAACAGTCATTCATTACTGCTCCAGAAAGCGCACCCCTCACGACCTGATTAAACTCTCATAAGCAAACAAAAAATCTGCACCGCCTTTGCCACGGGTGTGGATTGAACTCACGACCTTCAGAATATGAGACTGACGCGCTGCCTACTGCGCTACTGAGGCGGACAGGGGTCACAGGGACACGCAACTGGGATCATTAGTTCCCACAAATTAAAGGTCGAAAAAGTAAGAAAACCGAGCAACAGTCATTCATTACTGCTCCAGACAGCGCACCCCTCACGACCCAATTAAACTCTCATAAGAAAACAAAAAATCTGCACAGCTTTTGCCCCGGGTGAGGATTGAACTCACGACCTTCAGATTATAAGACTGTCGCGCTGCCCACTGCGCTACCGAGGCGGACTGGGGTAACTGCGAAATGCAACCGGTATCATTAGTTCCCACAAATTAAAGGTCGAAAAAGAAAGAAAACCGAGCCACAGTCATTCATTACTGCTCCAGACAGTGCACCCCTCACGACCTAATTAGACTCTCATAAGCAAACAAAAAAACTGCACCGCCATTGGCCCGGGTGAGGATTGAACTCACGACCTTCAGATTATGAGACTGACGCGCCGCCTACTGCGCTGCCGAGGCGGGCAGGTGTCACTGGGAAACACAATCGGTATCAATAGTTCCCAGAAGTTAAAGGTCAGAAAAGTAAAAAAACCGAGCAACAGTCATTCGTTACTGCTCTAGACAGTGCACCCCTCACGACCTAATTAAACTCTCATAAGCAAACAAAAAATCTGCACCGCCTTTGCCCCGGGTGTGGATTGAACTCACGACCTTCAGAATATGAGACCGACGCGCTGCCTACTGCGCTACCGAGGTGGACAGGGGTCAATGGGAAACACAATCGGTATCAATCGTTCCCACAAGTAAAGGTCGAAAAAGTAAGAAAACTCAGCAACAGTCATTCATTACTGCTCTAGACAGTGCACCCCTCACTACCTAATTAAACTCTCATAAGCAAACAAAAAATCTGCACAACCTTTGCCCCGGTCGAGGATTGAACTCACGACCTTCAGATTATGAGACTGACGTGCCGCCTACTGCGCAGGCGAGGCGAACAGGTGTCACTGGGAAACACAATCGGTATCAATAGTTCCCACAAGTTAAAGGTCGAAAAAGTAAGAAAACTCCGCAACAGTCGCTCATTACTGCTCCAGACAGCGCACCCCTCACGACCTAATTAAACTCTCATAAGCAAACAAAAATCTGACCACCTTTGCCCCGGGTGAGGATTGAACTCACGACCTTCAGATTTTGAGATTGACGCGCTGCCCGCTGCGCTACCGAGGCGGACTGGGGTAACAGCGAAATGCGACCGGTATCATTAGTTCCCACAAATTAAAGGTCGAAAAAATAAGAAAACCGAGCAACAGTCATTCATTACTGCTCCAGACAGTACACCCCTCCCGACCTAGTTAAACTCTCATAAGCAGACAAACAAACTACACCGCCTTTGCCCCGGGTAAGGATTGAACTCATGACCTTCAGATTATGAGACTGAAGCGCCGCCTACTGTGCTACCGACGTGGACAGGTGTCACTGGGAAACACAATCAGTATCAATAGTTCCCACAAATTAAAGGTCGAAAAAGTAAGAAGACTGTGCATCAGTCATTCATTAATGCTCCAGACAGTTCACCCCTCACCACCTAATTAAACTCTCATAAGCAAACAAAAAAACTGCACCGCCTTTGCCCCGGGTGAAGATTGAACTCACGACCTTCAGATTATGAGACTGACGCGCTGCCTACTGCGCTACCGAGGCGGACAGGCGTCACGGGAAAACACAACCGGTATCAATAGTTCCCACAAATTAAATGTCGAAAAAGTAAGGAAACTCAGCAACAGTCATTCATCACTGCTCCAGACAGCGCACCCCTCACGACCCAATTAAACTCTCATAAGCAAACAAAAAATCTGCACCGCCTTTGCCCCGGGTGTGGAGTGAACTCACGACCTTCAGATTATGAGACAGGCGCGCTGCCTACTGCGCTACCGAGGCGGAGAGTGGTCACTGAAAAACGCAACCGGTATCATTAGTTCCCACAATTTAAAAGTCGAAAAAATAAGAAAACCGGGCAACAGTCATTCATTACCTCTCTAGACAGTGCACCCCTCACGACCTGATTAAACTCTCATTAGCAAACAAAAAAAACTGCACCGCCATTGGCCCGGGTGAGGATTGAACTCACGATCTTCAGATTATGAGACTGACGCACTGCCTACTGCGCTACCGAGGCGGACAGGTGTCACAGGGAAATACAACCGGTATCATTAGTTCCCACAAATTAAAGGTCGAAAAAATAAGAAAACTCAGTAACAGTCATTCATTACTGCTCCAGACAGCGCACCCCTCACAACCCAATTAAACACTCATAAGCAAACAAAAAACTGTACCGCCTTTGCCCCGGGTGAGGATTTAACTCACGACCTTCAGATTATGAGACTGACGCGCTGCCTACTGCGCTACCGAGGCTTTTTTTTCTTTATTGCCTGCTTCGCAACTAGTACAAATCAACATAAGGATACAGTGCAGTGTCACGTGTAAAAGTGCTGTCACATCTTCCAACACATGGGGGTTAAAAAGGCAGACGCTTTATGCCCACCAACTTATCTAAACATGGCAACCACTCTGGCTTATCTTGTGCCTCGTATCCAGTCATCAAATACTGTACACTTTCTATGAAGTACTCTCGAGCGGGCCGGGGATTCACGTCTACGTTTCGCACTGCCATCCGTGTTCGCCACCCACTGTGAAGAACCAATACCACGAACATATCATAGGGCACACCGCCTACATTTATGACTGGCAAAAAACGGATGTCATACTGTGTAACTGGCAGTTCTTTCTTCAGGGTCCTTTGAAGGGTGTCCCAGAGAAAGACTGCATCAGTACAGTCTAGGAAGATGTGGTCAACTGTCTCAAGTTTTCTGCAGATAATGCAATCAACCGACGGGACGAATATTCCTTTTTCTCGGAGCCATGAGTTTGTAGGGAGTGTGCCGCTGTGAAGTTTGAAAAAGAATGTCTTCATTGATGGTCTTATTGGCATCTTCTTCACTCTCTTCAAGACGTCAACCTCGGGCCCATTAGGGTACAATGTTCTATACAGAGGTTCTGGCAACATGGTTTCTACAAGGTCTTTGTACAGTCTCCTTCGCGAAACCCCAGAGAGATACTCCATCGAAAATCGCGCTCTGAATTTTTTCAAAGCAGCAATCACTTCTTTCATGTACCCCTTAGGTCTCTTTGTCACCCCATTGACTGTGGTTACAATAAAATCAGGCGAAAATGGGACAGCCGCACATGTATCAACGTTCTCAAAAAACGATCATCTTGACCTCGTAAGAAAACAAACCTAGATACTATCTGTCTCAGGAACAAGTGTACAAGACCAAGCCCCCCACTTTTCACAGAACGGAACAGATTTGTTCGGCTTGTCCTTTCCCACGTGGACGCCCAGATAAACACTGCGATCACTCTGTGTAGCTTTTGTACAGCAACACGTGACATGAATAGCACTTATAAAACATACCATACTCGTGAAATAAGAAATATGTTGCTCACTGTTGACCTCGTCAACATTGAGAAATCGCGCCCACCCCACGTTTTTGTCTTGTCTCTTAGTTGCTCTGTCTCTTGTTTCCAATTTTCTGTTGTGTCTCTGTAGTGTTGAAGAGCTACCCCTAAGTACTTGTAAGGTATAACCTTCAATGTAATGCTTTGAAATATCGATGGTGTGCTCTGCCAACTTCCGTGCCATATTCCAAGGCATTTACTCCATTTTACTCTACTATCAGTGCAATCACAGAAGAATTTCACATCGTTTAGTGCTTCTCTAATACTCTCCCGATCTTCGCAGAACACAGCAATATAGTCGGCGTAACTAAGTATTTTTACCTCTGCAGACATGAAATATAACCCCCGCACCTGATCATTCTGTATCGATTTCTGGCATAGAGGTTCTAAATAGATAGCAAAAAGCCGCGCCGATGCAGGGCATCCTTGTTTACACTCGATAATACTTGTATATTATCACTAAGCTGTTTGTTTATTACAATTCTCGTAGAGCATCCCGTGTACGCCATTCGGACCCCTTCCAACACCACAGACCCTATATTGACATAGTCAAGAATGCTCAAAAGTACATCATGGTTCATGCGGTCAAATGCCTTCTCGAGATCGATTTGTAGCATAGCTCCTTTCAAGTCAAACTCATCGCAGCATTCTAACATATTTCGTGCAATATGAATGTTCGTCATAATTGTTCTGCCTTTTATGCCACAAGTCTGATGTTGTCCGACAATTTCTGTAATCACTGTTTAGATTCGCCTGGCCAAAAGACCCATGAATATTTTGACTGCGCTACCGAGGCGGAAAGGTGTCACTGGGAAACAAAACTGGTATCAATAGTTCCCACAAAATAAAGGTTGAAAAAGTAAGAAGACCGTGCATCAGTCATTCATTAATGCTCCAGACAGTTCACCCCTCACCACCTAATTACACTCTCATAAGCAAACAAAAAAACTGCACCGCCTTTGCACCGGGTGTGGATTTAACTCACGACCTTCAGATTATGAGACTGACGCGCTGCCTACAGCGCTACCGAGGCGGACAGGGGTCACTGGGAAACAACCGATATCAATAGTTCCCACAAGTTAAACGTCGAAAAATTAAGAAAACTCAGCAACACTCATTAATTATTGCTCCAGACAGCGCACCCCTCACGTCCTAATTAAACTCTCAAAAGCAAACAAAAAATCTGCACCGCCTTTGCCCCGGGTGTGGATTGAATTCACGACCTTCAGATTACGAGACTGACGCGCTGCCTACTTCGCTACCGAGGCAGGCAGGGGTCACTGAGAAACACAACCGGTATCAATGGTTCCCACAAGTTAAAGGTCGAAAAAGTAAGAAAACTCAGCAACCGTCATTCATTACTGCTCCAGACAGCGCACCCCTCACGACCTAATTAAACACTCATAAGCAAACAAAAAAACTGCACCGCCTTTGCCCCGGGTGAAGATGCAACTCACGACCTTCAGATTATGAGACTGACGCGCTGCCTACAGCGCTACCGAGGCGGACAGGGGTCACTGGGAAACACAACCGGTGTCAATAGTTCCCACAAGTTAACGGTCGAAAAATTGAGAAAACTCAGCAACAGTCAGTCATTACTGCTCCAGAATGCGCACACCTCACGACCTAAGTAAATTCTCATAAGCAAACAAAAAATCTGCACCGCCTTTGCCCCGGGTGTGGATTGAACTCACGACCTTCAGACTATGAGACTGACGCGCTGCCTACTGCGCTACCGAGGCGGACAGGGGTCACTGGGAAACACAACCGGTATCAATAGTTCCCACAAGTTAAGGGTCGAAAAAGTAAGAAAACTCAGCAACCGTCATTCATTACTGCTCCAGACAGCGCACCCCTCACGACCTAATTAAACTCTGATAAGCAAACAAAACATCTGCATTGCCTTCACCCCGGGTGAGGATCAAACTCACGGCCTTCAGATAATGAGACTGACGCCTTGCCTACTGTGCTACCGAGGCGGACAAGTGTCACTGGGAAACACAACCGGTATCAAGAGTTCCCACAAGTTAAAGATCGAAAAAGTAAGAAAACCAAGCACAACTCATTCATTACTGCTCCAGACAGTGCACCCCTCACGACCTAATTAAACTCTCATAAGCAAACAAAAAAACTGCACCGCATTTGCCCCGGGTGAGGATTGAACTCACGACCTTCAGATTATGAGACTGACGCGCTGCCTACTGCGCGACCGAGGCGGACCGGGGTCACTGGGAAACGCAACCGGTATCATTAGTTCCCACAAATTAAAGGTCGAAAAAATAAGAAAAGCAAGCAACAGTCATTCATTACTGCTCCAGACAGTGCACCCCTCACGACCTAAATAAACTCTTATAAGCAAACAAAAAACAGCACCGCCTTTGCCCCGGGTGAGGACTGAACTCACGACCTTCATATTATGACACTGACACGCTGCCTACTGCGCTATCTAGGCGGACAGCTGTCACTGGAAAACGCAACCGGGATCATTAGTTCCCACAAATGAAAGGCCGAAAAAGTAAGAAAACCGAGCAACAGTCATTCATTACTGCTCCAGACAGCGCAGCCCTCACGACCTAATTAAACTATCATAAGCAAAAACAAAAAAACTGAACAGCCTTTGCCCCGGGTTAGGATTGAACTCACGACCTTCAGATTATGAGACTGACGCGCTGCCTACTGCGCTACCGAGGCAGGCGGGGGTCACTGGGAAACGCAACCGGTATCATTAGTTCCCACAAATTATAAGTCGAAAAAGTAAGAAAACCGAGCAACAGTCATTCATTACTGCTCCACACAGCGCACCCCTAACGACCTAATTAAACACTCACAAGCAAACAAAAAATCTGTACCTCCTTTGCCCCGGGTGTGGATTGAACTCACGACCTTCAGATTATGAGACTGACGCGCTGCATACTGCGCTATCGAGGCGGACAGGTGTCACTGGGAAACGCAACCGGGATCATTAGTTCCCACAAATTAAAGGTCGAAAAAGTAAGAAAACTTAGTAACAGTCATTCATTACTGCTACTGACAGCGCACCCCTCACGGCCTAATTAAACTCTCAGAAGCAAACAAAGAAACGGCACCAACTTTGCCCCGGGTGAGGGTTGAACTCACGACCTTCAGATTGTAAGACTGATGCTCTGCCTACTGCGCTACCGAGGCGGACAGGTGTCACTGGGAAACGCAACCGGTATCATTAGTTCCCAGAAGTGTAAGGTCGAAAAGGTAAGAAAACCGAGCAACAGTCATTCATTACTGCTCCAGACAGTGCACCCCTCACGACCTAAATAAACTCTCATAAGCAAACAAAAAACTGCACCGCCAGTGGCCCGGGTGAGGATTAAACTCACGACCTTCCGATTATGAGACTGACGCGCTACCTACTGCGCTACCGAGGCGGACAGATGTCACTGGGAAACAAAACAGATATCGATAGTTCCCACAAATTAAAGGTCGAAAAAATAAGAAAACCGAGCAACAGTCATTCATTACTGCTCCACACAGCGTACCCCTAACGACCTAATTAAACTCTCACAAGGAAACAAAAAATCTGTATCTTCTTTGCCCCGGGTGTGGATTGCTCACGACCTTCAGATTATGAGACTGACGCGCTGACTACTGCGCTATCTAGGCGGACAGGTGTCACTGGGAAACGCAACCGGGATCATTAGTTCCCACTAATTAAAGGCCGAAAAAGTAAGAAAACCGAGCAACAGCCATTCATTACTGCTTCAGAAAGCACACCCCTCACGACCTAATTAAACTATCATAACCAAACAAAAAAACTGCACCGCCTTTGCCCCGGGTGAGGATTGAACTCACGACCTTCAGATTATGACACTGACACGCTGCCTACTGCGCTATCTAGGCGGACAGGTGTCACTGGAAAACGCAACCGGGATCAATAGTTCCCACAAATTAAAGGCCGAAAAAGTAAGAAAACCGAGCAACAGTCATTCCTTACTTCTCCGGACAGCGCACCCCTCACGACCTAATTAAACTATCATAAGCAAACAAAAAAACTGCACCGCCTTTGCCCCGGGTTAGGATTGAACTCACGACCTTCAGATTATGAGACTGACGCGCTGCCTACTGCGCTACCGAGGCAGACGGGGGTCACTGGGAAACGCAACCGGTATCATTAGTTCCCACAAATTATAAGTCGAAAAAGTAAGAAAACCGAGCAACAGTCATTCATTACTGCTCCACACAGCGCACCCCTAACGACCTAATTAAACTCTCAGAAGCAAACAAAGAAACTGCACCAATTTTGCCCCGGGTGAGGGCTGAAATCACGACCTTCAGATTGTAAGACTGATGCTCTGCCTACTGCGCTACCGAGGCGGACAGGTGTCACTGGGAAACGCAACCGGTATCATTACTTCCCGGAAGTGTAAGGTCAAAAAGGTAAGAAAACCGAGCAACAGTCATTCATTACTGCTCCAAACACCGCACCCCTCACGACTAAATAAACTATCATAAGTAAACAAGAAAACGGCACCACCTTTGCCACGGGTGAGGATTGAACTCACGACCTTCAGATTATGAGACTGACGTGCTGCCTACTGCGCTACTGAGGCGGACAGGTGTCACTGGGAAACACAACCGGTATCGTTAGTTCCCACAAATTAAAGTTCGAAAAAGAAAACCGAGCAACACTCATTCATTACTGCTCCAGACAGCGCACTTCTCACGACTTAATTAAACTCTCAGAAGCAAACAAGAAAACTGCACCACCTTTGCCACGGGTGAGGATTGAACTCGCGACCTTCAGATTTTAAGGCTGACGCTCTGCCTACCGCGCTACCGAGGCGGACAGGTGTCACTGGGAAAAAAACGGTATCATTAGTTCCCACAAAATAAAGGTCGAAAAAGTAAGAAAACCAAGCAACAGTCATTCATTACTGCTCCAGACAGCGCACCCCTCACGACCTAATAAACTCTCAAAAGCAAAAAAAAACTGCACCACCTTTGCCCCTGGTGAGGACTGAACTCACGACCTTCAGATTATGAGACTGATGCACTGCCTACTGCGCTACCGAGGCGTACAGGTGTCACTGGGAAACGCAACCGGTATCATTAGTTCCCGCAAATGAAAGGTCGAAAAAGGAAGAAAACCAAGCAACAGCCATTCATTACTGCTCCAGACAGCGCACCCCTCACAACCTAATTAAACTCTCATAAGCGAACAAAAAATCTGCACCGCCTTTGCCCCGGGTGTGGATTGAACTTACGACCTTCAGATTATGAGACTGACGCGCTGCCTACTGCGCTACCGAGGCGGACAGGGGTCACCGGGAAACTTAACCGGTATCAATAGTTCCCACAAGGTAACGGTCGAAAAATTAAAAAAACTCAGCAACAGTCATTCATTACTGCTGCAGACAGCGCACCCCTCACGACTAAAGAAACTATCAGAAGTAAACAAGAAAACGGCACCACCTTTGCCACGGGTTAGGATTGAACTCACGACCTTCAGATTATGAGACTGACGTGCTGCCTACTGCGCTACCGAGGCGGACAGGTGTCACTGGGAAACACAACCGGTATCATTAGTTCCCACAAATTAAAGTTCGAAAAAGAAAACCGAGCAACAGTCATTCATTACTGCTCCAGACAGCGCACTTCTCACGACCTAATTAAACTCTCAGAAGCAAACAAAAAAACTGCACCACCTATGCCCCGGGTGAGGATTGAACTCACGACCTTCAGAATTTAAGGCTGACGCTCTGCCTACCGCGATACCGAGGCGCACAGGTGTAACTGGGAAAAAAACGGTATCACTAGTTCCCATAAAATAAAGGTCGAAAAAGTAAGAAAACTCAGCAACAGTCATTCATTACTGCTCCAGACAGCGCACCCCTCACAACCTAATTAAACTCTCATAAGCAAACAAAACATCTGCACCGCCTTTGCCCCGGGTGTGGATTGAACTCACGACCTTCAGATTATGAGACTGACGCGCTGCCTACTGCGCTACCGAGGCGGACAGGGGTCACTGGGAAACATAACCGGTATCAATAGTTCCCACAAGTTAACGGTCGAAAAATTAAGAAAACTCAGCAACAGTCATTCATTACTGCTCCAGACAGCTCACCCCTCACGACCTAATTAAACTCTCAGAAGCAAACAGAAAATCTGCACCGCCTTTGCCCCGGGTGTGGATTGAACTCACGACCTTCAGATTATGAGACTTACGCGCTGCCTACTGCGCTACCGAGGCGGACAGGGGTCACTGGGAAACACAACCGGTATCAATAGCTCCCACAAGTTGAAGGTCGAAAAAGTAAGAAACCTCAGCAACAGACATTCATTACTTCTCCAGACCGTGCATCCCTCACGACCTAATTAAACTCTCATAAGCAAACAAGAAATATGCACCGCCTTTGCCCCGGGTGAGGATTGAACTCACGACCTTTAGATTATGAGACTGACGCGCTGCCTACTGCGCTACCGAGGCGGACAGGGGTCACTGGGAAACGCAACCGGTATCATTAGTTCCCACAAATTAAAGGTCGAAAAAATAAGAAAACTCAGCAACAGTCATTCATTACTGCTCCAGACAGCGCACCCCTCACGACCTAATTAAACTCTCATAGGCAAACAAAAAACTGCACCGCCATTGGCCCGGGTGAGGATTGAACTCACGACCTTCAGATTATGAGACTTACGTGCCGCCTACTACGCTACCGAGGCGGGCAGGTGTCACTGGGAAACACAATCGGTATCAATAGTTCCCAGGGGTTAAAGGTCAGAAAAGTAAAAAAACCGAGCAACAGTCATTCGTTACTGCTCCAGACAGTGCACCCCTCACGACCTAATGAAACTCTCATAAGCAAACAAAAAATCTGCACCGCCTTTGCTCCGAGTGTGGATTGAACTCACGACCTTCAGAATATGAGACTGACGCGCTGCCTACTGCGCTACCGAGGCAGACAGGGGTCAATGGGAAACACAATCGGTATCAATCGTTTCCACAAGTAAAGGTCGAAAAAGTAAGAAAACTCAGCAACAGTCATTCATTACTGCTCCAGACAGCGCACCCCTCAAAACCTATTTAAACTCTCATAAGCAAACAAAAAATCTGCACCAACTTCGCCCCGGGTGAGGGTTGAACTCACGACCTTCAGATTGTAAGACTGATGCTCTGCCTACTGCGCTACCGAGGCGGACAGGTGTCACTGGGAAAATCTGCTCCAACTTTGCCCCGGGTGAAGATTGAATTCACGACCTTCAGTATATGAGACTGACGCGCTGCCTACTGCGCTACCGAGGCAGGCGGGGGTCACTGGGAAACGCATCCGGTATCATTAGTTCCCACAAATTATAAGTCGAAAAAATAAGAAAACCGAGCAACAATCATTCATTACTGCTCCACACAGCGTACCCCTAACGACCTAATAAACTCTCACAAGGAAACAAAAAATCTGTATCTTCTTTGCCCCGGGTGTGGATTGAACTCACGACCTTCAGATTATGAGACTGACGCGCTGCCTACTGCGCTTTCTAGGCGGACAGGTGTCACTGGGAAACGCAACCGGGATAATTAGTTCCCACTAATTAAAGGCCGAAAAAGTAAGAAAACCGAGCAACAGCCATTCATTACTGCTCCAGAAAGCACACCCCTCACGACCTAATTAAACTATCATAACCAAACAAAAAAACTGCACCGCCTTTGCCCCGGGTGAGGATTGAACTCACGCCCTTCAGATTATGACACTGACACGCTGCCTACTGCGCTATCTAGGCGGACAGGTGTCACTGGAAAACGCAACCGGGATCATTAGTTCCCACAAATTAAAGGCCGAAAAAGTAAGAAAACCGAGCAACAGTCATTCATTACTGCTCCGGACAGCGCACCCCTCACGACCTAATTAAACTATCATAAGCAAACAAAAAAACTGCACCGCCTTTGCCCCGGGTTAGGATTGAACTCACGACCTTCAGATTATGAGACTGACGCGCTGCCTACTGCGCTACCGAGGCAGACGGGGGTCACTGGGAAACGCAACCGGTATCTTTAGTTCCCACAAATTATAAGTCGAAAAAGAAAGAAAACCGAGCAACAGTCATTCATTACTGCTCCACACAGCGCACCCCTAACGACCTAATTAAACTCTCACAAGCAAACAAAAAATCTGTACCTCCTTTGCCCCGGGTGTGGGTTGAACTCACGACCTTCAGATTATGAGACTGACGCGCTGCCTACTGCGCTATCGAGGCGGACAGGTGTCACTGGGAAACGCAACCGGTATCATTAGTTCCCAGAAGTGTAAGGTCGAAAAGGTAAGAAAACCGAGCAACAGTCATTCATTACTGCTCCAGACACCGCACCCCTCACGACTAAATAAACTATCATAAGTAAACAAGAAAACGGCACCACCTTTGCCACGGGTGAGGATTGAACTCACGACCATCAGATTATGAGACTGACGTGCTGCCTACTGCGCTACCGAGGCGGACAGCTGTCACTGGGAAACACAACCGGTATCATCAGTTCCCACAAAAAAAAGTTAAAAAAAAAACGAGCAACAGTCATTCATTACTGCTCCAGACAGCGCACTTCTCACGACCTAATTAAACTCTCAGAAGCAAACAAAAAAACTGCACCACCTTTGCCCCGGGTGAGGATTGAACTCACGACCTTCAGATTTTAAGGCTGACGCTCTGCCTACCGCGCTACTTAGGCGGACAGGTGTCACTGGGAAAAAACGGTATCATTAGTTCCCACAAAATAAAGGTCGAAAAAGTAATAAAACCAAGCAACAGTCATTCATTACTGCTCCAGACAGCGCACCCCTCACGACCTAATTATTCTCTCATAAGCAAACAAAAAAACTGCACCGCTTTGCCCCGGGTGATGTTCGAACTCACGACCTTCAGATTATGAGACTGACGCGCTGCCTACTGCGCTACCGAGGCGGACAGTTGTCACTGGGAAACGCAACCGGGATCATTAGTTCCCACAAATAAATGTCGAAAAAGTAAGAAAACCGAGAACAGTCATTCATTACTGCTCCAGACAGCGCAACCCTCACGACCCAATTAAACTCTCACAAGCAAACAAAAAATCTGCTCCACCTTTGCCCCGGGTGAGGATTGAACTCACGACCTTCAGATTATCACACTGACACGCTGTCTACTGCGCTATCTAGGCGGACAGGTGTCACTGGAAAACGCAACCTGGATCATTAGTTCCCACAAATTAAAGGCCGAAAATTAAGAAAACCGAGCAACAGTCATTCATTACTGCTCCAGACAGCGCACTCCTGACGACCTAATTAAACTATCATAAGCAAACAAAAAAACTGCACCGCCTTTGCCCCGGGTTAGGATTGAACTCACGACCTTCAGATTATGAGACTGACGCGCTGCCTACTGCGCTATCGAGGCGGACAGGTGTCACTGGGAAACGCAACCGGGATCATTAGTTCCCACAAATTAAAGGTCGAAAAAGTAAGAAAACTTAGCAACAGTCATTCATTACTGCTCCAGACAGCGCACCCCTCACGACCTAATTAAACTCTCAGAAGCAAACAAAGAAACTGCACCAACTTTGCCCCGGGCAGGGTTGAACTCACGACCTTCTGATTGTAAGACTGCATCTCTGCCTACTGCGCTACCGAGGCGGACAGGTGTCACTTGGAAACGCAACCGGTATCATTAGTTCCCACAAATTATAAGTCGAAAAAGTAAGAAAACCGAGCAACAGTCATTCATTACTGCTCCACACAGCGCACCCCTAACGACCTAATTAAACTCTCACAAGCAAACAAAAAATCTGTACCTCCTTCGCCCTGGGTGTGGATTGAACTAACGACCTTCAGATTATGAGACTGACGTGCTGCCTACTGCGCTATCGAGGCGGACAGGTGTCACTGGTAAACGCAACCGGGATCATTAGTTCCCACAAATTAAAGGTCGAAAAAGTAAAAAAACTTAGCAACAGTCATTCTATACTGCTCCAGACAGCGCACCCCTCACGACCTAATTAAACTCTCAGAAGCAAACAAAGAAACTGCACCAACTTTGCCCCGGGTGAGGGCTGAACTCACGACCTTCAGATTGTAAGACTTGTCACGGGGTCGTGACGTGGCCGAAGACAGGAGACTTCGTGTTGGGATTTAACTGTTTATTTGGGCGAACCTGTGCCCGGTAAACGGAAAGTCCAATTACAACAGCAGTCTCGCACAGATAGCAGTCTCGGACTGATAGCGCGAACGGAGCGTCGGCCTTCGATCAACAACTCACAAGCGGCGAAGCGCGTCGGCATTTTATACTCTTGCCGTCGAATGTTCTAGCGTTATCGCTGGCGGTGCCATAGCTTCCAGAACAATCTGTACCGTTCGCACAGAGGGCGTGATATTATCGAAATGATCTACTACAGTCCGGAACCTTCTAGAAAACTGCAGGCGCGGTTTGCGCTGAGAATCATGTGGTGTTTTGAAACGATAACAAAAACTTGGGAAATGGAACGTGGCATTGCCCCCCTCTGAAAAAAAGGCATCGTCCCGATGCTTTAACTAAATATGAAAGTACAATAATAATGCCAGAAAGTACAATGAATAAATTCCGATACAACAATATTACAAAAAAACACTGGTTCAGTTTGTTAACGCGCATGAAACGGCTTGAGGCGCGCGACATGTACGACTTCAGGTCGCGATCGGTGTCGTTGAGAGTTCGTGATGCCGTCGGGGACAACCTCGTATTCAAGTGAGCCGAGACGTCGAACCACCCTGTACGGTCCGAAGTACCGTCGCAGAAGCTTTTAACTTAGTCCACGTCGGCGTATCGGCGTCCACACCCAAACACGTTCACCGGGCTGGTATTCCACGAAGCGTCGTCGAAGGTTGTAACGGTGGCTGTCGGTCGTCTGTTGATTCTTGATACGGAGCCGCGCAAGTTGTCGGGCTTCTTCGGCGCGATGAAGGTACTCGCTCACATCGAGGTTTTCTTCGTCGGTGACGTTGGGTAACATGGCATCGAGCGTCGTTGTCGGGCTCCTTCCGTAGACCAATTTGTATGGAGATATCTGCGTCGTCTCCTGCACCGCCGTGTTGTATGCGAAGGTCACATACGGAAGAATGGCGTCCCACGTCATGTGTTCGACATCGACGTACATTGACAGCATGTCGGCGATCGTCTTGTTAAGCCGCTCGGTGAGGCCGTTGGTCTGTGGGTGGTACGCTGTCGTCCGGCGGTGGTTTGTTTGGCTGTATGCCAAGATCGCTTGAGTTAAGTCGGCAGTGAATGCGGTTCCTCTGTCGGTGATAAGAACCTCTGGGGCGCCGTGACGTAGGACGATATTTTCGACGAAGAACTTAGCTACCTCGGATGCACTGCCTTTTGGCAGGGCTTTTGTCTCGGCGTAGCGGGTGAGGTAGTCGGTAGCTACCACGATCCACTTGTTTCCGAAAGCCGACGTCGGGAACGGCCCCAGTAGGTTCATACCAATCTGCTGGAAAGGTCGGCAAGGTGGATCAATTGGCTGCAGAAGTCCAGCTGGCCTTGTCGGCGGTGTCTTGCGTCGCTGACAGTCCCGGCATGTCCTCACATAACGAGTGACGTCGGTAGTAAGACGTGGCCAGTAGTACCTTTCTTGTATCCTCACGAGCGTGCGAGAAACACCGAGGTGCCCTGCCGTCGGGTCGTCGTGCAGGGCCTGCAGGAGTTCTGGTCGCAGAGCTGAAGGCACCACAAGGAGGTACTTAGCCCGAAACGGTGAAAAGTTTTTCTTTTGTAGAAGACCGTTTCGTAGAAAAAACGACGCAAGTGCGCGCTTGAATACCTTCGGGACTTCGGTGGTCCTGCGTTCGAGGTATTCTATTAAAGCCTTAAGTTCCGGGTCGGCCCGCTGTCGTTCAGCGAAGTCGTTGGTAGTGATCGTTCCCAAGAAGTAGTCGTCATCTGGGTCGTCGGGTAACGGTTGGTCGACAGGCGCACGAGAGAGACAGTCGGCGTCGGAGTGTTTTTTGCCGGACTTGTAAATGACAGTAATGTCATATTCTTGAAGTCTCAGGCTCCATCGTGCGAGGCGACCTGAAGGGTCCTTCAAGGTGGCTAGCCAACACAAGGCGTGGTGGTCGCTCACAACTTTGAAGGGCCTGCCGTAGAGGTAGGGGCGAAATTTCGACGTAGCCCAGATGATGGCGAGGCACTCCTTTTCTGTTGTGGAATAATTTGCTTCTGCTTTGGATAGCGATCGGCTGGCGTAACTAATAACCCTTTCAAGTCCGTCAGCCCTCTGCACAAGAACGGCGCCAAGACCTACGCTGCTTGCGTCAGTATGTATTTCTGTCTCGGCGAATTCGTCGAAATGGGCAAGTAACGGAGGCGTCTGGAGGCGGTGTTTAAGCTCCTGGAAAGCGTGTTCCTGTGGCGTTTCCCACTTGAACTCCACGTCGGCCTTGGTAAGGTTAGTGAGAGGATCGGCGATGCGGGCGAAGTTTTTCACGAACCGCCTATAATAGGCGCAAAGGCCCAGAAATCGGCGTACGGCTTTCTTGTCAGTGGGCGGCGGGAAGTCGGCGATGGCGTCTGTTTTCCGTGGATCGGGACGAACTCCAGACTTGCTGATAACGTGCCCCAGAAACAAGAGCTCCTCATACGCAAATCTGCACTTTTCTGGCTTCAATGTGAGTCCGGAAGTCTTGATGGCTTGAAGTACAGCTTCAAGGCGCCGAAGATGCTCGTCGAAACTCGAGGAAAACACGACGACGTCGTCCAAGTACACAAGGCAAGTCTGCCACTTCAATCCTGCCAGTACTGTATCCATAACGCGTTGAAAAGTTGCAGGCGCCGAGCAAAGGCCGAAGGGCATCACCTTAAACTCGAAGAGGCCGCGCGGTGTTATAAACGCCGTCTTCTCTCGGTCTCTTTCGTCGACTTCGATTTGCCAATAGCCAGTCTTGAGGTCCATTGACGAAAAGTACTTGGCGTTATGGAGCCGATCAAGTGCGTCGTCTATTCGTGGGAGAGGATACACGTCCTTTCTTGTAATTTTGTTCAGGCGGCGATAATCGACGCAGAAACGTAGGGTCCCATCTTTTTTCTTCACTAACACCACGGGGGATGCCCATGGGCTCTTGGACGGCTGGATAATGTCATCCCGCAGCATTTCATCAACTTGTCTCTTCATGGCCTCACGTTCTCGCGTCGAAACCCTGTACGGACTCTGACGGAGTGGTCTGGAATTTTCTTCAGTTATGATGCGATGTTTCGTGATTGGGGTCTGCCGAATTTTCGATGACGACGAAAAGCAATCTTCGTATTGCAGGAGCAGAGCCTTGAGCTGTTCTTGCCTATCGTTCGGAAGTCTGGGATTGACGTCGAAAGCTATGGGAGGTGTTTGGTTCCTCTGAGCAGGTTCCGCAGAATCGGCGAGGGCGAAAGCTCTGGTGGCTTCGGCAATTTCTTCGATGTATGCGACCGTTGTTCCTTTGTTCACATGTTTGTACTCATTGCTGAAATTCGTGAGCATAACCGTTGCTTTGCCTCCCCGCAGCTCAGCAATTCCTCTTGCGACGCAAATATTTCGGGTCACCAACAGATACTGACTGCTTTCAACGACGCCATTGAAATTAGGTGATTCAGGAGCGCCGACTGAAATAATGACGCTTGAGCGAGGCGGAATGGTGACTTGTTCTTGCAGCACATTCAAGGCATGGTGTCCAGACGGCGTGCGCGGCGGTAGTGCTTCTTCTGTGGATAACGTTATCGACTTTGTTTTTAAGTTGATGACAGCGCCATGGAGGCATAAGAAGTCCATGCCAAGGATGACATCTCTCGAGCAACGCTGTAGAACTATGAAGTCTGTAGGATAAATACGGCCGTTAATGGTGACTCTCGCTGTGCAGATTCCTGCAGGCGTTACGAGATGACCTCCGGCTGTGCGGATTTCAGGGCCTTTCCAAGCTGTCCTAACTTTCTTTAACTTCGCGGCGAACGACCCACTGATGACAGAATAGTCGGCTCCAGTATCGACGAGAGCGGTCACACTGTGGCCGTCGATAAGAACGTCGAGGTCGCTAGTTCGCCGTCTCGCATTACAGTTAGGGCGTGGCGTCGGGTCATGGCTGCGTCGGCTTGTTCCGCTGCTTCCATGTTGCGTCGTCAGGCCACCTTCGGTAAGTGAGCTTTCGCCATCAGGGCTTTGCCTGGTTGGCGTTGTGTTGGGAAAGCTCCATCGCGGCGTCGTCGTCGTCGGAGGATCTTCGGTAGTTCGTCACACAGCAACCGCACCTCCACCGGTTGCTGCCCTTAGTTTCCCGGATACGGGCTAGGAGACCGGCCCCGCGTTAGGCCAGAGTACTGTCGGTGGTGCGGTGACGTGCGGCGGCTGGGCGACGGCGAACGCGAAGGGCTTCGTGGTGTCCACTGAGTTCCTGACAGGTAGTCGGCGATGTCACGTGGCCGTTCTCCTGGCTGCGGACGTGGCGCATCGACGGCGAAGCCACACAGTCCCATCTGTCGGTACTGGCAACGGCGGTAAGTGTGCCCGGCCTCGCCGCAGTGGTAGCACAGTGGGCGGTGGTCAGGGGTGCGCCAAACGTCGGTTTTCCTCGGCGCACTGCGCTGGCCCGCTGGTGAACGGTAGGTCGTCGGTGGGGGTGGTGGCGGCGGTGGTGTCTGGCGACGGAAGTGCGACGGGGCGGCGTTTTGGCGTGGACGGGGAGGAGCGTTGTGGCGCACTACAGCGGCGTAGCTCATGTTTTCTGGCTCCGGCAGCGGTGTATGGGGAATTCGAAGTGATTGCCGAACTTCTTCTCGCACAATGTCGGCGATCGAATCCACTTGAGGTTGCGCCGAAGGCAACAGTTTGCGCAGCTCTTCCCGCACGATCGCTCGGATCGTTTCACGCAGGTTTTCGGAGTCACTGGTTTGAGCAGCAGCGCATTCTGGAGTCAGGCGACGATTATACTGTCTGGTGCGCATGACAAGGGTTTTTTCGATGGTGGTCGCCTCGGATACAAATTCTTGGACAGTGTTCGGTGAATTCCTCATTAGTCCCGCGAAGAGCTCCTGCTTGACCCCTCGCATGAGGAAACGAACTTTCTTCTCCTCAGGCATGTCTGGGTCAGCGTGACGAAATAGGCGGGTCATCTCCTCTGTGAAAATTACATCCTTCTCATTCGGTAGCTGAACCCGGGTCTCTAGTTGAGCAGCGGCCCTTTCTTTGCGAGCGACGCTCGCGAACGTTTGCAGAAATGCGCCGCAGAAGACATCCCACGTTCGGAGCGTGGACTCACGATTGTCTAGCCAGGTCCTTGCGGTGTCTTCCAGGTAGAAGTACACACGCCGGAGCTTTTCTTCGTTGTCCCAGTGGTTGAGGGCGGCCACATGGTCGTATGTTTCTAGCCAGGACTCCGGGTCTTCGAACGATGACCCATGGAAAATTGGTGGTTCCCTGGGTTGATGCATGACCATCGTGGGCAGGGATGCGGCGGTTGTCATTGTCGCTGCAGTCGCGGTCATGGCCTTGGTCTTCCGCGCCTTTTCTTCTAGAATCCCGTACTCCGGTGGTAGCCCTTGCTGTCGGCGGCTTGTTCGCTGCTCCTGGTTGGCGTCGGTGTCTTCTCCGCGACGTGGGCTGGGTTCACGGCTTGACGGGGGCGTGCGGTACATGAACGAAGCAGCACCTCCACCAGATGTCACGGGGTCGTGACGTGGCCGAAGACAGGAGACTTCGTGTTGGGATTTAACTGTTTATTTGGGCGAACCTGTGCACGGTAAACAGAAAGTCCAATTACAACAGCAGTCTCGCACAGATAGCAGTCTCGGACTGATAGCGCGAACGGAGCGTCGGCCTTCGATCAACAACTCACAAGCGGCGAAGCGCGTCGGCATTTTATACTCTTGCCGTCGAATGTTCTAGCGTTATCGCTGGCGGTGCCGTAGCTTCCAGAACAATCTGTACCGTTCGCACAGTGGGCGTGATCTTATCGAAATGATCTACTACAGTCCGGAACCTTCTAGAAAACTGCAGGCGCGGTTTGCGCTGAGAATCATGTGGTGTTTTGAAACGATAACAAAAACTTGGGAAATGGAACGTGGCAGACTGATGCTCTGCCTACTGCGCTACCGAGGCGGACAGGTGTCACTGGGAAACGCAACCGGTATCATTAGTTCCCAGAAGTGTAAGGTCGAAAAGGTAAGAAAACCGAGCAACAGTCATTCATTACTGCTCCAGACACCGCACCCCTCACGACTAAATAAACTATCATAAGTAAACAAGAAAACGGCACCACCTTTGCCACGGGTGAGGATTGAACTCACGACCTTCAGATTATGAGACTGACGTGCTGCCTACTGCGCTACCGAGGCGGACAGGTGTCACTGGGAAACACAACCGGTATCATTAGTTCCCACAAATTAAAGTTCGAAAAAGAAAACCGAGCAACAGTCATTCTATACTGCTCCAGACAGCGCACTTCTCACGACCTAATTAAACTCTCAGAAGCAAACAAAAAAACTGCACCACCTTTGCCACGGGTGAGGATTGAACTCACAACCTTCAGATGTTAAGGCTGACGCTCTGCCTACCGCGCTACCGAGGCGGACAGGTGTCACTGGGAAAAAAACGGTATCATTAGTTCCCACAAAATAAAGGTCGAAAAAGTAAGAAAACCAAGCAACAGTCATTCATTACTGCTCCAGACAGCGCACCCCTCACGACCTAATTAAACTCTCAAAAGCAAACAAGAAACTGCACCACCTTTGCCCCTGGTGAGGACTGAACTCACGACCTTCAGATTATGAGACTAATGTACTGCCTACTGCGCTACCGAGGCGGGCAGGTGTAACTGGGAATAAAACGGTATCATTAGTTCCCACAAAATAAAGGTCAAAAAAGTAAGAAAACTCAGCAACAGTCATTTATTACTGCTCCAGACAGCGCACCCCTCACAACCTAATTAAACTCTCATAAGCAAACAAAACATCTGCACCGCCTTTGCCCCGGGTGTGGATTGAACTCACGACCTTCAGATTATGAGACTGACGCGCTGCCTACTACGCTACCGAGGCGGACAGGGGTCACTGGGAAACACAACCGGTATCAATACCTCCCACAAGGTCGAAAAAGTAAGAAACCTCAGCAACAGACATTCATTACTACTCCAGACCGTGCACCCCTCACGACCTAATTAAACTCTCATAAGCAAAAGAAAAATCTGCACCGCCTTTGCCCCGGGTTAGGATTAAACTCACGACCTTCAGATTATGAGACTGACGCGCTGCCTACTGCGCTACCGAGGCGGACAGAAGTCACTGGGAAACGCAACCGGTATCATTAGTTCCCACAAAAAAAGGTCGAAAAACTAAGAAAACTGAGCAACAGTCATTCATTACTGCTCCAGACAGTGCACCCTTCACGACCTAATCAAACTCTCATAAGCAAACAAAAAACTGCACCGCCATTGGCCCGGGTGAGGATTGAACTCACGACCTTCAGATTATGAGACTGACGTGCCGCCTACTACGCTACCGAGGCGGGCAGGTGTCACTGGGAAACATAATCGGTATCAATTGTTCCCAGGGGTTAAATGTCAGAAAAGTAAAAAAACTGAGCAACAGTCATTCGTTACTGCTCCAGACAGTGCACCCCTCACGACCTAATTAAACTCTCATAAGCAAACAAAAAATCTGCACCGCCTTTGCCCCGAGTGTGGATTGAACTCACGGCCTTCAGAATATGAGACTGACGCGCTGCCTACTGCGCTACCGAGGCAGACAGGAGTCAATGGGAAACACAATCGGTATCAATCGTTCCCACAAGTAAAGGTCGAAAAAGTAAGAAAACTCAGCAACAGTCATTCATTACTGCTCCAGACAGCGCACCCCTCAAAACCTATTTAAACTCTCATAAGCAAACAAAAAATCTGCACCGCCTTTGCTCCGGGTGTGGATTGAACTCACGACCTTCAGATTATAAGACTGACGCGCTGCCTACTGCGCTACCGAGGCGGACAGGGGTCACTGGGAAACATAACCGGTATCAATAGTTCCCACAAGTTACGGGCGAAAAATTAAGAAAACTCAGCAACAGTCATTCATTACTGCTCCAGACAGCGCAACCCTCACGACCTAATTAAACTCTCATAAGCAAACAAAAAATCTGCACCGCCTTTGCCCCGGGTGTGGATTGAACTCACGACCTTCAGATTATGAGACTGACGCGCTGCCTACTGCGCTACCGAGGCGGACAGGGGTCACTGGGAAACATAACCGGTATCAATAGTTCCCACAAGTTAACGGTCGAAAAATTAAGAAAACTCAGCAAAAGTCATTCATTACTGCTCCAGACAGCGCACCCCTCACGACCTAATTGAACTCTCATAAGCAAACAGAAAATCTGCACCGCCTTTGACCCGGGTGTGGATTGAACTCACGACCTTCAGATTATGAGACTGACGCGCTGCCTACTGCGCTACCGAGGCGGACAGGGGTCACTGGGAAACACAACCGGTATCAATAGCTGCCACAAGCTAAAGGTCGAAAAAGTAAGAAACCTCAGCAACAGTCATTCATTACTTCTCCAGACCGTGCACCCCTCACGACCTAATTAAACTCTCATCAGCAAACAAAGATACTGCACCAACTTTGCCCCGGGTGAGGGTTGAACTCACGACCTTCAGATTGTAAGACTGATGCTCTGCCTACTGCGCTACCGAGGCGGACAGGTGTCACTGGGAAACGCAACCGGTATCATTAGTTCCCAGAAGTGTAAGGTCGAAAAGGTAAGAAAACCGAGCAACAGTCATTCATTACTGCTCCAGACACCGCACCCCTCACGACTAAATAAACTATCATAAGTAAACAAGAAAACTGCACCACCTTTGCCACGGGTGAGGATTGAACTCACGACCTTCAGATTATGAGACTGACGTGCTGCCTACTGCGCTACCGAGGCGGACAGGTGTCACTGGGAAACACAACCGGTATCATTAGTTCCCACAAATTAAAGTTCAAAAAAGAAAACCGAGCAACAGTCATTCATTACTGCTCCAGACAGCACACTTCTCACGACCTAATTAAACTCTAGAAGCAAACAAAAAAACTGCACCACCTTTGCCCCGGGTGAGGATTGAACTCACGACCTTCAGATTTTAAGGCTGATGCTCTGTCTACCGCGCTACTGAGGCGAACAGGTGTCACTGGGAAAAAAACGGTATCATTAGTTCCCACAAAATAAAGGTCGAAAAAGTAAGAAAACCAAGCAACAGTCATTCATTACTGCTCCAGACAGCGCACCCCTCACGACCTAATTCAACTCTCAAAAGCAAACAAAAAACTGCACCACCTTTGCCCCTGGTGAGGACTGAACTCACAACCTTCAGATTATGAGACTGACGTACTGCCTACTGCGCTACCGAGGCGTACAGGTGTCACTGGGAAACGCAACCGCTATCATTAGTTCCCGCAAATGAAAGGTCGAAAAATGAAGAAAACCAAGCAACAGTCATTCATTACTGCTCAAGACAGCGCACCCCTCACGACCTAATTAAACTCTCATAAGCAAACAAAAAATCTGCTCCAACTTTGCCCCGGGTGAAGATTGAACTCACGACCTTCAGTATATGAGACTGACGCGCTGCCTACTGCGCTACCGAGGCGGACAGTTGTCACTGGGAAACGCAACCGGGATCATTAGTTCCCACAAATAAATGTCGAAAAAGTAAGAAAACCGAGAACAGTCATTCATTACTGCTCCAGACAGCGCAACCCTCACGACCCAATTAAACTTTCATAAGCAAGCAAAAAATCTGCTCCAACTTTGCCCCGGGTGAAGATTGAACTCACGACCTTCAGTATATGAGACTGTCGCGCTCCCTACTGTGCTACCGAGGCGCACAGATGTCACTGAGAAACGCAACTGGGATCATTAGTTCCCACTAATTAAAGGCCGAAAAAGTAAGAAAACCGAGCAACAGCCATTCATTACTGCTCCAGAAAGCGCACCCCTCACGACCTAATTAAACTATCATAACCAAACAAAAAATCTGCACCGCCTTAGCCCCGGGTGAGGATTGAATTCACGACCTTCAGATTATCACACTGACACGCTGTCTTCTGCGCTATCTAGGCGGACAGGTGTCACTGGAAAATGCAACCGGGATCATTAGTTCCCACAAATTAAAGGCCGAAAAAGTAAGAAAACCGAGCAACAGTCATTCATTACTGCTCCAGACAGCGCACTCCTGACGACCTATTTAAACTACCATAAGCAAACAAAAAAACTGCGCCGCCTTTGCCCCGGGTTAGGATTGAACTCACGACCTTCAGATTATGAGACTGACGCGCTGCCTACTGCGCTACCGAGGCAGACGGGGGTCACTGGGAAACGTAACCGGTATCATTAGTTCCCACAAATTATAAGTCGAAAAAGTAAGAAAACCGAGCAACAGTCATTCATTACTGCTCCACACAGCGCACCCCTCACGACCTAATTAAACTCTCAGAAGCAAACAAAGAAACTGCACCAACTTTGCCCCGGGTGAGGGTTGAACTCACGACCTTTAGATTGTAAGACTGATGCTCTGCCTACTGCGCTACCGAGGCGGACAGGTGTCACTGGGAAACGCAACCGGGATCATTTGTTCCCACAAATTAAAGGTCGAAAAAGTAAGAAAACTTAGCAACAGTCATTCATTACTGCTCAAGACAGCGCACCCCTCACGACCTAATTAAACTCTCAGAAGCAAACAAAGAAACTGCACCAACTTTGTCCCGGGTGAGGGCTGAACTCACGACCTTCAGATTGTAAGACTGATGCTCTGCCTACTGCGCTACCGAGGCGGAAAGGTGTCACTGGGAAACGCAACCGGTATCATTAGTTCCCAGAAGTGTAAGGTCGAAAAGGTAAGAAAACCGAGCAACAGTCATTCATTACTGCTCCAGACACCGCACCCCTCACGACTAATTAAACTATCATAAGCAAACAAAAAACTGCACAGCCTTTGCCCCGGGTGAGGACTAACTCACGACCTTCAGATTATGACACTGACACGCTGCCTACTACGCTATCGAGGCGGACAGGTGTCACTGGAAAACGCAACCGGGATTATTAGTTCCCACAAATTAAAGGCCGAAAAAGTAAGAAAACCGAGCAACAGTCATTCATTACTGCTCCGGACAGCGCACCCCTCACGACCTAATTAAACTATCATAAGCAAACAAAAAAACTGCACCGCCTTTGCCCCGGGTTAGGATTGAACTCACGACCTTCAGATTATGAGGCTGCCGCGCTGCCTACTGCGCTACCGAGGCAGACGGGGGTCACTGGGAAACGCAACCGGTATCATTAGTTCCCACAAATTATAAGTCGAAAAAGTAAGAAAACCGAGCAACAGTCGATCATTACTGCTCCACACAGCGCACCCCTAACGACCTAATTAAACACTCACAAGCAAACAAAAAAATCTGTACCTCCTTTGCCCCGGGTGTGGATTGAACTCACGACCTTCAGATTATGAGACTGACGCGCTGCCTACTGCGCTACCGAGGCGGACAGGTGTCACTGGGAAACACAACCGGTATCATTAGTTCCCACAAATTAAAGTTCGAAAAAGAAAACCGAGCAACAGTCATTCTATACTGCTCCAGACAGCGCACTTCTCACGACCTAATTAAACTCTCAGAAGCAAACAAAAAAACTGCACCACCTTTGCCACGGGTGAGGATTGAACTCACAACCTTCAGATGTTAAGGCTGACGCTCTGCCTACTGCGCTACCGAGGCGGACAGGTGTCACTGGGAAAAAAACGGTATCATTAGTTCCCACAAAATAAAGGTTGAAAAAGTAAGAAAACCAAGCAACAGTCATTCATTCCTGCTCCAGACAGCGCACCCCTCACGACCTAATTAAACTCTCAAAAGCAAACAAGAAACTGCACCACCTTTGCCCCTGGTGAGGACTGAACTCACGACCTTCAGATTATGAGACTAATGTACTGCCTACTGCGCTACCGAGGCGGGCAGGTGTAACTGGGAATAAAACGGTATCATTAGTTCCCACAAAATAAAGGTCAAAAAAGTAAGAAAACTCAGCAACAGTCATTTATTACTGCTCCAGACAGCGCACCCCTCACAACCTAATTAAACTCTCATAAGCAAACAAAACATCTGCACCGCCTTTGCCCCGGGTGTGGATTGAACTCACGACCTTCAGATTATGAGACTGACGCGCTGCCTACTACGCTACCGAGGCGGACAGGGGTCACTGGGAAACACAACCGGTATCAATACCTCCCACAAGGTCTAAAAAGTAAGAAACCTCAGCAACAGACATTCATTACTACTCCAGACCGTGCACCCCTCACGACCTAATTAAACTCTCATAAGCAAACAAAAAATCTGCACCGCCTTTGCCCCGGGTGAGGATTAAACTCACGACCTTCAGATTATGAGACTGACGCGCTGCCTACTGCGCTACCGAGGCGGACAGAAGTCACTGGGAAACGCAACCGGTATCATTAGTTCCCACAAAAAAAGGTCGAAAAACTAAGAAAACTGAGCAAGTCATTCATTACTGCTCCAGACAGTGCACCCTTCACGACCTAATCAAACTCTCATAAGCAAACAAAAAACTGCACCGCCATTGGCCCGGGTGAGGATTGAACTCACGACCTTCAGATTATGAGACTGACGTGCCGCCTACTACGCTACCGAGGCGGGCAGGTGTCACTGGGAAACATAATCGGTATCAATTGTTCCCAGGGGTTAAAGGTCAGAAAAGTAAAAAAACTGAGCAACAGTCATTCGTTACTGCTCCAGACAGTGCACCCATCACGACCTAATTAAACTCTTATAAGCAAACAAAAAATCTGCACCGCCTTTGCCCCGAGTGTGGATTGAACTCACGACCTTCAGAATATGAGACTAACGCGCTGCCTACTGCGCTACCGAGGCAGACAGGAGTCAATGGGAAACACAATAGGTATCAATCGTTCCCACAAGTAAAGGTCGAAAAAGTAAGAAAACTCAGCAACAGTCATTCATTACTGCTCCAGACAGCGCACCCCTCAAAACCTATTTAAACTCTCATAAGCAAACAAAAAATCTGCACCGCCTTTGCTCCGGGTGTGGATTGAACTCACGACCTTCAGATTATGAGACTGACGCGCTGCCTACTGCGCTACCGAGGCGGACAGGGGTCACTGGGAAACATAACCGGTATCAATAGTTCCCACAAGTTAGCGGTCGAAAAATTAAGAAAACTCAGCAAAAGTCATTCATTACTGCTCCAGACAGCGCACCCCTCACGACCTAATTAAACTCTCATAAGCAAACAGAAAATCTGCACCGCCTTTGACCCGGGTGTGGATTGAACTCACGACCTTCAGATTATGAGACTGACGCGCTGCCTACTGCGCTACCGAGGCGGACAGGCGTCACTGGGAAACACAACCGGTATCAATAGCTGCCACAAGCTAAAGGTCGAAAAAGTAAGAAACCTCAGCAACAGTCATTCATTACTTCTCCAGATCGTGCACCCCTCACGACCTAATTAAACTCTCATCAGCAAACAAAGAAACTGCACCAACTTTGCCCCGGGTGAGGGTTGAACTCACGACCTTCAGATTGTAAGACTGATGCTCGGCCTACTGCGCTACCGAGGCGGACAGGTGTCACTGGGAAACGCAACCGGTATCATTAGTTCCCAGAAGTGTAAGGTCGAAAAGGTAAGAAAACCGAGCAACAGTCATTCATTACTGCTCCAGACACCGCACCCCTCACGACTAAATAAACTATCATAAGTAAATAAGAAAACGGCACCACCTTTGCCACGGGTGAGGATTCAACTCACGACCTTCAGATTATGAGACTGACGTGCTGCCTACTGCGCTACCGAGGTGGACAGGTGTCACTGGGAAACACAACCGGTATCATTAGTTCCCACAAATTAAAGTTCGAAAAAGAAAACCGAGCAACAGTCATTCATTACTGCTCCAGACAGCGCACTTCTCACGACCTAATTAAACTCTCAGAAGCAAACAAAAAAACTGCACCACCTTTGCCACGGGTGAGGATTGAACTCACAACCTTCAGATGTTAAGGCTGACACTCTGCCTACCGCGCTACCGAGGCGGACAGGTGTCACTGGGAAAAAAACGGTATCATTAGTTCCCACAAAATAAAGGTCGAAAAAGTAAGAAAACCAAGCAACAGTCATTCATTACTGCTCCAGACAGCGCACCCCTCACGACCTAATTAAACTCTCAAAAGCAAACAAGAAACTGCACCACCTTTGCCCCTGGTGAGGACTGAACTCACGACCTTCAGATTATGAGACTAATGTACTGCCTACTGCGCGACCGAGGCGGGCAGGTGTAACTGGGAATAAAACGGTATCATTAGTTCCCACAAAATAAAGGTCAAAAAAGTAAGAAAACTCAGCAACAGTCATTTATTACTGCTCCAGACAGCGCACCCCTCACAACCTAATTAAACTCTCATAAGCAAACAAAACATCTGCACCGCCTTTGCCCCGGGTGTGGATTGAACTCACGACCTTCAGATTATGAGACTGACGCGCTGCCTACTACGCTACCGAGGCGGACAGGGGTCACTGGGAAACACAACCGGTATCAATACCTCCCACAAGGTCGAAAAAGTAAGAAACCTCAGCAACAGACATTCATTACTACTCCAGACCGTGCACCCCTCACGACCTAATTAAACTCTCATAAGCAAAAGAAAAATCTGCACCGCCTTTGCCCCGGGTGAGGATTAAACTCACGACCTTCAGATTATGAGACTGACGCGCTGCCTACTGCGCTACCGAGGCGGACAGAAGTCACTGGGAAACGCAACCGGTATCATTAGTTCCCACAAAAAAAGGTCGAAAAACTAAGAAAACTGAGCAACAGTCATTCATTACTGCTCCAGACAGTGCACCCTTCACGACCTAATCAAACTCTCATAAGCAAACAAAAAACTGCACCGCCATTGGCCCGGGTGAGGATTGAACTCACGACCTTCAGATTATGAGACTGACGTGCCGCCTACTACGCTACCGAGGCGGGCAGGTGTCACTGGGAAACATAATCGGTATCAATTGTTCCCAGGGGTTAAATGTCAGAAAAGTAAAAAAACTGAGCAACAGTCATTCGTTACTGCTCCAGACAGTGCACCCCTCACGACCTAATTAAACTCTCATAAGCAAACAAAAAATCTGCACCGCCTTTGCCCCGAGTGTGGACTGAACTCACGGCCTTCAGAATATGAGACTGACGCGCTGCCTACTGCGCTACCGAGGCAGACAGGAGTCAATGGGAAACACAATCGGTATCAATCGTTCCCACAAGTAAAGGTCGAAAAAGTAAGAAAACTCAGCAACAGTCATTCATTACTGCTCCAGACAGCGCACCCCTCAAAACCTATTTAAACTCTCATAAGCAAACAAAAAATCTGCACCGCCTTTGCTCCGGGTGTGGATTGAACTCACGACCTTCAGATTATAAGACTGACGCGCTGCCTACTGCGCTACCGAGGCGGACAGGGGTCACTGGGAAACATAACCGGTATCAATAGTTCCCACAAGTTACGGGCGAAAAATTAAGAAAACTCAGCAACAGTCATTCATTACTGCTCCAGACAGCGCAACCCTCACGACCTAATTAAACTCTCATAAGCAAACAAAAAATCTGCACCGCCTTTGCCCCGGGTGTGGATTGAACTCACGACCTTCAGATTATGAGACTGACGCGCTGCCTACTGCGCTACCGAGGCGGACAGGGGTCACTGGGAAACATAACCGGTATCAATAGTTCCCACAAGTTAACGGTCGAAAAATTAAGAAAACTCAGCAAAAGTCATTCATTACTGCTCCAGACAGCGCACCCCTCACGACCTAATTAAACTCTCATAAGCAAACAGAAAATCTGCACCGCCTTTGACCCGGGTGTGGATTGAACTCACGACCTTCAGATTATGAGACTGACGCGCTGCCTACTGCGCTACCGAGGCGGACAGGGGTCACTGGGAAACACAACCGGTATCAATAGCTGCCACAAGCTAAAGGTCGAAAAAGTAAGAAACCTCAGCAACAGTCATTCATTACTTCTCCAGACAGTGCACCCCTCACGACCTAATTAAACTCTCATCAGCAAACAAAGAAACTGCACCAACTTTGCCCCGGGTGAGGGTTGAACTCACGACCTTCAGATTGTAAGACTGATGCTCTGCCTACTGCGCTACCGAGGCGGACAGGTGTCACTGGGAAACGCAACCGGTATCATTAGTTCCCAGAAGTGTAAGGTCGAAAAGGTAAGAAAACCGAGCAACAGTCATTCATTACTGCTCCAGACACCGCACCCCTCACGACTAAATAAACTATCATAAGTAAACAAGAAAACTGCACCACCTTTGCCACGGGTGAGGATTGAACTCACGACCTTCAGATTATGAGACTGACGTGCTGCCTACTGCGCTACCGAGGCGGACAGGTGTCACTGGGAAACACAACCGGTATCATTAGTTCCCACAAATTAAAGTTCAAAAAAGAAAACCGAGCAACAGTCATTCATTACTGCTCCAGACAGCACACTTCTCACGACCTAATTAAACTCTAGAAGCAAACAAAAAAACTGCACCACCTTTGCCCCGGGTGAGGATTGAACTCACGACCTTCAGATTTTAAGGCTGATGCTCTGTCTACCGCGCTACTGAGGCGAACAGGTGTCACTGGGAAAAAAACGGTATCATTAGTTCCCACAAAATATAGGTCGAAAAAGTAAGAAAACCAAGCAACAGTCATTCATTACTGCTCCAGACAGCGCACCCCTCACGACCTAATTCAACTCTCAAAAGCAAACAAAAAACTGCACCACCTTTGCCCCTGGTGAGGACTGAACTCACAACCTTCAGATTATGAGACTGACGTACTGCCTACTGCGCTACCGAGGCGTACAGGTGTCACTGGGAAACGCAACCGGTATCATTAGTTCCCGCAAATGAAAGGTCGAAAAATGAAGAAAACCAAGCAACAGTCATTCATTACTGCTCAAGACAGCGCACCCCTCACGACCTAATTAAACTCTCATAAGCAAACAAAAAATCTGCTCCAACTTTGCCCCGGGTGAAGATTGAACTCACGACCTTCAGTATATGAGACTGACGCGCTGCCTACTGCGCTACCGAGGCGGACAGTTGTCACTGGGAAACGCAACCGGGATCATTAGTTCCCACAAATAAATGTCGAAAAAGTAAGAAAACCGAGAACAGTCATTCATTACTGCTCCAGACAGCGCAACCCTCACGACCCAATTAAACTTTCATAAGCAAGCAAAAAATCTGCTCCAACTTTGCCCCGGGTGAAGATTGAACTCACGACCTTCAGTATATGAGACTGTCGCGCTCCCTACTGTGCTACCGAGGCGCACAGATGTCACTGAGAAACGCAACTGGGATCATTAGTTCCCACTAATTAAAGGCCGAAAATGTAAGAAAACCGAGCAACAGCCATTCATTACTGCTCCAGAAAGCGCACCCCTCACGACCTAATTAAACTATCATAACCAAACAAAAAATCTGCACCGCCTTAGCCCCGGGTGAGGATTGAATTCACGACCTTCAGATTATCACACTGACACGCTGTCTTCTGCGCTATCTAGGCGGACAGGTGTCACTGGAAAATGCAACCGGGATCATTAGTTCCCACAAATTAAAGGCCGAAAAAGTAAGAAAACCGAGCAACAGTCATTCATTACTGCTCCAGACAGCGCACTCCTGACGACCTATTTAAACTACCATAAGCAAACAAAAAAACTGCGCCGCCTTTGCCCCGGGTTAGGATTGAACTCACGACCTTCAGATTATGAGACTGACGCGCTGCCTACTGCGCTACCGAGGCAGACGGGGGTCACTGGGAAACGTAACCGGTATCATTAGTTCCCACAAATTATAAGTCGAAAAAGTAAGAAAACCGAGCAACAGTCATTCATTACTGCTCCACACAGCGCACCCCTAACGACCTAATTAAACTCTCACAAGCAAACAAAAAATCTTTACCTCCTTTGCCCCGGGTGTGTATTCAACTCACGACCTTCAGATTATGAGACTGACGCGCTGCCTACTGCGCTATCGAGGCGGACAGGTGTCACTGGGAAACGCAACCGGGATCATTAGTTCCCACAAATTAAAGGTCGAAAAAGTAAGAAAACTTAGCAACAGTCATTCATTACTGCTCCAGACAGCGCACCCCTCACGACCTAATTAAACTCTCAGAAGCAAACAAAGAAACTGCACCAACTTTGCCCCGGGTGAGGGTTGAACTCACGACCTTTAGATTGTAAGACTGATGCTCTGCCTACTGCGCTACCGAGGCGGACAGGTGTCACTGGGAAACGCAACCGGGATCATTAGTTCCCACAAATTAAAGGTCGAAAAAGTAAGAAAACTTAGCAACAGTCATTCATTACTGCTCAAGACAGCGCACCCCTCACGACCTAATTAAACTCTCAGAAGCAAACAAAGAAACTGCACCAACTTTGTCCCGGGTGAGGGCTGAACTCACGACCTTCAGATTGTAAGACTGATGCTCTGCCTACTGCGCTACCCAGGCGGAAAGGTGTCACTGGGAAACGCAACCGGTATCATTAGTTCCCAGAAGTGTAAGGTCGAAAAGGTAAGAAAACCGAGCAACAGTCATTCATTACTGCTCCAGACACCGCACCCCTCACGACTAATTAAACTATCATAAGCAAACAAAAAACTGCACAGCCTTTGCCCCGGGTGAGGACTAACTCACGACCTTCAGATTATGACACTGACACGCTGCCTACTACGCTATCGAGGCGGACAGGTGTCACTGGAAAACGCAACCGGGATTATTAGTTCCCACAAATTAAAGGCCGAAAAAGTAAGAAAACCGAGCAACAGTCATTCATTAATGCTCCGGACAGCGCACCCCTCACGACCTAATTAAACTATCATAAGCCAACAAAAAAACTGCACCGCCTTTGCCCCGGGTTAGGATTGAACTCACGACCTTCAGATTATGAGGCTGACGCGCTGCCTACTGCGCTACCGAGGCAGACGGGGGTCACTGGGAAACGCAACCGGTATCATTAGTTCCCACAAATTATAAGTCGAAAAAGTAAGAAAACCGAGCAACAGTCGATCATTACTGCTCCACACAGCGCACCCCTAACGACCTAAGTAAACACTCACAAGCAAACAAAAAATCTGTACCTCCTTTGCCCCGGGTGTGGATTGAACTCACGACCTTCAGATTATGAGACTGACGCGCTGCCTACTGCGCTATCGAGGCGGACAGGTGTCACTGGGAAACGCAACCGGGATCATTAGTTCCCACAAATTAAAGGTCGAAAAAGTAAAAAAACTTAGCAACAGTCATTCATTACTGCTCCAGACAGCGCACCCCTCACGACCTAATTAAACTCTCAGAAGCAAACAAAGAAACTGCACCAACTTTGCCCCGGGTGAGGGCTGAACTCACGACCTTCAGATTGTAAGACTGATGCTCTGCCTACTGCACTACCGAGGCGGACAGGTGTCACTGGGAAACGCAACCGGTATCATTAGTTCCCAGAAGTGTAAGGTCGAAAAGGTAAGAAAACCGAGCAACAGTCATTCATTACTGCTCCAGACACCGCACCCCTCACGACTAAATAAACTATCATAAGTAAACAAGAAAACGGCACCACCTTTGCCACGGGTGAGGATTGAACTCACGACTTTCAGATTATGAGACTGACGTGCTGCCTACTGCGCTACCGAGGCGGACAGGTGTCACTGGGAAACACAACCGGTATCATTAGTTCCCACAAATTAAAGTTCGAAAAAGAAAACCGAGCAACAGTCATTCATTACTGCTCCAGACAGCTCACCCCTCACGACCTAATCAAACTCTCAGAAGCAAACAAAAAAACTGCACCACCTTTGCCACGGGTGAGGATTGAACTCACAACCTTCAGATTTTAAGGCTGACGCTCTGCCTACCGCGCTTCCGAGGCGGACAGGTGTCACTGGGAAAAAAACGGTATCATTAGTTCCCACAAAATAAAGGTCAAAAAAGTAAGAAACCTCAGCAACAGACATTCATTTATTCTCCAGACCGTGCACCCCTCACGACCTAATTAAACTCTCATAAGCAAACAAAAAATCTGCACCGCCTTTGCCCCGGGTGAGGATTGAACTCACGACCTTCAGATTATGAGACTGACGCGCTGCTTACTGCACTACCGAGGCGGACAGGGGTCACTGGGAAACATAAACGGTATCAATAGTTCCCACAAGTTAACGGTCGAAAAATTAAGAAAACTCAGCAAAAGTCATTCATTACTGCTCCAGACAGCGCACCCCTCACGACCTAATTAAACTCTCATAAGCAAACAGAAAATCTGCACCGCCTTTGCCCCGGGTGTGGATTGAACTCACGACCTTCAGATTATGAGACTGACGCGCTGCCTACTGCGCTACCGAGGCGGACAGGGGTCACTGGGAAACACAACCGGTATCAATAGCTCCCACAAGTTAAAGGTCGAAAAAGTAAGAAACCTCAGCAACAGTCATTCATTACTTCTCCAGACCGTGCACCCCTCACGACCTAAATAAACTCTCATCAGCAAACAGAGAAACTGCACCAACTTTGCCCCGGGTGAGGGTTGAACTCACGACCTTCAGATTGTAAGACTGATGCTCTGCCTACTGCGCTACCGAGGCGGACAGGTGTCACTGGGAAACGCAACCGGTATCATTAGTTCCCAGAAGTGTAAGGTCGAAAAGGTAAGAAAACCGAGCAACAGTCATTCATTACTGCTCCAGACACCGCACCCCTCACGACTAAATAAACTATCATAAGTAAACAAGAAAACGGCACCACCTTTGCCACGGGTGAGGATTGAACTCACGACCTTCAGATTATGAGACTGACGTGCTGCCTACTGCGCTACTGAGGCGGACAGGTGTCACTGGGAAACACAACCGGTATCATTAGTTCCCACAAATTAAAGTTCAAAAAAGAAAACCGAGCAACAGTCATTCATTACTGCTCCAGACAGCGCACTTCTCACGACCTAATTAAACTCTAGAAGCAAACAAAAAAACTGCACCACCTTTGTCCCGGGTGAGGATTGAACTCACGACCTTCAGATTTTAAGGCTGATGCTCTGTCTACCGCACTACTGAGGCGGACAGGTGCCACTGGGAAAAAAACGGTATCATTAGTTCCCACAAAATAAAGGTCGAAAAAGTAAGAAAACCAAGCAACAGTCATTCATTAATGCTCCAGACAGCGCACCCCTCACGACCTAATTCAACTCTCAAAAGCAAACAAAAAACTGCACCACCTTTGCCCCTGGTGAGGACTGAACTCACAACCTTCAGATTATGAGACTGACGTACTGCCTACTGCGCTACCAAGGCGTACAGGTGTCACTGGGAAACGCAACCGGTATCATTAGTTCCCGCAAATGAAAGGTCGAAAAAGGAAGAAAACCAAGCAACAGTCATTCATTACTGCTCAAGACAGCGCACCCCTCACGACCTAATTAAACTCTCATAAGCAAACAAAAAATCTGCTCCAACTTTGCCCCGGGTGAAGATTGAACTCACGACCTTCAGTATATGAGACTGACGCGCTGCCTACTGCGCTACCGAGGCGGACAGTTGTCACTGGGAAACGCAACCGGGATCATTAGTTCCCACAAATAAATGTCGAAAAAGTAAGAAAACCGAGAACAGTCATTCATTACTGCTCCAGACAGCGCAACCCTCACGACCCAATTAAACTCTCATAAGCAAACAAAAAATCTGTTCCAACTTTGCCCCGGGTGAAGATTAACTCACGACCTTCAGTATATGAGACTGTCGCGCTACCTACTGTGCTACCGAGGCGGACAGATGTCACTGAGAAACGCAACTGGGATCATTAGTTCTCACTAATTAAAGGCCGAAAAAGTAAGAAAACCGAGCAACAGCCATTCATTACTGCTCCAGAAAGCGCACCCCTCACGACCTAACTAAACTATCATAACCAAACAAAAAATCTGGACCGCCTTATCCCCGGGTGAGGATTGAACTCACGACCTTCAGATTATCACACTGACACGCAGTCTACTGCGCTATCAAGGCGGACAGGTGTCACTGGAAAACGCAACCGGGATCATTAGTTCCCACAAATTAAAGGCCGAAAAAGTAAGAAAACCGAGCAACAGTCATTCATTACTGCTCCAGACAGCGCACTCCAGACGACCTAATTAAACTATCATAAGCAAACAAAAAAACTGCACCGCCTTTGCCCCGGGTTAGGATTGAACTCACGACCTTCAGATTATGAGACTGACGCGCTGCCTACTGCGCTACCGAGGCAGACGGGGGTCACTGGGAAACGCAACCGGTATCATTTGTTCCCACAAATTATAAGTCGAAAAAGTAAGAAAACCGAGCAACAGTCATTCATTACTGCTCCACACAGCGCACCCTTAACGACCTAATTAAACTCTCACAAGCAAACAAAAAATCTTTACCTTCTTTGCCCCGGGTGTGTATTGAACTCACCACCTTCAGATTATGAGACTGACGCGCTGCCTACTGCGCTATCGAGGCGGACAGGTGTCACTGGAAAACGCAACCGGGATCATTAGTTCCCACAAAAAAAAGGTCGAAAAAGTAAAACTTAGCAACAGTCATTCATTACTGCTCCAGACAGCGCACCCCTCACGACCTAATTAAACTCTCAGAAGCAAACAAAGAAACTGCACCAACTTTGCCCTGGGTGAGGGTTGAACTCACGACCTTCAGATTGTAAGACTGATGCTCTGCCTACTGCGCTACCGAGGCGGACAGGTGTCACTGGGAAACGCAACCGGTATCATTAGTTCCCAGAAGTGTAAGGTCGAAAAGGTAAGAAAACCGAGCAACAGTCATTCATTACTGCTCCAGACACCGCACCCCTCACGACTAAATAAACTATCATAAGTAAACAAGAAAACGGCACCACCTTTGCCACGGGTGAGGATTGAACTCACGACCTTCAGATTATGAGACTGACGTGCTGCCTACTGCGCTACCGAGGCGGACAGGTGTCACTGGGAAACACAACCGGTATCATTAGTTCCCACAAATTAAAGTTCGAAAAAGAAAACTGAGCAACAGTCATTCATAACTGCTCCAGACAGCTCACCCCTCACGACCTAATCAAACTCTCAGAAGCAAACAAAAAAACTGCACCACCTTTGCCACGGGTGAGGATTGAACTCACAACCTTCAGATTTTAAGGCTGACGCTCTGCTTACCGCGCTACCGAGGCGGACAGGTGTCACTGGGAAAAAAACGGTATCATTAGTTCCCACAAAATAAAGGTCAAAAAAGTGAGAAACCTCAGCAACAGACATTCACTTATTCTCCAGACCATGCACCCCTCACGACCTAATTAAACTCTCATAAGCAAACAAAAAATCTGCACCGCCTTTGCCCCGGGTTTGGATTGAACTCATGACCTTCAGATTATGAGACTGATGTACTGCCTACTGCGCTACCGAGGCGTACAGTTGTCACTGGGAAAGGCAACCGGTATCATTAGTTCCCGCAAATGAAAGGTCGAAAACAGAAGAAAACCAAGCAACAGTCATTCATTACTGCTCCAGACAGCGCACCCCTCACAACCTAATTAAACTCTCATAAGCAAACAAAAGATCTGCACCGCCTTTGCCCCGGGTGTGGATTGAACTCACGACCTTCAGATTATGAGACGTACGCGCTGCCTACTGCGCTACCGAGGCGGGCAGGGGTCACTGGGAAACATAACCGGTATCAATAGTTCCCACAAGGTAACGGTCGAAAAATTAAGAAAACTCAGCAGCAGTCATTCATTATTGCTGCAGACAGCGCACCCCTCACGACTAAATAAACTATCATAAGTAAACAAGAAAACGGCACCACCTTTGCCACGGGTGAGGATTGAACTTGCGACCTTCAGATTACGAGACTGACGTGCTGCCTACTGCGCTACCGAGGTGGACAGGTGTCACTGGGAAACACAACCGGTATCATTAGTTCCCACAAATTAAAGTTCGAAAAAGAAAACCGAGCAATAGTCATTCATTACTGCTCCAGACAGCGCACTTCTCACGACCTAATTAAACTCTCAGAAGCAAACAAAAAACTGCACCACCTTTGCCCCGGGTGAGGATTGAACTCACGACCTTCAGATTTTAAGGCTGACGCTCTGCCTACCGCGCTACCGAGGCAGACAGGTATAACTGGGAAAAAATGGTATCATTAGTTCCCACAAAATAAATGTCGAAAAAGTAATAAAACTCAGCAACAGTCATTTATTACTGCTCCAGACAGATCACCCCTCACGACCTAAATAAACTCTCAGAAGCAAACAGAAAATCTGCACCGCCTTTGCCCCGGGTTTGGATTGAACTCACGACCTTCAGATTATGAGACTGACGCGCTGCCTACTGCGCTACCGAGGCGGACAGGGGTCACTGGGAAACACAACCGGTATCAATAGCACCCACAAGGTCGAAAAAAGTAAGAAACCTCAGCAACAGACATTCGTTACTTCTCCAGACCGTGCACCCCTCACGACCTAATTAAACTCTCATAAGCAAACAAAAAATCTGCACCACCTGTGCCCCGGGTGAGGATTGAACTCACGACCTTCAGATTATGAGAAAGACTCGCCGCCTACTGCGCTACCGAGGCGGACAGAAGTCACTGGGAAACGCAACCGGTATGATTAGTTCCCACAAATTAAAGGTCAAAAAATAAGAAAACCGAGCAACAGTCATTCATTACTGCTCCAGACAGTGCACCCTTCACGACCTAATTAAACTCGCATAAGCAAACAAAAAACTGCACCGTCATTGGCCCGGGTGAGGATTGAACTCACGACCTTCAGATTATGAGACTGACGTGCCGCCTACTACGCTACCGAGGCGGGCAGGTGTCACTGGGAAACACAATCGGTATCAATAGTTCCCAGGGGTTAAAGGTCAGAAAAGTAAAAAAACCGAGCAACAGTCATTCGTTACTGCTCCAGACAGTGCACCCCTCACGACCTAATTAAACTCTCATAAGCAAACAAAAAATCTGCACCGCCTTTGCCCCGAGTGTGGATTGAACTCACGACCTTCAGATTATGAGACTGACGCGCTGCCTACTGCGCTACCGAGGCAGACAGGGGTCAATGGGATACACAATCGGTATCAATCGTTCCCACAAGTAAAGGTCGAAAAAGTAAGAAAACTCAGCAACAGTCATTCATTACTGCTCCATAGAGCGCATCCCTCAAAACCTATTCAAACTCTCATAAGCAAACAAAAAATCTGCACCGCCTTTGCTCCGGGTGTGGATTGAACTCACGACCTTCAGATTATGGGACTGACGCGCTGCCTACTGCGCTACCGAGGCGGCCAGGGGTCACTGCGAAACATGACCGTTATCAATAGTTCCCACAAGTTACGGGTGAAAAATTAAGAAAACTCAGCAACAGTCATTCATTACTGCTCCAGACAGCGCACCCCTCACGACCTAATTAAACTCTCATAAGCAAACAAAAAATCTGCACCGCCTTTGCCCCGGGTGTGGATTGAACTCACGACCTTCAGATTATGAGACTGACGCGCTGCCTACTGCGCTACCGAGGCGGACAGGAGTCACTGGGAAACATAACCGGTATCAATAGTTCCCACAATTAACGGTCGAAAAATTAAGAAAACTCAGCAAAAGTCATTCATTACTGCTCCAGACAGCGCACCCCTCACGACCTAATTAAACTCTCTAAGCAAACAGAAAATCTGCACCACCTTTGCCCCGGGTGAGGATTGAACTCACGACCTTCAGATTATGAGAAAGACTCGCCGCCTACTGCGCTACCGAGGCGGACAGAAGTCACTGGGAAACACAACCGGTATCAATAGCTCCCACAAATTATAGGTCGAAAAAGTAAGAAACCTCAGCAACAGTCATTCATTAGTTCTCCAGACCGTGCACCCCTCACGACCTAATTAAACTCTCATCAGCAAACAAAGAAACTGCACCAACTTTGCCACGGGTGAGGGTTGAACTCACGACCTTCAGATGGTAAGACTGATGCTCTGCCTACTGCGCTACCGAGGCGGACAGGTGTCACTGGGAAACGCAACTGGTATCATTAGTTGCCAGAAGTGTAAGGTCGAAAAGGTAAGAAAACCAAGCAACAGTCATTCATTACTGCTCCAGACACCGCACCCCTCACGACTAAATAAACTATCATAAGTAAACAAGAAAACGGCACCACCTTTGCCACGGGTGAGGATTGAACTCACGACCTTCAGATTATGAGACTGACGTGCTGCCTACTGCGCGACCGAGGCGGACAGGTGTCACTGGGAAACACAACCGGTATCATTAGTTCCCACAAATTAAAGTTCAAAAAAGAAAACCGAGCAACAGTCATTCATTACTGCTCCAGACAGCGCACTTCTCACAACCTAATTAAACTCTCAGAAGCAAACAAAAAAACTGCACCACCTTTGCCCCGGATGAGGATTGAACTCAAGATCTTCAGATTTTAAGGCTGACGCTCTGCCTACCGCGCTACTGAGGCGGACAGGTGTCGCTGGGAAAAAAACGGTATCATTAGTTCCCACAAAATAAAGGTCGAAAAAGTAAGAAAACCAAGCAACAGTCATTCATTACTGCTCCAGACAGCGCACTCCTCACGACCTAATTCAACTCTCAAAAGCAAACAAAAAACTGCACCACCTTTGCCCCTGGTGAGGATTGAACTCACAACCTTCAGATTATGAGACTTACGTACTGCCTACTGCGCTACCGAGGCGTACAGGTGTCACTGGGAAACGCAATCGGTATCATTAGTTCCCGCAAATGAAAGGTCAAAAAAGGAACAAAACCAAGCAACAGTCATTCATTACTGCTCAAGACAGCGCACCCCTCACGACCTAATTATTCTCTCATAAGCAAACAAAAAAACTGCACCGCTTTTCCCCGGGTGATGTTCGAACTCACGACCTTCAGATTATGAGACTGACGCGCTGCCTACTGCGCTACCGAGGCGGACAGTTGTCACTGGGAAACGAAACTGGGATCATTAGTTCCCACAAATAAATGTCGAAAAAGTAAGAAAACCGAGAACAGTCATTCATTACTGCTCCAGACAGCGCAACCCTCACGACCCAACTAAACTCTCATAAGCAAACAAAAAATCTGCTCCAACTTTGCCCCGGGTGAAGATTGAACTCACGACCTTCAGTATATGAGACTGACGCGCTACCTACTGTGCTACCGAGGCGGACAGATGTCACTGAGAAACGCAACCGGGATCATTAGTTCCCACTAATTAAAGGCCGAAAAAGTAAGAAAACCGAGCAACAGTCATTCATTACTGCTCCAGACAGCGCACTCCTGACGACCTAATTAAACTATCATAAGCAAACAAAAAACTGCACCGCCTTTGCCCCGGGTTAGGACTGAACTCACGACCTTCAGATTATGAGACTGACGCGCTGCCTACTGCGCTACCGAGGCAGACGGGGGTCACTGGGAAACGCAACCGGTATCATTACTTCCCACAAATTATAAGTCGAAAAAGTAAGAAAACCAAGCAACAGTCATTCATTACTGCTCCAGACAGCGCACCCCTCACGACCTAATTAAACTCTCATAAGCAAACAAGAAATCTGCACCGCCTCTGCCCCGGGTGTGTATTGAACTCACGACCTTCAGATTATGAGACTGACGCGCTGCCTACTGCGCTACCGAGGCGGACAGGGGTCACTGGGAAACATAACCGGTATCAATAGTTCCCACAAGTTAACGGTCGAAAAATTAAGAAAACTCAGCAAAAGTCATTCATTACTGCTCCAGACAGCGCACCCCTCACGACCTAATTAAACTCTCATAAGCAAACAGAAAATCTGCACCGCCTTTGCCCCGGGTGTGGATTGAACTCACGACCTTCAGATTATGAGACTGACGCGCTGCCTACTGCGCTACCGAGGCGGACAGGGGTCACTGGGAAACACAACCGGTATCAATAGCTCCCACAAGTTAAAGGTCGAAAAAGTAAGAAACCTCAGCAACAGTCATTCATTACTTCTCCAGACCGTGCACCCCTCACGACCTAATTAAACTCTCATCAGCAAACAAAGAAACTGCCCCAACTTTGCCCCGGGTGAGGGTTGAACTCACGACCTTCAGAATGTAAGACTGATGCTCTGCCTACTGCGCTACCGAGGCGGACAGGTGTCACTGGGAAACGCAACCGGTATCATTAGTTCCCAGAAGTGTAAGGTCGAAAAGGTAAGAAAACCGAGCAACAGTCATTCATTACTGCTCCAGACACCGCACCCCTGACGACTAATTAAACTATCATAAGCAAACAAAAAACTGCACCGCCTTTGCCCCGGGTGAGGATTGAACTCACGACCTTCAGATTATGACACTGACACGCTGCCTTCTACGGTATCTAGGCAGACAGGTGTCACTGGAAAACGCAACCGGGATCATTAGTTCCCACAAATTAAAGGCCGAAAAAGTAAGAAAACTGAGCAACAGTCATTCATTACTGCTCCGCACAGCGCACCCCTCACGACCTAATTAAACTATCATAAGCCAACAAAAAAACTGCACCGCCTTTGCCCCGGGTTAGGATTGAACTCACGACCTTCAGATTATGAGACGGACGCGCTGCCTACTGCGCTACCGAGGCAGACGGGGGTCACTGGCAAACGCAACCGGTATCATTAGTTCCCACAAATTATAAGTCGAAAAAGTAAGAAAACTCAGCAACAGTCATTCGTTACTGCTCCAGACAGCGCACCCCTCAAAACCTAATTAAACTCTCATAAGCAAACAAAAAATCTGCACCGCCTTTGCTCCGGGTGTGGATTGAACCCACGACCTTCAGATTATGAGACTGACGCGCTGCCTACTGCGCTACCGAGGCGTACAGGGGTCACTGGGAAACATAACCGGTATCAATAGTTCCCACAAGTTACGGGCGAAAAATTAAGAAAACTCAGCAACAGTCATTCATTACTGCTCCAGACAGCGCACCCCTCACGACCTAATTAAACTCTCTTAAGCAAACAAGAAATCTGCACCGCCTCTGCCCCGGGTGTGGATTGAACTCACGACCTTCAGATTATGAGACTGACGCGCTGCCTACTGCACTACCGAGGCAGACGGGGGTCACTGGGAAACGCAACCGGTATCATTAGTTCCCACAAATTATAAGTCGAAAAATTTAGAAAACCGAGCAACAGTCATTCATTACTGCTCCACACAGCGCACCCCTAACGACCTAATTAAACTCTCACAAGCAAACAAAAAATCTTTACCTCCTTTGCCCCGGGTGTGTATTGAACTCACGACCCTCAGATTATGAGACTGACGCGCTGCCTACTGCGCTATCGAGGCGGACGGGTGTCACTGGGAAACGCAACCGGGATCATTAGTTCCCACAAATTAAAGGTCGAAAAAGTAAGAAAACTTAGCAACAGTCATTCATTACTGCTCCAGACAGCGCACCCCTCACGACCTAATTAAACTCTCAGAAGCAAACAAAGAAACTGCACCAACTTTGCCCCGGGTGAGGGTTGAACTCACGACCTTCAGATTGTAAGACTGATGCTCTGCCTACTGCGCCACCGAGGCGGACAGGTGTTACTGGGAAACGCAATCGGTATCAATAGTTCCCAGGGGTTAAAGGTCAGAAAGGTAAAAAAACCGAGCAACAGTCATTCGTTACTACTACAGACAGCGCACCCCTCACGACATAATTAAACTCTCATAAGCAAACAAAAAATCTGCACCGCCTTTGCCCCGGGTGTGGATTGAACTCACGACCTTCAGAATATCAGACTGACGCGCTGCCTACTGCGCTACCGAGGCAGACAGGGGTCAATGGGAAACACAATCGGTATCAATCGTTCCCACAAGTAAAGGTCTAAAAAGTAACAAAACTAAGCAACAGTCATTCATTACTGCTCCAGACAGCGCACCCCTCACAACCTAATTAAACTCTCATAAGTAAACAAAAAATCTGCACCGTCTTTGCCCCGGGTGTGAATTGAACTCACGACCTTCAGATTATGAGACTGACGCGCTGCCTACTGCGCTACCGAGGCGGACAGGGGTCACTGGGAAACATAACCGGTATCAATAGTTCCCACAAGTTAACGGTCGAAAAATTAAGAAAACTCAGCAACAGTCATTCATTACTGCTCCAGACAGCGCTCCCCTCACGCCCTAATTAAACTCTCATAAGCAAACAAAAAATCTGCACCGCCTTTGCCCCGGGTGTGGATTGAACTCACGACCTTCAGATTATGAGACTGACGCGCTGCCTACTACGCTACCGAGGCGGACAGGGGTCACTGGGAAACATAACCGGTATCAATAGTTCCCACAGGTTAACGGTCGAAAAATTAAGAAAACTCAGCAACAGTCATTCATTACTGCTCCAGACAGCGCACCCCTCACGACCTAATTAAACTCTCATAAGCAAACGGAAAATCTGCACCGCCTTTGCCCCGGGTGTGGATTGAACTCACGACCTTCAGATTATGAGACTGACGCGCTGCCTACTGCGCTACCGAGGCGGACAGGGGTCACTGGGAAACACAACCGGTATCAATAGCTCCCACAAGTTAAAAGTCAAAAAAGTAAGAAACCTCAGCAACAGTCATTCATTACTTCTCCAGACCGTGCACCCCTAACGACCTAATTAAACTCTCATCAGCAAACAAAGAAACTGCACCAACTTTGCCCCGGGTGAGGGTTGAACTCACGACCTTCAGATTGTAAGACTGATGCTCTGCCTACTGCGCTACCGAAGCGGACAGGTGTCACCGGGAAACGCAACCGGTATCATTAGATCCCAGAAGTGTAAGGTCGAAAAAGTAAGAAAACCGAGCAACAGTCATTCATTACTGCTCCAGACACCGCACCCCTCACGACCTAATTAAACTCTCAGAAGCAAACAAAGAAACTGCACCAACTTTGCCCCGGGTGAGGGTTGAACTCACGACCTTCAGATTGTAAGACTGATGCTCTGCCTACTGCGCTACCGAGGCAGACAGGTGTCACTGGGAAACGCAACCGGGATCATTATTTCCCACAAATTAAAGGTCGAAAAAGTAAGAAAACTTAGCAACAGTCATTCATTACTGCTCCAGACAGCGCACCCCTCACGACCTAATTAAACTCTCAGAAGCAAACAAAGAAACTGCACCAACTTTGCCCCGGGTGAGGGTTGAACTCACGACCTTCAGATTGTAAGACTGATGCTCTGCCTACTGTGCCACCGAGGCGGACAGGTGTCACTGGGAAACGCAATCGGTATCAATAGTTCCCAGGGGTTAAAGGTCAGAAAAGTAAAAAAACCGAGCAACAGTCATTCGTTACTACTCCAGACAGTGCACCCCTCACGACATAATTAAACTCTCATAAGCAAACAAAAATTCTGCACCGCCTTTGCCCCGGGTGAGGATTGAACTCACGACCTTCAGATTATGAGACTGACCGCTGCCTACTGCGCAACCGAGGCGGGCAGGGGTCACTGGGAAACGAAACCGGTATCATTAGTTCCCACAAATTAAAGGTCGAAAAAATAAGAAAACCGAGCAACAGTCATTCATTACTGCTCTAGACAGTGCACCCCTCACGACCTAATTAAACTCTCATAAGCAAACAAATAAACTGCACCAACTTTGCCCCGGGTGAGGGTTGAACTCACGACCTTCAGATTGTAAGACTGATGCTCTGCCTACTGCGCTACCGAGGCGGACAGGTGTCACTGGGAAACGCAACCAGTATCATTAGTTCCCAGAAGTGTTAGGTCGAAAAGGTAAGAAAACCGAGCAACAGTCATTCATTACTGCTCCAGACACCGCACCCCTCACGACTAAATAAACTATCATAGGTAAACAAAAAAACGGCACCACCTTTGCCACGGGTGAGGATTGAACTCACGACCTTCAGATTATGAGACTGACGTGCTGCCTACTGCGCTACCGAGGCGGACAGGTGTCACTGGGAAACACAACTGGTATCATTAGTTCCCACAAAAAAAGTTCGAAAAAGAAAACCGAGCAACAGTCATTCATTACTGCTCCAGACAGCGCACTTTTCACGACCTAATTAAACTCTCAGAAGCAAACAAAAAAACTGCACCACCTTTGCCCCGGGTGAGGATTGAACTCACGACCTTCAGATTTTAAGGCTGACGCTCTGCCTACCGCACTACCGAGGCGGACAGGTGTAACTGGGAAAAAAACGGTATCATTTGTTCCCACAAAATAAAGGTCGAAAAAGTAAGAAAACTCAGCAACAGTCATTCATTACTGCTCCAGACAGCGCACCCCTCATAACCTAATAAACTCTCATAAGCAAACAAAACATCTGCACCGCCTTTGCCCCGGGTGTGGATTGAACTCACTATCTTCACATTATGAGACTGACGCGCTGCCTACTGCGCTACCGAGGCGGACAGGGGTCACTGGGAAACATGACCGGTATCAATAGTTCCCACAAGTTAACGGTCGAAAAATTAAGAAAACTCAGCAACAGTCATCCATTACTGCTCCAGACAGCGCACCCCTCACGACCTAATTAAACTCTCAGAAGCAAACAGTAAATCTGCACCGCCTTTGCCCCGGGTGTGGATTGAACTCACGACCTTCCGATTATGAGACTTACGCGCTGCCTACTGCGCTACCGAGGCGGACAGGGGTCACTGGGAAACACAACCAGTATCAATAGCTCCCAAAAGTTAAAGGTCGAAAAAGTAAGAAACCTCAGCAACAGTCATTCATTACTTCTCCAGACCGTGCACCCCTAACGACCTAATTAAACTCTCATAAGAAAACAAAAAATCTGCACCGCTTTCACCCGGGTGAGGATTGAACTCACGACCTTTAGATTATGAGACTGACGCGCTGCCTACTGCGCTACCGAGGCGGACAGGGGTCACTAGGAAACGCAACCGGTATCATTAGTTCCCACAAATTAAAGGTCGAAAAAATAAGAAAACCGAGCAACAGTCATTCATTACTGCTCCAGACAGTCACCCTTCACGACCTAATTAAACTCTCATAAGCAAACAAAAAACTGCACCGCCATTGGCCCGGGTGAGGATTGAACTCACGACCTTCAGATTATGAGACTGACGTGCCGCCTACTACGCTACCGAGGCGGGCAGGTGTCACTGGGAAACACAATCGGTATCAATAGTTCCCAGGGGTTAAAGGTCAGAAAAGTAAAAAAACCGAGCAACAGTCATTCATTACTGCTCCAGACAGCGCACCCCTCAAAACCTATTTAAACTCTCATAAGCAACCAAAAAACTGTACCGCCTTTGCACCGGGTGTGGATTGAACTCACGACCTTCAGATTATGAGACTGACGCGCTGCCTACAGCGCTACCAAGGCGGACAGGTGTTACTGGGAAACGCAATCGGTATCAATAGTTCCCAGGGGTTAAAGGTCAGAAAGGTAAAAAAACCGAGCAACAGTCACTCGTTACTACTACAGACAGCGCACCCCTCACGACATAATTAAACTCTCATAAGCAAACAAAAAATCTACACCGCCTTTGCCCTGGGTGTGGATTGAACTCACGACCTTCAGAATATCAGACTGACGCGCTGCCTACTGCGCTACCGAGGCAGACAGGGGTCAATGGGAAACACAATCGGTATCAATCGTTCCCACAAGTAAAGGTCGAAAAAGTAACAAAACTAAGCAACAGTCATTCATTACTGCTCCAGACAGCGCACCCCTCACAACCTAATTAAACTCTCATAAGCAAACAAAAAATCTGCACCGCCTTTGCCCCGGGTGTGGATTGAACTCACGACCTTCAGATTATGAGACTGACGCGCTGCCTACTACGCTACCGAGGCGGACAGGGGTCACTGGGAAACATAACCGGTATCAATAGTTCCCACAGGTTAACGGTCGAAAAATTAAGAAAACTCAGCAACAGTCATTCATTACTGCTCCAGACAGCGCACCCCTCACGACCTAATTAAACTCTCATAAGCAAACGGAAAATCTGCACCGCCTTTGCCCCGGGTGTGGATTGAACTCACGACCTTCAGATTATGAGACTGACGCGCTGCCTACTGCGCTACCGAGGCGGACAGGGGTCACTGGGAAACACAACCGGTATCAATAGCTCCCACAAGTTAAAGGTCAAAAAAGTAAGAAACCTCAGCAACAGTCATTCATTACTTCTCCAGACCGTGCACCCCTAATGACCTAATTAAACTCTCATCAGCAAACAAAGAAACTGCACCAACTTTGCCCCGGGTGAGGGTTGAACTCACGACCTTCAGATTGTAAGACTGATGCTCTGCCTACTGCGCTACCGAAGCGGACAGGTGTCACCGGGAAACGCAACCGGTATCATTAGATCCCAGAAGTGTAAGGTCGAAAAAGTAAGAAAACCGAGCAACAGTCATTCATTACTGCTCCAGACACCGCACCCCTCACGACCTAATTAAACTCTCAGAAGCAAACAAAGAAACTGCACCAACTTTGCCCCGGGTGAGGGTTGAACTCACGACCTTCAGATTGTAAGACTCATGCTCTGCCTACTGCGCTACCGAGGCAGACAGGTGTCACTGGGAAACGCAACCGGGATCATTATTTCCCACAAATTAAAGGTCGAAAAAGTAAGAAAACTTAGCAACAGTCATTCATTACTGCTCCAGACAGCGCACCCCTCACGACCTAATTAAACTCTCAGAAGCAAACAAAGAAACTGCACCAACTTTGCCCCGGGTGAGGGTTGAACTCACGACCTTCAGATTGTAAGACTGATGCTCTGCCTACTGTGCCACCGAGGCGGACAGGTGTCACTGGGAAACGCAATTGGTATCAATAGTTCCCAGGGGTTAAAGGTCAGAAAAGTAAAAAAACCGAGCAACAGTCATTCGTTACTACTCCAGACAGTGCACCCCTCACGACATAATTAAACTCTCATAAGCAAACAAAAATTCTGCACCGCCTTTGCCCCGGGTGAGGATTGAACTCACGACCTTCAGATTATGAGACTGACGCGCTGCCTACTGCGCAACCGAGGCGGGCAGGGGTCACTGGGAAACGCAACCGGTATCATTAGTTCCCACAAATTATAAGTCGAAAAAGTAAGAAAACCGACCAACAGTCATTCATTACTGCTCCAGACACCGCACCCCTCACGACTAAATAAACTATCATAAGTAAACAAAAAAACGGCACCACCTTTGCCACGGGTGAGGATTGAACTCACGACCTTCAGATTATGAGACTGACGTGCTGCCTACTGCGCTACCGAGGCGGACAGGTGTCACTGGGAAACACAACTGGTATCATTAGTTCCCACAAAAAAAGTTCGAAAAAGAAAACCGAGCAACAGTCATTCATTACTGCTCCAGACAGCGCACTTTTCACGACCTAATTAAACTCTCAGAAGCAAACAAAAAAACTGCACCACCTTTGCCCCGGGTGAGGATTGAACTCACGACCTTCAGATTTTAAGGCTGACGCTCTGCCTACCGCACTACCGAGGCGGACAGGTGTAACTGGGAAAAAAACGGTATCATTTGTTCCCACAAAATAAAGGTCGAAAAAGTAAGAAAACTCAGCAACAGTCATTCATTACTGCTCCAGACAGCGCACCCCTCATAACCTAATAAACTCTCATAAGCAAACAAAACATCTGCACCGCCTTTGCCCCGGGTGTGGATTGAACTCACTATCTTCACATTATGAGACTGACGCGCTGCCTACTGCGCTACCGAGGCGGACAGGGGTCACTGGGAAACATGACCGGTATCAATAGTTCCCACAAGTTAACGGTCGAAAAATTAAGAAAACTCAGCAACAGTCATCCATTACTGCTCCAGACAGCGCACCCCTCACGACCTAATTAAACTCTCAGAAGCAAACAGTAAATCTGCACCGCCTTTGCCCCGGGTGTGGATTGAACTCACGACCTTCCGATTATGAGACTTACGCGCTGCCTACTGCGCTACCGAGGCGGACAGGGGTCACTGGGAAACACAACCAGTATCAATAGCTCCCAAAAGTTAAAGGTCGAAAAAGTAAGAAACCTCAGCAACAGTCATTCATTACTTCTCCAGACCGTGCACCCCTAACGACCTAATTAAACTCTCATAAGAAAACAAAAAATCTGCACCGCTTTGACCCGGGTGAGGATTGAACTCACGACCTTTAGATTATGAGACTGACGCGCTGCCTACTGCGCTACCGAGGCGGACAGGGGTCACTAGGAAACGCAACCGGTATCATTAGTTCCCACAAATTAAAGGTCGAAAAAATAAGAAAACCGAGCAACAGTCATTCATTACTGCTCCAGACAGTCACCCTTCACGACCTAATTAAACTCTCATAAGCAAACAAAAAACTGCACCGCCATTGGCCCGGGTGAGGATTGAACTCACGACCTTCAGATTATGAGACTGACGTGCCGCCTACTACGCTACCGAGGCGGGCAGGTGTCACTGGGAAACACAATCGGTATCAATAGTTCCCAGGGGTTAAAGGTCAGAAAAGTAAAAAAACCGAGCAACAGTCATTCATTACTGCTCCAGACAGCGCACCCCTCAAAACCTATTTAAACTCTCATAAGCAACCAAAAAACTGTACCGCCTTTGCACCGGGTGTGGATTGAACTCACGACCTTCAGATTATGAGACTGACGCGCTGCCTACAGCGCTACCAAGGCGGACAGGTGTTACTGGGAAACGCAATCGGTATCAATAGTTCCCAGGGGTTAAAGGTCAGAAAGGTAAAAAAACCGAGCAACAGTCACTCGTTACTACTACAGACAGCGCACCCCTCACGACATAATTAAACTCTCATAAGCAAACAAAAAATCTGCACCGCCTTTGCCCTGGGTGTGGATTGAACTCACGACCTTCAGAATATCAGACTGACGCGCTGCCTACTGCGCTACCGAGGCAGACAGGGGTCAATGGGAAACACAATCGGTATCAATCGTTCCCACAAGTAAAGGTCGAAAAAGTAACAAAACTAAGCAACAGTCATTCATTACTGCTCCAGACAGCGCACCCCTCACAACCTAATTAAACTCTCATAAGTAAACAAAAAATCTGCACCGTCTTTGCCCCGGGTGTGGATTGAACTCACGACCTTCAGATTATGAGACTGACGCGCTGCCTACTGCGCTACCGAGGCGGACAGGGGTCACTGGGAAACATAACCGGTATCAATAGTTCCCACAAGTTAACGGTCGAAAAATTAAGAAAACTCAGCAACAGTCATTCATTACTGCTCCAGACAGCGCTCCCCTCACGCCCTAATTAAACTCTCATAAGCAAACAAAAAATCTGCACCGCCTTTGCCCCGGGTGTGGATTGAACTCACGACCTTCAGATTATGAGACTGACGCGCTGCCTACTACGCTACCGAGGCGGACAGGGGTCACTGGGAAACATAACCGGTATCAATAGTTCCCACAGGTTAACGGTCGAAAAATTAAGAAAACTCAGCAACAGTCATTCATTACTGCTCCAGACAGCGCACCCCTCACGACCTAATTAAACTCTCATGAGCAAACGGAAAATCTGCACCGCCTTTGCCCCGGGTGTGGATTGAACTCACGACCTTCAGATTATGAGACTGACGCGCTGCCTACTGCGCTACCGAGGCGGACAGGGGTCACTGGGAAACACAACCGGTATCAATAGCTCCCACAAGTTAAAGGTCAAAAAAGTAAGAAACCTCAGCAACAGTCATTCATTACTTCTCCAGACCGTGCACCCCTAACGACCTAATTAAACTCTCAGAAGCAAACAAAGAAACTGCACCAACTTTGCCCCGGGTGAGGGTTGAACTCACGACCTTCAGATTGTAAGACTGATGCTCTGCCTACTGCGCTACCGAGGCAGACAGGTGTCACTGGGAAACGCAACCGGGATCATTATTTCCCACAAATTAAAGGTCGAAAAAGTAAGAAAACTTAGCAACAGTCATTCATTACTGCTCCAGACAGCGCACCCCTCACGACCTAATTAAACTCTCAGAAGCAAACAAAGAAACTGCACCAACTTTGCCCCGGGTGAGGGTTGAACTCACGACCTTCAGATTGTAAGACTGATGCTCTGCCTACTGTGCCACCGAGGCGGACAGGTGTCACTGGGAAACGCAATTGGTATCAATAGTTCCCAGGGGTTAAAGGTCAGAAAAGTAAAAAAACCGAGCAACAGTCATTCGTTACTACTCCAGACAGTGCACCCCTCACGACATAATTAAACTCTCATAAGCAAACAAAAATTCTGCACCGCCTTTGCCCCGGGTGAGGATTGAACTCACGACCTTCAGATTATGAGACTGACGCGCTGCCTACTGCGCAACCGAGGCGGGCAGGGGTCACTGGGAAACGCAACCGGTATCATTAGTTCCCACAAATTATAAGTCGAAAAAGTAAGAAAACCGACCAACAGTCATTCATTACTGCTCCAGACACCGCACCCCTCACGACTAAATAAACTATCATAAGTAAACAAAAAAACGGCACCACCTTTGCCACGGGTGAGGATTGAACTCACGACCTTCAGATTATGAGACTGACGTGCTGCCTACTGCGCTACCGAGGCGGACAGGTGTCACTGGGAAACACAACTGGTATCATTAGTTCCCACAAAAAAAGTTCGAAAAAGAAAACCGAGCAACAGTCATTCATTACTGCTCCAGACAGCGCACTTTTCACGACCTAATTAAACTCTCAGAAGCAAACAAAAAAACTGCACCACCTTTGCCCCGGGTGAGGATTGAACTCACGACCTTCAGATTTTAAGGCTGACGCTCTGCCTACCGCACTACCGAGGCGGACAGGTGTAACTGGGAAAAAAACGGTATCATTTGTTCCCACAAAATAAAGGTCGAAAAAGTAAGAAAACTCAGCAACAGTCATTCATTACTGCTCCAGACAGCGCACCCCTCATAACCTAATAAACTCTCATAAGCAAACAAAACATCTGCACCGCCTTTGCCCCGGGTGTGGATTGAACTCACTATCTTCACATTATGAGACTGACGCGCTGCCTACTGCGCTACCGAGGCGGACAGGGGTCACTGGGAAACATGACCGGTATCAATAGTTCCCACAAGTTAACGGTCGAAAAATTAAGAAAACTCAGCAACAGTCATCCATTACTGCTCCAGACAGCGCACCCCTCACGACCTAATTAAACTCTCAGAAGCAAACAGTAAATCTGCACCGCCTTTGCCCCGGGTGTGGATTGAACTCACGACCTTCCGATTATGAGACTTACGCGCTGCCTACTGCGCTACCGAGGCGGACAGGGGTCACTGGGAAACACAACCAGTATCAATAGCTCCCAAAAGTTAAAGGTCGAAAAAGTAAGAAACCTCAGCAACAGTCATTCATTATTTCTCCAGACCGTGCACCCCTAACGACCTAATTAAACTCTCATAAGAAAACAAAAAATCTGCACCGCTTTGACCCGGGTGAGGATTGAACTCACGACCTTTAGATTATGAGACTGACGCGCTGCCTACTGCGCTACCGAGGCGGACAGGGGTCACTAGGAAACGCAACCGGTATCATTAGTTCCCACAAATTAAAGGTCGAAAAAATAAGAAAACCGAGCAACAGTCATTCATTACTGCTCCAGACAGTCACCCTTCACGACCTAATTAAACTCTCATAAGCAAACAAAAAACTGCACCGCCATTGGCCCGGGTGAGGATTGAACTCACGACCTTCAGATTATGAGACTGACGTGCCGCCTACTACGCTACCGAGGCGGGCAGGTGTCACTGGGAAACACAATCGGTATCAATAGTTCCCAGGGGTTAAAGGTCAGAAAAGTAAAAAAACCGAGCAACAGTGATTCATTACTGCTCCAGACAGCGCACCCCTCAAAACCTATTTAAACTCTCATAAGCAACCAAAAAATCTGCACCGCCTTCTCTCCGGGTGTGGACTGAACTCACGACCTTCAGATTATGAGACTGACGTGCTGCCTACTGCGCTACCGAGGCGCACAGGGGTCACTGGAAAACATAACCGGTATCAATTGTTCCCACAAGTTACGGGCGAAAAATTAAGAAAACTCTGCAACAGTCATTAATTACTGGTCCAGACAGCGCACCCCTCACGACCTAATTAAACTCTCATAAGCAAACAGAAAATCTGCACCGCCTTTGCCCCGGGTGTGGATTGAACTCACGACCTTCAGATTATGAGACTGACGCGCTGCCTACTGCGCTACCGAGGCGGACAGGGGTCACTGGGAAACACAACCGGTATCAATAGCTCCCACAAGTTAAAGGTCAAAAAAGTAAGAAACCTCAGCAACAGTCATTCATTACTTCTCCAGACCGTGCACCCCTCACGACCAAATTAAACTCTCCAGCAAACAAAGAAACTGCACCCACTTTGCCCTGGGTGAGGGTTGAACTCACGACCTTCAGATTGTAAGACTGATGCTCGGCCTACTGCGCTACCAAAGCGGACAGGTGTCACTGGGAAACGCAACCGGTATCATTAGTTCCCAGAAGTGTAAGGTCGAAATGTAAGAAAACCGAGCAACAGTCATTCATTACTCCTCCAGACACCGCACCCCTCACGACTAAATAAACTATCATAAGTAAACAAGAAAACGGCACCACCTTTGCCACGGGTGAGGATTGAACTCACGACCTTCAGATTATGAGACTGACGTGCTGCCTACTGCGCTACCGAGGCGGACAGGTGTCACTGGGAAACACAACCGGTATCATTAGTTCCCACAAATCAAAGTTCAAAAAAGAAAACCGAGAAACAGTCATTCATTACTGCTCCAGACAGCGCACTTCTCACGACCTAATTAAACTCTCAGAAGCAAACAAAAAAACTGCACCATCTTTGTCCCGTGTGAGGATTGAACTCACGACCTTCAGATTTTAAGGCTGACGCTCTGCCTACCGCGCTACTGAGGCGGACAGGTGTCACTGGGAAAAAACGGTATCATTAGTTCCCACAAAATAAAGGTCGAAAAAGTAAGAAAACCAAGCAACAGTCATTCATTACTGCTCCAGACAGCGCACCCCTCACGACCTAATTAAACTCTCAAAAGCAAACAATAAACTGCACCACCTTTGCCCCTGGTGAGGACTGAACTCACGACCTTCAGATTATGAGACTGACGTACTGCCTATTGCGCTACCTAGGCGTACAGGTGTCACTGGGAAACGCAACCGGTATCATTAGTTCCCGCAAATGAAAGGTCGAAAAAGGAAGAAAACCAAGCAACAGTCATTCATTACTGCTCCAGACAGCGCACCCCTCACGACCTAATTATTCTCTCATAAGCAAACAAAAAACTGCACCGCTTTGCCACGGGTGATGTTCGAACTCAGGACCTTCAGATTATGAGACTGACGCGCTGCCTACTGCGCTACCGAGGCGGACAGTTGTCACTGGGAAACGCAACCGGGATCATTAGTTCCCACAAATAAAGGTCGAAAAAGTAAGAAAACCAAGAACAGTCATTCATTACTGCTCCAGACAGCGCACTCCTCACGACCTATTTAAACTATCAGAAGCAAACAAAAAAACTGCACCACCTTTGACCCGGGTTAGGATTGAACTCACGACCTTCAGATTATGAGACTGACGCGCTGCCTACTGTGCTACCGAGGCAGACGGGGGTCACTGGGAAACGCAACCGGTATCATTAGTTCCCACAAATTATAAGTCGAAAAAGTAAGAAAACCGACCAACAGTCATTCATTACTGCTCCACAAAGCGCACCCCTAACGACCTAATTAAACTCTCACAAGCAAACAAAAAATCTTTACCTCCTTTGCCCCGGGTTTGTATTGAACTCACGACCTTCAGATTATGAGACTGACGCGCTGCCTTCTGCGCTATCGAGGCGGACAGGTGTCACTGAGAAACGCAACCGGGATCATTAGTTCCCACAAATTAAAGGTCGAAAAAGTAAGAAAATTTAGCAACAGTCATTCATTACTGCTCCAGACAGCGCACTTCTCACGACCTAATTAAACTCTCAGAAGCAAACAAAAAAACTGCACCATCTTTGTCCCGTGTGAGGATTGAACTCACGACCTTCAGATTTTAAGGCTGACGCTCTGCCTACCGCGCTACCGAGGCGGACAGGTGTCACTGGGAAAAAACGGTATCATTAGTTCCCACAAAATAAAGGTCGAAAAAGTAAGAAAACCAAGCAACAGTCATTCATTACTGCTCCAGACAGCGCACCCCTCACGACCTAATTAAACTCTAAAAGCAAACAATAAACTGCACCACCTTTGCCCCTGGTGAGGACTGAACTCACGACCTTCAGATTATGAGACTGACGTACTGCCTATTGCGCTACCTAGGCGTACAGGTGTCACTGGGAAACACAACCGGTATCATTAGTTCCCGCAAATGAAAGGTCGAAAAAGGAAGAAAACCAAGCAACAGTCATTCATTACTGCTCCAGACAGCGCACCCCTCACGACCTAATTATTCTCTCATAAGCAAACAAAAAAACTGCACCGCTTTGCCACGGGTGATGTTCGAACTCAGGACCTTCAGATTATGAGACTGACGCGCTGCCTACTGCGCTACCGAGGCGGACAGTTGTCACTGGGAAACGCAACCGGGATCATTAGTTCCCACAAATAAAGGTCGAAAAAGTAACAAAACCAAGAACAGTCATTCATTACTGGTCCAGACAGCGCACTCCTCACGACCTATTTAAACTATCAGAAGCAAACAAAAAAACTGCACCACCTTTGACCCGGGTTAGGATTGAACTCACGACCTTCAGATTATGAGACTGACGCGCTGCCTACTGTGCTACCGAGGCAGACGGGGGTCACTGGGAAACGCAACCGGTATCATTAGTTCCCACAAATTATAAGTCGAAAAAGTAAGAAAACCGAGCAACAGTCATTCATTACTGCTCCACAAAGCGCACCCCTAACGACCTAATTAAACTCTCACAGGCAAACAAAAAATCTTTACCTCCTTTGCCCCGGGTGTGTATTGAACTCACGACCTTCAGATTATGAGACTGACGCGCTGCCTTCTGCGCTATCGAGGCGGACAGGTGTCACTGAGAAACGCAACCGGGATCATTAGTTCCCACAAATTAAAGGTCGAAAAAGTAAGAAAACTTAGCAACAGTCATTCATTACTGCTCCAGACAGCGCACCCCTCACGACCTAATTAAACTCTCAGAAGCAAACAAAGAAACTGCACCAACTTTCCCCGGGTGAGGGTTGAACTCACGACCTTCAGATTGTAAGACTGATGCTCTGCCTACTGCGCCACCGAGGCGGACAGGTGTCACTAGGAAACGCAATCGGTATCAATAGTTCCCAGGGGTTAAATGTCAGAAAAGTAAAAAAACCGAGCAACAGCCATTCGTTACTACTCCAGACAGTGCACCCCTCACGACATAAATAAACTCTCATAAGCAAACAAAAAATCTGCACCGCCTTTGCCCCGGGTGTGGATTGAACTCACGACCTTCAGAATATGAGACTGACGCGCTGCCTACTTCGCTACCGAGGCAGACTGCGGTCAATGGGAAACACAATCGGTATCAATTGTTCCCACAAGTAAAGGTCGAAAAAGTAACAAAACTCAGCAACAGTCATTCATTACTGCTCCAGACAGCGCACCCCTCACAACCTAATTAAACTCTCATAAGCAAACAAAAAATCTGCACCGCCTTTGCCCCGGGTGTGGATTGAACTCACGACCTTCAGATTATGAGACTGACGCGCTGCCTACTACGCTACCGAGGAAGACAGGGGTCACTGGGAAACATAACCGGCATCAATAGTTCCCACAAGTTAACGGTCGAAAAATTAAGAAAACTCAGCAACAGTCATTCATTACTGCTCGAGACAGCGCACCCCTCACGACCTAATTAAACTCTCATAAGCAAACGGAAAATATGCACCGCCTTTGCCCCGGGTGTGGATTGAACTCACGACCTTCAGATTATGAGACTGACGCGCTGCCTACTGCGCTACCGAGGCGGACAGGGGTCACTGGGAAACACAACCGGTATCAATAGCACCCACAAGTTAAAGGTCAAAAAAGTAAGAAACCTCAGCAACAGTCATTCATTACTTTTCAAGACCGTGCACCCCTCACGACCTAATTAAACTCTCATCAGCAAACAAAGAAACTGCACCAACTTTGCCCCGGGTGAGGGTTGAACTCACGACCTTCAGATTGTAAGACTGATGCTCTGCCTACTGCGCTACCGAAGCGGACAGGTGTCACTGGGAAACGCAACCGGTATCATTAGTTCCCAGAAGTGTAAGGTCGAAACGGTAAGAAAACCGAGCAACAGTCATTCATTACTCCTCCAGACACCGCACCCCTCACGACTAAATAAACTATCTTAAGTAAACAAGAAAACGGCACCACCTTTGCCACGGGTGAGGATTGAATTCATGACCTTCAGATTATGAGACTGACGTGCTGCCTACTGCGCTACCGAGGCGGACAGGTGTCACTGGGAAACACAACCGGTATCATTAGTTCCCACAAATTAAAGTTCAAAAAAGAAAACCGAGAAACAGTCATTCATTACTGCTCCAGACAGCGCACTTCTCACGACCTAATTAAACTCTCAGAAGCAAACAAAAAAACTGCACCATCTTTGTCCCGGGTGAGGATTGAACTCACAACCTTCAGATTTTAAGGCTGACGCTCTGCCTACCGCGCTACCGAGGCGGACAGGTGTCACTGGGAAAAAAACGGTATCATTAGTTCCCACAAAATAAAGGTCGAAAAAGTAAGAAACCCAAGCAACAGTCATTCATTACTGCTCCAGACAGCGCACCCCTCACGACCTAATTAAACTCAAAAGCAAACAATAAACTGCACCACCTTTGCCCCTGGTGAGGACTGAACTCACGACCTTCAGATTATGAGACTGACGTACTGCCTACTGCGCTACCTAGGCGTACAGGTGTCACTGGGAAACGCAACCGGTATCATTAGTTCCCGCAAATGAAAGGTCGAAAAGGGAAGAAAACCAAGCAACAGTCATTCATTACTGCTCCAGACAGCGCACCCCTCACGACCTAATTATTCTTTCATAAGCAAACAAAAAAACTGCACCGCTTTGCCCCGGGTGATGTTCGAACTCACGACCTTCAAATTATGAGACTGACGCGCTGCCTACTGCGCTACCGAGGCGGACAGTTGTCACTGGGAAACGCAACCGGGATCATTAGTTCCCACAAATAAAGGTCGAAAAAGTAAGAAAACCGAGAACAGTAATTCATTACTGCTCCAGACAGCGCACTCCTCACGACCTAATTAAACTATCATAAGCAAACAAAAAAACTGCACCACCTTTGCCCCGGGTTAGGATTGAACTCACGACCTTCAGATTATGAGACTGACGCGCTGCCTACTGCGCTACCGAGGCAGACGGGGGTCACTGGGAAACGCAACCGGTATCATTAGTTCCCACAAATTATAAGTCGAAAAAGTAAGAAAACCGAGCAACAGTCATTCATTACTGCTCCACACAGCGCACCCCTAACGACCTAATTAAACTCTCACAAGCAAACAAAAAATCTTTACCTCCTTTGCCCCGGGTGTGTATTGAACTCACGACCTTCAGATTATGAGACTGACGCGCTGCCTACTGCACTATCGAGGCGGACAGGTGTCACTGGGAAACGCAACCGGGATCATTAGTTCCCACAAATTAAAGGTCGAAAAAGTAAGAAAACTTAGCAACAGTCATTCATTACTGCTCCAGACAGCGCACCCCTCACGACCTAATTAAACTCTCAGAAGCAAACAAAGAAACTGCACCAACTTTGCCCCGGGTGAGGGTTGAACTTACGACCTTCAGATTGTAAGACTGATGCTCTGCCGCTCTGCCTACTGCGCCACCGAGGCGGACAGGTGTCACTGGGAAACGCAATCGGTATCAATAGTTCCCAGGGGTTAAAGGTCAGAAAAGTAAAAAACCGAGCAACAGTCATTCGTTACTACTCCAGACAGTGCACCCCTCACGACATAATTAAACTCTCATAAGCAAACAAAAAATCTGCACCGCCTTTGCCCCGGGTGTGGATTGAACTCACGACTTCAGAATATGAGACTGACGCGCTGCCTACTGCGCTACCGAGGCAGACAGGGGTCAATGGGAAACACAATCGGTATCAATCGTTCCCACAAATTATAAGTCGAAAAAGTAAGAAAACCGAGCAACAGTCATTCATTACTGCTCCACAAAGCGCACCCCTAACGACCTAATTAAACTCTCACAAGCAAACAAAAAATGTTTACCTCCTTTGCCCCGGGTGTGTATTGAACTCACGACCTTCAGATTATGAGACTGACGCGCTGCCTTCTGCGCTATCGAGGCGGACAGGTGTCACTGAGAAACGCAACCGGGATCATTAGTTCCCACAAATTAAAGGTCGAAAAAGTAAGAAAACTTAGCAACCGTCATTCATTACTGCTCCAGACAGCGCACCCCTCACGAGCTAATTAAACTCTCAGAAGCAAACAAAGAAACTGCACCAACTTTGCCCCGGGTGAGGGTTGAACTCACGACCTTCAGATTGTAAGACTGATGCTCTGCCTACTGCGCCACCGAGGCGGACAGGTGTCACTGGGAAACGCAATCGGTATCAATAGTTCCCAGGGGTTAAATGTCAGAAAAGTAAAAAAACCGAGCAACAGCCATTCGTTACTTCTCCAGACAGTGCACCCCTCACGACATAAATAAACTCTCATAAGCAAACAAAAAATCTGCACCGCCTTTGCCCCGGGTGTGGATTGAACTCACGACCTTCAGAATGAGACTGACGCGCTGCCTACTTCGCTACCGAGGCAGACTGCGGTCAATGGGAAACACAATCGGTATCAATCGTTCCCACAAGTAAAGGTCGAAAAAGTAACAAAACTCAGCAACAGTCATTCATTACTGCTCCAGACAGCGCACCCCTCACAACCTAATTAAACTCTCATAAGCAAACAAAAAATCTGCACCGCCTTTGCCCCGGGTGTGGATTGAGTTCACGACCTTCAGATTATGAGACTGACGTGCTGCCTACTGGGCTACCGAGGCGGACAGGGGTCACTGGGAAACATAACCGGTATCAATAATTCCCACAAGTTAACGGTCGAAAAATTAAGAAAACTCAGCAACAGTCATTCATTACTGCTCCAGACAGCGCACCCCTCACGACCTAATTAAACTCTCATAAGCAAACAAAAAATCTGCACCGCCTTTGCCCCGGGTGTGGATTGAACTCACGACCTTCAGATTATGAGACTGACGCGCTGCCTACTACGCTACCGAGGCGGACAGGGGTCACTGGGAAACATAACCGGTATCAATAGTTCCCACAAGTTAACGGTCGAAAAATTAAGAAAACTCAGCAACAGTCATTCATTACTGCTCCAGACAGCGCACCCCTCACGACCTAATTAAACTCTCATAAGCAAACAGAAAATCTGCACCGCCTTTGCCCCGGGTGTGGATTGAACTCACGACCTTCAGATTATGAGACTGACGCGCTGCCTACTGCGCTACCGAGGCGGACAGGGGTCACTGGGAAACACAACCGGTATCAATAGCTCCCACAAATAAAGGTCAAAAAGTAAGAAACCTCAGCAACAGTCATTCATTACATCCCCAGACCGTGCACCCCTCACGACCTAATTAAACTCTCCAGCAAACAAAGAAACTGCAACAACTTTGCCCCGGGTGAGGGTTGAACTCACGACCTTCAGATTGTAAGACTGATGCTCTGCCTACTGCGCTACCGAAGCGGACAGGTGTCACTGGGAAACGCAACCGGTATCATTAGTTCCCAGAAGTGTAAGGTCGAAAAGGTAAGAAAACCGAGCAACAGTCATTCATTACTGCTCCAGACACCGCACCCCTCACGACTAAATAAACTATCATAAGTAAACAAGAAAACGGCACCACCTTTGCCACGGGTGAAGATTGAACTCACGACCTTCAGATTATGAGACTGACGTGCTGCTTACTGCGCTACCGAGGCGGACCGGTGTCACTGGGAAACACAACCGGTATCATTAGTTCCCACAAATTAAAGTTCAAAAAAGAAAACCGAGAAACAGTCATTCATTACTGCTCCAGACAGCGCACTTCTCAGGACCTAATTAATCTCTCAGAAGCAAACAAAAAAACTGCACCACCTTTGCCCCGGGTGAGGATTGAACTCACGACCTTCAGATTTTAACGCTGACGCTCTGCCTACCGCTCTACCGAGGCGGACAGGTGTCACTGGGAAAAAAACGGTATCATTAGTTCCCACAAAATAAAGGTCGAAAAAGTAAGAAAACCAAGCAACAGTCATTCATTACTGCTCCAGACAGCGCACCCCTCACGACCTAATTAAACTCTCAAAAGCAAACAATAAACTGCACCACCTTTGCCCCTGGTGAGGACTGAACTCACGACCTTCAGATTATGAGACTGACGTACTGCCTACTGCGCTACCTAGGCGTACAGGTGTCACTGGGAAACGCAACCGGTATCATTAGTTCCCGCAAATGAAAGGTCGAAAAAGGAAGAAAACCAAGCTACAGTCATTCATTACTGCTCCAGACAGCGCACTCCTCACGACCTAATTAAACTATCATAAGCAAACAAAAAAACTGCACCACCTTTGCCCCGGGTTAGGATTGAACTCACGACCTTCAGATTATGAGACTGACGCGCTGCCTACTGCGCTACCGAGGCCGACGGGGGTCACTGGGAAACGCAACCGGTATCATTAGTTCCCACAAATTATAAGTCGAAAAAGTAAGAAAACCGAGCAACAGTCATTCATTACTGCTCCACACAGCGCACCCCTAACGACCTAATTAAACTCTCACAAGCAAACAAAAAATCTTTACCTCCTTTGCCCCGGGTGTGTATTGAACTCACGACCTTCAGATTATGAGACTGACGCGCTGCCTACTGCGCTATCGAGGCGGACAGGTGTCACTGGGAAACGCAACCGGGATCATTAGTTCCCACAAATTAAAGGTCGAAAAAGTAAGAAAACTTAGCAACAGTCATTCATTACTGCTCCAGACAGCGCACCCCTCACGACCTGATTAAACTCTCAGAAGCAAACAAAGAAACTGCACCAACTTTGCCCCGGGTGAGGGTTGAACTCACGACCTTCAGATTGTAAGACTGATGCTCTGCCGCTCTGCCTACTGCGCCACCGAAGCGGACAGGTGTCACTGGGAAACGCAATCGGTATCAATAGTTCCCAGGGGTGTAAGGTCAGAAAAGTAAAAAAACCGAGCAACAGTCATTCGTTACTACTCCAGACAGCGCACCCCTCACAACCTAATTAAACTCTCATAAGCAAACAAAAAATCTGCACCGCCTTTGCCCCGGGTGTGTATTGAGTTCACGACCTTCAGATTATGAGACTGACGTGCTGCCTACTGGGCTACCGAGGCGGACAGGGGTCACTGGGAAACATAACCGGTATCAATAATTCCCACAAGTTAACGGTCGAAAAATTAAGAAAACTCAGCAACAGTCATTCATTACTGCTCCAGACAGCGCACCCCTCACGACCTAATTAAACTCTCATAAGCAAACAAAAAATCTGCACCGCCTTTGCCCCGGGTGTGGATTGAACTCACGACCTTCAGATTATGAGACTGACGCGCTGCCTACTACGCTACCAAGGCGGACAGGTGTCACTGGGAAACATAACCGGTATCAATAGTTCCCACAAGTTAACGGTCGAAAAATTAAGAAAACTCAGCAACAGTCATTCATTACTGCTCCAGACAGCGCACCCCTCACGACCTAATTAAACTCTCATAAGCAAACAGAAAATCTGCACCGCCTTTGCCCCGGGTGTGGATTGAACTCACGACCTTCAGATTATGAGACTGACGCGCTGCCTACTGCGCTACCGAGGCGGACAGGGGTCACTGGGAAACACAACCGGTATCAATAGCTCCCACAAATTAAAGGTCAAAAAAGTAAGAAACCTCAGCAACAGTCATTCATTACATCTCCAGACCGTGCACCCCTCACGACCTAATTAAACTCTCCAGCAAACAAAGAAACTGCACCAACTTTGCCCCGGGTGAGGGTTGAACTCACGACCTTCAGATTGTAAGACTGATGCTCTGCCTACTGCGCTACCGAAGCGGACAGGTGTCACTGGGAAACGCAACCGGTATCATTAGTTCCCAGAAGTGTAAGGTCGAAAAGGTAAGAAAACCGAGCAACAGTCATTCATTACTGCTCCAGACACCGCACCCCTCACGACTAAATAAACTATCATAAGTAAACAAGAAAACGGCACCACCTTTGCCACGGGTGAGGATTGAACTCACGACCTTCAGATTATGAGACTGACGTGCTGCTTACTGCGCTACCGAGGCGGACAGGTGTCACTGGGAAACACAACCGGTATCATTAGTTCCCACAAATTAAAGTTCAAAAAAGAAAACCGAGAAACAGTCATTCATTACTGCTCCAGACAGCGCACTTCTCAGGACCTAATTAAACTCTCAAAAGCAAACAATAAACTGACCACCTTTGCCCCTGGTGAGGACTGAACTCACGACCTTCAGATTATGAGACTGACGTACTGCCTACTGCGCTACCGAGGCGGACATTTGTCACTGGGAAACGCAACCAGGATCATTAGTTCGCACAAATAAAGGTCGAAAAAGTAAGAAAACCGAGAACAGTCATTCATTACTGCTCCAGACAGCGCAACCCTCACGACCAAATTAAACTCTCATAAGCAAACAAAAAAATCTGCTCCAACTTTGCCCCGGGTGAAGATTGAACTCACGACCTTCAGTATATGAGACTTACGCGCTACCTACTGCGCTACCGAGGCGGCCAGATGTCACTGAGAAACGCAACCGGGATCATTAGTTCCCACTAATTAAAGGCCGAAAAAGTAAGAAAACCGAGCAACAGCCATACATTACTGCTTCAGAAAGCGCACCCCTCACGACCTAATTGAACTATCATAACCAAACAAAAAAACTGCACCGCCTTTGCCCCGGGTGAGGATTGAACTCACGACCTTCAGATTATTACACTGACACGCTGTCTACTGCGCTATCTAGGCGGACAAGTGTCACTGGAAAACGCAACCGGGATCATTAGTTCCCACAAATTAAAGGCCGAAAAAGTAAGAAAACCGAGCAACAGTCTTTCATTACTGCTCCAGACAGCGCACTCCTCACGACCTAATTAAACTCTCACAAGCAAACAAAAAATCTTTACCTGCTTTAACGCGGGTGTGTATTGAACTCACGACCTTCAGATTGTGAGACTGACGCGCTGCCTACTGCGCTATCGAGGCGGACAGGTGTCACTGGGAAACGCAACCGGGATCATTAGTTCCCACAAATTAAAGGTCGAAAAAGTAAGAAAACTTAGCAACAGTCATTCATTAATGCTCCAGACAGCGCACCCCTCACGACCTAATTAAACTCTCAGAAGCAAACAAAGAAACTGCACCAACTTTGCCCCGGTTGAGGGTTGAACTCACGACCTTCAGATTGTAAGACTGATGCTCTGCCTACTGCGCTACCGAGGCGGACAGGTGTCACTGGGAAACGCAACCGGGATCATTAGTTCCCACAAATTGAAGGTTAAAAAAGTAAGAAAACTTAGCAACAGTCATTCATTACTGCTCCAGACAGCGCACCCCTCACGACCTAATTAAACTCTTAGAAGCAAACAAAGAAACTGCACCAACTTTGCCCCGGGTGAGGGTTGAACTCACGACCTTCAGATTGTAAGACTGATGCTCTGCCTACTGCGCCACCGAGGCGGACAGGTGTCACTGGGAAACGCAATCGGTATCAATAGTTCCCAGGGGTTAAAGGTCAGAAAAGTAAAAAAACCGAGCAACAGTCATTCGTTACTACTCCAGACAGTGCACCCCTCACGACATAATTAAACTCTCATAAGCAAACAAAAAATCTGAACCGCCTTTGCCCCGGGTGTGGATTGAACTCACGACCTTCAGATTATAAGAATGACGCGCTGCCTACTGCGCTACCGAGGCGGACAGGGGTCACTGGGAAACATAACCGGTATCAATAGTTCCCACAAGTTAACGGTCGAAAAATTAAGAAAACTCAGCAACAGTCATTCATTACTGCTCCAGACAGCGCACCCCTCACGACCTAATTAAACTCTCATAAGCAAACAAAAAATCTGCACCGCCTTTGCCCCGGGTGTGGATTGAACTCACGACCTTCAGATTATGAGACTGACGCGCTGCCTACTGCGCTACCGAGGCGGACAGGGGTCACTGGGAAACATAACCGGTATCAATAGTTCCCACAAGTTAACGGTCGAAAAATTAAGAAACTTCAGCAACAGTCATTCATTGCTTCTCCAGACCGTGCACCCCTCACGACCTAATTAAATTCTCATAAGCAAACAAAAAATATGCACCGCCTTTGCCCCGAGTGAGGATTGAACTCACGACCTTCAGATTATGAGACTGATGCGCTGCCTACTGCGCTATCGAGGCGGACTGGTGTCACTGGGACACGCAACCAGGATCATTAGTTCCCACAAATCAAAGGTCGAAAAAGTAAGAAAACCGAGCAACAGTCATTCATTATTGCTCCAGACAGATCACCCCTCACGACCCAATTAAACTCTCATAAGAAAACAAAAAATCTGCACCGCTTTTGCCCCGGGTGAGGATTGAACTCACTACCTTCAGATTATGAGACTGACGCGCGGCCTACTGCGCTACCGAGGCGGACAGTTGTCACTAGCAAACACAATCGGTATCAATAGTTCCCACAAGTGAAAGGTCGAAAAAATAAGAAAACCGAGCAACAGTCATTCATTACTGCTCCGGACAGTGCACCCCTCCCGACTTAGTTAAACTCTCATAATCAAACAAATAAACTGCAGCGCCTTTGCCACGGGTAAGGATTGAACTCACGACCTTCGGATTGTAAGACTGATGCTCTGCCTACTGCGCTACCGAAGCGGACAGGTGTCACTGGGAAACGCAACCGGTATCATTAGTTCCCAGAAGTGTAAGGTCGAAAAGGTAAGAAAACCGAGCAACAGTCATTCATTACTGCTCCAGACACCGCACCCCTCACGACTAAATAAACTATCATAAGTAAACAAGAAAACGGCACCACCTTTGCCACGGGTGAGGATTGAACTCACGACCTTCAGATTATGAGACTGACGTGCTGCTTACTGCGCTACCGAGGCGGACAGGTGTCACTGGGAAACACAACCGGTATCATTAGTTCCCACAAATTAAAGTTCAAAAAAGAAAACCGAGAAACAGTCATTCATTACTGCTCCAGACAGCGCACTTCTCAGGACCTAATTAAACTCTCAAAAGCAAACAATAAACTGCACCACCTTTGCCCCTGGTGAGGACTGAACTCACGACCTTCAGATTATGAGACTGACGTACTGCCTACTGCGCTACCGAGGCGGACATTTGTCACTGGGAAACGCAACCAGGATCATTAGTTCCCACAAATAAAGGTCGAAAAAGTAAGAAAACCGAGAACAGTCATTCATTACTGCTCCAGACAGCGCAACCCTCACGACCAAATTAAACTCTCATAAGCAAACAAAAAAATCTGCTCCAACTTTGCCCCGGGTGAAGATTGAACTCACGACCTTCAGTATATGAGACTTACGCGCTACCTACTGCGCTACCGAGGCGGACAGATGTCACTGAGAAACGCAACCGGGATCATTAGTTCCCACTAATTAAAGGCCGAAAAAGTAAGAAAACCGAGCAACAGCCATACATTACTGCTTCAGAAAGCGCACCCCTCACGACCTAATTGAACTATCATAACCAAACAAAAAACTGCACCGCCTTTGCCCCGGGTGAGGATTGAACTCACGACCTTCAGATTATTACACTGACACGCTGTCTACTGCGCTATCTAGGCGGACAAGTGTCACTGGAAAACGCAACCGGGATCATTAGTTCCCACAAATTAAAGGCCGAAAAAGTAAGAAAACCGAGCAACAGTCTTTCATTACTGCTCCAGACAGCGCACTCCTCACGACCTAATTAAACTCTCACAAGCAAACAAAAAATCTTTACCTCCTTTAACGCGGGTGTGTATTGAACTCACGACCTTCAGATTGTGAGACTGACGCGCTGCCTACTGCGCTATCGAGGCGGACAGGTGTCACTGGGAAACGCAACCGGGATCATTAGTTCCCACAAATTAAAGGTCGAAAAAGTAAGAAAACTTAGCAACAGTCATTCATTAATGCTCCAGACAGCGCACCCCTCACGACCTAATTAAACTCTCAGAAGCAAATAAAGAAACTGCACCAACTTTGCCCCGGTTGAGGGTTGAACTCACGACCTTCAGATTGTAAGACTGATGCTCTGCCTACTGCGCTACCGAGGCGGACAGGTGTCACTGGGAAACGCAACCGGGATCATTAGTTCCCACAAATTGAAGGTTAAAAAAGTAAGAAAACTTAGCAACAGTCATTCATTACTGCTCCAGACAGCGCACCCCTCACGACCTAATTAAACTCTTAGAAGCAAACAAAGAAACTGCACCAACTTTGCCCCGGGTGAGGGTTGAACTCACGACCTTCAGATTGTAAGACTGATGCTCTGCCTACTGCGCCACCGAGGCGGACAGGTGTCACTGGGAAACGCAATCGGTATCAATAGTTCCCAGGGGTTAAAGGTCAGAAAAGTAAAAAAACCGAGCAACAGTCATTCGTTACTACTCCAGACAGTGCACCCCTCACGACATAATTAAACTCTCATAAGCAAACAAAAAATCTGAACCGCCTTTGCCCCAGGTGTGGATTGAACTCACGACCTTCAGATTATAAGAATGACGCGCTGCCTACTGCGCTACCGAGGCGGACAGGGGTCACTGGGAAACATAACCGGTATCAATAGTTCCCACAAGTTAACGGTCGAAAAATTAAGAAAACTCAGCAACAGTCATTCATTACTGCTTCAGACAGCGCACCCCTCACGACCTAATTAAACTCTCATAAGCAAACAAAAAATATGCACCGCCTTTGCCCCGAGTGAGGATTGAACTCACGACCTTCAGATTATGAGACTGATGCGCTGCCTACTGCGCTATCGAGGCGGACTGGTGTCACTGGGACACGCAACCAGGATCATTAGTTCCCACAAATCAAAGGTCGAAAAAGTAAGAAAACCGAGCAACAGTCATTCATTATTGCTCCAGACAGATCACCCCTCACGACCCAATTAAACTCTCATAAGAAAACAAAAAATCTGCACCGCTTTTGCCCCGGGTGAGGATTGAACTCACTACCTTCAGATTATGAGACTGACGCGCTGCCTACTGCGCTACCGAGGCGGACAGTTGTCACTAGCAAACACAATCGGTATCAATAGTTCCCACAAGTGAAAGGTCGAAAAAATAAGAAAACCGAGCAACAGTCATTCATTACTGCTCCAGACAGTGCACCCCTCCCGACTTAGTTAAACTCTCATAATCAAACAAATAAACTGCAGCGCCTTTGCCCCGGGTAAGGATTGAACTCACGACCTTCAGATTATGAGACTGAAGCGCCGCCTACTGCGCCAGCGAGGCGAACAGGTGTCACTAGGAAACACAACCGGTATCAATAGATCCCACAAGTTAAAGGTCGAAAAAGTAAGAAAACTCCGCAACAGTCATTCATTACTGCTCCAGACAGCGCACCCCTCACGACCTAATTAAACTCTCATAAGCAAACAAAAAATCTGCACCGCATTTGCCCCGGCTGTGGATTGAACTCACGACCTACATATTATGAGACTGACCCGCTGCCTACTGCGCTACCGAGGCAGACAGGCGTCACTGGGAAACACAACCGGTATCAATAGTTCCCACAAGTTAAAGGTTGAAAAATTAAGAAAACTCAGCAACAGTCATTCATTATTGCTCCAGACAGCGCAGCTCTCACGACCCAATTAAACTCTCATAAGCAAACAAAAAATCTGCACCACCTTTGCCCCGGGTGAGGATTGAAGTCACGACCTTCAGATTATGAGACTGACGCGCTGCCTACTGCACTACCGAGGCGGAGAGGGGTCACTGGAAAACGCAACCGGTATCATTAGTTCCCACAAATTAAAGGTCGAAAAAGTAAGAAAACTGAGCAAAAGTCATTCATTACTGCTCCAGACAGTGATCCCCTCACGACCTAATTAAACTCTCATAAGCAAACAAAACATCTGCACCGCCTTTGCCCCGGGTGAGGATCGCACTCACGACCTTCAGATTATGAGACTGACGCGCTGCCTACTACGCTACCGAGGCGGACAGGGGTCACTGGGAAACGCAACCACGATCATTAGTTCCCACAAACTAAAGGTCAAAAAAGTAAGAAAACCGAGCAACAGTCATTCATTACTGCTCCAGACAGTGCACACCTCACGACCTAATTAAACTCTCATAAGCAAACAAAACATCTGCACTGCCTTTGCCCCGGGTATAAATTGAATTCATGACCTTCGAATTATGAGACTGATGCGCTGCCTACTGCACTATCGAGGCGGACAGGTGTCACTGGGACACGCCACCAGGATCATTAGTTCCCACAAATCAAAGGTCGAAAAAGTAGGAAAACCGAGCAACAGTCATTCATTATTGCTCCAGACAGATCACCCCTCACGACCCAATTAAACTCTCATAAGAAAACAAAAAATCTGCACCGCTTTTGCCCCGGGTGAGGATTGAACTCACGACCTTCAGATTATGAGACTGACGCGCTGCCTACTGCGCTACCGAGGCGGACAGTTGTCACTAGCAAACACAATCGGTATCAATAGTTCCCACAAGTGAAAGGTCGAAAAAATAAGAAAACCGAGCAACAGTCATTCATTACTGCTCCAGACAGTGCACCCCTCCCGAATTAGTTAAACTCTCATAAGCAAACAAATAAACTGCAGCGCCTTTGCCCCGGGTAAGGATTGAACTCACGACCTTCAGATTATGAGACTGAAGCGCCGCCTACTGCGCTAGCGAGGCGAACAGGTGTCACTGGGAAACACAATCGGTATCAATAGTTCCCACAAGTTAAAGGTCGAAAAAGTAAGAAAACTCCGCAACAGTCATTCATTACTGTTCCAGACAGCGCACCCCTCACGACCTAATTAAACTCTCATACAAAAATCTGACCACCATTGCCCCGGGTGAGGATTTAACTCACGACCTTCAGATTTTGAGACTGACGCACTGCCCACTGCGCTACCGAGGAGGACTGGGGTAACTGCGAAATGCAACCGGTATCATTAATTCCCACAAATTAAAGGTCGAAAAAGAAAGAAAACCGAGCCACAGTCATTCATTACTGCTCCAGACGGTGCACCCCTCACGACCCAATTAAACTCTCATAAGCAAACAAAAAAACTGCACCGCCATTGGCCCGGGTGAGCATTGAACTCACGACCTTCAGATTATGAGACTGACGCGCCGCCTACTGCGCTGCCGAGGCGGGCAGGTGTCACTGGGAAACACAATCGGTATCAATATTTCCCACAAGTTAAAGGTCAGAAAAGTAAAAAAACCGAGCAACAGTCATTCGTTACTGCTCTAGACAGTGCACCCCTCACGACCTAATTAAACTCTCATAAGAAAACAAAAAATCTGCACCGCTTTTGCCCCGGGTGAGGATTGAACTCACTACCTTCAGATTATGAGACTGACGCGCTGCCTACTGCGCTACCGAGGCGGACAGTTGTCACTAGCAAACACAATCGGTATCAATAGTTCCCACAAGTGAAAGGTCGAAAAAATAAGAAAACCGAGCAACAGTCATTCATTACTGCTCCAGACAGTGCACCCCTCCCGACTTAGTTAAACTCTCATAATCAAACAAATAAACTGCAGCGCCTTTGCCCCGGGTAAGGATTGAACTCACGACCTTCAGATTATGAGACTGAAGCGCCGCCTACTGCGCCAGCGAGGCGTACAGGTGTCACTAGGAAACACAACCGGTATCAATAGATCCCACAAGTTAAAGGTCGAAAAAGTAAGAAAACTCCGCAACAGTCATTCATTACTGCTCCAGACAGCGCACCCCTCACGACCTAATTAAACTCTCATAAGCAAACAAAAAATCTGCACCGCATTTGCCCCGGCTGTGGATTGAACTCACGACCTACATATTATGAGACTGACCCGCTGCCTACTGCGCTACCGAGGCAGACAGGCGTCACTGGGAAACACAACCGGTATCAATAGTTCCCACAAGTTAAAGGTTGAAAAATTAAGAAAACTCAGCAACAGTCATTCATTATTGCTCCAGACAGCGCAGCTCTCACGACCCAATTAAACTCTCATAAGCAAACAAAAAATCTGCACCACCTTTGCCCCGGGTGAGGATTGAAGTCACGACCTTCAGATTATGAGACTGACGCGCTGCCTACTGCACTACCGAGGCGGAGAGGGGTCACTGGAAAACGCAACCGGTATCATTAGTTCCCACAAATTAAAGGTCGAAAAAGTAAGAAAACTGAGCAACAGTCATTCATTACTGCTCCAGACAGTGATCCCCTCACGACCTAATTAAACTCTCATAAGCAAACAAAACATCTGCACCGCCTTTGCCCCGGGTGAGGATCGCACTCACGACCTTCAGATTATGAGACTGACGCGCTGCCTACTACGCTACCGAGGCGGACAGGGGTCACTGGGAAACGCAACCACGATCATTAGTTCCCACAAACTAAAGGTCAAAAAAGTAAGAAAACCGAGCAACAGTCATTCATTACTGCTCCAGACAGTGCACACCTCACGACCTAATTAAACTCTCATAAGCAAACAAAACATCTGCACTGCCTTTGCCCCGGGTATAAATTGAATTCATGACCTTCGAATTATGAGACTGATGCGCTGCCTACTGCACTATCGAGGCGGACAGGTGTCACTGGGACACGCCACCAGGATCATTAGTTCCCACAAATCAAAGGTCGAAAAAGTAGGAAAACCGAGCAACAGTCATTCATTATTGCTCCAGACAGATCACCCCTCACGACCCAATTAAACTCTCATAAGAAAACAAAAAATCTGCACCGCTTTTGCCCCGGGTGAGGATTGAACTCACGACCTTCAGATTATGAGACTGACGCGCTGCCTACTGCGCTACCGAGGCGGACAGTTGTCACTAGCAAACACAATCGGTATCAATAGTTCCCACAAGTGAAAGGTCGAAAAAATAAGAAAACCGAGCAACAGTCATTCATTACTGCTCCAGACAGTGCACCCCTCCCGAATTAGTTAAACTCTCATAAGCAAACAAATAAACTGCAGCGCCTTTGCCCCGGGTAAGGATTGAACTCACGACCTTCAGATTATGAGACTGAAGCGCCGCCTACTGCGCTAGCGAGGCGAACAGGTGTCACTGGGAAACACAATCGGTATCAATAGTTCCCACAAGTTAAAGGTCGAAAAAGTAAGAAAACTCCGCAACAGTCATTCATTACTGTTCCAGACAGCGCACCCCTCACGACCTAATTAAACTCTCATACAAAAATCTGACCACCATTGCCCCGGGTGAGGATTTAACTCACGACCTTCAGATTTTGAGACTGACGCACTGCCCACTGCGCTACCGAGGAGGACTGGGGTAACTGCGAAATGCAACCGGTATCATTAATTCCCACAAATTAAAGGTCGAAAAAGAAAGAAAACCGAGCCACAGTCATTCATTACTGCTCCAGACGGTGCACCCCTCACGACCCAATTAAACTCTCATAAGCAAACAAAAAAACTGCACCGCCATTGGCCCGGGTGAGCATTGAACTCACGACCTTCAGATTATGAGACTGACGCGCTGCCTACTGCGCTGCCGAGGCGGGCAGGTGTCACTGGGAAACACAATCGGTATCAATATTTCCCACAAGTTAAAGGTCAGAAAAGTAAAAAAACCGAGCAACAGTCATTCGTTACTGCTCTAGACAGTGCACCCCTCACGACCTAATTAAACTCTCATAAGCAAACAAAAAATCTGCACCGCCTTTGCCCCGGGTGTGGATTGAACTCACGACCTTCAGAATATGAGACTGACGCGCTGCCTACTGCGCTACCGAGGTGGACAGGGGTCAATGGGAAACACAATCGGTATCAATCGTTCCCACAAGTAAAGGTCGAAAAAGTAAGAAAACTCAGCAACAGTCATTCATTACTGCTCCAAACAGCGCACTCCTCACAACCTAATTAAACTCTCATAAGCAAACAAAAAATCTGCACCGCCTTTGCCCCGGGTGTGGATTGAACTCACGACCTTCAGATAATGAGACTGACGCGCTGCCTACTGCGCTACCGAGGCGGACAGGGGTCACAGAAAACACAACCGGTATCAATAGCTCCCACAAGTTAAAGGTCGATAAAGTAAGAAACCTCAGCAACAGTCATTCATTTCTTCTCATGACCGTGCACCCCTCACGACCTAATTAAACTCTCATAAGCAAACAAAAAATTTGCACCGCCTTTTCCCCGGGTGAGGATTGAACTCACGACCTTCAGATTATGAGACTGACGCGCTCCCTACTGCACTACCGAGGCGCACATTTGTCACTAGCAAGCACAATCGGTATCAATAGATCCCACAAGTGAAAGGTCGAAAAAATAAGAAAACCGAGCAACAGTCATTCATTACTGCTCCAGACAGTGCACCCCTCCCGACCTAGTTAAACTCATAAGCAAACAAACAAACTGCACCACCTTTGCCCCGGGTAAGGATTGAACTCATGACTTTCAGATTATGAGACTGAAGCGCCGTCTACTGTGCTACCCGTGTGGACAGGTGTCACTGGGAAACACAATCGGTATCAATAGTTCCCACAAGTTAAAGGTCAAAAAAGTAAGAAAACCGAGCAACAGTCATTCAATTTTGCTCTAGACAGTGCACCCCTCACTACCTAATTAAACTCTCATAAGCAAACAAAAAATCTGCACCACCTTTGCCCCGGGTGAGGATTGAACTCGCGACCTTCAGATTATGAGACTGACGCGCCGCCTACTGCGCTAGCGAGGCGAACAGGTGTCACTGGGAAACACAAACGGTATCAATAGTTCCCACAAGTTAAAGGTCGAAAAAGTAAGAAAACTCCGCAACAGTCATTCATTACTGCTCCAGACAGCGCACCCCTAACGACCTAATTAAACTCTCATAGGCAAACAAAAATCTGACCACCTTTGCCCCGGGTGAGGATTGAACTCACGACCTTCAGATTTTGAGATTGACGCGCTGCCCACTGCGCTACCGAGGCGGACTGGGGTAACTGCGAAATGCGACCGGTATCATTAGTTCCCACAAATTAAAGGTCGAAAAAGAAAGAAAACAGAGCCACAGTCATTCATTACTGCTCCAGACAGTGCACCCCTCACGACCTAATTAAACTCTCATAAGCAAACAAAAAATCTGCACTGCCTTTGCCCCGGGTGAGGATTGACCTCACGACCTTCAGATTATGAGACTGACGCGCCGCCTACTGCGCTACCGAGGCGGGCAGGTGTCACTGGGAAACATAATCGGTATCAATAGTTCCCACAAGTTAAAGGTCAGAAAAGTAAAAAAACCGAGCAACAGTCATTCGTTACTGCTCCAGACAGTGCACCCCTCACGACCTAATTAAACTCTCATAAGCAAACAAAAAATCTGCACCGCCCTCGCCCCGGGTGTGGATTGAACTCACGACCTTCAGAATATGAGACTGACGCGCTGCCTACTGCGCTACCGAGGCGGACAGGGGTCACTAGGACACATAACCAGTATCAATAGTTCCCACAAATTAATGGTCGAAAAATTAAGAAAACTCAGCAACAGTCATTCATTACTCCTCCAGACACCGCACCCCTCCCGACTAAATAAACTATCATAAGTAAACAAGAAAACGGCACCACCTTTGCCACGGGTGAGGATTGAACTATTGACCTTCAGATTATGAGACTGACGTGCTGCCTACTGCGCTACCGAGGCGGACAGGTGTCACTGGGAAACACAACCGGTATCAATAGTTCCCACAAATTAAAGTTTAAAAAAGAAAACCGAGAAACAGTCATTCATTACTGCTCCAGACAGCGCACTTCTCACGACCTAATTAAACTCTCAGAAGCAAACAAAAAAACTGCACCATCTTTGTCCCGGGTGAAGATTGAACTCACAACCTTCAGATTCTAAGGCTGACGCTCTGCCTACCGCGCTACCGAGGCGGACAGGTGTCACTGGGAAAAAAACGGTATCATTAGTTCCCACAAAATAAAGGTCGAAAAAGTAAGAAAACCAAGCAACAGTCATTCATTACTGCTCCAGACAGCGCACCCCTCACGACCTAATTAAACTCAAAAGCAAACAATAAACTGCACCACCTTTGCCCCTGGTGAGGACTGAACTCACGACCTTCAGATTATGAGACTGACGTACTGCCTACTGCGCTACCTAGGCGTACAGGTGTCACTGGGAAACGCAACCGGTATCATTAGTTCCCGCAAATGAAAGGTCGAAAAAGGAAGAAAACCAAGCAACAGTCATTCATTACTGCTCCAGACAGCGCACCCCTCACGACCTAATTATTCTCTCATAAGCAAACAAAAAAACTGCACCGCTTTGCCCCGGGTGATGTTCGAACTCACGACCTTCAGATTATGAGACTGACGCGCTGCCTACTGCGCTACCGAGGCGGACAGTTGTCACTGGGAAACGCAACCGGGATCATTAGTTCCCAAAAATAAAGGTCGAAAAAGTAAGAAAACCGAGAACAGTAATTCATTACTGCTCCAGACAGCGCACTCCTCACGACCTAATTAAACTATCATAAGCTAACAAAAAAACTGCACCACCTTTGCCCCGAGTTAGGATTGAACTCACGACCATCAGATTATGAGACTGACGCGCTGCCTACTGCGCTACCGAGGCAGACGGGGGTCACTGGGAAACGCAACCGGTATCATTAGTTCCCACAAATTATAAGTCGAAAAAGTAAGAAAACCGAGCAACAGTCATTCATTACTGCTCCACACAGCGCACCCCTAACGACCTAATTAAACTCTCACAAGCAAACAAAAAATCTTTACCTCCTTTGCCCCGGGTGTGTATTGAACTCACAACCTTCAGATTATGAGACTGACGCGCTGCCTACTGCGCTATCGAGGCGGACAGGTGTCACTGGGAAACGCAACCGGGATCATTAGTTCCAACAAATTAAAGGTCGAAAAAGTAAGAAAACTTAGCAACAGTCATTCATTACTGCTCCAGACAGCGCACCCCTCACGACCTAATTAAACTCTTAGAAGCAAACAAAGAAACTGCACCAACTTTGCCCCGGGTGAGGGTTGAACTCACGACCTTCAGATTGTAAGACTGATGCTCTGCCGCTCTGTCTACTGCGCCACCGAGGCGGACAGGTGTCACTGGGAAACGCAATCGGTATCAATAGTTCCCAGGGGTTAAAGGTAAGAAAAGTAAAAAAACCGAGCAACAGTCATTCGTTACTACTCCAGACAGTGCACCCCTCACGACATAATTAAACTCTCATAAGCAAACAAAAAATCTGCACCGCCTTTGCCCCGGGTGTGGATTGAACTCACGACCTTCAGAATATGAGACTGACGCGCTGCCTACTGCGCTACCGAGGCAGACAGGGGTCAATGGGAAACACAATCGGTATCAATCGTTCCCACAAGTAAAGGTCGAAAAAGTAACAAAACTCAGCAACAGTCATTCATTACTGCTCCAGACAGCGCACCCCTCACAACCTAATTAAACTCTCATAAGCAAACAAAAAATCTGCACCGCCTTTGCCCCGGGTGTGAATTGAACTCACGACCTTCAGATTATGAGACTGACGCGCTGCCTACTGGGCTACCGAGGCGGACAGGGGTCACTGGGAAACATAACCGGTATCAATAATTCCCACAAGTTAACGGTCGAAAAATTAGGAAACTCAGCAACAGTCATTCATTACTGCTCCAGACAGCGCACCCCTCACGACCTAATTAAACTCTCATAAGCAAACAAAAATCTGCACCGCCTTTGCCCCGGGTGTGGATTGAACTCACGACCTTCAGATTATGAGACTGACGCGCTGCCTACTACGCTACCGAGGCGGACAGGGGTCACTGGGAAACATAACCGGTATCAATAATTCCCACAAGTTAACGGTCGAAAAATTAAGAAAACTCAGCAACAATCATTCATTACTGCTCCAGACAGCGCACCCCTCACGACCTAATTAAACTCTCATAAGCAAACAGAAAATCTGCACCGCCTTTGCCCCGGGTGTGGATTGAACTCACGACCTTCCGATTATGAGATTGACGCGTTGCCTACTGCGCTACCGAGGCGGACAGGGGTCACTGGGAAACACAACCGGTATCAATAGCTCCCACAAATTAAAGGTCAAAAAAGTAAGAAACCTCAGCAACAGTCATTCATTACATCTCCAGACCGTGCACCCCTCACGACCTAATTAAACTCTCCAGCAAACAAAGAAACTGCACCAACTTTGCCCCGGGTGAGGGTTGAACTCACGACCTTCAGATTGTAAGACTGATGCTCTGCCTACTGCGCTACCGAAGCGGACAGGTGTCACTGGGAAACGCAACCGGTATCATTAGTTCCTAGAAGTGTAAGGTCGAAAAGGTAAGAAAACCGAGCAACAGTCATTCATTACTGCTCCAGACACCGCACCCCTCACGACATAATTAAACTCTCATAAGCAAACAAAAAATCTGCACCGCCTTTGCCCCGGGTGTGGATTGATGTCACGACCTTCAGAATATGAGACTGACGCGCTGCCTACTGCGCTACCGAGGCAGACCGGGGTCAATGGGAAACACAATCGGTATCAATCGTTCCCACAAGTAAAGGTCGAAAAAGTAACAAAACTCAGCAACAGTCATTCATTACTGCTCCAGACAGCGCACCCCTCACAACCTAATTAAATTCTCATAAGCAAACAAAAAATATGCACCGCCTTTGCCCCGAGTGAGGATTGAACTCACGACCTTCAGATTATGAGACTGATGCGCTGCCTACTGCGCTATCGATGCGGACTGGTATCACTGGGACACGCAACCAGGATCATTAGTTCCCACAAATCAAAGGTCGAAAAAGTAAGAAAACCGAGCAACAGTCATTCATTATTGCTCCAGACAGATCACCCCTCACGACCCAATTAAACTCTCATAGGAAAACAAAAAATCTGCACCGCTTTTGCCCCGGGTGAGGATTGAACTCACTACCTTCAGATTATGAGACTGACGCGCTGCCTACTGCGCTACCGAGGCGGACAGTTGTCACTAGCAAACACAATCGGTATCAATAGTTCCCACAAGTGAAAGGTCGAAAAAATAAGAAAACCGAGCAACAGTCATTCATTACTGCTCCAGACAGTGCACCCCTCCCGGCTTAGTTAAACTCTCATAATCAAACAAATAAACTGCAGCGCCTTTGCCCCGGGTAAGGATTGAACTCACGACCTTCAGATTATGAGACTGAAGCGCCACCAGCTGCGCTAGCGAGGCGAACAGGTGTCACTAGGAAACACAACCGGTATCAATAGTTCCCACAAGTGAAAGGTCGAAAAAGTAAGAAAACTCCGCAACAGTCATTCATTACTGCTCCAGACAGCGCACCCCTCACGACCTAATTAAACTCTCATAAGCAAACAAAAAATCTGCACCGCATTTGCCCCGGCTGTGGATTGAACTCACGACCTACATATTATGAGACTGACCCGCTGCCTACTGCGCTACCGAGGCAGACAGGCGTCACTGGGAAACACAACCGGTATCAATAGTTCCCACAAGTTAAACGTCGAAAAATTAAGAAAACTCAGCAACAGTCATTCATTATTGCTCCAGACAGCGCAGCTCGCACGACCCAATTAAACTCTCATAAGCAAACAAAAAAACTGCACCGCTTTGCCCCGGGTGATGTTCGAACTCACGACCTTCAGATTATGAGACTGACACGCTGCCTACTGCGCTACCGAGGCGGACAGTTGTCACTGGGAAACGCAACCGGGATCATTAGTTCCCACAAATAAAGGTCGAAAAAGTAAGAAAACCGAGAACAGTAATTCATTACTGCTCCAGACAGCGCACTCCTCACGACCTAATTAAACTATCATAAGCAAACAAAAAAACTGCACCACCTTTGCCCCGAGTTAGGATTGAACTCACGACCATCAGATTATGAGACTGACGCGCTGCCTACTGCGCTACCGAGGCAGACGGGGGTCACTGGGAAACGCAACCGGTATCATTAGTTCCCACAAAATATAAGTCGAAAAAGTAAGAAAACCGAGCAACAGTCATTCATTACTGCTCCAGACAGCGCACCCCTCACGACCTAATTAAACTCTCATAAGCAAACAAAAAATCTGCACCGCATTTGCCCCGGCTGTGGATTGAACTCACGACCTTCAGATTATGAGACTGAAGCGCCACCAGCTGCGCTAGCGAGGCGAACAGGTGTCACTAGGAAACACAACCGGTATCAATAGTTCCCACAAGTGAAAGGTCGAAAAAGTAAGAAAACTCCGCAACAGTCATTCATTACTGCTCCAGACAGCGCACCCCTCACGACCTAATTAAACTCTCATAAGCAAACAAAAAATCTGCACCGCATTTGCCCCGGCTGTGGATTGAACTCACGACCTACATATTATGAGACTGACCCGCTGCCTACTGCGCTACCGAGGCAGACAGGCGTCACTGGGAAACACAACCGGTATCAATAGTTCCCACAAGTTAAAGGTCGAAAAATTAATGAAACTCAGCAAATGTCATTCATTATTGCTCCAGACAGCGCAGCTCGCACGACCCAATTAAACTCTCATAAGCAAACAAAAAATCTGCACCACCTTTGCCCCGGGTGAGGATTGAAGTCACGACCTTCAGATTATGAGACTGACGCGCTGCCTACTGCACTACCGAGGCGGAGAGGGGTCACTGGAAAACGCAACCGGTATCATTTGTTCCCACAAATTAAAGGTCGAAAAAGTAAGAAAACTGAGCAACAGTCATTCAATACTGCTCCAGACAGTGATCCCCTCACGACCTAATTAAACTATCATAAGCAAACAAAAAAACTGCACCACCTTTGCCCCGAGTTAGGATTGAACTCACGACCATCAGATTATGAGACTGACGCGCTGCCTACTGCGCTACCGAGGCAGACGGGGGTCACTGGGAAACGCAACCGGTATCATTAGTTCCCACAAAATATAAGTCGAAAAAGTAAGAAAACCGAGCAACAGTCATTCATTACTGCTCCACACAGCGCACCCCTAACGACCTAATTAAACTCTCACAAGCAAACAAAAAATCTTTACCTCCTTTGCCCCGGGTGTGTATTGCACTCACAACCTTCAGATTATGAGACTGACGCGCTGCCTACTGCGCTATCGAGGCGGACAGGTGTCACTGGGAAACGCAACCGGGATCATTAGTTCCAACAAATTAAAGGTCGAAAAAGTAAGAAAACTTAGCAACAGTCATTCATTACTGCTCCAGACAGCGCACCCCTCACGACCTAATTAAACTCTTAGAAGCAAACAAAGAAACTGCACCAACTTTGCCCCGGGTGAGGGTTGAACTCACGACCTTCAGATTGTAAGACTGATGCTCTGCCGCTCTGTCTACTGCGCCACCGAGGCGGACAGGTGTCACTGGGAAACGCAATCGGTATCAATAGTTCCCAGGGGTTAAAGGTCAGAAAAGTAAAAAAACCGAGCAACAGTCATTCGTTACTACTCCAGACAGTGCACCCCTCACGACATAATTAAACTCTCATAAGCAAACAAAAAATCTGCACCGCCTTTGCCCCGGGTGTGGATTGAACTCACGACCTTCAGAATATGAGACTGACGCGCTGCCTACTGCGCTACCGAGGCAGACAGGGGTCAATGGGAAACACAATCTGTATCAATCGTTCCCACAAGTAAAGGTCGAAAAAGTAACAAAACTCAGCAACAGTCATTCATTACTGCTCCAGACAGCGCACCCCTCACAACCTAATTAAACTCTCATAAGCAAACAAAAAATCTGCACCGCCTTTGCCCCGGGTGTGAATTGAACTCACGACCTTCAGATTATGAGACTGACGCGCTGCCTACTGGGCTACCGAGGCGGACAGGGGTCACTGGGAAACATAACCGGTATCAATAATTCCCACAAGTTAACGGTCGAAAAATTAAGAAAACTCAGCAACAGTCATTCATTACTGCTCCAGACAGCGCACCCCTCACGACCTAATTAAACTCTCATAAGCAAACAAAAAATCTGCACCGCCTTTGCCCCGGGTGTGGATTGAACTCACGACCTTATGATTATGAGACTGACGCGCTGCCTACTACGCTACCGAGGCGGACAGGGGTCACTGGGAAACATAACCGGTATCAATAGTTCCCACAAGTTAACGGTCGAAAAATTAAGAAAACTCAGCAACAATCATTCATTACTGCTCCAGACAGCGCACCCCTCACGACCTAATTAAACTCTCATAAGCAAACAGAAAATCTGCACCGCCTTTGCCCCGGGTGTGGATTGAACTCACGACCTTCCGATTATGAGACTGACGCGTTGCCTACTGCGCTACCGAGGCGGACAGGGGTCACTGGGAAACACAACCGGTATCAATAGCTCCCACAAATTAAAGGTCAAAAAAGTAAGAAACCTCAGCAACAGTCATTCATTACATCTCCAGACCGTGCACCCCTCACGACCTAATTAAACTCTCCAGCAAACAAAGAAACTGCACCAACTTTGCCCCGGGTGAGGGTTGAACTCACGACCTTCAGATTGTAAGACTGATGCTCTGCCTACTGCGCTACCGAAGCGGACAGGTGTCACTGGGAAACGCAACCGGTATCATTAGTTCCCAGAAGTGTAAGGTCGAAAAGGTAAGAAAACCGAGCAACAGTCATTCATTACTGCTCCAGACACCGCACCCCTCACGACATAATTAAACTCTCATAAGCAAACAAAAAATCTGCACCGCCTTTGCCTAGGGTGTGGATTGATGTCACGACCTTCAGAATATGAGACTGACGCGCTGCCTACTGCGCTACCGAGGCAGACCGGGGTCAATGGGAAACACAATCGGTATCAATCGTTCCCACAAGTAAAGGTCGAAAAAGTAACAAAACTCAGCAACAGTCATTCATTACTGCTCCAGACAGCGCACCCCTCACAACTAATTAAATTCTCATAAGCAAACAAAAAATATGCACCGCCTTTGCCCCGAGTGAGGATTGAACTCACGACCTTCAGATTATGAGACTGATGCGCTGCCTACTGCGCTATCGATGCGGACTGGTATCACTGGGACACGCAACCAGGATCATTAGTTCCCACAAATCAAAGGTCGAAAAAGTAAGAAAACCGAGCAACAGTCATTCATTATTGCTCCAGACAGATCACCCCTCACGACCCAATTAAACTCTCATAGGAAAACAAAAAATCTGCACCGCTTTTGCCCCGGGTGAGGATTGAACTCACTACCTTCAGATTATGAGACTGACGCGCTGCCTACTGCGCTACCGAGGCGGACAGTTGTCACTAGCAAACACAATCGGTATCAATAGTTCCCACAAGTGAAAGGTCGAAAAAATAAGAAAACCGAGCAACAGTCATTCATTACTGCTCCAGACAGTGCACCCCTCCCGGCTTAGTTAAACTCTCATAATCAAACAAATAAACTGCAGCGCCTTTGCCCCGGGTAAGGATTGAACTCACGACCTTCAGATTATGAGACTGAAGCGCCACCAGCTGCGCTAGCGAGGCGAACAGGTGTCACTAGGAAACACAACCGGTATCAATAGTTCCCACAAGTGAAAGGTCGAAAAAGTAAGAAAACTCCGCAACAGTCATTCATTACTGCTCCAGACAGCGCACCCCTCACGACCTAATTAAACTCTCATAAGCAAACAAAAAATCTGCACCGCATTTGCCCCGGCTGTGGATTGAACTCACGACCTACATATTATGAGACTGACCCGCTGCCTACTGCGCTACCGAGGCAGACAGGCGTCACTGGGAAACACAACCGGTATCAATAGTTCCCACAAGTTAAAGGTCGAAAAATTAAGAAAACTCAGCAACAGTCATTCATTATTGCTCCAGACAGCGCAGCTCGCACGACCCAATTAAACTCTCATAAGCAAACAAAAAATCTGCACCACCTTTGCCCCGGGTGAGGATTGAAGTCACGACCTTCAGATTATGAGACTGACGCGCTGCCTACTGCACTACCGAGGCGGAGAGGGGTCACTGGAAAACGCAACCGGTATCATTAGTTCCCACAAATTAAAGGTCGAAAAAGTAAGAAAACTGAGCAACAGTCATTCAATACTGCTCCAGACAGTGATCCCCTCACTACCTAATTAAACTCTCATAAGCAAACAAAACATCTGCACCGCCTTTGCCCCGGGTGAGGATCGCACTCACGACCTTCAGATTATGAGACTGACGCGCTGTCTACTACGCTACCGAGGCAAACAGGGGTCACTGGGAAACGCAACCACGATCATTAGTTCCAACAAACTAAAGGTCAAAAAAGTAAGAAAACCGAGCAACAGTCATTCATTACTGCTCCGGACAGTGCACCCCTCACGACCTAATTAAACTCTCATAAGCAAACAAAACATCTGCACTGCCTTTGCCCTGGGTTAGAATTGAATTCATGACCTTCGAATTATGAGACTGATGCGCTGCCTACTGCGCTATCGAGGCGGACAGGGGTCACTGGGAAACATAACCGGTATCAATAGTTCCCACAAGTTAACGGTCGAAAAATTAAGAAAACTCAGCAACAGTCATTCATTACTGCTCGAGACAGCGCACCCCTCACGACCTAATTAAACTCTCATAAGCAAACAGAAAATCTGCACCGCCTTTGCCCCGGGTGTGGATTGAACTCACGACCTTCAGATTATGAGACTGACGCGCTGCCTACTGCGCTACCGAGGCGGACAGGGGTCACTGGGAAACACAACCGGTATCAATAGCTCCCACAAATTAAAGGTCAAAAAAGTAAGAAACCTCAGCAACAGTCATTCATTACATCTCCAGACCGTGCACCCCTCACGACCTAATTAAACTCTCCAGCAAACAAAGAAACTGCACCAACTTTGCCCCGGGTGAGGGTTGAACTCACGACCTTCAGATTGTAAGACTGATGCTCTGCCTACTGCGCTACCGAAGCGGACAGGTGTCACTGGGAAACGCAACCGGTATCAATAGTTCCCACAAGTTAAAGGTCAAAAAAGTAAGAAAACTCCGCAACAGTCATTCATTACTGTTCCAGACAGCGCACCCCTCACGACCTAATTAAACTCTCATAAGCAAACAAAAATCTGACCACCATTGCCCCGGGTGAGGATTTAACTCACGACCTTCATATTTTGAGACTGACGCACTGCCCACTGCGCTACCGAGGAGGACTGGGGTAACTGCGAAATGCAACCGGTATCATTAATTCCCACAAATTAAAGGTCGAAAAAGAAAGAAAACCGAGCCACAGTCATTCATTACTGCTCCAGACGGTGCACCCCTCACGACCCAATTAAACTCTCATAAGCAAACAAAAAAACTGCACCGCCATTGGCCCGGGTGAGCATTGAACTCACGACCTTCAGATTATGAGACTGACGCGCCGCCTACTGCGCTGCCGAGGCGGGCAGGTGTGACTGGGAAACACAATCGGTATCAATGTTTCCCACAAGTTAAAGGTCAGAAAAGTAAAAAAACCGAGCAACAGTCATTCGTTACTGCTCTAGACAGTGCACCCCTCACGACCTAATTAAACTCTCATAAGCAAACAAAAAATCTGCACCGCCTTTGCCCCGGGTGTGGATTGAACTCACGACCTTCAGAATATGAGACTGACGCGCTGCCTACTGCGCTACCGAGGTGGACAGGGGTCAATGGGAAACACAATCGGTATCAATCGTTCCCACAAGTAAAGGTCGAAAAAGTAAGAAAACTCAGCAACAGTCATTCATTACTGCTCCAAACAGCGCACTCCTCACAACCTCATTAAACTCTCATAAGCAAACAAAAAATCTGCACCGCCTTTGCCCCGGGTGTGGATTGAACTCACGACCTTCAGATAATGAGACTGACGCGCTGCCTACTGCGCTACCGAGGCGGACAGGGGTCACAGAAAACACAACCGGTATCAATAGCTCCCACAAGTTAAACGTCGATAAAGTAAGAAACCTCAGCAACAGTCATTCATTTCTTCTCATGACCGTGCACCCCTCACGACCTAATTAAACTCTCATAAGCAAACAAAAAATTTGCACCGCCTTTTCCCCGGGTGAGGATTGAACTCACGACCTTCAGATTATGAGACTGACGCGCTCCCTACTGCACTACCGATGCGCACATTTGTCACTAGCAAGCACAATCGGTATCAATAGATCCCACAAGTGAAAGGTCGAAAAAATAAGAAAACCGAGCAGCAGTCATTCATTACTGCTCCAGACAGTGCACCCCTCCCGACCTAGTTAAACTCATAAGCAAACAAACAAACTGCACCACCTTTGCCCCGGGTAAGGATTGAACTCATGACTTTCAGATTATGAGACTGAAGCGCCGTCTTCTGTGCTACCCGTGTGGACAGGTGTCACTGGTAAACACAATCGGTATCAATAGTTCCCACAAGTTAAAGGTCAAAAAAGTAAGAAAACCGAGCAACAGTCATTCGTTTTTGCTCTAGACAGTGCACCCCTCACTACCTAATTAAACTCTCATAAGCAAACAAAAAATCTGCACCACCTTTGCCCCGGGTGAGAATTGAACTCGCGACCTTCAGATTATGAGACTGACGCGCCGCCTACTGCGCTAGCGAGGCGAACAGGTGTCACTGGGAAACACAAACGGTATCAATAGTTCCCACAAGTTAAAGGTCGAAAAAGTAAGAAAACTCCGCAACAGTCATTCATTACTGCTCCAGACAGCGCACCCCTAACGACCTAATTAAACTCTCATAGGCAAACAAAAATCTGACCACCTTTGCCCCGGGTGAGGATTGAACTCACGACCTTCAGATTTTGAGATTGACGCGCTGCCCACTGCGCTACCGAGGCGGACTGGGGTAACTGTGAAATGCGACCGGTATCATTAGTTCCCACAAATTAAAGGTCGAAAAAGAAAGAAAACAGAGCCACAGTCATTCATTACTGCTCCAGACAGTGCACCCCTCACGACCTAATTAAACTCTCATAAGCAAACAAAAAATCTGCACTGCCTTTGCCCCGGGTGAGGATTGACCTCACGACCTTCAGATTATGAGACTGACGCGCCGCCTACTGCGCTACCGAGGCGGGCAGGTGTCACTGGGAAACACAATCGGTATCAATAGTTCCCACAAGTTAAAGGTCAGAAAAGTAAAAAAACCGAGCAACAGTCATTCGTTACTGCTCCAGACAGTGCACCCCTCACGACCTATTTAAACTCTCATAAGCAAACAAAAAATCTGCACCGCCCCCGCCCCGGGTGTGGATTGAACTCACGACCTTCAGAATATGAGACTGACGCGCTGCCTACTGCGCTACCGAGGCGGACAGGGGTCACTAGGACACATAACCAGTATCAATAGTTCCCACAAATTAACGGTCGAAAAATTAAGAAAACTCAGCAACAGTCATTCATTACTCCTCCAGACACCGCACCCCTCACGACTAAATAAACTATCATAAGTAAACAAGAAAACGGCACGACCTTTGCCACGGGTGAGGATTGAACTATTGACCTTCAGATTATGAGACTGACGTGCTGCCTACTGCGCTACCGAGGCGGACAGGTGTCACTGGGAAACACAACCGGTATCATTAGTTCCCACAAATTAAAGTTTAAAAAAGAAAACCGAGAAACAGTCATTCATTCCTGCCCCAGACAGCGCACTTCTCACGACCTAATTAAACTCTCAGAAGCAAACAAAAAAACTGCACCATCTTTGTCCCGGGTGAAGATTGAACTCACAACCTTCAGATTTTAAGGCTGACGCTCTGCCTACCGCGCTACCGAGGCGGACAGGTGTCACTGGGAAAAAAACGGTATCATTAGTTCCCACAAAATAAAGGTCGAAAAAGTGAGAAAACCAAGCAACAGTCATTCATTACTGCTCCAGACAGCGCACCCCTCACGACCTAATTAAACTCAAAAGCAAACAATTAACTGCACCACCTTTGCCCCTGGTGAGGACTGAACTCACGACCTTCAGATTATGAGACTGACGTACTGCCTACTGCGCTACCTAGGCGTACAGGTGTCACTGGGAAACGCAACCGGTATCATTAGTTCCCGCAAATGAAAGGTCAAAAAAGGAAGAAAACCAAGCAACAGTCATTCATTACTGCTCCAGACAGCGCACCCCTCACGACCTAATTATTCTCTCATAAGCAAACAAAAAAACTGCACCGCTTTGCCCCGGGTGATGTTCGAACTCACGACCTTCAGATTATGAGACTGACGCGCTGCCTACTGCGCTACCGAGGCGGACAGTTGTCACTGGGAAACGCAACCGGGATCATTAGTTCCCACAAATAAAGGTCGAAAAAGTAAGAAAACTGAGAACAGTAATTCATTACTGCTCCAGACAGCGCACTCCTCACGACCTAATTAAACTATCATAAGCAAACAAAAAATCTGCACCACCTTTGCCCCGAGTTAGGATTGAACTCACGACCATCAGATTATGAGACTGACGCGCTGCCTACTGCGCTACCGAGGCAGACGGGGGTCACTGGGAAACGCAACCGGTATCATTAGTTCCCACAAATTATAAGTCGAAAAAGTAAGAAAACCGAGCAACAGTCATTCATTACTGCTCCACACAGCGCACCCCTAACGACCTAATTAAACTCTCACAAGCAAACAAAAAATCTTTACCTCCTTTGCCCCGGGTGTGTATTGAACTCACGACCTTCAGATTATGAGACTGACGCGCTGCCTACTGCGCTATCGAGGCGGACAGGTGTCACTGGGAAACGCAACCGGGATCATTAGTTCCCACAAATTAAAGGTCGAAAAAGTAAGAAAACTTAGCAACAGTCATTCATTACTGCTCCAGACAGCGCACCCCTCACGACCTAATTAAACTCTTAGAAGCAAACAAAGAAACTGCACCAACTTTGCCCCGGGTGAGGGTTGAACTCACGACCTTCAGATTGTAAGACTGATGCTCTGCCGCTCTGTCTACTGCGCCACCGAGGCGGACAGGTGTCACTGGGAAACGCAATCGGTATCAATAGTTCCCAGAAAAGTAAAAAAAAACCGAGCAACAGTCATTCGTTACTACTCCAGACAGTGCACCCCTCACGACATAATTAAACTCTCATAAGCAAACAAAAAATCTGCACCGCCTTTGCCCCGGGTGTGGATTGAACTCACGACCTTCAGAATATGAGACTGACGCGCTGCCTACTGCGCTACCGAGGCAGACAGGGGTCAATGGGAAACACAATCGGTATCAATCGTTCCCACAAGTAAAGTTCGAAAAAGTAACAAAACTCAGCAACAGTCATTCATTACTGCTCCAGACAGCGCACCCCTCACAACCTAATTAAACTCTCATAAGCAAACAAAAAATCTGCACCGCCTTTGCCCCGGGTGTGGATTGAACTCACGGCCTTCAGATTATGAGACTGACGCGCTGCCTACTGGGCTACCGAGGCGGACAGGGGTCACTGGGAAACATAACCGGTATCAATAATTCCCACAAGTTAACGGTCGAAAAATTAAGAAAACTCAGCAACAGTCATTCATTACTGCTCCAGACAGCGCACCCCTCACGACCTAATTAAACTCTCATAAGCAAACAAAAAATCTGCACCGCCTTTGCCCCGGGTGTGGATTGAACTCACGACCTTCAGATTATGAGACTGACGCGCTGCCTACTACGCTACCGAGGCGGACAGGGGTCACTGGGAAACATAACCGGTATCAATAGTTCCCACAAGTTAACGGTCGAAAAATTAAGAAAACTCAGCAACAGTCATTCATTACTGCTCGAGACAGCGCACCCCTCACGACCTAATTAAACTCTCATAAGCAAACAGAAAATCTGCACCGCCTTTGCCCCGGGTGTGGATTGAACTCACGACCTTCAGATTATGAGACTGACGCGTTGCCTACTGCGCTACCGAGGCGGACAGGGGTCACTGGGAAACACAACCGGTATCAATAGCTCCCACAAATTAAAGGTCAAAAAAGTAAGAAACCTCAGCAACAGTCATTCATTACATCTCCAGACCGTGCACCCCTCACGACCTAATTAAACTCTCCAGCAAACAAAGAAACTGCACCAACTTTGCCCCGGGTGAGGGTTGAACTCACGACCTTCAGATTGTAAGACTGATGCTCTGCCTACTGCGCTACCGAAGCGGACAGGTGTCACTGGGAAACGCAACCGGTATCATTAGTTCCCAGAAGTGTAAGGTCGAAAAGGTAAGAAAACCGAGCAACAGTCATTCGTTACTGCTCCAGACACCGCACCCCTCACGACAAAATAAACTATCATAAGTAAACAAGAAAACGGCACCACCTTTGCCACGGGTGAGGATTGAACTCACGACCTTCAGATTATGAGACTGACGTGCTGCCTACTGCGCTACCGAGGCGGACAGGTGTCACTGGGAAACACAACCGGTATCATTAGTTCCCACAAATTAAAGTTCAAAAAAGAAAACCGAGAAACAGTCATTCATTACTGCTCCAGACAGCGCACTTCTCAGGACCTAATTAAACTCTCAGAAGCAAACAAAAAAACTGCACCACCTTTGCCCCGGGTGAGGATTGAACTCACGACCTTCAGATTTTAAGGCTGACGCTCTGCCTACCGCGCTACCGAGGCGGACAGGTGTCACTGGGAAAAAAACGGTATCATTAGTTCCCACAAAATAAAGGTCGAAAAAGTAAGAAAACCAAGCAACAGTCATTCACTACTGCTCCAGACAGCGCACCCCTCACGACCTAATTAAACTCTCAAAAGCAAACAATAAACTGCACCACCTTTGCCCCTGGTGAGGACTGAACTCACGACCTTCAGATTATGAGACTGACGTACTGCCTACTGCGCTACCTAGGCGTACAGGTGTCACTGGGAAACGCAACCGGTATCATTAGTTCCCGCAAATGAAAGGTCGAAAAAGGAAGAAAACCAAGCAACAGTCACTCATTACTGCTCCAGACAGCGCACCCCTCACGACCTAATTATTCTCTCATAAGCAAACAAAAAAACTGCACCGCTTTGCCCCGGGTGATGTTCGAACTCACGACCTTCAGATTATGAGACTGACGCGCTGCCTACTGCGCTACCGAGGTGGACTTTTGTCACTGGGAAACGCAACCGGGATCATTAGTTCCCACAAATAAAGGTCGAAAAAGTAAGAAAACCGAGAACAGTCATTCATTACTGCTCCAGACAGCGCAACCCTCACGACCAAATTAAACTCTCATAAGCAAACAAAAAATCTGCTCCAACTTTGCCCCGGGTGAAGATTGAACTCACGACCTTCAGTATATGAGACTTACGCGCTACCTACTGCGCTACCGAGGTGGCCAGATGTCACTGAGAAACGCAACCGGGATCATTAGTTCCCACTAATTAAAGGCCGAAAAAGTAAGAAAACCGAGCAACAGCCATTCATTACTGCTTCAGAAAGCGCACCCCTCACGACCTAATTAAACTATCATAACCAAACAAAAAAACTGCACCGCCTTTGCCCCGGGTGAAGATTGCACTCACGACCTTCAGATTATTACACTGACACGCTGTCTACTGCGCTATCTAGGCGGACAAGTGTCACTGGAAAACGCAACCGGGATCATTAGTTCCCACAAATTAAAGGCCGAAAAAGTAAGAAAACCGAGCAACAGTCTTTCATTACTGCTCCAGACAGCGCACTCCTCACGACCTAATTAAACTATCATAAGCAAACAAAAAAACTGCCCCGCCTTTGCCCCGGGTTAGGATTGAACTCACGACCTTCAGATTATGAGACTGACGCGCTGCCTACTGCGCTACCGAGGCAGACGGGGGTCACTGGGAAACGCAATTGGTATCATTAGTTCCCACAAATTATAAGTCGAAAAAGTAAGAAAACCGAGCAACAGTCATTCATTACTGCTCCACACAGCGCACCCCTAATGACCTAATTAAACTCTCACAAGCAAACAAAAAATCTTTACCTCCTTTGCCGCGGGTCTGTATTGAACTCACGACCTTCAGATTGTGAGACTGACGCGCTGCCTACTGCGCTATCGAGGCGGACAGGTGTCACTGGGAAACGCAACCGGGATCATTAGTTCCCACAAATTAAAGGTCGAAAAAGTAAGAAAACTTAGCAACAGTCATTCATTATTGCTCCAGACAGCGCACCCCTCACGACCTAATTAATCTCTCAGAAGCAAACAAATAAACTGCACCAACTTTGCCCCGGGTGAGGGTTGAACTCACGACCTTCAGATTGTAAGACTGCTGCTCTGCCTACTGCGCTACCGAGGCGGCCAGGTGTCACTGGGAAACGCAACCGGGATCATTAGTTCCCACAAATTAAAGGTCGAAAAAGTAAGAAAACTTAGCAACAGTCATTCATTACTGCTCCAGACAGCGCACCCCTCACGACCTAATTAAACTCTCAGAAGCAAACAAAGAAACTGCACCAACTTTGCCCCGGGTGTGGATTGAACTCACGACCTTCAGATTATGAGACTGACGCGCTGCCTACTGCGCTACCGAGGCGGACAGGGGTCACTGGGAAACACAACCGGTATCAATAGCTCCCACAAATTAAAGGTCAAAAAAGTAAGAAACCTCAGCAACAGTCATTCATTACTGCTCCAGACAGTGCACCCCTCACGACCTAATTAAACTCTCATAAGCAAACAAAAAATCTGCACTGCCTTTGCCCCGGGTGAGGATTGACCTCACGACCTTCAGATTATGAGACTGACGCGCCGCCTACTGCGCTACCGAGGCGGGCAGGTGTCACTGGGAAACACAATCGGTATCAATAGTTCCCACAAGTTAAAGGTCAGAAAAGTAAAAAAACCGAGCAACAGTCATTCGTTACTGCTCCAGACAGTGCACCCCTCACGACCTATTTAAACTCTCATAAGCAAACAAAAAATCTGCACCGCCCCCGCCCCGGGTGTGGATTGAACTCACGACCTTCAGAATATGAGACTGACGCGCTGCCTACTGCGCTACCGAGGCGGACAGGGGTCACTAGGACACATAACCAGTATCAATAGTTCCCACAAATTAACGGTCGAAAAATTAAGAAAACTCAGCAACAGTCATTCATTACTCCTCCAGACACCGCACCCCTCACGACTAAATAAACTATCATAAGTAAACAAGAAAACGGCACGACCTTTGCCACGGGTGAGGATTGAACTATTGACCTTCAGATTATGAGACTGACGTGCTGCCTACTGCGCTACCGAGGCGGACAGGTGTCACTGGGAAACACAACCGGTATCATTAGTTCCCACAAATTAAAGTTTAAAAAAGAAAACCGAGAAACAGTCATTCATTCCTGCCCCAGACAGCGCACTTCTCACGACCTAATTAAACTCTCAGAAGCAAACAAAAAAACTGCACCATCTTTGTCCCGGGTGAAGATTGAACTCACAACCTTCAGATTTTAAGGCTGACGCTCTGCCTACCGCGCTACCGAGGCGGACAGGTGTCACTGGGAAAAAAACGGTATCATTAGTTCCCACAAAATAAAGGTCGAAAAAGTGAGAAAACCAAGCAACAGTCATTCATTACTGCTCCAGACAGCGCACCCCTCACGACCTAATTAAACTCAAAAGCAAACAATTAACTGCACCACCTTTGCCCCTGGTGAGGACTGAACTCACGACCTTCAGATTATGAGACTGACGTACTGCCTACTGCGCTACCTAGGCGTACAGGTGTCACTGGGAAACGCAACCGGTATCATTAGTTCCCGCAAATGAAAGGTCAAAAAAGGAAGAAAACCAAGCAACAGTCATTCATTACTGCTCCAGACAGCGCACCCCTCACGACCTAATTATTCTCTCATAAGCAAACAAAAAAACTGCACCGCTTTGCCCCGGGTGATGTTCGAACTCACGACCTTCAGATTATGAGACTGACGCGCTGCCTACTGCGCTACCGAGGCGGACAGTTGTCACTGGGAAACGCAACCGGGATCATTAGTTCCCACAAATAAAGGTCGAAAAAGTAAGAAAACCGAGAACAGTAATTCATTACTGCTCCAGACAGCGCACTCCTCACGACCTAATTAAACTATCATAAGCAAACAAAAAATCTGCACCACCTTTGCCCCGAGTTAGGATTGAACTCACGACCATCAGATTATGAGACTGACGCGCTGCCTACTGCGCTACCGAGGCAGACGGGGGTCACTGGGAAACGCAACCGGTATCATTAGTTCCCACAAATTATAAGTCGAAAAAGTAAGAAAACCGAGCAACAGTCATTCATTACTGCTCCACACAGCGCACCCCTAACGACCTAATTAAACTCTCACAAGCAAACAAAAAATCTTTACCTCCTTTGCCCCGGGTGTGTATTGAACTCACGACCTTCAGATTATGAGACTGACGCGCTGCCTACTGCGCTATCGAGGCGGACAGGTGTCACTGGGAAACGCAACCGGGATCATTAGTTCCCACAAATTAAAGGTCGAAAAAGTAAGAAAACTTAGCAACAGTCATTCATTACTGCTCCAGACAGCGCACCCCTCACGACCTAATTAAACTCTTAGAAGCAAACAAAGAAACTGCACCAACTTTGCCCCGGGTGAGGGTTGAACTCACGACCTTCAGATTGTAAGACTGATGCTCTGCCGCTCTGTCTACTGCGCCACCGAGGCGGACAGGTGTCACTGGGAAACGCAATCGGTATCAATAGTTCCCAGAAAAGTAAAAAAAAACCGAGCAACAGTCATTCGTTACTACTCCAGACAGTGCACCCCTCACGACATAATTAAACTCTCATAAGCAAACAAAAAATCTGCACCGCCTTTGCCCCGGGTGTGGATTGAACTCACGACCTTCAGAATATGAGACTGACGCGCTGCCTACTGCGCTACCGAGGCAGACAGGGGTCAATGGGAAACACAATCGGTATCAATCGTTCCCACAAGTAAAGTTCGAAAAAGTAACAAAACTCAGCAACAGTCATTCATTACTGCTCCAGACAGCGCACCCCTCACAACCTAATTAAACTCTCATAAGCAAACAAAAAATCTGCACCGCCTTTGCCCCGGGTGTGGATTGAACTCACGGCCTTCAGATTATGAGACTGACGCGCTGCCTACTGGGCTACCGAGGCGGACAGGGGTCACTGGGAAACATAACCGGTATCAATAATTCCCACAAGTTAACGGTCGAAAAATTAAGAAAACTCAGCAACAGTCATTCATTACTGCTCCAGACAGCGCACCCCTCACGACCTAATTAAACTCTCATAAGCAAACAAAAAATCTGCACCGCCTTTGCCCCGGGTGTGGATTGAACTCACGACCTTCAGATTATGAGACTGACGCGCTGCCTACTACGCTACCGAGGCGGACAGGGGTCACTGGGAAACATAACCGGTATCAATAGTTCCCACAAGTTAACGGTCGAAAAATTAAGAAAACTCAGCAACAGTCATTCATTACTGCTCGAGACAGCGCACCCCTCACGACCTAATTAAACTCTCATAAGCAAACAGAAAATCTGCACCGCCTTTGCCCCGGGTGTGGATTGAACTCACGACCTTCAGATTATGAGACTGACGCGTTGCCTACTGCGCTACCGAGGCGGACAGGGGTCACTGGGAAACACAACCGGTATCAATAGCTCCCACAAATTAAAGGTCAAAAAAGTAAGAAACCTCAGCAACAGTCATTCATTACATCTCCAGACCGTGCACCCCTCACGACCTAATTAAACTCTCCAGCAAACAAAGAAACTGCACCAACTTTGCCCCGGGTGAGGGTTGAACTCACGACCTTCAGATTGTAAGACTGATGCTCTGCCTACTGCGCTACCGAAGCGGACAGGTGTCACTGGGAAACGCAACCGGTATCATTAGTTCCCAGAAGTGTAAGGTCGAAAAGGTAAGAAAACCGAGCAACAGTCATTCGTTACTGCTCCAGACACCGCACCCCTCACGACAAAATAAACTATCATAAGTAAACAAGAAAACGGCACCACCTTTGCCACGGGTGAGGATTGAACTCACGACCTTCAGATTATGAGACTGACGTGCTGCCTACTGCGCTACCGAGGCGGACAGGTGTCACTGGGAAACACAACCGGTATCATTAGTTCCCACAAATTAAAGTTCAAAAAAGAAAACCGAGAAACAGTCATTCATTACTGCTCCAGACAGCGCACTTCTCAGGACCTAATTAAACTCTCAGAAGCAAACAAAAAAACTGCACCACCTTTGCCCCGGGTGAGGATTGAACTCACGACCTTCAGATTTTAAGGCTGACGCTCTGCCTACCGCGCTACCGAGGCGGACAGGTGTCACTGGGAAAAAAACGGTATCATTAGTTCCCACAAAATAAAGGTCGAAAAAGTAAGAAAACCAAGCAACAGTCATTCACTACTGCTCCAGACAGCGCACCCCTCACGACCTAATTAAACTCTCAAAAGCAAACAATAAACTGCACCACCTTTGCCCCTGGTGAGGACTGAACTCACGACCTTCAGATTATGAGACTGACGTACTGCCTACTGCGCTACCTAGGCGTACAGGTGTCACTGGGAAACGCAACCGGTATCATTAGTTCCCGCAAATGAAAGGTCGAAAAAGGAAGAAAACCAAGCAACAGTCACTCATTACTGCTCCAGACAGCGCACCCCTCACGACCTAATTATTCTCTCATAAGCAAACAAAAAAACTGCACCGCTTTGCCCCGGGTGATGTTCGAACTCACGACCTTCAGATTATGAGACTGACGCGCTGCCTACTGCGCTACCGAGGTGGACTTTTGTCACTGGGAAACGCAACCGGGATCATTAGTTCCCACAAATAAAGGTCGAAAAAGTAAGAAAACCGAGAACAGTCATTCATTACTGCTCCAGACAGCGCAACCCTCACGACCAAATTAAACTCTCATAAGCAAACAAAAAATCTGCTCCAACTTTGCCCCGGGTGAAGATTGAACTCACGACCTTCAGTATATGAGACTTACGCGCTACCTACTGCGCTACCGAGGTGGCCAGATGTCACTGAGAAACGCAACCGGGATCATTAGTTCCCACTAATTAAAGGCCGAAAAAGTAAGAAAACCGAGCAACAGCCATTCATTACTGCTTCAGAAAGCGCACCCCTCACGACCTAATTAAACTATCATAACCAAACAAAAAAACTGCACCGCCTTTGCCCCGGGTGAAGATTGCACTCACGACCTTCAGATTATTACACTGACACGCTGTCTACTGCGCTATCTAGGCGGACAAGTGTCACTGGAAAACGCAACCGGGATCATTAGTTCCCACAAATTAAAGGCCGAAAAAGTAAGAAAACCGAGCAACAGTCTTTCATTACTGCTCCAGACAGCGCACTCCTCACGACCTAATTAAACTATCATAAGCAAACAAAAAAACTGCCCCGCCTTTGCCCCGGGTTAGGATTGAACTCACGACCTTCAGATTATGAGACTGACGCGCTGCCTACTGCGCTACCGAGGCAGACGGGGGTCACTGGGAAACGCAATTGGTATCATTAGTTCCCACAAATTATAAGTCGAAAAAGTAAGAAAACCGAGCAACAGTCATTCATTACTGCTCCACACAGCGCACCCCTAATGACCTAATTAAACTCTCACAAGCAAACAAAAAATCTTTACCTCCTTTGCCGCGGGTCTGTATTGAACTCACGACCTTCAGATTGTGAGACTGACGCGCTGCCTACTGCGCTATCGAGGCGGACAGGTGTCACTGGGAAACGCAACCGGGATCATTAGTTCCCACAAATTAAAGGTCGAAAAAGTAAGAAAACTTAGCAACAGTCATTCATTATTGCTCCAGACAGCGCACCCCTCACGACCTAATTAATCTCTCAGAAGCAAACAAATAAACTGCACCAACTTTGCCCCGGGTGAGGGTTGAACTCACGACCTTCAGATTGTAAGACTGATGCTCTGCCTACTGCGCTACCGAGGCGGCCAGGTGTCACTGGGAAACGCAACCGGGATCATTAGTTCCCACAAATTAAAGGTCGAAAAAGTAAGAAAACTTAGCAACAGTCATTCATTACTGCTCCAGACAGCGCACCCCTCACGACCTAATTAAACTCTCAGAAGCAAACAAAGAAACTGCACCAACTTTGCCCCGGGTGAGGGTTGAACTCACGACCTTCAGATTGTAAGACTGATGCTCTGCCTACTGCGCCACCGAGGCGGACAGGTGTCACTGGGAAACGCAATCGGTATCAATAGTTCCCAGGGGTAAAGGTCAGAAAAGTAAAAAAACCGAGCAACAGTCATTCGTTACTACTCCAGACAGTGCACCCCTCACGACATAATTAAACTCTCATAAGCAAACAAAAAATCTGCACCGCCTTTGCCCCGGGTGTGGATTGATGTCACGACCTTCAGAACATGAGACTGACGCGCTGCCTACTGCGCTACCGAGGCAGACCGGGGTCAATGGGAAACACAATTTGTATCAATCGTTCCCACAAGTAAAGGTCGAAAAAGTAACAAAACTCAGCAACAGTCATTCATTACTGCTCCAGACAGCGCACCCCTCACAACCTAATTAAACTCTCATAAGCAAACAAAAAATCTGAACCACCTTTGCCCCGGGTGTGGATTGAACTCACGACCTTCAGATTATAAGACTGACGCGCTGCCTACTGCGCTACCGAGGCGGACAGGGGTCACTGGGAAACATAACCGGTATCAATAGTTCCCACAAGTTAACGGTCGAAAAATTAAGAAAACTCAGCAACAGTCATTCATAACTTCTCCAGACCGTGCACCCCTCACGACCTAATTAAATTCTCATAAGCAAACAAAAAATATGCACCGCCTTTGCCCCGAGTGAGGATTGAACTCACGACCTTCAGATTGTAAGACTGATGCTCTGCCTACTGCGCTACCGAAGCGGACAGGTGTCACTGGGAAACGCAACCGGTATCATTAGTTCCCAGAAGTGTAAGGTCGAAAAGGTAAGAAAACCGAGCAACAGTCATTCGTTACTGCTCCAGACACCGCACCCCTCACGACTAAATAAACTATCATAAGTAAACAAGAAAACGGCACCACCTTTGCCACGGGTGAGGATTGAACTCACGACCTTCAGATTATGAGACTGACGTGCTGCCTACTGCGCTACCGAGGCGGACAGGTGTCACTGGGAAACACAACCGGTATCATTAGTTCCCACAAATTAAAGTTCAAAAAAGAAAACCGAGAAACAGTCATTCATTACTGCTCCAGACAGCGCACTTCTCAGGACCTAATTAAACTCTCAGAAGCAAAAAAAAAACTGCACCACCTTTGCCCCGGGTGAGGATTGAACTCACGACCTTCAGATTTTAAGGCTGACGCTCTGCCTACCGCGCTACCGAGGCGGACAGGTGTCACTGGGAAAAAAACGGTATCATTAGTTCCCACAAAATAAAGGTCGAAAAAGTAAGAAAACCAAGCAACAGTCATTCACTACTGCTCCAGACAGCGCACCCCTCACGACCTAATTAAACTCTCAAAAGCAAACAATAAACTGCACCACCTTTGCCCCTGGTGAGGACTGAACTCACGACCTTCAGATTATGAGACTGACGTACTGCCTACTGCGCTACCTAGGCGTACAGGTGTCACTGGGAAACGCAACCGGTATCATTAGTTCCCGCAAATGAAAGGTCGAAAAAGGAAGAAAACCAAGCAACAGTCACTCATTACTGCTCCAGACAGCGCACCCCTCACGACCTAATTATTCTCTCATAAGCAAACAAAAAAACTGCACCTTTTTGCCCCGGGTGATGTTCGAACTCACGACCTTCAGATTATGAGACTGACGCGCTGCCTACTGCGCTACCGAGGTGGACTTTTGTCACTGGGAAACGCAACCGGGATCATTAGTTCCCACAAATAAAGGTCGAAAAAGTAAGAAAACCGAGAACAGTCATTCATTACTGCTCCAGACAGCGCAACCCTCACGACCAAATTAAACTCTCATAAGCAAACAAAAAATCTGCTCCAACTTTGCCCCGGGTGAAGATTGAACTCACGACCTTCAGTATATGAGACTTATGCGCTACCTACTGCGCTACCGAGGTGGCCAGATGTCACTGAGAAACGCAACCGGGATCATTAGTTCCCACTAATTAAAGGCCGAAAAAGTAAGAAAACCGAGCAACAGCCATTCATTACTGCTTCAGAAAGCGCACCCCTCACGACCTAATTAAACTATCATAACCAAACAAAAAAACTGCACCGCCTTTGCCCCGGGTGAAGATTGCACTCACGACCTTCAGATTATTACACTGACACGCTGTCTACTGCGCTATCTAGGCGGACAAGTGTCACTGGAAAACGCAACCGGGATCATTAGTTCCCACAAATTAAAGGCCGAAAAAGTAAGAAAACCGAGCAACAGTCATTCATAACTTCTCCAGACCGTGCACCCCTCACGACCTAATTAAATTCTCATAAGCAAACAAAAAATATGCACCGCCTTTGCCCCGAGTGAGGATTGAACTCACGACCTTCAGATTATGAGACTGATGCGCTGCGTACTGCGCTACCGAGGCGGCCAGGTGTCACTGGGAAACGCAACTGGGATCATTAGTTCCCACAAATTAAAGGTCGAAAAAGTAAGAAAACCGAGCAACAGTCATTCATTACTGCTCCACACAGCGCACCCCTAATGACCTAATTAAACTCTCACAAGCAAACAAAAAATCTTTACCTCCTTTGCCGCGGGTGTGTATTGAACTCACGACCTTCAGATTGTGAGACTGACGCGCTGCCTACTGCGCTATCGAGGCGGACAGGTGTCACTGGGAAACGCAACCGGGATCATTAGTTCCCACAAATTAAAGGTCGAAAAAGTAAGAAAACTTAGCAACAGTCATTCATTATTGCTCCAGACAGCGCACCCCTCACGACCTAATTAATCTCTCAGAAGCAAACAAATAAACTGCACCAACTTTGCCCCGGGTGAGGGTTGAACTCACGACCTTCAGATTGTAAGACTGATGCTCTGCCTACTGCGCTACCGAGGCGGCCAGGTGTCACTGGGAAACGCAACCGGGATCATTAGTTCCCACAAATTAAAGGTCGAAAAAGTAAGAAAACTTAGCAACAGTCATTCACTACTGCTCCAGACAGCGCACCCCTCACGACCTAATTAAACTCTCAGAAGCAAACAAAGAAACTGCACCAACTTTGCCCCGGGTGAGGGTTGAACTCACGACCTTCAGATTGTAAGACTGATGCTCTGCCTACTGCGCCACCGAGGCGGACAGGTGTCACTGGGAAACGCAATCGGTATCAATAGTTCCCAGGGGTTAAAGGTCAGAAAAGTAAAAAAACCGAGCAACAGTCATTCGTTACTACTCCAGACAGTGCACCCCTCACGACATAATTAAACTCTCATAAGCAAACAAAAAATCTGCACCGCCTTTGCCCCGGGTGTGGATTGATGTCACGACCTTCAGAACATGAGACTGACGCGCTGCCTACTGCGCTACCGAGGCAGACCGGGGTCAATGGGAAACACAATTTGTATCAATCGTTCCCACAAGTAAAGGTCGAAAAAGTAACAAAACTCAGCAACAGTCTTTCATTACTGCTCCAGACAGCGCACCCCTCACAACCTAATTAAACTCTCATAAGCAAACAAAAAATCTGAACCACCTTTGCCCCGGGTGTGGATTGAACTCACGACCTTCAGATTATAAGACTGACGCGCTGCCTACTGCGCTACCGAGGCGGACAGGGGTCACTGGGAAACATAACCGGTATCAATAGTTCCCACAAGTTAACGGTCGAAAAATTAAGAAAACTCAGCAACAGTCATTCATAACTTCTCCAGACCGTGCACCCCTCACGACCTAATTAAATTCTCATAAGCAAACAAAAAATATGCACCGCCTTTGCCCCGAGTGAGGATTGAACTCACGACCTTCAGATTATGAGACTGATGCGCTGCCTACTGCGCTATCGAGGCGGACTGGTGTCACTGGGATACGCAACCAGGATCATTAGTTCCCACAAATCAAAGGTCGAAAAAGTAAGAAAACCGAGCAACAGTCATTCATTATTGCTCCAGACAGATCACCCCTCACGACCCAATTAAACTCTCATAAGAAAACAAAAAATCTGCACCGCTTTTGCCCCGGGTGAGGATTGAACTCACTACCTTCAGATTATGAGACTGACGCGCTGCCTACTGCGCTACCGAGGCGGACAGTTGTCACTAGCAAACACAATCGGTATCAATAGTTCCCACAAGTGAAAGGTCGAAAAAATAAGAAAACCGAGCAACAGTCATTCATTACTGCTCCAGACAGTGCACCCCTCCCGACTTAGTTAAACTCTCATAAGCAAACAAATAAACTGCAGCGCCTTTGCCCCGGGTAAGGATTGAACTCACGACCTTCAGATTATGAGACTGAAGCGCCGCCTACTGCGCTAGCGAGGCGAACAGGTGTCACTAGGAAACACAACCGGTATCATTAGTTCCCACAAGTTAAAGGTCGGAAAAAGTAAGAAAACTCCGCAACAGTCATTCATTACTGCTCCAGACAGCGCACCCCTCACGACCTAATTAAACTCTCATAAGCAAACAAAAAATCTGCACCGCATTTGCCCCGGCTGTGGATTGAACTCACGACCTACATATTATGAGACTGATCCGCTGCCTACTGCGCTACCGAGGCAGACAGGCGTCACTGGGAAACACAACCGGTATCAATAGTTCCCACAAGTTAAAGGTCGAAAAATTAAGAAAACTCAGCAACAGTCATTCATTATTGCTCCAGACAGCGCAGCTCTCACGACCCAATTAAACTCTCATAAGCAAACAAAAAATCTGCACCACCTTTGCCCCGGGTGAGGATTGAAGTCACGACCTTCAGATTATGAGACTGACGCGCTGCCTACTGCACTACCGAGGCGGAGAGGGGTCACTGGAAAACGCAACCGGTATCATTAGTTCCCACAAAAAAAAGGTCGAAAAAGTAAGAAAACTGAGCAACAGTCATTCATTACTGCTCCAGACAGTGATCCCCTCACGACCTAATTAAACTCTCATAAGCAAACAAAACATCTGCACTGCCTTTGCCCCGGGTTAGAATTGAATTCACGACCTTCGAATTATGAGACTGATGCGCTGCCTACTGCGCTATCGAGGCGGACAGGTGTCACTGGGACACGCAACCAGGATCATTAGTTCCCACAAATCAAAGGTCGAAAAAGTAAGAAAACCGAGCAGCAGTCATTTATTATTGCTCCAGACAGATCACCCCTCACGACCCAATTAAACTCTCATAAGAAAACAAAAAATCTGCACCGCTTTTGCCCCGGGTGAGGATTGAACTCACGACCTTCAGATTATGAGACTGACGCGCTGCCTACTGCGCTACAGAGGCGGACAGTTGTCACTAGCAAACACAATCGGTATCAATAGTTCCCACAAGTGAAAGGTCGAAAAAATAAGAAAACCGAGCAACAGTCATTCATTACTGCTCCAGACAGTGCACCCCTCCCGAATTAGTTAAACTCTCATAAGCAAACAAATAAACTGCAGCGCCTTTGCCCCGGGTGAGGATTTAACTCACGACCTTCAGATTTTGAGACTGATGCGCTGCCTACTGCGCTATCGAGGCGGACAGGTGTCACTGGGACACGCAACCGGTATCAATAGTTCCCACAAGTTAAAGGTCGAAAAAGTAAGAAACTTCAGCAACAGTCATTCATATCTTCTCCAGACCGTGCACCCCTCACGACCTAATTAAATTCTCATAAGCAAACAAAAAATATGCACCGCCTTTGCCCCGAGTGAGGATTGAACTCACGACCTTCAGATTATGAGACTGATGCGCTGCCTACTGCGCTAACGAGGCGGACTAGTGTCACTGGGATACGCAACCAGGATCATTAGTTCCCACAAATCAAAGGTCGAAAAAGTAAGAAAACCGAGCAACAGTCATTCATTATTGCTCCAGACAGATCACCCCTCACGACCCAATTAAACTCTCATAAGAAAACAAAAAATCTGCACCGCTTTTGCCCCGGGTGAGGATTGAACTCACTACCTTCAGATTATGAGACTGACGCGCTGCCTACTGCGCTACCGAGGCGGACAGTTGTCACTAGCAAACACAATCGGTATCAATAGTTCCCACAAGTGAAAGGTCGAAAAAATAAGAAAACCGAGCAACAGTCATTCATTACTGCTCCAGACAGTGCACCCCTCCCGACTTAGTTAAACTCTCATAAGCAAACAAATAAACTGCAGCGCCTTTGCCCCGGGTAAGGATTGAACTCACGACCTTCAGATTATGAGACTGAAGCGCCGCCTACTGCGCTAGCGAGGCGAACAGGTGTCACTAGGAAACACAACCGGTACCATTAGTTCCCACAAGTTAAAGGTCGAAAAAGTAAGAAAACTCCGCAACAGTCATTCATTACTGCTCCAGACAGCGCACCCCTCACGACCTAATTAAACTCTCATAAGCAAACAAAAAATCTGCACCGCATTTGCCCCGGCTGTGGATTGAACTCACGACCTACATATTATGAGACTGATCCGCTGCCTACTGCGCTACCGAGGCAGACAGGCGTCACTGGGAAACACAACCGGTATCAATAGTTCCCACAAATTAAAGGTCGAAAAATTAAGAAAACTGAGCAACAGTCACTCATTACTGCTCCAGACAGCGCAGCTCTCACGACCTAATTAAACTCTCATAAGCAAACAAAACATCTGCACCGCCTTTGCCCCGGGTGAGGATCGCACTCACGACCTTCAGATTATGAGACTGACGCGCTGCCTACTACACTACCGAGGCGGACAGGGGTCACTGGGAAACGCAACCACGATCATTAGTTCCCACAAACTAAAGGTCAAAAAAGTAAGAAAACCGAGCAACAGTCATTCATTACTGCTCCAGACAGTGCACCCCTCACGACCTAATTAAACTCTCATAAGCAAACAAAACATCTGCACTGCCTTTGCCCCGGGTTAGAATTGAATTCACGACCTTCGAATTATGAGACTGATGCGCTGCCTACTGCGCTATCGAGGCGGACAGGTGTCACTGGGACACGCAACCAGGATCATTAGTTCCCACAAATCAAAGGTCGAAAAAGTAAGAAAACCGAGCAACAGTCATTTATTATTGCTCCAGACAGATCACCCCTCCTGACCCAATTAAACTCTCATAAGAAAACAAAAAATCTGCACCGCTTTTGCCCCGGGTGAGGATTGAACTCACGACCTTCAGATTATGAGACTGACGCGCTGCGTACTGCACTACCAATGCGGACAGTTGTCACTAGCAAACACAATCGGTATCAATAGTTCCCACAAGTGAAAGGTCGAAAAAATAAGAAAACCGAGCAACAGTCATTCATTACTGCTCCAGACAGTGCACCCCTCCCGAATTAGTTAAACTCTCATAAGCAAACAAATAAACTGCAGCGCCTTTGCCCCGGGTGAGGATTTAACTCACGACCTTCAGATTTTGAGACTGACGCACTGCCCACTGCGCTACCGAGGAGGACTGGGGTAACTGCGAAATGCAACCGGTATCATTAATTCCCACAAATTAAAGGTCGAAAAAGAAAGAAAACCGAGCCACAGTCATTCATTACTGCTCCAGACGGTGCACCCCTCACGACCCAATTAAACTCTCATAAGCAAACAAAAAAACTGCACCGCCATTGGCCCGGGTGAGCATTGAACTCACGACCTTCAGATTATGAGACTGACGCGCCGCCTACTGCGCTGCCGAGGCGGGCAGGTGTCACTGGGAAACACAATCGGTATCAATATTTCCCACAAGTTAAAGGTCAGAAAAGTAAAAAAACTGAGCAACAGTCATTCGTTACTGCTCTAGACAGTGCACCCCTCACGACCTAATTAAACTCTCATAAGCAAACAAAAAGTCTGCACCGCCTTTGCCCCGGGTGTGGATTGAACTCACGACCTTCAGAATATGAGACTGACGCGCTGCCTACTGCGCTACCGAGGTGGACAGGGGTCAATGGGAAACACAATCGGTATCAATCGTTCCCACAAGTAAAGGTCGAAAAAGTAAGAAAACTAAGCAACAGTCATTCATTACTGCTCCAAACAGCGCACTCCTCACAACCTAATTAAACTCTCATAAGCAAACAAAAAATCTGCACCGCCTTTGCCCCGGGTGTGGATTGAACTCACGACCTTCAGATTATGTGACTGACGCGCTGCCTACTGCGCTACCAAAGCAGACAGGGGTCACTGGGAAACACAACCGGTATCAATAGTTCCCACAAGTTAACGGTCGAAAAATTAAGAAAACTCAGCAACAGTCATTCACTACTGCTCCAGAAAGCGCACCCCTCACGACCTAATTAAACTCTCATAAGCAAACAAAAAATCTGCACCGCCTTTGCCCCGGGTGTGGATTGAACTCACGACCTTCATATTATGAGACTGACGTGTTGCCTACTGCGTTATCGAGGCGGACAGGTGTCACTGGGACACGCAATCGGTATCAATCGTTCCCACAAGTAAAGGTCGAAAAAGTAAGAAAACTCAGCAACAGTCATTCATTACTGCTCCAAACAGCGCACTCCTCACAACCTAATTAAACTCTCATAAGCAAACAAAAAATCTGCACCGCCTTTGCCCCGGGTGTGGATTGAACTCACGACCTTCAAATTATGTGACTGACGCGCTGCCTACTGCTCTACCGAGGCGGACAGGGGTCACTGGGAAACATAACCGGTATCAATAGTTCCCACAAGTTAACGGTCGAAAAATTAAGAAAACTCAGCAACAGTCATTCATTACTGCTCCAGAAAGCGCACCCCTCACGACCTAATTAAACTCTCATAAGCAAACAAAAAATCTGCACCGCCTTTGCCCCGGGTGTGGATTGAACTCACGACCTTCAGATTATGAGACTGACGCGCTGCCTACTGCGCTACCGAGGCGGACAGGGTCACAGAAAACACAACCGGTATCAATAGCTCCCACAAGTTAAAGGTCGAAAAAGTAAGAAACCTCAGCAACAGTCATTCATTTCTTCTCCAGACCGTGCACCCCTCACGACCTAATTAAACTCTCATAAGCAAACAAAAAATTTGCACCGCCTTTGCCCCGGGTAAGGATTGAACTCATGACTTTCAGATTATGAGACTGAAGTGCCGTCTACTGTTCTACCCATGTGGACAGGTGTCACTGGGAAACACAATCGGTATCAATAGTTCCCACAAGTTAAAGGTCAAAAAAGTAAGAAAACCGAGCAACAGTCATTCGTTTTTGCTCTAGACAGTGCACCCCTCACTACCTATTTAAACTCTCATAAGCAAACAAAAAATCTGCACCACCTTTGCCCCGGGTGAGGATTGAACTCGCGACCTTCAGATTATGAGACTGACGCGCCGCCTACTGCGCTGCCGAGGCGGGCAGGTGTCACTGGGAAACACAATCGGTATCAATAGTTCCCACAAGTTAAAGGTCAGAAAAGTAAAAAAACCGAGCAACAGTCATTCGTTACTGCTCCAGACAGTGCACCCCTCACGACCTAATTAAACTCTCATAAGCAAACAAAAAATCTGCACCGCCTTCGCCCCGGGTGTGGATTGAACTCACGACCTTCAGAATATGAGACTGACGCGCTGCCTACTGCGCTACCGAGGCGGACAGGGGTCACTAGGAAACATAACCAGTATCAATATTTCCCACAAATTAACGGTCGAAAAATTAAGAAAACTCAGCAACAGTCATTCATTACTGCTCCAAACAGCGCACTCCTCACAACCTAATTAAACTCTTATAAGCAAACAAAAAATCTGCACCGCCTTTGCCACGGGTGTGGATTGAACTCACGACCTTCAGATTATGTGACTGACGCGCTGCCTACTGCGCTTCCGAGGCGGACAGGGGTCACTCGGAAACATAACCGGTATCAATAGTTCCCACAAGTTAACGGTCAAAAAATTAAGAAAACTCAGCAACAGTCATTCATTACTGCTCCAGAAAGCGCACCCCTCGCGACCTAATTAAACTCTCATAAGCAAACAAAACATCTGCACTGCCTTTGCCCCGGGTTAGAATTGAATTCACGACCTTCGAATTATGAGACTGATGCGCTGCCTACTGCGCTATCGAGGCGGACAGGTGTCACTGAACACGCAACCAGGATCATTAGTTCCCACAAATCAAAGGTCGAAAAAGTAAGAAAACTGAGCAACAGTCATTTGTTATTGCTCCAGACAGATCACCCCTCACGACCCAATTAAACTCTCATAAGAAAACAAAAAATCTGCACCGCTTTTGCCCCGGGTGAGGATTGAACTCACGACCTTCAGATTATGAGACTGACGCGCTGCCTACTGCGCTACCGATGCGGACAGTTGTCACTAGCAAACACAATCGGTATCAATAGTTCCCACAAGTGAAAGGTCGAAAAAATAAGAAAACCGAGCAACAGTCATTCATTACTGCTCCAGACAGTGCACCCCTCCCGAATTAGTTAAACTCTCATAAGCAAACAAATAAACTGCAGCGCCTTTGCCCCGGGTGAGGATTTAACTCACGACCTTCAGATTTTGAGACTGACGCACTGCCCACTGCGCTACCGAGGAGGACTGGGGTAACTGCGAAATGCAACCGGTATCATTATTTCCCACAAATTAAAGGTCGAAAAAGAAAGAAAACCGAGCCACAGTCATTCATTACTGCTCCAGACGGTGCACCCCTCACGACCCAATTAAACTCTCATAAGCAAACAAAAAAACTGCACCGCCATTGGCCCGGGTGAGCATTGAACTCACGACCTTCAGATAATGAGACTGACGCGCCGCCTACTGCGCTGCCGAGGCGGGCAGGTGTCACTGGGAAACACAATCGGTATCAATATTTCCCACAAGTTAAAGGTCAGAAAAGTAAAAAAACTGAGCAACAGTCATTCGTTACTGCTCTAGACAGTGCACCCCTCACGACCTAATTAAACTCTCATAAGCAAACAAAAAATCCGCACCGCCTTTGCCCCGGGTGTGGATTGAACTCACGACCTTCAGAATATGAGACTGACGCGCTGCCTACTGCGCTACCGAGGTGGACAGGGGTCAATGGGAAACACAATCGGTATCAATCGTTCCCACAAGTAAAGGTCGAAAAAGTAAGAAAACTCAGCAACAGTCATTCATTACTGCTCCAAACAGCGCACTCCTCACAACCTAATTAAACTCTCATAAGCAAACAAAAAATCTGCACCGCCTTTGCCCCGGGTGTGGATTGAACTCACGACCTTCAGATTATGTGACTGACGCGCTGCCTACTGCGCTACCAAGGCGGACAGGGGTCACTGGGAAACATAACCGGTATCAATAGTTCCCACAAGTTAACGGTCGAAAAATTAGGAAAACTCAGCAACAGTCATTCATTACTGCTCCAGAAAGCGCACCCCTCACGACCTAATTAAACTCTCATAAGCAAACAAAAAATCTGCACCGCCTTTGCCCCGGGTGTGGATTGAACTCACGACCTTCAGATTATGAGACTGACGTGCTGCCTACTGCGTTATCGAGGCGGACAGGTGTCACTGGGACACGCAATCGGTATCAATCGTTCCCACAAGTAAAGGTCGAAAAAGTAAGAAAACTCAGCAACAGTCATTCATTACTGCTCCAAACAGCGCACTCCTCACAACCTAATTAAACTCTCATAAGCAAACAAAAAATCTGCACCGCCTTTGCCCCGGGTGTGGATTGAACTCACGACCTTCAAATTATGTGACTGACGCGCTGCCTACTGCTCTACCGAGGCGGACAGGGGTCACTGGGAAACTTACCGGTATCAATAGTTCCCACAAGTTAACGGTCGAAAAATTAAGAAAACTCAGCAACAGTCATTCATTACTGCTCCAGAAAGCGCACCCCTCACGACCTAATTAAACTCTCATAAGCAAACAAAAAATCTGCACCGCCTTTGCCCCGTGTATGGATTGAACTCACGACCTTCAGATTATGAGACTGACGCACTGCCTACTGCGCTACCGAGGCGGACAGGGGTCACAGAAAACACAACCGGTATCAATAGCTCCCACAAGTTAAAGGTCGAAAAAGTAAGAAACCTCAGCAACAGTCATTCATTTCTTCTCCAGACCGTGCACCCCTCACGACCTAATTAAACTCTCATAAGCAAACAAAAAATTTGCACCGCCTTTGCCCCGGGTAAGGATTGAACTCATGACTTTCAGATTATGAGACTGAAGCGCCGTCTACTGTGCTACCCATGTGGACAGGTGTCACTGGGAAACACAATCGGTATCAATAGTTCCCACAAGTTAAAGGTCAAAAAAGTAAGAAAACCGAGCAACAGTCATTCGTTTTTGCTCTAGACAGTGCACCCCTCACTACCTAATTAAACTCTCATAAGCAAACAAAAAATCTGCACCACCTTTGCCCCGGGTGAGGATTGAACTCGCGACCTTCAGATTATGAGACTGACGCGCTGCCTACTGCGCTGCCGAGGCGGGCAGGTGTCACTGGGAAACACAATCGGTATCAATAGTTCCCACAAGTTAAAGGTCAGAAAAGTAAAAAAACCGAGCAACAGTCATTCGTTACTGCTCCAGACAGTGCACCCCTCACGACCTAATTAAACTCTCATAAGCAAACAAAAAATCTGCACCGCCTTCGCCCCGGGTGTGGATTGAACTCACGACCTTCAGAATATGAGACTGACGCGCTGCCTACTGCGCTACCGAGGCGGACAGGGGTCACTAGGAAACATAACCGGTATCAATAGTTCCCACAAGTTAACGGTCAAAAAATTAAGAAAACTCAGCAACAGTCATTCATTACTGCTCCAGAAAGCGCACCCCTCGCGACCTAATTAAACTCTCATAAGCAAACAAAAAATCTGCACCGCCTTTGCCCCGGGTGTTGATTGAACTCATGACCTTCAGATTATGAGACTGACGCGCTGCCTACTACGTTATCGAGGCGGACAGGTGTCACTGGGACACGCAATCGGTATCAATCGTTCCCACAAGTAAAGGTCGAAAAAGTAAGAAAACTCAGGAACAGTCATTCATTACTGCTCCAAACAGCGCACTCCTCACAACTTAATTAAACTCTCATAAGCAAACAAAAAATATGCACCGCCTTTCCCCGGGTGAGGATTGAACTCACGACCTTCAGATTATGAGACTGACGCGCTCCCTACTGCACTACCGAGGCGCACATTTGTCACTAGCAAGCACAATCGGTATCAATAGTTCCCACAAGTGAAAGGTCGAAAAAATAAAAAAACCGAGCAACAGTCATTCATTACTGCTCCAGACAGTGCACCCCTCCCGACCTAGTTAAACTCATAAGCAAACAAACAAACTGCACCACCTTTGCCCCGGGTAAGGATTGAACTCATGACTTTCAGATTATGAGACTAAAGCGCCGTCTACTGTGCTACCGAGGTGGACAGGTGTCACTGGGAAACACAATCGGTATCAATAGTTCCCACAAGTTAAAGGTCAAAAAGTAAGAAAACCGAGCAACAGTCATTCGTTACTGCTCTAGACAGTGCACCCCTCACTACCTAATTAAACTCTCATAAGCAAACAAAAAATCTGCACCACCTTTGCCCCGGGTGAGAATTGAATTCACGACCTTCACATTATGAGACTGAGGCGCCGCCTACTGCGCTAGCGAGGCGAACAGGTGTCACTGGGAAACACAATCGGTATCAATAGTTCCCACAAGTTAAAGGTCGAAAAAGTAAGAAAACTCCGCAACAGTCATTCATTACTGCTCCAGACAGCGCACCCCTAACGACCTAATTAAACTCTCAAAAGCAAACAAAAAATCTGCACCGCCTTCGCCCCGGGTGTGGATTGAACTCACGACCTTCAGAATATGAGACTGACGCGCTGCCTACTGCGCTACCGAGGCAGACAGGGGTCACTGGGAAACATAACCAGTATCAATAGTTCCCACAAATTAACGATCGAAAAATTAAGAAAACTCAGCAACAGTCATTCATTACTGCTCCAGACAGCGCACCCCTCACGACCTAATTGAACTCTCATAAGCAAACAAAAAATCTGCACCGACTGTGCCCCGGGTGTGGATTGAACTCACGACCTTCAGATTATGAGACTGACGCGCTGCCTACTGCGCTACCGAGGCGGACTGGGGTAACTGGGAAATGCGACTGGTATCATTAGTTCCCACAAATTAAAGGTCGAAAAAGAAAGAAAACCGAGCCAGAGTCATTCATTGCTGCTCCAGACAGTGCACCCCTCACGACCTAATTAAACTCTCATAAGCAAACAAAAAATCTGCACTGCCTTTGCACCGGGTGAGGATTGACCTCACGAGCTTCAGATTATGAGACTGACGCGCTGCCTACTGCGTTACCGAGGCGGACAGGGGTCACTGGGAAACGCAAGCGGTATCATTAGTTCCCACAAATTAAAGGTCGAAAAAATAAGAAAACCGAGCAACAGTCATTTATTACTGCTCCAGACAGTGCACCCCTCACGACCTAATTAAACTCTCATAGGCAAACAAAAAAACTGCACCGCCATTGGCCCGGGTGAGGATTGAACTCACGACCTTCAGATTATGGGACTGACGCGACGCCTACTGCGCTACCGAGGCGGACAGGTGTCACAGGGAAACACAACCGGTATCATTAGTTCCCACAAATTAAAGGTCGAAAAAATAAGAAAACTGAGCAACAGTCATTCATTACTGCTCTAGACAGTGCACCCCTCACGACCTAATTAAACTCTCATAAGCAAACAAAAAAACTGCACCGCCATTGGCCCAGGTGAGGATTGAACTCACGACCTTCAGATTATGAGACTTACGCGCTGCCTACTGCGCTACCAAGGCTTTTTTTCTTTATTGCCTGCTTCGCAACTAGTACAAATCAATATAAGGATACAGTGCAGTGTCACGTTTAAATGTGCTGTACCATCTTCCAGCACATGGGGGTTAAAAAGGCAGAGGCTTTATGCCCACCAACTTATCTAAACATGGCAACCACTTTGGCTTATCTTGTGCCTCGTATCCAGTCATCAAATACTGTACACTTTCTATGAAGTACTCTCGAGTGGGCCGGGGATTCACGTCTACGTTTCACACTGCCATCCGTGTTCGCCACCCACTGTGAAGAACCAATACCACGAACATATCATAGGGCACACCGCCTACATTTATGACTGGCAAAAAACGGATGCCATACTGTGTAACTGGCAGTTCTTTCTTCAAGGTCCTTTGAAGGGTGTCCCAGAGAAAGACTGCATCAGTACAGTCTAGGAAGATGTGGTCAACTGTCTCAAGTTTTCTGCAGATAATGCAATCAACCGACGGGACGAATATTCCTTTTTCACGGAGCCATGTGTTTGTAGGGAGAGTGCCACTGTGAAGTTTAAAAAGAATGTCTTCATTGATGGTCTCATTGCCATCTTCTTCACTCTTTTCAAGACGTCAACCTCAGGCCCATTAGAGTACAATGTTCTATACAGAGGCTCTGGCAACATGGTTTCTACAAGGTCTTTGTACAGTCTCCTTCGCGAAACCCCAGAGAGATACTCCATCAAAAATCGTGCTCTCAATCTTTCCAAAGCAGCAATCACTTCTTTCATGTACCCCTTAGGTCTTTTTGTCACCCCATTGGCTGTGGTTACAATAAAATCAGGCGAAAATGGGACAGCCGCACATGTATCAACGTTCTCAAAAAACGATCATCTTGATCTCGTAAGAAAACAAACCTAGATACTATCTGTCTCAGGAACAAGTGTACAAGACCAAGCCCCCCACTTTTCACAGAACGGAACAGATTTGTTCGGCTTGTCCTTTCCCACGTGGACGCCAAGATAAACACTGCGATCACTCTGTGTAGCTTTTGTACAGCAACACGTGACATGAATAGCACTTGTAAAACATACCATACTCGTGAAATAAGAAATATGTTGCTCACTGTTGACCTCGTAAACATTGAGAAATCGCGCCCACCCCACGTTTTTGTCTTGTCTCTTAGTTGCTCTGTCTCTTGTTTCCAATTTTCTGTTGTGTCTCTGTAGTGTTGGAAAACTACCCCTAAGTACTTTTAAGGTATAACCTTCCATGTAATGCTTTGAAATATCGATGATGTGCTCTGCCAATTTCCGTGCCATATTCCAAGACATTTACTCCATTTTACTCTACTATCAGTGCAATCACAGAAGAATTTCACATAGTTTAGTGCTTCTCTAATACTCTCCCGATCTTCGCAGAACACAGCAATATAGTCGGCGTAACTAAGTATTTTGACCTCTGCAGACATCAAATATAACCCCCGCACCTGATCATTCTGTATCGATTTCTGGCATAGAGGTTCTAAATAGATAGCAAAAAGCCGTGCCGATGCAGGGCATCCTTGTTTTACACTCGATAAGACCTTATATTATCACTAAGCTGTTTGTTTATTACAATTCTCGTAGAGCATCCCGTGTACGCCATTCGGACCCCTTCCAACACCACAGACCCTATATTGACATAGTCAAGAATGCTGAAAAGTACATCATGGTTCATGCGGTCAAATGCCTTCTCGAGATCGATTTGTAGCATAGCTCCTTTGCAGTCAAACTCATCGCAGCATTCTAACATATTTCGTGCAATATGAATGTTCGTCATAATTGTTCTGCCTTTTATGCCACAAGTCTGATGTGATCCGACAATTTCTGTAATCACTGTTTGGATTCGCCTGGCCAAAACACCCATGAATATTTTGACTGCGCTACCGAGGCGGACAGGTGTCACTGGGAAACAAAACTGGTATCAATAGTTCCCACAAATTAAAGGTCGAAAAAGTAAGAAGACCGTGCATCAGTCATTCAATAATGCTCCAGACAGTTCACCCCTCACCACCTAATTAAACTCTCATAAGCAAACAAAAAAACTCCACCGCCATTGCCCCGGGTGAAGATTGAACTCACGACCTTCAGATTATGAGACTGACGCGCTGCCTACTGTGCTACCGAGGCGGACAGGCGTCACTGGAAAACACAACCGGTATAATAGTTCCCACAAAAAAATGTCGAAAAAGTATGGAAACTCAGCAACAGTCATTCATTACTGCTCCAGACACTATACCCCTCACGACCTAATTATACTCTCATAAGCAAACAAAACATCTGCACAGCCTTTGCCCCGGGTGAGGATTCAACTCACAACCTTCAGATTATGGGACTGACGTGCTGCCTACTGCGCTACCGAAGCGGACAGGTGTCACTGGGAAACGCAACCGGGATCATTAGTTCCCACAAGCTAAAGGTCGAAAAAGTAAGAAAACAGAGCAACAGTCATTTATTACTGCTCCAGACAGCGCACCCCTCACGACCTAATTAAACTCTCATAAGCAAACAAAAAACTGTACCGCCTTTGCACCGGGTGTGGATTGAACTCACGACCTTCAGATTATGAGACTGACGCGCTGCCTACAGCGCTACCGAGGCGGACAGGGGTCACTGGAAAACAACCGATATCAATAGTTTCCACAAGTTAAACGTACAAAAATTAGGAAAACTGCGCAACAGTCATTCATTACTGCTCCAGACAGCGCACCCCTCACGACCTAATTAAACTCTCATAAGCAAACAAAAAATCTGAACCGCCTTTGCCCCGGGAGTGGATTGAACTCACGACCTTCAGATTACGAGACTGACGCGCTGCCTACAGCGCTACCGAGGCGGACAGGGGTCACTGGAAAACAACCGATATCAATAGTTTCCACAAGTTAAACGTCCAAAAATTAAGAAAACTACGCAACAGTCATTCATTACTGCTCCAGACAGCGCGCCCCTCACGACCTAATTAAACTCTCATAAGCAAACAAAAAATCTGAACCGCCTTTGCCCCGGGTGTGGATTGAACTCACGACCTTCAGATTACGAGACTGACGCGCTGCCTACTTCGCTACCGAGGCAGACAGGGGTCACTGAGAAATACAACCGGTATCAATGGTTCCCACAAGTTAAAGGTCGAAAAAGTAAGAAAACTCAGCAACCGTCATTCATTACTGCTCCAGACAGCGCACCCCTCACGACCTAGTTAAACACTCATAAGCAAACAAAAAAACTGCACCGCCTTTGCCCCGGGTGAAGATGCAACTCACGACCTTGAGATTATGAGACTGACGCGCTGCCTACAGCGCTACCGAGGCGGACAGGGGTCACTGGCAAACACAACCGGTATCAATAGTTCCCACAAGTTAACGGTTGAAAAATTGAGAAAACTCAGCAACAGTCAGTCATTACTGCTCCAGAATGCGCACCCCTCACGACCTAATTAAACTCTCATAAGCAAACAAAAAATCTGCACCGCCTTTGCCCCGGGTGTGGATTGAACTCACGACCTTCAGATTATGAGACTGACGCGCTGCCTACTGCACTACCGAGGCGCACATTTGTCACTAGCAAGCACAATCGGTATCAATAGTTCCCACAAGTGAAAGGTCGAAAAAATAAGAAAACTGAGCAACAGTCATTCATTACTGCTCCAGATAGTGCACCCCTCCCGACCTAGTTAAACTCATAAGCAAACAAACAAACTGCACCGCCTTTGCCCCGGGTAAGGATTGAACTCGTGACCTTCAGATTATGAGACTGAAGCGCCGCCTACTGTGCTACCGAAGTGGACAGGTGTCACTGGGAAACAGAATCGGTATCAATAGTTCCCACAAGTTAAAAGTCAAAAAAGTAAGAAAACTCCGCCACAGTCATTCATTACTGCTCCAGACAGCGCACCCCTCACGACCTAATTAAACTCTCATAAGCAAACAAAAATCTGACCACCTTTGCCCTGGGTGAGGATTGAACTCACGACCTTCACATTTTGAGATTGACGCGCTGCCCACTGCGCTACCGAGGCGGACTGGGGTAACTGCGGAATGCGACTGGTATCATTAGTTCCCACAAATTAAAGGTCGAAAAAGAAAGAAAACCGAGCAACAGTCATTCATTACTGCTCCACACAGCGCACCCCTAATGACCTAATGAAACTCTTACAAGCAAACAAAAAATCTTTACCTCCTTTGCCGCGGGTGTGTATTGAACTCACGACCTTCAGATTGTGAGACTGACGCGCTGCCTACTGCGCTATCGAGGCGGACAGGTGTCACTGGGAAACGCAAACAGGATCATTAGTTCCCACAAATTAAAGGTCGAAAAAGTAAGAAAACTTAGCAACAGTCATTCATTAATGCTCCAGACAGCGCACCCCTCACGACCTAATTAAACTCTCAGAAGCAAACAAATAAACTGCACCAACATTGCCCCGGGTGAGGGTTGAACTCTCGACCTTCAGATTGTAAGACTGATGCTCTGCCTACTGCGCTACCGAGGCGGCCAGGTGTCACTGGGAAACGCAACCGGGATCATTAGTTCCCACAAATTAAAGGTCGAAAAAGTAAGAAAACTTAGCAACAGTCATTCATTACTGCTCCAGACAGCGCACCCCTCACGACCTAATTAAACTCTCAGAAGCAAACAAAGAAACTGCACCAACTTTGCCCCGGGTGAGGGTTGAACTCACGACCTTCAGATTGTAAGACTGATGCTCTGCCTACTGCGCCACCGAGGCGGACAGGTGTCACTGGGAAACGCAATCGGTATCAATAGTTCCCAGGGGTTAAAGGTCAGAAAAGTAAAAAAACCGAGCAACAGTCATTCGTTACTACTCCAGACAGTGCACCCCTCACGACATAATTAAACTCTCATAAGCAAACAAAAAATCTGCACCGCCTTTGCCCCGGGTGTGGATTGATGTCACGACCTTCAGAATATGCGACTGACGCGCTGCCTACTGCGCTACCGAGGCAGACCGGGGTCAATGGGAAACACAATCGGTATCAATCGTTCCCACAAGTAAAGGTCGAAAAAGTAACAAAACTCAGCAACAGTCATTCATTACTGCTCCAGACAGCGCACCCCTCACAACCTAATTAAACTCTCATAAGCAAACAAAAAATCTGAACCGCCTTTGCCCCGGGTGTGGATTGAACTCACGACCTTCAGATTATAAGACTGACGCGCTGCCTACTGCGCTACCGAGGCGGACAGGCGTCACTGGAAAACACAGCCGGTATAATAGTTCCCACAAAAAAATGTCGAAAAAGTATGGAAACTCAGCAACAGTCATTCATTACTGCTCCAGACACTATACCCCTCACGACCTAATTATACTCTCAAAAGCAAACAAAACATCTGCACAGCCTTTGCCCCGGGTGAGGATTCAACTCACAACCTTCAGATTATGGGACTGACGTGCTGCCTACTGCGCTACCGAAGCGGACAGGTGTCACTGGGAAACGCAACCGGGATCATTAGTTCCCACAAGCTAAAGGTCGAAAAAGTAAGAAAACAGAGCAACAGTCATTTATTACTGCTCCAGACAGCGCACCCCTCACGACCTAATTAAACTCTCATAAGCAAACAAAAAACTGTACCGCCTTTGCACCGGGTGTGGATTGAACTCACGACCTTCAGATTATGAGACTGACGCGCTGCCTACAGCGCTACCGAGGCGGACAGGGGTCACTGGAAAACAACCGATATCAATAGTTTCCACAAGTTAAACGTACAAAAATTAAGAAAACTACGCAACAGTCATTCATTACTGCTCCAGACAGCGCACCCCTCACGACCTAATTAAACTCTCATAAGCAAACAAAAAATCTGAACCGCCTTTGCCCCGGGAGTGGATTGAACTCACGACCTTCAGATTACGAGACTGACGCACTGCCTACAGCGCTACCGAGGCGGACAGGGGTCACTGGAAAAAAACCGATATCAATAGTTTCCACAAGTTAAACGTCCAAAAATTAAGAAAACTACGCAACAGTCATTCATTACTGCTCCAGACAGCGCACCCCTCACGACCTAATTAAACTCTCATAAGCAAACAAAAAATCTGAACCGCCTTTGCCCCGGGTGTGGATTGAACTCACGACCTTCAGATTACGAGACTGACGCGCTGCCTACTTCGCTACCGAGGCAGACAGGGGTCACTGAGAAATACAACCGGTATCAATGGTTCCCACAAGTTAAAGGTCGAAAAAGTAAGAAAACTCAGCAACCGTCATTCATTACTGCTCCAGACAGCGCACCCCTCACGACCTAGTTAAACACTCATAAGCAAACAAAAAAACTGCACCGCCTTTGCCCCGGGTGAAGATGCAACTCACGACCTTGAGATTATGAGACTGACGCGCTGCCTACAGCGCTACCGAGGCGGACAGGGGTCACTGGCAAACACAACCGGTATCAATAGTTCCCACAAGTTAACGGTTGAAAAATTGAGAAAACTCAGCAACAGTCAGTCATTACTGCTCCAGAATGCGCACCCCTCACGACCTAATTAAACTCTCATAAGCAAACAAAAAATTTGCACCGCCTTTGCCCCAGGTGTGGATTGAACTCACGACCTTCAGATTATGAGAGTGACGCGCTGCCTACTGCACTACCGAGGCGCACATTTGTCACTAGCAAGCACAATCGGTATCAATAGTTCCCACAAGTGAAAGGTCGAAAAAATAAGAAAACTGAGCAACAGTCATTCATTACTGCTCCAGATAGTGCACCCCTCCCGACCTAGTTAAACTCATAAGCAAACAAACAAACTACACCGCCTTTGCCCCGGGTAAGGATTGAACTCGTGACCTTCAGATTATGAGACTGAAGCGCCGCCTACTGTGCTACCGAAGTGGACAGGTGTCACTGGGAAACAGAATCGGTATCAATAGTTCCCACAAGTTAAAAGTCAAAAAAGTAAGAAAACTCCGCAACAGTCATTCATTACTGCTCCAGACAGCGCACCCCTCACGACCTAATTAAACTCTCATAAGCAAACAAAAATCTGACCACCTTTGCCCTGGGTTAGGATTGAACTCACGACCTTCACATTTTGAGATTGACGCGCTGCCCACTGCGCTACCGAGGCGGACTGGGGTAACTGCGGAATGCGACTGGTATCATTAGTTCCCACAAATTAAAGGTCGAAAAAGAAAGAAAACCGAGCAACAGTCATTCATTACTGCTCCACACAGCGCACCCCTAATGACCTAATTAAACTCTTACAAGCAAACAAAAAATCTTTACCTCCTTTGCCGCGGGTGTGTATTGAACTCACGACCTTCAGATTGTGAGACTGACGCGCTGCCTACTGCGCTATCGAGGCGGACAGGTGTCACTGGGAAACGCAACCGGGATCATTAGTTCCCACAAATTAAAGGTCGAAAAAGTAAGAAAACTTAGCAACAGTCATTCATTAATGCTCCAGACAGCGCACCCCTCACGACCTAATTAAACTCTCAGAAGCAAACAAATAAACTGCACCAACATTGCCCCGGGTGAGGGTTCAACTCACGACCTTCAGATTGTAAGACTGATGCTCTGCCTACTGCGCTACCGAGGCGGCCAGGTGTCACTGGGAAACGCAACCGGGATCATTAGTTCCCACAAATTAAAGGTCGAAAAAGTAAGAAAACTTAGCAACAGTCATTCATTACTGCTCCAGACAGCGCACCCCTCACGACCTATTTAAACTCTCAGAAGCAAACAAAGAAACTGCACCAACTTTGCCCCGGGTGAGGGTTGAACTCACGACCTTCAGATTGTAAGACTGATGCTCTGCCTACTGCGCCACCGAGGCGGACAGGTGTCACTGGGAAACGCAATCGGTATCAATAGTTCCCAGGGGTTAAAGGTCAGAAAAGTAAAAAAACCGAGCAACAGTCATTCGTTACTACTCCAGACAGTGCACCCCTCACGACATAATTAAACTCTCATAAGCAAACAAAAAATCTGCACCGCCTTTGCCCCGGGTGTGGATTGATGTCACGACCTTCAGAATATGCGACTGACGCGCTGCCTACTGCGCTACCGAGGCAGACCGGGGTCAATGGGAAACACAATCGGTATCAATCGTTCCCACAAGTAAAGGTCGAAAAAGTAACAAAACTCAGCAACAGTCATTCATTACTGCTCCAGACAGCGCACCCCTCACAACCTAATTAAACTCTCATAAGCAAACAAAAAATCTGAACCGCCTTTGCCCCGGGTGTGGATTGAACTCACGACCTTCAGATTATAAGACTGACGCGCTGCCTACTGCGCTACCGAGGCGGACAGGGGTCACTGGGAAACATAACCGGTATCAATAGTTCCCACAAGTGAACGGTTGAAAAATTAAGAAATTTCAGCAACAGTCATTCATTACTGCTCCAGAAAGCGCACCCCTCACGACCTAATTAAACTCTCATAAGCAAACAAAAAATATGCACCGCATTTCCCCGGGTGAGGATTGAACTCACGACCTTCAGATTATGAGACTGACGCGCTCCCTACTGCACTACCGAGGCGCACATTTGTCACTAGCAAGCACAATCGGTATCAATAGTTCCCACAAGTGAAAGGTCGAAAAAATAAAAAAACCGAGCAACAGTCATTCATTACTGCTCCAGACAGTGCACCCCTCCCGACCTAGTTAAACTCATAAGCAAACAAACAAACTGCACCACCTTTGCCCCGGGTAAGGATTGAACTCATGACTTTCAGATTATGAGACTAAAGCGCCGTCTACTGTGCTACCGAGGTGGACAGGTGTCACTGGGAAACACAATCGGTATCAATAGTTCCCACAAGTTAAAGGTCAAAAAGTAAGAAAACCGAGCAACAGTCATTCGTTACTGCTCTAGACAGTGCACCCCTCACTACCTAATTAAACTCTCATAAGCAAACAAAAAATCTGCACCACCTTTGCCCCGGGTGAGAATTGAACTCACGACCTTCAGATTATGAGACTGAGGCGCCGCCTACTGCGCTAGCGAGGCGAACAGGTGTCACTGGGAAACACAATCGGTATCAATAGTTCCCACAAGTTAAAGGTCGAAAAAGTAAGAAAACTCCGCAACAGTCATTCATTACTGCTCCAGACAGCGCACCCCTAACGACCTAATTAAACTCTCAAAAGCAAACAAAAAATCTGCACCGCCTTCGCCCCGGGTGTGGATTGAACTCACGACCTTCAGAATATGAGACTGACGCGCTGCCTACTGCGCTACCGAGGCAGACAGGGGTCACTGGGAAACATAACCAGTATCAATAGTTCCCACAAATAAACGATCGAAAAATTAAGAAAACTCAGCAACAGTCATTCATTACTGCTCCAGACAGCGCACCCCTCACGACCTAATTGAACTCTCATAAGCAAACAAAAAATCTGCACCGACTGTGCCCCGGGTGTGGATTGAACTCACGACCTTCAGATTATGAGACTGACGCGCTGCCTACTGCGCTACCGAGGCGGACTGGGGTAACTGGGAAATGCGACTGGTATCATTAGTTCCCACAAATTAAAGGTCGAAAAAGAAAGAAAACTGAGCCAGAGTCATTCATTGCTGCTCCAGACAGTGCACCCCTCACGACCTAATTAAACTCTCATAAGCAAACAAAAAATCTGCACTGCCTTTGCACCGGGTGAGGATTGACCTCACGACCTTCAGATTATGAGACTGACGCGCTGCCTACTGCGTTACCGAGGCGGACAGGGGTCACTAAGAAACGCAAGCGGTATCATTAGTTCCCACAAATTAAAGGTCGAAAATATAAGAAAACCGAGCAACAGTCATTTATTACTGCTCCAGACAGTGCACCCCTCACGACCTAATAAACTCTTATAAGCAAACAAAAAAACTGCACCGCCATTGTCCCGGGTGAGGATTGAACTCACGACCTTCAGATTATGAGACTGACGCGACGCCTACTGCGCTACCGAGGCGGGCAGGTGTCACTGGGAAACACAATCGGTATCAATAGTTCCCAGAAAATAAAGGTCAGAAAAGTAAAAAAACCGAGCAACAGTCATTCGTTACTGCTCCAGACAGTGCACCCCTCACGACCTAATTAAACTCTCATAAGCAAACAAAAAATCTGCACCGCCTTTGCCCCGGGTGTGGATTGAACTCACGACCTTCAGAATATGAGACTGACGCGCTGCCTACTGCGCTACCGAGGCGGAAAGGGGTCACTGGGAAACATAACTAGTATCAATAGTTCCCACAAATTAACGGTCGAAAAATTAAGAAAACTCAGCAACAGTCATTCATTACTGCTCCAGAAAGCGCACCCCTCGCGACCTAATTAAACTCACATCAGCAAACAAAAAATCTGCACCGCCTTTGCCCCGGGTGTTGATTGAACTCACGACCTTCAGATTATGAGACTGACGCGCTGCCTACTACGTTATCGAGGCGGACAGGTGTCACTGGGACACGCAATCGGTATCAATCGTTCCCACAAGTAAAGGTCGAAAAAGTAAGAAAACTCAGGAACAGTCATTCATTACTGCTCCAAACAGCGCACTCCTCACAACCTAATTAAACTCTCATAGGCAAACAAAAAAACTGCACCGCCATTGGCCCGGGTGAAGATTGAACTCACGACCTTCAGATTATGAGACTGACGCGACGCCTACTGCGCTACCGAGGCGGACAGGTGTCACAGGGAAACACAACCGGTATCATTAGTTCCCACAAATTAAAGGTCGAAAAAATAAGAAAACTGAGCAACAGCCATTCATTACTGCTCTAGACAGTGCACCCCTCACGACCTAATTAAACTCTCATAAGCAAACAAAAAAACTGCACCGCCATTGGCCCAGGTGAGGATTGAACTCACGACCTTCAGATTATGAGACTTACGCGCTGCCTACTGCGCTACCAAGGCTTTTTTTCTTTATTGCCTGCTTCGCAACTAGTACAAATCAATATAAGGATACAGTGCAGTGTCACGTTTAAATGTGCTGTACCATCTTCCAGCACATGGGGGTTAAAAAGGCAGACGCTTTATGCCCACCAACTTATCTAAACATGGCAACCACTTTGGCTTATCTTGTGCCTCGTATCCAGTCATCAAATACTGTACACTTTCTATGAAGTACTCTCGAGTTGGCCGGGGATTCACGTCTACGTTTCGCACTGCCATCCGTGTTCGCCACCCACTGTGAAGAACCAATACCACGAACATATCATAGGGCACACCGCCTACATTTATGACTGGCAAAAAACGGATGCCATACTGTGTAACTGGCAGTTCTTTCTTCAAGGTCCTTTGAAGGGTGTCCCAGAGAAAGACTGCATCAGTACAGTCTAGGAAGATGTGGTCAACTGTCTCAAGTTTTCTGCAGATAATGCAATCAACCGACGGGACGAATATTCCTTTTTCACGGAGCCATGTGTTTGTAGGGAGAGTGCCACTGTGAAGTTTAAAAAGAATGTCTTCATTGATGGTCTCATTGCCATCTTCTTCACTCTTTTCAAGACGTCAACCTCGGGCCCATTAGTGTACAATGTTCTATACAGAGGCTCTGGCAACATGGTTTCTACAAGGTCTTTGTACAGTCTCCTTCGCGAAACCCCAGAGAGATACTCCATCAAAAATCGTGCTCTCAATCTTTCCAAAGCAGCAATCACTTCTTTCATGTACCCCTTAGGTCTTTTTGTCACCCCATTGGCTGTGGTTACAATAAAATCAGGCGAAAATGGGACAGCCGCACATGTATCAACGTTCTCAAAAAACGATCATCTTGATCTCGTAAGAAAACAAACCTAGATACTATCTGTCTCGGGAACAAGTGTACAAGACCAAGCCCCCCACTTTTCACAGAACGGAACAGATTTCTTCGGCTTGTCCTTTCCCACGTGGACGCCAAGATAAACACTGCGATCACTCTGTGTAGCTTTTGCACAGCAACACGTGACATGAATAGCACTTGTAAAACATACCATACTCGTGAAATCAGAAATATGTTGCTCACTGTTGACCTCGTAAACATTGAGAAATCGCGCCCACCCCACGTTTTTGTCTTGTCTCTTAGTTGCTCTGTCTCTTGTTTCCAATTTTCTGTTGTGTCTCTGTAGTGTTGGAAAACTACCCCTAAGTACTTTTAAGGTATAACCTTCCATGTAATGCTTTTAAATATCGATGATGTGCTCTGCCAATTTCCGTGCCATATTCCAAGACATTTACTCCATATTACTCTACTATCAGTGCAATCACAGAAGAATTTCACATCATTTAGTGCTTCTCTAATACTCTCCCGATCTTCGCAGAACACAACATTATAGTCGGCGTAACTAAGTATTTTGACCTCTGCAGACATCAAATATAACCCCCGCACCTGATCATTCTGTATCGATTTCTGGCATAGAGGTTCTAAATAGATAGCAAAAAGCCGTGCCGATGCAGGGCATCCTTGTTTTACACTCGATAAGACCTTATATTATCACTAAGCTGTTTGTTTATTACAATTCTCGTAGAGCATCCCGTGTACGCCATTCGGACCCCTTCCAACACCACAGACCCTATATTGACATAGTCAAGAATGCTGAAAAGTACATCATGGTTCATGCGGTCAAATGCCTTCTCGAGATCGATTTGTAGCATAGCTCCTTTGCAGTCAAACTCATCGCAGCATTCTAACATATTTCGTGCAATATGAATGTTCGTCATAATTGTTCTGCCTTTTATGCCACAAGTCTGATGTGATCCGACAATTTCTGTAATCACTGTTTGGATTCGCCTGGCCAAAACACCCATGAATATTTTGACTGCGCTACCGAGGCGGACAGGTGTCACTGGGAAACAAAACTGGTATCAATAGTTCCCACAAATTAAAGGTCGAAAAAGTAAGAAGACCGTGCATCAGTCATTCAATAATGCTCCAGACAGTTCACCCCTCACCACCTAATTAAACTCTCATAAGCAAACAAAAAAACTCCACCGCCATTGCCCCGGGTGAAGATTGAACTCACGACCTTCAGATTATGAGACTGAGGCGCTGCCTACTGTGCTACCGAGGCGGACAGGCGTCACTGGAAAACACAACCGGTATAATAGTTCCCACAAAAAATGTCGAAAAAGTATGGAAACTCAGCAACAGTCATTCATTACTGCTCCAGACACTATACCCCTCACGACCTAATTATACTCTCATAAGCAAACAAAACATCTGCACAGCCTTTGCCCCGGGTGAGGATTCAACTCACAACCTTCAGATTATGGGACTGACGTGCTGCCTACTGCGCTACCGAAGCGGACAGGTGTCACTGGGAAACGCAACCGGGATCATTAGTTCCCACAAGCTAAAGGTCGAAAAAGTAAGAAAACAGAGCAACAGTCATTTATTACTGCTCCAGACAGCGCACCCCTCACGACCTAATTAAACTCTCATAAGCAAACAAAAAACTGTACCGCCTTTGCACCGGGTGTGGATTGAACTCACGACCTTCAGATTATGAGACTGACGCGCTGCCTACAGCGCTACCGAGGCGGACAGGGGTCACTGGAAAACAACCGATATCAATAGTTTCCACAAGTTAAACGTACAAAAATTAAGAAAACTACGCAACAGTCATTCATTACTGCTCCAGACAGCGCACCCCTCACGACCTAATTAAACTCTCATAAGCAAACAAAAAATCTGAACCTCCTTTGCCCCGGAAGTGGATTGAACTCACGACCTTCAGATTACGAGACTGACGCGCTGCCTACAGCGCTACCGAGGCGGACAGGGGTCACTTGAAAACAACCGATATCAATAGTTTCCACAAGTTAAACGTCCGAAAATTAAGAAAACTACGCAACAGTCATTCATTACTGCTCCAGACAGCGCACCCCTCACGACCTAATTAAACTCTCATAAGCAAACAAAAAATCTGAACCGCCTTTGCCCCGGGTGTGGATTGAACTCACGACCTTCAGATTACGAGACTGACGCGCTGCCTACTTCGCTACCGAGGCAGACAGGGGTCACTGAGAAATACAACCGGTATCAATGGTTCCCACAAGTTAAAGGTCGAAAAAGTAAGAAAACTCAGCAACCGTCATTCATTACTGCTCCAGACAGCGCACCCCTCACGACCTAGTTAAACACTCATAAGCAAACAAAAAACTGCACCGCCTTTGCCCCGGGTGAAGATGCAACTCACGACCTTGAGATTATGAGACTGACGCGCTCCCTACTGCACTACCGAGGCGCACATTTGTCACTAGCAAGCACAATCGGTATCAATAGTTCCCACAAGTGAAAGGTCGAAAAAATAAGAAAACTGAGCAACAGTCATTCATTACTGCTCCAGATAGTGCACCCCTCCCGACCTAGTTAAACTCATAAGCAAACAAACAAACTGCACCGCCTTTGCCCCGGGTAAGGATTGAACTCGTGACCTTCAGATTATGAGACTGAAGCGCCGCCTACTGTGCTACCGAGGTGGACAGGTGTCACTGGGAAACACAATCGGTATCAATAGTTCCCACAAGTTAAAGGTCAAAAAAGTAAGAAAAACCGAGCAACAGTCATTCGTTACTGCTGTAGACAGTGCACCCCTCACTACCTAATTAAACTCCCATAAGCAAACAAAAAATCTGCACCACCTTTGCCCCGGGTGAGGATTGAACTCACGACCTTTAGAATATGAGACTGACGCGCCGCCTACTGCGCTAGCGAGGCGAACAGGTGTCACTGGGAAACACAATCGGTATCAATAGTTCCCACAAGTTAAAAGTCAAAAAAGTAAGAAAACTCCGCAACAGTCATTCATTACTGCTCCAGACAGCGCACCCCTCACGACCTAATTAAACTCTCATAAGCAAACAAAAATCTGACCACCTTTGCCCTGGGTGAGGATTGAACTCACGACCTTCACATTTTGAGATTGACGCGCTGCCCACTGCGCTACCGAGGCGGACTGGGGTAACTGCGGAATGCGACTGGTATCATTAGTTCCCACAAATTAAAGGTCGAAAAAGAAAGAAAACCGAGCAACAGTCATTCATTACTGCTCCACACAGCGCACCCCTAATGACCTAATTAAACTCTTACAAGCAAACAAAAAATCTTTACCTCCTTTGCCGCGGGTGTGTATTGAACTCACGACCTTCAGATTGTGAGACTGACGCGCTGCCTACTGCGCTATCGAGGCGGACAGGTGTCACTGGGAAACGCAACCGGGATCATTAGTTCCCACAAATTAAAGGTCGAAAAAGTAAGAAAACTTAGCAACAGTCATTCATTAATGCTCCAGACAGCGCACCCCTCACGACCTAATTAAACTCTCAGAAGCAAACAAATAAACTGCACCAACTTTGCCCCGGGTGAGGGTTGAACTCACGACCTTCAGATTGTAAGACTGATGCTCTGCCTACTGCGCTACCGAGGCGGCCAGGTGTCACTGGGAAACGCAACCGGGATCATTAGTTCCCACAAATTAAAGGTCGAAAAAGTAAGAAAACTTAGCAACAGTCATTCATTACTGCTCCAGACAGCGCACTCCTCACGACCTAATTAAACTCTCAGAAGCAAACAAAGAAACTGCACCAACTTTGCCCCGGGTGAGGGTTGAACTCACGACCTTCAGATTGTAAGACTGATGCTCTGCCTACTGCGCCACCGAGGCGGACAGGTGTCACTTGGAAACGCAATCGGTATCAATAGTTCCCAGGGGTTAAAGGTCAGAAAAGTAAAAAAACCGAGCAACAGTCATTCGTTACTACTCCAGACAGTGCACCCCTCACGACATAATTAAACTCTCATAAGCAAACAAAAAATCTGCACCGCCTTTGCCCCGGGTGTGGATTGATGTCACGACCTTCAGAATATGAGACTGACGCGCTGCCTACTGCGCTACCGAGGCAGACCGGGGTCAATGGGAAACACAATCGGTATCAATCGTTCCCACAAGTAAAGGTCAGAAAAGTAAAAAAACCGAGCAACAGTCATTCGTTACTGCTCCAGACAGTGCACCCCTCACGACCTAATTAAACTCTCATAAGCAAACAAAAAATCTGCACCGCCTTTGCCCCGGGTGTGGATTGAACTCACGACCTTCAGAATATGAGACTGACGCGCTGCCTACTGCGCTACCGAGGCGGACAGGGGTCACTGGGAAACATAACTAGTATCAATAGTTCCCACAAATTAACGGTCGAAAAATTAAGAAAACTCAGCAACAGTCATTCATTACTGCTCCAGAAAGCGCACCCCTCGCGACCTAATTAAACTCTCATCAGCAAACAAAAAATCTGCACCGCCTTTGCCCCGGGTGTTGATTGAACTCACGACCTTCAGATTATGAGACTGACGCGCTGCCTACTACGTTATCGAGGCGGACAGGTGTCACTGGGACACGCAATCGGTATCAATCGTTCCCACAAGTAAAGGTCGAAAAAGTAAGAAAACTCAGGAACAGTCATTCATTACTGCTCCAAACAGCGCACTCCTCACAACCTAATTAAACTCTCATAGGCAAACAAAAAAACTGCACCGCCATTGGCCCGGGTGAAGATTGAACTCACGACCTTCAGATTATGAGACTGACGCGACGCCTACTGCGCTACCGAGGCGGACAGGTGTCACAGGGAAACACAACCGGTATCATTAGTTCCCACAAATTAAAGGTCGAAAAAATAAGAAAACTGAGCAACAGCCATTCATTACTGCTCTAGACAGTGCACCCCTCACGACCTAATTAAACTCTCATAAGCAAACAAAAAAACTGCACCGCCATTGGCCCAGGTGAGGATTGAACTCACGACCTTCAGATTATGAGACTTACGCGCTGCCTACTGCGCTACCAAGGCTTTTTTTCTTTATTGCCTGCTTCGCAACTAGTACAAATCAATATAAGGATACAGTGCAGTGTCACGTTTAAATGTGCTGTACCATCTTCCAGCACATGGGGGTTAAAAAGGCAGACGCTTTATGCCCACCAACTTATCTAAACATGGCAACCACTTTGGCTTATCTTGTGCCTCGTATCCAGTCATCAAATACTGTACACTTTCTATGAAGTACTCTCGAGTGGGCCGGGGATTCACGTCTACGTTTCGCACTGCCATCCGTGTTCGCCACCCACTGTGAAGAACCAATACCACGAACATATCATAGGGCACACCGCCTACATTTATGACTGGCAAAAAACGGATGCCATACTGTGTAACTGGCAGTTCTTTCTTCAAGGTCCTTTGAAGGGTGTCCCAGAGAAAGACTGCATCAGTACAGTCTAGGAAGATGTGGTCAACTGTCTCAAGTTTTCTGCAGATAATGCAATCAACCGACGGGACGAATATTCCTTTTTCACGGAGCCATGTGTTTGTAGGGAGAGTGCCACTGTGAAGTTTAAAAAGAATGTCTTCATTGATGGTCTCATTGCCATCTTCTTCACTCTTTTCAAGACGTCAACCTCGGGCCCATTAGTGTACAATGTTCTATACAGAGGCTCTGGCAACATGGTTTCTACAAGGTCTTTGTACAGTCTCCTTCGCGAAACCCCAGAGAGATACTCCATCAAAAATCGTGCTCTCAATCTTTCCAAAGCAGCAATCACTTCTTTCATGTACCCCTTAGGTCTTTTTGTCACCCCATTGGCTGTGGTTACAATAAAATCAGGCGAAAATGGGACAGCCGCACATGTATCAACGTTCTCAAAAAACGATCATCTTGATCTCGTAAGAAAACAAACCTAGATACTATCTGTCTCGGGAACAAGTGTACAAGACCAAGCCCCCCACTTTTCACAGAACGGAACAGATTTCTTCGGCTTGTCCTTTCCCACGTGGACGCCAAGATAAACACTGCGATCACTCTGTGTAGCTTTTGTACAGCAACACGTGACATGAATAGCACTTGTAAAACATACCATACTCGTGAAATCAGAAATATGTTGCTCACTGTTGACCTCGTAAACATTGAGAAATCGCGCCCACCCCACGTTTTTGTCTTGTCTCTTAGTTGCTCTGTCTCTTGTTTCCAATTTTCTGTTGTGTCTCTGTAGTGTTGGAAAACTACCCCTAAGTACTTTTAAGGTATAACCTTCCATGTAATGCTTTTAAATATCGATGATGTGCTCTGCCAATTTCCGTGCCATATTCCAAGACATTTACTCCATATTACTCTACTATCAGTGCAATCACAGAAGAATTTCACATCATTTAGTGCTTCTCTAATACTCTCCCGATCTTCGCAGAACACAACATTATAGTCGGCGTAACTAAGTATTTTGACCTCTGCAGACATCAAATATAACCCCCGCACCTGATCATTCTGTATCGATTTCTGGCATAGAGGTTCTAAATAGATAGCAAAAAGCCGTGCCGATGCAGGGCATCCTTGTTTTACACTCGATAAGACCTTATATTATCACTAAGCTGTTTGTTTATTACAATTCTCGTAGAGCATCCCGTGTACGCCATTCGGACCCCTTCCAACACCACAGACCCTATATTGACATAGTCAAGAATGCTGAAAAGTACATCATGGTTCATGCGGTCAAATGCCTTCTCGAGATCGATTTGTAGCATAGCTCCTTTGCAGTCAAACTCATCGCAGCATTCTAACATATTTCGTGCAATATGAATGTTCGTCATAATTGTTCTGCCTTTTATGCCACAAGTCTGATGTGATCCGACAATTTCTGTAATCACTGTTTGGATTCGCCTGGCCAAAACACCCATGAATATTTTGACTGCGCTACCGAGGCGGACAGGTGTCACTGGGAAACAAAACTGGTATCAATAGTTCCCACAAATTAAAGGTCGAAAAAGTAAGAAGACCGTGCATCAGTCATTCAATAATGCTCCAGACAGTTCACCCCTCACCACCTAATTAAACTCTCATAAGCAAACAAAAAAACTCCACCGCCATTGCCCCGGGTGAAGATTGTACTCACGACCTTCAGATTATGAGACTGAGGCGCTGCCTACTGTGCTACCGAGGCGGACAGGCGTCACTGGAAAACACAACCGGTATAATAGTTCCCACAAAAAAATGTCGAAAAAGTATGGAAACTCAGCAACAGTCATTCATTACTGCTCCAGACACTATACCCCTCACGACCTAATTATACTCTCATAAGCAAACAAAACATCTGCACAGCCTTTGCCCCGGGTGAGGATTCAACTCACAACCTTCAGATTATGGGACTGACGTGCTGCCTACTGCGCTACCGAAGCGGACAGGTGTCACTGGGAAACGCAACCGGGATCATTAGTTCCCACAAGCTAAAGGTCGAAAAAGTAAGAAAACAGAGCAACAGTCATTTATTACTGCTCCAGACAGCGCACCCCTCACGACCTAATTAAACTCTCATAAGCAAACAAAAAACTGTACCGCCTTTGCACCGGGTGTGGATTGAACTCACGACCTTCAGATTATGAGACTGACGCGCTGCCTACAGCGCTACCGAGGCGGACAGGGGTCACTGGAAAACAACCGATATCAATAGTTTCCACAAGTTAAACGTACAAAAATTAAGAAAACTACGCAACAGTCATTCATTACTGCTCCAGACAGCGCACCCCTCACGACCTAATTAAACTCTCATAAGCAAACAAAAAATCTGAACCTCCTTTGCCCCGGAAGTGGATTGAACTCACGACCTTCAGATTACGAGACTGACGCGCTGCCTACAGCGCTACCGAGGCGGACAGGGGTCACTTGAAAACAACCGATATCAATAGTTTCCACAAGTTAAACGTCCGAAAATTAAGAAAACTACGCAACAGTCATTCATTACTGCTCCAGACAGCGCACCCCTCACGACCTAATTAAACTCTCATAAGCAAACAAAAAATCTGAACCGCCTTTGCCCCGGGTGTGGATTGAACTCACGACCTTCAGATTACGAGACTGACGCGCTGCCTACTTCGCTACCGAGGCAGACAGGGGTCACTGAGAAATACAACCGGTATCAATGGTTCCCACAAGTTAAAGGTCGAAAAAGTAAGAAAACTCAGCAACCGTCATTCATTACTGCTCCAGACAGCGCACCCCTCACGACCTAGTTAAACACTCATAAGCAAACAAAAAACTGCACCGCCTTTGCCCCGGGTGAAGATGCAACTCACGACCTTGAGATTATGAGACTGACGCGCTCCCTACTGCACTACCGAGGCGCACATTTGTCACTAGCAAGCACAATCGGTATCAATAGTTCCCACAAGTGAAAGGTCGAAAAAATAAGAAAACTGAGCAACAGTCATTCATTACTGCTCCAGATAGTGCACCCCTCCCGACCTAGTTAAACTCATAAGCAAACAAACAAACTGCACCGCCTTTGCCCCGGGTAAGGATTGAACTCGTGACCTTCAGATTATGAGACTGAAGCGCCGCCTACTGTGCTACCGAGGTGGACAGGTGTCACTGGGAAACACAATCGGTATCAATAGTTCCCACAAGTTAAAGGTCAAAAAAGTAAGAAAAACCGAGCAACAGTCATTCGTTACTGCTGTAGACAGTGCACCCCTCACTACCTAATTAAACTCCCATAAGCAAACAAAAAATCTGCACCACCTTTGCCCCGGGTGAGGATTGAACTCACGACCTTTAGAATATGAGACTGACGCGCCGCCTACTGCGCTAGCGAGGCGAACAGGTGTCACTGGGAAACACAATCGGTATCAATAGTTCCCACAAGTTAAAAGTCAAAAAAGTAAGAAAACTCCGCAACAGTCATTCATTACTGCTCCAGACAGCGCACCCCTCACGACCTAATTAAACTCTCATAAGCAAACAAAAATCTGACCACCTTTGCCCTGGGTGAGGATTGAACTCACGACCTTCACATTTTGAGATTGACGCGCTGCCCACTGCGCTACCGAGGCGGACTGGGGTAACTGCGGAATGCGACTGGTATCATTAGTTCCCACAAATTAAAGGTCGAAAAAGAAAGAAAACCGAGCAACAGTCATTCATTACTGCTCCACACAGCGCACCCCTAATGACCTAATTAAACTCTTACAAGCAAACAAAAAATCTTTACCTCCTTTGCCGCGGGTGTGTATTGAACTCACGACCTTCAGATTGTGAGACTGACGCGCTGCCTACTGCGCTATCGAGGCGGACAGGTGTCACTGGGAAACGCAACCGGGATCATTAGTTCCCACAAATTAAAGGTCGAAAAAGTAAGAAAACTTAGCAACAGTCATTCATTAATGCTCCAGACAGCGCACCCCTCACGACCTAATTAAACTCTCAGAAGCAAACAAATAAACTGCACCAACTTTGCCCCGGGTGAGGGTTGAACTCACGACCTTCAGATTGTAAGACTGATGCTCTGCCTACTGCGCTACCGAGGCGGCCAGGTGTCACTGGGAAACGCAACCGGGATCATTAGTTCCCACAAATTAAAGGTCGAAAAAGTAAGAAAACTTAGCAACAGTCATTCATTACTGCTCCAGACAGCGCACTCCTCACGACCTAATTAAACTCTCAGAAGCAAACAAAGAAACTGCACCAACTTTGCCCCGGGTGAGGGTTGAACTCACGACCTTCAGATTGTAAGACTGATGCTCTGCCTACTGCGCCACCGAGGCGGACAGGTGTCACTGGGAAACGCAATCGGTATCAATAGTTCCCAGGGGTTAAAGGTCAGAAAAGTAAAAAAACCGAGCAACAGTCATTCGTTACTACTCCAGACAGTGCACCCCTCACGACATAATTAAACTCTCATAAGCAAACAAAAAATCTGCACCGCCTTTGCCCCGGGTGTGGATTGATGTCACGACCTTCAGAATATGAGACTGACGCGCTGCCTACTGCGCTACCGAGGCAGACCGGGGTCAATGGGAAACACAATCGGTATCAATCGTTCCCACAAGTAAAGGTCGAAAAAGTAAAAAAACTCAGCAACAGTCATTCATTACTGCTCCAGACAGCGCACCCCTCACAACCTAATTAAACTCTCATAAGCAAACAAAAAATCTGAACCGCCTTTGCCCCGGGTGTGGATTGAACTCACGACCTTCAGATTATAAGACTGACGCGCTGCCTACTGCGCTACCGAGGCAGACAGGGGTCACTGGGAAACACAACTGGTAACAATAGCTCCCACAAGTTAAAGGTCGAAAAAGTAAGAAACTTCAGCAACAGTCATTCATATCTTCTCCAGACCGTGCACCCCTCACGACCTAATTAAATTCTCATAAGCAAACAAAAAATATGCACCGCCTTTGCCCCGAGTGAGGATTGAACTCACTACCTTCAGATTATGAGACTGATGCGCTGCCTACTGCGCTATCGAGGCGGACTGGTGTCACTGGGACACGAAACCAGGATCATTAGTTCCCACAAACCAAAGGTCGAAAAAGTAAGAAAACCGAGCAACAGTCATTCATTATTGCTCCAGACAGATCACCCCTCACGACCCAATTAAACTCTCATAAGAAAACAAAAAATCTGCACCGCTTTTGCCCCGGGTGAGGATTGAACTCACTACCTTCAGACTATGAGACTGATGCGCTGCCTACTGCGCTATCGAGGCGGACAGGTGTCACTGGGACACGAAACCAGGATCATTAGTTCCCACAAATCAAAGGTCGAAAAAGTAAGAAAACCGAGCAACAGTCATTTATTATTGCTCCAGACAGATCACCCCTCACGACCCAATTAAACTCTCATAAGAAAACAAAAAATCTGCACGGCTTTTGCCCCGGGTGAGGATTGAACTCACGACCTTCAGATTATGAGACTGACGCGCTGCCTACTGCGCTACCGAGGCGGACAGTTGTCACTAGCAAACACAATCGGTATCAATAGTTCCCAAAAGTGAAAGGTCGAAAAAATAAGAAAACCGAGCAACAGTCATTCTTTACTGCTCCAGACAGTGCACCCCTCCCGAATTAGTTAAACTCTCATAAGCAAACAAATAAACTGCAGCGCCTTTGCCCCGGGTGAGGATTTAACTCACGACCTTCAGATTTTGAGACTGACGCACTGCCCACTGCGCTACCGAGGAGGACTGGGGTAACTGCGAAATGCAACCGGCATCAATAATTCCCACAAATTAAAGGTCGAAAAAGAAAGAAAACCGAGCCACAGTCATTCATTACTGCTCCAGACGGTGCACCCCTCACGACCCAATTAAACTCTCATAAGCAAACAAAAAAACTGCACCGCCATTGGCCCGGGTGAGCATTGAACTCACGACCTTCAGATTATGAGACTGACGCGCCGCCTACTGCGCTGCCGAGGCGGGCAGGTGTCACTGGGAAACACAATCGGTATCAATATTTCCCACAAGTTAAAGGTCAGAAAAGTAAAAAAACCGAGCAACAGTCATTCGTTACTGCTCTAGACAGTGCACCCCTCACGACCTAATTAAACTCTCATAAGCAAACAAAAAATCTGCACCGCCTTTGCCCCGGGTGTGTATTGAACTCACGACCTTCAGAATATGAGACTGACGCGCTGCCTACTGCGCTACCGAGGTGGACAGGGGTCAATGGGAAACACAATCGGTATCAATCGTTCCCACAAGTAAAGGACGAAAACGTAAGAAAACTCAGCAACAGTCATTCATTACTGCTCCAAACAGCGCACTCCTCACAACCTAATTAAACTCTCATAAGCAAACAAAAAATCTGCACCGCCTTTGCCCCGGGTGTGGATTGAACTCACGACCTTCAGATTATGTGACTGACGCGCTGCCTACTGCGCTACCAAGGCGGACAGGGGTCACTGGGAAACATAACCGGTATCAATAGTTCCCACAAGTTAACGGTCGAAAAATTAAGAAAACTCAGCAACAGTCATTCATTACTGCTCCAGAAAGCGCACCCCCTCACGACCTAATTAAACTCTCATAAGCAAACAAAAAATCTGCACCGCCTTTGCCCCGGGTGTGGATTGAACTCACGACCTTCAGATTATGAGACTGACGTGCTGCCTACTGCGTTATCGAGGCGGACAGGTGTCACTGGGACACGCAATCGGTATCAATCGTTCCCACAAGTAAAGGTCGAAAAAGTAAGAAAACTCAGCAACAGTCATTCATTACTGCTCCAAACAGCGCACTCCTCACAACCTAATTAAACTCTCATAAGCAAACAAAAATCTGCACCGCCTTTGCCCCGGGTGTGGATTGAACTCACGACCTTCAAATTATGTGACTGACGCGCTGCCTACTGCTCTACCGAGGCGGACAGGGGTCACTGGGAAACATAACCGGTATCAATAGTTCCCACAAGTTAACGGTCGAAAAATTAAGAAAACTCAGCAACAGTCATTCATTACTGCTCCAGAAAGCGCACCCCTCACGACCTAATTAAACTCTCATAAGCAAACAAAAAATCTGCGCCGCCTTTGCCCCGGGTGTGGATTGAACTCACGACCTTCAGATTATGAGACTGACGCGCTGCCTACTGCGCTACAGAGGCGGACAGGGGTCACAGAAAACACAACCGGTATCAATAGCTCCCACAAGTTAAAGGTCGAAAAAGTAAGAAACCTCAGCAACAGTCATTCATTTCTTCTCCAGACCGTGCACCCCTCACGACCTAATTAAACTCTCATAAGCAAACAAAAAATTTGCACCGCCTTTGCCTCGGGTAAGGATTGAACTCATGACTTTCAGATTATGAGACTGAAGCGCCGTCTACTGTGCTACCCATGTGGACAGGTGTCACTGGGAAACACAATCGGTATCAATAGTTCCCACAAGTTAAAGGTCAAAAAAGTAAGAAAACCGAGCAACAGTCATTCGTTTTTGCTCTAGACAGTGCACCCCTCACTACCTAATTAAACTCTCATAAGCAAACAAAAAATCTGCACCACCTTTGCCCCGGGTGAGGATTGAACTCGCGACCTTCAGATTATGAGACTGACGCGCCGCCTACTGCGCTAGCGAGGCGAACAGGTGTCACTAGGAAACACAATCGGTATCAATAGTTCCCACAAGTTAAAGGTCGAAAAAGTAAGAAAACTCCGCAACAGTCATTCATTACTGCTCCAGACAGCGCACCCCTAACGACCTAATTAAACTCTCATAAGCAAACAAAAATCTGACCACCTTTGCCCCGGGTGAGGATTGAACTCACGACCTTCAGATTTTGAGATTGACGCGCTGCCCACTGCGCTACCGAGGCGGACCGGGGTAACTGCGAAATGCGACCGGTATCATTAGTTCCCACAAATTAAAGGTCGAAAAAGAAAGAAAACAGAGCCACAGTCATTCATTACTGCTCCAGACAGTGCACCCCTCACGACCTAATTAAACTCTCATAAGCAAACAAAAAATCTGCACTGCCTTTGCCCCGGGTGAGGATTGACCTCATGACCTTCAGATTATGAGACTGACGCGCCGCCTACTGCGCTGCCGAGGCGGGCAGGTGTCACTGGGAAACACAATCGGTATCAATAGTTCCCACAAGTTAAAGGTCAGAAAAGTAAAAAAACCGAGCAACAGTCATTCGTTACTGCTCCAGACAGTGCACCCCTCACGACCTAATTAAAATCTCATAAGCAAACAAAAAATCTGCACCGCCTTCGCCCCGGGTGTGGATTGAACTCACGACCTTCAGAATATGAGACTGACGCGCTTCCTACTGCGCTACCGAGGCGGACAGGGGTCACTAGGAAACATAACCAGTATCAATAGTTCCCACAAATTAACGGTCGAAAAATTAAGAAAACTCAGCAACAGTCATTCATTACTGCTCCAAACAGCGCACTCCTCACAACCTAATTAAACTCTTATAAGCAAACAAAAAATCTGCACCGCCTTTGCCCCGGGTGTGGATTGAACTCACGACCTTCAGATTATGTGACTGACGCGCTGCCTACTGCGCTACCGAGGCGGACAGGGGTCACTCGGAAACATAACCGGTATCAATAGTTCTCACAAGTTAACGGTCGAAAAATTAAGAAAACTCAGCAACATCATTCATTACTGCTCCAGAAAGCGCACCCCTCGCGACCTAATTAAACTCTCATAAGCAAACAAAAAATCTGCACCGCCTTTGCCCCGGGTGTTGATTGAACTCATGACCTTCAGATTATGAGACTGACGCGCTACCTACTACGTTATCGAGGCGGACAGGTGTCACTGGGACACGCAATCGGTATCAATCGTTCCCACAAGTAAAGGTCGAAAAGTAAGAAAACTCAGGAACAGTCATTCATTACTGCTCCAGACAGCGCACCCCTCACGACCTAATTAAACTCTCATAAGCAAACAAAAATCTGACCACCTTTGCCCTGGGTGAGGATTGAACTCACGACCTTCACATTTTGAGATTGACGCGCTGCCCACTGCGCTACCGAGGCGGACTGGGGTAACTGCGGAATGCGACTGGTATCATTAGTTCCCACAAATTAAAGGTCGAAAAAGAAAGAAAACCGAGCAACAGTCATTCATTACTGCTCCACACAGCGCACCCCTAATGACCTAATTAAACTCTTACAAGCAAACAAAAAATCTTTACCTCCTTTGCCGCGGGTGTGTATTGAACTCACGACCTTCAGATTGTGAGACTGACGCGCTGCCTACTGCGCTATCGAGGCGGACAGGTGTCACTGGGAAACGCAACCGGGATCATTAGTTCCCACAAATTAAAGGTCGAAAAAGTAAGAAAACTTAGCAACAGTCATTCATTATTGCTCCAGACAGCGCACCCCTCACGACCTAATTAAACTCTCAGAAGCAAACAAATAAACTGCACCAACTTTGCCCCGGGTGAGGGTTGAACTCACGACCTTCAGATTGTAAGACTGATGCTCTGCCTACTGCGCTACCGAGGCGGCCAGGTGTCACTGGGAAACGCAACCGGGATCATTAGTTCCCACAAATTAAAGGTCGAAAAAGTAAGAAAACTTAGCAACAGTCATTCATTACTGCTCCAGACAGCGCACCCCTCACGACCTAATTAAACTCTCAGAAGCAAACAAAGAAACTGCACCAACTTTGCCCCGGGTGAGGGTTGAACTCACGACCTTCAGATTGTAAGACTGATGCTCTGCCTACTGCGCCACCGAGGCGGACAGGTGTCACTGGGAAACGCAATCGGTATCAATAGTTCCCAGGGGTTAAAGGTCAGAAAAGTAAAAAAACCGAGCAACAGTCATTTGTTACTACTCCAGACAGTGCACCCCTCACGACATAATTAAACTCTCATAAGCAAACAAAAAATCTGCACCGCCTTTGCCCCGGGTGTGGATTGATGTCACGACCTTCAGAATATGAGACTGACGCGCTGCCTACTGCGCTACCGAGGCAGACCGGGGTCAATGGGAAACACAATCGGTATCAATCGTTCCCACAAGTAAAGGTCGAAAAAGTAAAAAAACTCAGCAACAGTCATTCATTACTGCTCCAGACAGCGCACCCCTCACAACCTAATTAAACTCTCATAAGCAAACAAAAAATCTGAACCGCCTTTGCCCCGGGTGTGGATTGAACTCACGACCTTCAGATTATAAGACTGACGCGCTGCCTACTGCGCTACCGAGGCAGACAGGGGTCACTGGGAAACACAACTGGTAACAATAGCTCCCACAAGTTAAAGGTCGAAAAAGTAAGAAACTTCAGCAACAGTCATTCATATCTTCTCCAGACCGTGCACCCCTCACGACCTAATTAAATTCTCATAAGCAAACAAAAAATATGCACCGCCTTTGCCCCGAGTGAGGATTGAACTCACGACCTTCAGATAATGAGACTGATGCGCTGCCTACTGCGCTATCGAGGCGGACTGGTGTCACTGGGACACGAAACCAGGATCATTAGTTCCCACAAACCAAAGGTCGAAAAAGTAAGAAAACCGAGCAACAGTCATTCATTATTGCTCCAGACAGATCACCCCTCACGACCCAATTAAACTCTCATAAGAAAACAAAAAATCTGCACCGCTTTTGCCCCGGGTGAGGATTGAACTCACTACCTTCAGATTATGAGACTGATGCGCTGCCTACAGCGCTATCGAGGCGGACAGGTGTCACTGGGACACGAAACCAGGATCATTAGTTCCCACAAATCAAAGGTCGAAAAAGTAAGAAAACCGAGCAACAGTCATTTATTATTGCTCCAGACAGATCACCCCTCACGACCCAATTAAACTCTCATAAGAAAACAAAAAATCTGCACGGCTTTTGCCCCGGGTGAGGATTGAACTCACGACCTTCAGATTATGAGACTGACGCGCTGCCTACTGCGCTACCGAGGCGGACAGTTGTCACTAGCAAACACAATCGGTATCAATAGTTCCCACAAGTGAAAGGTCGAAAAAATAAGAAAACCGAGCAACAGTCATTCTTTACTGCTCCAGACAGTGCACCCCTCCCGAATTAGTTAAACTCTCATAAGCAAACAAATAAACTGCAGCGCCTTTGCCCCGGGTGAGGATTTAACTCACGACCTTCAGATTTTGAGACTGACGCACTGCCCACTGCGCTACCGAGGAGGACTGGGGTAACTGCGAAATGCAACCGGTATCATTAATTCCCACAAATTAAAGGTCGAAAAAGAAAGAAAACCGAGCCACAGTCATTCATTACTGCTCCAGACGGTGCACCCCTCACGACCCAATTAAACTCTCATAAGCAAACAAAAAAACTGCACCGCCATTGGCCCGGGTGAGCATTGAACTCACGACCTTCAGATTATGAGACTGACGCGCCGCCTACTGCGCTGCCGAGGCGGGCAGGTGTCACTGGGAAACACAATCGGTATCAATATTTCCCACAAGTTAAAGGTCAGAAAAGTAAAAAAACCGAGCAACAGTCATTCGTTACTGCTCTAGACAGTGCACCCCTCACGACCTAATTAAACTCTCATAAGCAAACAAAAAATCTGCACCGCCTTTGCCCCGGGTGTGTATTGAACTCACGACCTTCAGAATATGAGACTGACGCGCTGCCTACTGCGCTACCGAGGTGGACAGGGGTCAATGGGAAACACAATCGGTATCAATCGTTCCCACAAGTAAAGGACGAAAACGTAAGAAAACTCAGCAACAGTCATTCATTACTGCTCCAAACAGCGCACTCCTCACAACCTAATTAAACTCTCATAAGCAAACAAAAAATCTGCACCGCCTTTGCCCCGGGTGTGGATTGAACTCACGACCTTCAGATTATGTGACTGACGCGCTGCCTACTGCGCTACCAAGGCGGACAGGGGTCACTGGGAAACATAACCGGTATCAATAGTTCCCACAAGTTAACGGTCGAAAAATTAAGAAAACTCAGCAACAGTCATTCATTACTGCTCCAGAAAGCGCACCCCTCACGACCTAATTAAACTCTCATAAGCAAACAAAAAATCTGCACCGCCTTTGCCCCGGGTGTGGATTGAACTCACGACCTTCAGATTATGAGACTGACGTGCTGCCTACTGCGTTATCGAGGCGGACAGGTGTCACTGGGACACGCAATCGGCATCAATCGTTCCCACAAGTAAAGGTCGAAAAAGTAAGAAAACTCAGCAACAGTCATTCATTACTGCTCCAAACAGCGCACTCCTCACAACCTAATTAAACTCTCATAAGCAAACAAAAAATCTGCACCGCCTTTGCCCCGGGTGTGGATTGAACTCACGACCTTCAAATTATGTGACTGACGCGCTGCCTACTGCTCTACCGAGGCGGACAGGGGTCACTGGGAAACATAACCGGTATCAATAGTTCCCACAAGTTAACGGTCGAAAAATTAAGAAAACTCAGCAACAGTCATTCATTACTGCACCAGAAAGCGCACCCCTCACGACCTAATTAAACTCTCATAAGCAAACAAAAAATCTGCGCCGCCTTTGCCCCGGGTGTGGATTGAACTCACGACCTTCAGATTATGAGACTGACGCGCTGCCTACTGCGCTACCGAGGCGGACAGGGTCACAGAAAACACAACCGGTATCAATAGCTCCCACAAGTTAAAGGTCGAAAAAGTAAGAAACCTCAGCAACAGTCATTCATTTCTTCTCCAGACCGTGCACCCCTCACGACCTAATTAAACTCTCATAAGCAAACAAAAAATTTGCACCGCCTTTGCCTCGGGTAAGGATTGAACTCATGACTTTCAGATTATGAGACTGAAGCGCCGTCTACTGTGCTACCCATGTGGACAGGTGTCACTGGGAAACACAATCGGTATCAATAGTTCCCACAAGTTAAAGGTCAAAAAAGTAAGAAAACCGAGCAACAGTCATTCGTTTTTGCTCTAGACAGTGCACCCCTCACTACCTAATTAAACTCTCATAAGCAAACAAAAAATCTGCACCACCTTTGCCCCGGGTGAGGATTGAACTCGCGACCTTCAGATTATGAGACTGACGCGCCGCCTACTGCGCTAGCGAGGCGAACAGGTGTCACTAGGAAACACAATCGGTATCAATAGTTCCCACAAGTTAAAGGTCGAAAAAGTAAGAAAACTCCGCAACAGTCATTCATTACTGCTCCAGACAGCGCACCCCTAACGACCTAATTAAACTCTCATAAGCAAACAAAAATCTGACCACCTTTGCCCCGGGTGAGGATTGAACTCATGACCTTCAGATTTTGAGATTGACGCGCTGCCCACTGCGCTACCGAGGCGGACTGGGGTAACTGCGAAATGCGACCGGTATCATTAGTTCCCACAAATTAAAGGTCGAAAAAGAAAGAAAACAGAGCCACAGTCATTCATTACTGCTCCAGACAGTGCACCCCTCACGACCTAATTAAACTCTCATAAGCAAACAAAAAATCTGCACTGCCTTTGCCCCGGGTGAGGATTGACCTCACGACCTTCAGATTATGAGACTGACGCGCCGCCTACTGCGCTGCCGAGGCGGGCAGGTGTCACTGGGAAACACAATCGGTATCAATAGTTCCCACAAGTTAAAGGTCAGAAAAGTAAAAAAACCGAGCAACAGTCATTCGTTACTGCTCCAGACAGTGCACCCCTCACGACCTAATTAAAATCTCATAAGCAAACAAAAAATCTGCACCGCCTTCGCCCCGGGTGTGGATTGAACTCACGACCTTCAGAATATGAGACTGACGCGCTGCCTACTGCGCTACCGAGGCGGACAGGGGTCACTAGGAAACATAACCAGTATCAATAGTTCCCACAAATTAACGGTCGAAAAATTAAGAAAACTCAGCAACAGTCATTCATTACTGCTCCAAACAGCGCACTCCTCACAACCTAATTAAACTCTTATAAGCAAACAAAAAATCTGCACCGCCTTTGCCCCGGGTGTGGATTGAACTCACGACCTTCAGATTATGTGACTGACGCGCTGCCTACTGCGCTACCGAGGCGGACAGGGGTCACTCGGAAACATAACCGGTATCAATAGTTCCCACAAGTTAACGGTCGAAAAATTAAGAAAACTCAGCAACAGTCATTCATTACTGCTCCAGAAAGCGCACCCCTCGCGACCTAATTAAACTCTCATAAGCAAACAAAAAATCTGCACCGCCTTTGCCCCGGGTGTTGATTGAACTCATGACCTTCAGATTCTGAGACTGACGCGCTACCTACTACGTTATCGAGGCGGACAGATGTCACTGGGACACGCAATCGGTATCAATCGTTCCCACAAGTAAAGGTCGAAAAGTAAGAAAACTCAGGAACAGTCATTCATTACTGCTCCAAACAGCGCACTCCTCACAACCTAATTAAACTCTCATAAGCAAACAAAAAATCTGCACCGCCTTTGCCCCGGGTGTGGATTGAACTCACGACCTTCAGATTATGTGACTGACGCGCTGCCTACTGCGCTACCGAGGCGGACAGGGGTCACTGGGAAACATAACCGGTATCAATAGTTCCCACAAGTTAACGGTCGAAAAATTAAGAAATTTCAGCAACAGTCATTCATTACTGCTCCAGACAGTGCACCCCTCACGACCTAATTAAACTCTCATAAGCAAACAAAAAATCTGCACTGCCTTTGCCCCGGGTGAGGATTGACCTCACGACCTTCAGATTATGAGACTGACGCGCCGCCTACTGCGCTGCCGAGGCGGGCAGGTGTCAGTGGGAAACACAATCGGTATCAATAGTTCCCACAAGTTAAAGGTCAGAAAAGTAAAAAAACCGAGCAACAGTCATTCGTTACTGCTCCAGACAGTGCACCCCTCACGACCTAATTAAACTCTCATAAGCAAACAAAAAATATGCACCGCCTTTCCTCGGGTGAGGATTGAACTCACGACCTTGAGTTTATGAGACTGACGCGCTCCCTACTGCACTACCAAGGCGCACATTTGTCACTAGCAAGCACAATCGGTATCAATAGTTCCCACAAGTGAAAGGTCGAAAAAATAAAAAAAACCGAGCAACAGTCATTCATTACTGCTCCAGACAGTGCACCCCTCCCGACCTAGTTAAACTCATAAGCAAACAAACAAACTGCACCACCTTTGCCCCGGGTAAGGATTGAACTCATGACTTTCAGATTATGAGACTAAAGCGCCGTCTACTGTGCTACCGAGGTGGACAGGTGTCACTGGGAAACACAATCGGTATCAATAGTTCCCACAAGTTAAAGGTCAAAAAGTAAGAAAACCGAGCAACAGTCATTCGTTACTGCTCTAGACAGTGCACCCCTCACTACCTAATTAAACTCTCATAAGCAAACAAAAAATCTGCACCACCTTTGCCCCGGGTGAAAATTGAACTCACGACCTTCAGATTATGAGACTGAGGCACCGCCTACTGCGCTAGCGAGGCGAACAGGTGTCACTGGGAAACACAATCGGTATCAATAGTTCCCACAAGTTAAAGGTCGAAAAAGTAAGAAAACTCCGCAACAGTCATTCATTACTGCTCCAGACAGCGCACCCCTAACGACCTAATTAAACTCTCAAAAGCAAACAAAAAATCTGCACCGTCTTCGCCCCGGGTGTGGATTGAACTCACGACCTTCAGAATATGAGACTGACGCGCTGCCTACTGCGCTACCGAGGCGGACAGGGGTCACTGGGAAACATAACCAGTATCAATAGTTCCCACAAATTCACGATCGAAAAATTAAGAAAACTCAGCAACAGTCATTCATTACTGCTCCAGACAGCGCACCCCTCACGACCTGATTGAACTCTCATAAGCAAACAAAAAATCTGCACCGACTGTGCCCCGGGTGTGGATTGAACTCACGACCTTCAGATTATGAGACTGACGCGCTGCCTACTGCGCTACCGAGGCGGACTGGGGTAACTGGGAAATGCGACTGGTATCATTAGTTCCCACAAATTAAAGGTCGAAAAAGAAAGAAAACCGAGCCAGAGTCATTCATTGCTGCTCCAGACAGTGCACCCCTCACGACCTAATTAAACTCTCATAAGCAAACAAAAAATCTGTACTGCCTTTGCACCGGGTGAGGATTGACCTCACGACCTTCAGATTATGAGACTGACGCGCTGCCTACTGCGTTACCGAGGCGGACAGGGGTCACTGGGAAACGCAAGCGGTATCATTAGTTCCCACAAAAAAAGGTCGAAAAAATAAGAAAACCAAGCAACAGTCATTTATTACTGCTCCAGACAGTGCACCCCTCACGACCTAATAAACTCTTATAGGCAAACAAAAAAACTGCACCGCCATTGTCCCGGGTGAGGATTGAACTCACGACCTTCAGATTATGAGACTGACGCGACGCCTACTGCGCTACCGAGGCGGGCAGGTGTCACTGGGAAACACAATCGGTATCAATAGTTCCCACAAGTTAAAGGTCAGAAAAGTAAAAAAACCGAGCAACAGTCATTCGTTACTGCTCCAGACAGTGCACCCCTCACGACCTAATTAAACGCTCATAAGCAAACAAAAATCTGCACCGCCTTTGCCCCGGGTGTGGATTGAACTCACGACCTTCAGAATATGAGACTGACGCGCTGCCTACTGCGCTACCGAGGCGGACAGGGGTCACTGGGAAACATAACTAGTATCAATAGTTCCCACAAATTAACGGTCGAAAAATTAAGAAAACTCAGCAACAGTCATTCATTACTGCTCCAGGCAGCGCACCCCTCACGACCTTATTGAACTCTCATAAGCAAACAAAAAATCTGCACCGCCTTTGCCCCGGGTGTTGATTGAACTCACGACCTTCAGATTATGAGACTGACGCGCTGCCTACTGCGTTACCGAGGCGGACAGAGGTCACTGGGAAACGCAACCGATATCATTAGTTCCCACAAAAAATAAAGGTCGAAAAAATAAGAAAACCGAGCAACAGTCATTCATTATCTCTCTAGACAGTGCACCCCTCACGACCTAATTAAACTCTCATAGGCAAACAAAAAAACTGCACCGCCATTGGCCCGGGTGAGGATTGAACTCACGACCTTCAGATTATGAGACTGACGCGACGCCTACTGCGCTACCGAGGCGGACAGGTGTCACAAGGAAACACAACCGGTATCATTAGTTCCCACAAATTAAAGGTCGAAAAAATAAGAAAACTGAGCAACAGTCATTCATTACTGCTCTAGACAGTGCACCCCTCACGACCTAATTAAACTCTCATAAGCAAACAAAAAAAACTGCACCGCCATTGGCCCAGGTGAGGATTGAACTCACGACCTTCAGATTATGAGACTTACGCGCTGCCTACTGCGCTACCAAGGCTTTTTCTCTTTATTGCCTGCTTCGCAACTAGTACAAATCAATATAAGGATACAGTGCAGTGTCACGTTTAAATGTGCTGTACCATCTTCCAGCACATGGGGGTTAAAAAGGCAGACGCTTTATGCCCACCAACTTATCTAAACATGGCAACCACTTTGGCTTATCTTGTGCCTCGTATCCAGTCATCAAATACTGTACACTTTCTATGAAGTACTCTCGAGTGGGCCGGGGATTCACGTCTACGTTTCGCACTGCCATCCGTGTTCGCCACCCACTGTGAAGAACCAATACCACGAACATATCATAGGGCACACCGCCTACATTTATGACTGGCAAAAAACTGATGCCATACTGTGTAACTGGCAGTTCTTTCTTCAAGGTCCTTTGAAGGGTGTCCCAGAGAAAGACTGCATCAGTACAGTCTAGGAAGATGTGGTCAACTGTCTCAAGTTTTCTGCAGATAATGCAATCAACCGACGGGACGAATATTCCTTTTTCTCGGAGCCATGTGTTTGTAGGGAGTGTGCCACTGTGAAGTTTGAAAAAGAATGTCTTCATTGATGGTCTTATTGGCATCTTCTTCACTCTTTTCAAGACGTCAACCTCGGGCCCATTAGAGTACAATGTTCTATACAGAGGCTCTGGCAACATGGTTTCTACAAGGTCTTTGTACAGTCTCCTTCGCGAAACCCCAGAGAGATACTCCATCAAAAATCACGCTCTCAATCTTTCCAAAGCAGCAATCACTTCTTTCATGTACCCCTTAGGTCTTTTTGTCACCCCATTGGCTGAGGTTACAATAAAATCAGGCGAAAATGGGACAGCCGCACATGTATCAACGTTCTCAAAAAACGATCATCTTGATCTCGTAAGAAAACAAACCTAGATACTATCTGTCTCGGGAACAAGTGTACAAGACCAAGCCCCCCACTTTTCACAGAACGGAACAGATTTGTTCGGCTTGTCCTTTCCCACGTGGACGCCAAGATAAACACTGCGATCACTCTGTGTAGCTTTTGTACAGCAACACGTGACATGAATAGCACTTGTAAAACATACCATACTCGTGAAATAAGAAATATGTTGCTCACTGTTGACCTCGTAAACATTGAGAAATCGCGCCCACCCCACGTTTTTGTCTTGTCTCTTAGTTGCTCTGTCTCTTGTTTCCAATTTTCTGTTGTGTCTCTGTAGTGTTGGAAAACTACCCCTAAGTACTTTTAAGGTATAACCTTCCATGTAATGCTTTCAAATATCGATGATGTGCTCTGCCAATTTCCGTGCCATATTCCAAGACATTTACTCCATTTTACTCTACTATCAGTGCAATCACAGAAGAATTTCACATCGTTTAGTGCTTCTCTAATACTCTCCCGATCTTCGCAGAACACAGCACTATAGTCGGCGTAACTAAGTATTTTGACCTCTGCAGACATCAAATATAACCCCCGCACCTGATCATTCTGTATCGATTTCTGGCATAGAGGTTTTTAAATAGATAGCAAAAAGCCGTGCCGATGCAGGGCATCCTTGTTTTACACTCGATAAGACCTTATATTATGACTAAGCTGTTTGTTTATTACAATTCTCGTAGAGCATCCCGTGTACGCCATTCGGACCCCTTCCAACACCACAGACCCTATATTGACATAGTCAAGAATGCTGAAAAGTACATCATGGTTCATGCGGTCAAATGCCTTCTCGAGATCGATTTGTAGCATAGCTCCTTTGCAGTCAAACTCATCGCAGCATTCTAACATATTTCGTGCAATATGAATGTTCGTCATAATTGTTCTGCCTTTTATGCCACAAGTCTGATGTGATCCGACAATTTTTGTAATCACTGTTTGGATTCGCCTGGCCAAAACACCCATGAATATTTTGACTGCGCTACCGAGGCGGACAGGTGTCACTGGGAAACAAAACTGGTATCAATAGTTCCCACAAATTAAAGGTCGAAAAAGTAAGAAGACCGTGCATCAGTCATTCAATAATGCTCCAGACAGTTCACCCCTCACCACCTAATTAAACTCTCATAAGCAAACAAAAAAACTCCACCGCCATTGCCCCGGGTGAAGATTGAACTCACGACCTTCAGATTATGAGACTGACGCGCTGCCTACTGTGCTACCGAGGCGGACAGGCGTCACTGGAAAACTAACCGGTATAATAGTTCTCACAAAAAAAATGTCGAAAAAGTATGGAAACTCAGCAACAGTCATTCATTACTGCTCCAGACACTATACCCCTCACGACCTAATTATACTCTCATAAGCAAACAAAACATCTACACAGCCTTTGCCCGGGGTGAGGATTCAACTCACAACCTTCAGATTATGGGACTGACGTGCTGCCTACTGCGCTACCGAAGCGGACAGGTGTCACTGGGAAACGCAACCGGGATCATTAGTTCCCACAAGCTAAAGGTCGAAAAAGTAAGAAAACAGAGCAACAGTCATTTATTACTGCTCCAGACAGCGCACCCCTCACGACCTAATTAAACTCTCATAAGCAAACAAAAAACTGTACCGCCTTTGCACCGGGTGTGGATTGAACTCACGACCTTCAGATTATGAGACTGACGCGCTGCCTACAGCGCTACCGAGGTGGACAGGGGTCACTGGAAAACAACCGATATCAATAGTTTCCACAAGTTAAACGTCCAAAAATTAAGAAAACTCCGCAACAGTCATTCATTACTGCTCCAGACAGCGCACCCCTCACGACCTAATTAAACTCTCATAAGCAAACAAAAAATCTGAACCGCCTTTGCCCCGGGTGTGGATTGAACTCACGACCTTCAGATTACGAGACTGACGCGCTGCCTACTTCGCTACCGAGGCAGACAGGGGTCACTGAGAAATACAACCGGTATCAATGGTTCCCACAAGTTAAAGGTCGAAAAAGTAAGAAAACTCAGCAACCGTCATTCATTACTGCTCCAGACAGCGCACCCCTCACGACCTAGTTAAACACTCATAAGCAAACAAAAAAACTGCACCGCCTTTGCCCCGGGTGAAGATGCAACTCACGACCTTGAGATTATGAGACTGACGCGCTGCCTACAGCGCTACCGAGGCGGACAGGGGTCACTGGCAAACAACCGATGTCAATAGTTTCCACAAGTTAAACGTCCAAAAATTAAGAAAACTCCGCAACAGTCATTCATTACTGCTCCAGACAGCGCACCCCTCACGACCTAATTAAACTCTCATAAGCAAACAAAAAATCTGAACCGCCTTTGCCCCGGGTGTGGATTGAACTCACGACCTTCAGATTACGAGACTGACGCGCTGCCTACTTCGCTACCGAGGCAGACAGGGGTCACTGAGAAATACAACCGGTATCAATAGTTCCCACAAGTTAACGGTTGAAAAATTGAGAAAACTCAGCAACAGTCAGTCATTACTGCTCCAGAATGCGCACCCCTCACGACCTAATTAAACTCTCATAGGCAAACAAAACATCTGCACCGCCTTTGCCCCGGGTGTGGATTGAACTCACGACCTTCACATTATGAGACTGACGCGCTGCCTACTGCGCTACCGAGGCGGACAGGCGTCACTGGGAAACACAACCGTTATCGATAGTTTCCACAAATTAAAGGTGGAAAAAATGAGAAAACCGAGCAACAGTCATTCAATACTGCTCCAGACAGTGCACTCCTCATGACCTAATTAAACTCTCATAAGCAAACAAAACATCTGCACCGCCTTTGCCCGGGTTGAGGATTGAACTCGCGACCTTCAGATTATGACACTGACGCGCTGCCTACTGCGCTATCGAGTCGGACAGGTGTCACTGGGAAACGCAACCAGGATCATTAGTTCCCACAAGTTAAAGGTCAAAAAAGTAAGAAAACCGAGCAACAGTCATTCGTTACTGCTCTAGACAGTGCACCCCTCACTACCTAATTAAACTCTCATAGGCAAACAAAAAATCTGCACCACCTTTGCCCCGGGTGAGGATTGAACTCACGACCTTTAGATTATGAGACTGACGCGCCGCCTACTGCACTAGCGAGGCGAACAGGTGTCACTGGGAAACACAATCGGTATCAATAGTTCCCACAAGTTAAAAGTCAAAAAAGTAAGAAAACTCCGCAACAGTCATTCATTACTGCTCCAGACAGCGCACCCCTCACGACCTAATTAAACTCTCATAAGCAAACAAAAAATCTGCACCACCTTTGCCCCGGGTGTGGATTGAACTCACGACCTTCAGATTATGAGACTGACGTGCTGCCTACTGCGCTACAGAGGCGGACAGGGGTCACTGGGAAACGCAACCGGTATCATTAGTTCCCACAAATTAAAGGTCGAAAAAATAAGAAAACCGAGCAACAGTCATTCATTACTGCTCTAGACAGTGCACCCCTCACGACCTAATTAAACTCTCATAAGAAAACAAAAAACTGCACCGCCATTGGCCAAGGTGAGGATTGAACTCACGACCTTCAGATTAAGAAACTGACGCGCTGCTTTCTGCGCTACCGAGGCGGACAGGTGTCACAGGGAAATACAACCGGTATCAATAGTTTTCACAAGTTAAAGGTCGAAAAAATAGGAAAACTCAGTAACAGTCATTCATTACTGCTCCAGACAGCGCACCCCTCACTACCCAATTAAACACTCATAAGCAAACAAAAAACTGTACCGCCTTTGCCCCGGGTGAGGATTGAACTCACGACCTTCAGATTATGAGACTGACGCGCTGCCTACTGCGTTACCGAGGCGGACAGAGGTCACTGGGAAACGCAACCGGTATCATTAGTTCCCACAAAAAATAAAGGTCGAAAAAATAAGAAAACCGAGCAACAGTCATTCATTACCTCTCTAGACAGTGCACCCCTCACGACCTAATTAAACTCTCATAGGCAAACAAAAAAACTGCACCGCCATTGGCCCGGGTGAGGATTGAACTCACGACCTTCAGATTATGAGACTGACGCGACGCCTACTGCGCTACCTAGGCGGACAGGTGTCACAGGGAAACACAACCGGTATCATTAGTTCCCACAAATTAAAGGTCGAAAAAATAAGAAAACTGAGCAACAGTCATTCATTACTGCTCTAGACAGTGCACCCCTCACGACCTAATTAAACTCTCATAAGCAAACAAAAAAACTGCACCGCCATTGGCCCAGGTGAGGATTGAACTCACGACCTTCAGATTATGAAACTGACGCGCTGCTTTCTGCACTACCGAGGCGGACAGGTGTCACAGGGAAATACAACCGGTATCAATAGTTCCCACAAGTTAAAGGTCGAAAAAATAGGAAAACTCAGTAACAGTCATTCATTACTGCTCCAGACAGCGCACCCCTCACTACCCAATTAAACACTCATAAGCAAACAAAAAACTGTACCGCCTTTGCCCCGGGTGAGGATTGAACTCACGACCTTCAGATTATGAGACTGACGCGCTGCCTACTGCGTTACCGAGGCGGACAGAGGTCACTGGGAAACGCAACCGGTATCATTAGTTCCCACAAAAAATAAAGTTCGAAAAAATAAGAAAACCGAGCAACAGTCATTCATTACCTCTCTAGACAGTGCATCCCTCACGACCTAATTAAACTCTCATAGGCAAACAAAAAAACTGCACCGCCATTGGCCCGGGTGAGGATTGAACTCACGACCTTCAGATTATGAGACCGACGCGACGCCCACTGCGCTACCGAGGCGGACAGGTGTCACAGGGAAACACAACCGGTATCATTAGTTCCCACAAATTAAAGGTCGAAAAAATAAGAAAACTGAGCAACAGTCATTCATTACTGCTCTAGACAGTGCACCCCTCACGACCTAATTAAACTCTCACAAGCAAACAAAAAAACTGCACCGCCATTGGCCCAGGTGAGGATTGAACTCACGACCTTCAGATTATGAGACTTACCCGCTGCCTACTGCGCTACCAAGGCTTTTTTTCTTTATTGCCTGCTTCGCAACTAGTACAAATCAATATAAGGATACAGTGCAGTGTCACGTTTAAATGTGCTGTACCATCTTCCAGCACATGGGGGTTAAAAAGGCAGACGCTTTATGCCCACCAACTTATCTAAACATGGCAACCACTTTGGCTTATCTTGTGCCTCGTATCCAGTCATCAAATACTGTACACTTTCTATGAAGTACTCTCGAGTGGGCCGGGGATTCACGTCTACGTTTCGCACTGCCATCCGTGTTCGCCACCCACTGTGAAGAACCAATACCACGAACATATCATAGGGCACACCGCCTACATTTATGACTGGCAAAAAACGGATGCCATACTGTGTAACTGGCAGTTCTTTCTTCAAGGTCCTTTGAAGGGTGTCCCAGAGAAAGACTGCATCAGTACAGTCTAGGAAGATGTGGTCAACTGTCTCAAGTTTTCTGCAGATAATGCAATCAACCGACGGGACGAATATTGCTTTTTCTCGGAGCCATGTGTTTGTAGGGAGTGTGCCACTGTGAAGTTTAAAAAGAATGTCTTCATTGATGGTCTTATTGGCATCTTCTTCACTCTTTTCAAGACGTCAACCTCGGGCCCATTAGAGTACAATGTTCTATACAGAGGCTCTGGCAACATGGTTTCTACAAGGTCTTTGTACAGTCTCCTTCGCGAAACCCCAGAGAGATACTCCATCGAAAATCGCGCTCTCAATCTTTCCAAAGCAGCAATCACTTCTTTCATGTACCCCTTAGGTCTTTTTGTCACCCCATTGGCTGTGGTTACAATAAAATCAGGCGAAAATGGGACAGCCGCACATGTATCAACGTTCTCAAAAAACGATCATCTTGATCTCGTAAGAAAACAAACCTAGATACTATCTGTCTCGGGAACAAGTGTACAAGACCAAGCCCCCCACTTTTCACAGAACGGAACAGATTTGTTCGGCTTGTCCTTTCCCACGTGGACGCCAAGATAAACACTGCGATCACTCTGTGTAGCTTTTGTACAGCAACACGTGACATGAATAGCACTTGTAAAACATACCATACTCGTGAAATAAGAAATATGTTGCTCACTGTTGACCTCGTAAACATTGAGAAATCGCGCCCACCCCACGGTTTTGTCTTGTCTCTTAGTTGCTCTGTCTCTTGTTTCCAATTTTCTGTTGTGTCTCTGTAGTGTTGTAGAGCTACCCCTAAGTACTTGTAAGGTATAACCTTCCATGTAATGCTTTGAAATATCGATGGTGTGCTCTGCCAATTTCCGTGCCATATTCCAAGACGTTTACTCCATTTTACTCTACTATCAGTGCAATCACAGAAGAATTTCACATCGTTTAGGTCTTCTCTAATACTCTCCCGATCTTCGCAGAACACCGCAATATAGTCGGCGTAACTAAGTATTTTGACCTCTGCAGACATCAAATATAACCCCCGCACCTGATCATTCTGTATCGATTTCTGGCATAGAGGTTCTAAATAGATAGCAAAAAGCCGCGCCGATGCAGGGCATCCTTGTTTTACACTCGATAAGACTTGTATATTATCACTAAGCTGTTTGTTTATTACAATTCTCATAGAGCATCCCGTGTACGCCATTCGGACCCCTTCCAACACCACAGACCCTATATTGACATAGTCAAGAATGCTGAAAAGTACATCATGGTTCATGCGGTCAAATGCCTTCTCGAGATCGATTTGTAGCATAGCTCCTTTCCAGTCAAACTAATCGCAGCATTCTAACATATTTCGTGCAATGCGAATGTTCGTCATAATTGTTCTGCCTTTTATGCCACAAGTCTGATGTGGTCCGACAATTTCTGTAATCACTGTTTGGATTCGCCTGGCCAAAACACCCATGAATATTTTGACTGCGCTACCGAGGCGGACAGGTGTCACTGGGAAACAAAACTGGTATCAATAGTTCCCACAAATTAAAGGTCGAAAAAGTAAGAAGACCGTGCATCAGTCATTTAATAATGCTCCAGACAGCGCACCGCTCACGGCCTAATTTAACTCTCATAGGCAAACAAAAAAAAAACTGCACCGCCTTTGCCCCGGGTGAGGATTGAACTCACGACCTTCAGATTATGAGACTGACGCGCTGCCTACTGCACTACCGAGGCGGACAGGGGTCACTGGGAAGTGCAACCGGTATCATTAGTTCCCACAAATTAAAGGTCGAAAAAGTAAGAAAACTGAGCAACCGTCATTCATTACTGCTCCAGACAGCGCACCCCTCACGACCTAATTAAACTCTGATAAGCAAACAAAACATCTGCACCGCCTTCACCCCGGGTGGGAATCGAACTCACGACCTTCAGATTATGAGACTGACGCGCTGCCTACTGCGCTACCCAGGCTTTTTTTTCTTTATTGCCTGTCTTCGGCTCACGTAAACAATACCCATATTAACAGATAATTACACAAAACAATCTAAAACATTGTAAAAACCGTGGCTCAAATGATGTGACCATGCATCTGTTAAAATGTTTTTATTGTCGATAGTAATTCGACGCGCGGCAACCACTCTGGGGTGAATTCCTGCAACTTTTGTTCATTCACAAAATTTCTTATATATTCTTTGAATTACTGGGTGGGCACCCGTACATCTATATCGAAGTGCATGGCTGCCATCCTAGATTTCCAAATGCTATGAAGAGCCATAAGCATTATCATATCATAAGGGGTACCGTCGTCACTTTGTATTTGCAAATAGCGGATGCCATGTGCATGAAGAGGGAAATTTTTTTTGATCGTGCACTGGAGCACGTCCCAAAGAAAGACAGCATCCCAGCAGTCAAGGAATACATGCTCAATTGTCTCCTCCTTTCTGCATATTATGCAATGCGTGCCCCTAGGAACGTAAAACCCCTTTGCAGCCATCCCGGTTTTGACGGTCAGCGTACCGGTATGTAATTTAAAAAAGAAATTCTTAGCACCTGGCGGTATTTTCATCGCCTTGACGCGCTTTAGTACAGTGTGGCCATGGCATACAGTGTAAAGGAACCGATACGAAGGCACTGGTAAATATACATCAAATAGTCCTTGTACAACTTTTTACGTCGGACTTGACTCAAGTATTCAAGTGAATACCACACTGACAGAAACCTACAAGAAAGTACAACTTCGCGGAGAAAGCCATAAATGCCACCAGGTACGCTTCAGGTTGATACAACCACGTTAGGCAAGTGTTGCCCCAGGCGAAGTTGACAGACAGTGTGAAGGAATGGGTTGTCGACGTCTCTGAAGAAACAAAATCGATTGTCTACCTATCGGAAAAACAAATGCGACAAGCCAAGTCCTCTATTTCGCACTCGAAGGAATAAATTGATCCGACTCGATCTTTCCCTAGATGATTCCCACACAAAGACAGCGAACACACGGTGAAATTTTTGGATGTTTACCCTTGAAGAATGTAAGACTTGTAAGATATACCTAATCTTACTCACTAAGAATATGTTGCAAATTGTGGCTTTCGAAAACATAGACCAATTCTAGCTATTCCACTTGTTTAATCTTTCCCGCAGGTTATTCGCTTGGCTCCTCCAGTACGAATCGCTGTCTTTGTAGCATTCGAGGGGGGCACCCAAGTATTTCACCTGTGTCGTAACAAACCTTATGCAGGCAAAACTGTCTGGGGTTTCTGCCCAGTCACCGTGCCACAAGCCAAGGCATTTTCCCCAGTTTACAGCGCTGCCACTTGCAGCACAGAAGTTAGTAACGCATTTGACAGCATCTGCTATGCTGCCAGAGTCCGAGCAAAAAATGGCAATATCGTCCGCATAAACCAACAGCCGGACTTCAACCTCGTGCAGCTTAAACCTACGGACACAGTCATTCTCTATGACACTCAAACAAAAGGACTCTGTGTACAAACAAAACAATAGGGGTGAGAGAGGACAACCCTGACGGACCGAACGCTTGACTGGGATGCGCTCCCCACCACCTTGTTAACGATTAGCCGCGTTGAGCAGTCTCGGTATGCCATGGCAACCCCCTCTTTGATTATTTTCTCTAAATTCACATAATCTAGGATGCACAGCCGAATTTCATGAGGCACCCTATCGAAAGCCTTCTCGAGGTCGATTCGCAGCATTGCCACTCGCGCACCAATAGCGTGGCAACAATCGAGGATGCCCCGAGCGGCGTGTATATTAGTGAGGATAGCTCGACCTTTAATACCGCACGTCTGATGCAGCCCCACGAGCTCCGTAATGACTGTTTGCAATCTTTGAGCTAGGATATTCATGAATACGTTGTAATCTCCATTAGTGAGGCAGCTTGGGCGGTAAGAGGTTACTCTGCGCAGTGCAACGGGGTCTTCCGATTTTGGTATGAGAATAGTGTGAGATGATGAAAAGGACGGGGGTAATATTTTCAGCTCGAATGCCTCATTATAAACGTTGGCTAAGACTGGTGTTATTTCTAACTTGAAACACTTACAAAAGGCGGAAGTCAGACCATCAGGGCCAGGCGATTTCCCCGGATGCATACTTTCAATAGCACTGTTAACTTTCTCTTCCGAAATGGGTTCCTCCAATATTTCTTTTGTATTATTGTCAAGCTTTGGCATCAGCGTTAAAAAATCTTTTTTAAAGCGATCGACATCGACTGAGCTGGCGGCGAATAAACCATTGAAGTGCTCAAAGAAAGCACGCTCGATAACATCTGTGACATCGCTGACTTCACCCTAGTGTTCAATTTCTGTTATCTGATTACGTCACGCATGCCACTTTTCTGAGCCCAACGCCCTTTTTGACGGTGCTTCTGCCATTATCAGTCGCTCGGCTCTTGCCCGAACCATAGCACCGCGGAATCTTTCGACATCAAACCGCTCAATTTTACATTTCAATGCGCGAATATCTTCAATAAACATGCCGGGCATTCTACATTCTTCGAGGAGCAATTTTTCTAGGTTTCTGCGCATGTGCTTTTCTTCTGCTTCTTTTTCTCTGCTTATAGCGCTCGAGTGCTCCAAAGCCTTCAATTTAACGACCTGCTTGAAGTTCTCCCATTTTTCTCTAAACGTCTTTGATTTGATTGATTGATTTGTGGGGTTTAACGTATCAGAACCACCATTTGATTATGAGAGACGCCGTAGTGGAGGGCTCCGGAAATTTTGACCACTTGGGGTTCGTTAACGTGCACCCAAATCTGAGCACACGGGCCTACAACATTTCCGCCTCCATCGGAAATGCAGCCGCCACAGCCGGGGATCGAACCCGCGACCGGCGGGTCAGCAGCCGAGTACCTTAGCCACTAGACCACCGCGGCAGGGCAATAAACGTCTTTTAACTGCGAACTTTCATTTCCTACACTTCCGTCATTACTTCCTTCATAAATTTTCATCACTCAGCAGATTCGCATTAAATTTCCATAGTTGCCACTCGAAGGCCCTTTTCGTTTCTTTCGTGCTAGCTACTACAAAGCTAACCAAGCAGTGGGCACTAAATGAAAAAGCGTTAACACGGTATGCCTTGCAAAGCGGCACCAATTCAACACTCACGTACGCCCTATCAGTCGGGCGTGGCTGGCTGCCTGAAAGTGGGTGTACTGCATAGTCCGGCCACCACCGAGATATTCAGCCACATCCTCCAAACCATGTTCTCTTACTGTATCGCTTAAGACAGCGGTACTTGCATCCCTGTAATGTCGTTCGCTAGTTTTGTCTTTGGCTGACAGGACGCAGTTGAAATCGCCAATAATGGTAAGGAGCCTATTACATTTGGTATACTGCTTTAGTTGTTCGAAAAATATGCGTCTTTCGTCAGTGACAGTCGGTGCGTACAAGCATATTACGCGCCATTCCAAACCCGAAAACAAAAGATCACAAACAATGAGCCGACCAGACGGACATGACGTTAAGGCTTTTATTTTAGACCCAGACTCTGTCTGAGGAACAACACGCAGCCGGAAGAAGTCCCTACGGCATGGCTAACTATAGCAGAATACTACGGCAAGATTTGGCGCACCATGCCCCCAGTTTCATCGTCGCCATGGACTTTAGTCTCTTGGACTGCCAGTATGTCAAGGACGAGGCCACTTACTAGTCGATAAAGCTAACATTGTTTTCTCCATGAGGCCAGGCTACGCACATTTAAAGTGGCCAGACGGATTGAATTTTCGATTTGCACTATTGTCAGGCTACGAAAAACCCAGGGGCATGGCGTTTACCTCACAACTGCAATTCCCTGCTGAACGCCTTGTCCCAGTACAGTCCTTGAGGTGGCGAAGGCGGCGTTTCCGCTGTCTTGTGCTCCGTCAAAATATTTCGCCGTGGCCGAATGAGAGGCCGCCAAGCGGGAGTCGTTATGGCGGGTGGTTCGTCCGGCGAGGCAGCAGTGGTGCCCTTGTCTTTATTTCCCTTCGTCACGAGGACGCTTCCTCGTCACAGTGCCACTGTCGCTTTCCACCCCAATCATCGGTTCCGCCTCGGAGGGGGTCTCGTTGGCTAAGCCAAAAATTGTGTCGCCGGTGCTACTTGCATCCACCTTTTCACTGCTTTCTCCTACGCCTTTGTATGGAAGCCCGGCGTCAGGCTTACCTTGTGCTTCACCCACGCCCTCTTCTTGACAGCATGACGACCCATATTCCACAGCAGAGTTTGGGTTAACTCCTGCTGTTTTTTCCGAGTCTGCTTCGTCCATGAGGTGCTCCAGTGCGTCACTTTTCTGCTCTGGTCCGGTCCCACTGGCATATGTCTTCGCGCAGTCGTCGACTTCGTGGCCGAAGCGGCGACAACGACTGCAGCGGGGTACTCGGCAGTCACGACGTATGTGACCGGTACTCTTGCACCGTAGGCACAACGGTGCACGGCCCGAAACGACAACGAGAGTCAACTCTCCGGCAATCTGGAGCTGGCGCGGAATTTCATCCACCTTGACGTCGGAGTGCAGCTTTAGTCTCACAGACCGCGTTGTTGAGCCCTTTTCAGTGATGCCCGGTGCTCGCAACTTCTCCCGCTTCACTTCGAATACTTTCCCATAGGGAGTCAAGGCAACACGCACGTCTTCATCTTTCACGCCATGCAGCAACCAGTGAAGCTTCAAGCGAACCTCGCGGTTATTTGGGTCTATGAGCAAACATGGGCGATCTTTTACCTTCACATCGACGGCTGAGAGCAACTTCCAAACAGCTTGAGCACTCGTCAGTGTCACAGCCCATACGTGGTTCATTTTATACGCCCCCGACGCCAAAACGTCGTCGAGCGATCCAAGTTCGGCCAAAGTGTCCCGGTAAACTTCGACGCGGTAAGGCCGAGCTCTCGGATCACCATGCATGAAAACGGTGTACGCAGCGATACGTCCGGAAAGCAGATTGGGCAGAATCACCTGATAATCGTCGGCGCTAGGCACAAAAACCCTGATACCGCGGCCCGTTCGGGCCGCTGAAACCGCTCCGTCGGAGCCCAACATTCCACGACCGTATCGCTAGAAAGCCGGAAGTGGAATGATGACTGCGCTACCGAAGCGGACAGGTGTCACTGGCAAACACAACCGGTATGAATTGTTCCCACAAATTAAATGTCGAAAAAGTGAGAAAACTCAGCAACAGTCATTCATTACTGCTCCAGACAGTGCACCCCTCCCGACCTAATTAAACTCTCATAAGCAAACGAATAAACTGCACCGCCTTTGCCCCGGGTAAGGATTGAACTCACGACCTTCAGATTATGAGACTGACGCGCTGCCTACTGTGCTACCGAGGCGGACAGGTGTTACTGGGAACCACAACCGGTATCAAGAGTTCCCACAAAATAAAGGTCGAAAAAGTAAGAAAACCAAGCAACAGTCATTCATTACTGCTCCAGACAGCGCACCCCTCACGACCTAATTAAACTCTCAAAAGCAAACAAAAAACTGCACCACCTTTGCCCCTGGTGAGGACTGAACTCACGACCTTCAGATTATGAGACTGACGTACTGCCTACTGCGCTACCAAGGCGTACAGGTGTCACTGGGAAACGCAACCGGTATCATTAGTTCCCGCAAATGAAAGGTCGAAAAAGGAAGAAAACCAAACATCAGTCATTCATTACTGCTCCAGACAGCGCACCCCTCACGACCTAATTATTCTTTCATAAGCAAACAAAAAAACTGCACCGCCTTGCCCCGGGTGATGTTCGAACTCACGACCTTCAGATTATGAGACTGACGCGCTGCCTACTGCGCTACCGAGGCGGACAGTTGTCACTGGGAAACGCAACTGGGATCATTAGTTCCCACAAATAAAGGTCAAAAAAGTAAGAAAACCGAGAACAGTCATTCATTACTGCTCCAGACAGCGCAACCCTCATGACCCAATTAAACTCTCATAAGCAAACAAAAATCTGCTCAAACTTTGCCCCGGGTGAAGATTGAACTCACGACCTTCAGTATATGAGACTGACGCGCTACCTACTGCACTTCCGAGGCGGACAGATGTCACTGGGAAACACAACTGGTATCGATAGTTCCCACAAATTAAAGGTCGAAAAAATGAGAAAACCGAGCAACAGTCATTCATTACTGCTCCACACAGCGTACCCCTAACGACCTAATTAAACTCTCACAAGCAAACTAAAAATCTGTACCTCCTTTGCCCCGGGTGTGGACTGAACTCACGACCTTCAGAATATGAGACTGACGCGCTGCCTACTGCGCTACCTAGGCGGACAGGTGTCACTAGGAAATGCAACCGGGATCATTAGTTCCCACAAATTAAAGGTCGAAAAAGTAAGAAAACTTACCAACATTCATTCATTACTGCTCCAGACAGCGCACCCCTCACGACCTAATTAAACTCTCACAAGCAACCAAAAAAACTGCACCCTTTGCCCCGGGTGAGGATTGAACTCACGACCTTCAGTATATGAGACTGACGCGCTACCTCCTGCGCTACCGAGGCGTACAGGTGTCACTGGGAAACGCAACCGGGATCATTAGTTCCCACAAATTAAAGGTCGAAAAAGGAAGAAAACCAACAACAGTCATTCATTACTGCTCCAGACAGCGCAACCCTCACGACCCAATTAAACTCTCATAAGCAAACAAAAAATCTGCTCCAACTTTGCCCCGGGTGAAGATTGAACTCACGACCGTCAGTATATGAGACTGACGCGCTGCCTACTGCACTACCGAGGCGGACAGGGGTCACTGGGAAACACAACCGTTATCAATAGTTTCCACAAATTAAAGGTGGAAAAAATAAGAAAACCGAGCAACAGTCATTCATTACTGCTCCAGACAGTGCACCCCTCATGACCTAATTAAACTCTCATAAGCAAACAAAACATCTGCACCGCCTTTGCCCCAGGTGAGGATTGAACTCGCGACCTTCAGATTATGACACTGACGCGCTGCCTACTGCGCTATCGAGGCGGACAGGTGTCACTGGGAAACACAACCGGTATCATTAGTTCCCACAAATAAAGGTCCAAAAAGAAAACCGAGCAACAGTCATTCATTACTGCTCCAGACAGCGCACTTCTCACGACCTAAATAAACTCTCAGAAGCAAACAAAAAAAAACTGCACCACCTTTGCCCCGGGTGAGGACTGAACTCACGACCTTCAGATTATGAGACTAACGTACTGCCTACTGCGCTACCGAGGCGTACAGGTGTCACTGGGAAACGCAACCGGGATCATTAGTTCCCACAAATTAAAGGTCGAAAAAGTAAGAAAACCGAGCCACAGTCATTCATTACTGCTCCAGACAGCGCACCCCTCACGACCTAATTAAACTCTCATTAGCAAACAAAAAAACTGCACCACCTTTGCCCCTGGTGAGGATTGAACTCACGACCTTCACAATATGAGACTGACGCGCTGCCTACTGCGCTACCGAGGCGGACAGGGGTCACTGGGAAACAGAACCGTTATCGATAGTTTCCACAAATTAAAGGTGGAAAAAATAAGAAAACCGAGCAACAGTCATTCATTACTCCTCCAGACAGTGCACCCCTCATGACCTAAGTAACCTCTCATAAGCAAACAAAACATCTTCACCGCCTTTGCCCCGGGTGAGGATTGAACTCACGACCTTCAGATTATGAGATTGACGTGCTGCCTACTGCGCTACCGAGGCGGACAGGTGTCACTGGGAAACACAACCGGTATCATTAGTTCCCAGAAGTGTAAGGTTGAAAAGGTAAGAAAACCGAGCAACAGTCATTCATTACTGTTCCAGACACTGCACCCCTCACGACCTAAATAAACTCTCATAAGTAAACAAGAAAACGGCACCACCTTTGCCACGGGTGAGGATTGAACTCACGACCTTCAGATTATGAGACTGACGCACTGCCTACTGCGCTACCGAGGCGGACAGGTGTCACTTCGAAACGCAACAGGTATCATTAGTTCTCAGATGTGTAAGGTGGAAAAGGTAAGAAAACCGAGCAACAGTCATTCATTACTGCTCCAGACACCGCACCCCTCACGACTAAATAAACTATCATAAGTAAACAAGAAAACGGCACCACCTTTGCCACGGGTGAGAACTGAACTCACGACCTTCAGATTATGAGACTGACGTGCTGCCTACTGCGCTACCGAGGCGGACAGGTGTCACTGGGAAACACAACCGGTATCATTTGTTCCCACAAATTAAAGTTCGAAAAAGAAAACCGAGCAACAGTCATTCATTACTGCTCCAGGCAGCGCACTTCTCACGACCTAATTAATTTCTCATAAGCAAACAAAACATCTGCACCGCCTTTGCCCCGGGTGAGGATTGAACTCGCGACCTTCAGATTATGACACTGACGCGCTGCCTACTGCGCTATCGGGTCGGACAGGTGTCACTGGGAAACGCAACCAGGATCATTAGTTCCCACAAATTAAAGGTCGAAAAAGTAAGAAAACCAAGCAACAGTCATTCATTACTGCTCCAGACAGCGCACCCCTCACGACCTAATTATACTCTCACAAGCAAACAAAAAAACTGCACCGCCTTTGCCCCGGGTGAGGATTGAACTCACGACCTTCAAATTATGAGACTGACGCGCTACCTACTGCGCTACCGAGGCGGATTGGGGTCACAGGGAAACGCAACCGGTATCATTAGTTCCCCGAAGTGTAAGGTCGAAAAGGTAAGAAAACCGAGCAACAGTCATTCATTACTGCTCCAGACACTGCACCCCTCACGACCTAAATAAACTCTCATAAGTAAACAAGAAAATGGCACCACCTTTGCCACGGGTGAGGATTGAACTCACGACCTTCGGAATATGAGACTGACGCGCTGCCTACTGCGCCACCGAGGCGGACAGGGGTCACTGGGAAACACAACCGTTATCGATAGTTTCCACAAATTGAAGGTGGAAAAAATAAGAAAACCGAGCAAGAGTCATTCATTACTGCTCCAGACAGTGCACCCCTCATGACCTAATTAAACTCTCATAAGCAAACAAAACATCTGCACTGGCTTTGCCCCGGGTGAGGATTGAACTCGCGACCTGCAGATTATGACACTGACGCGCTGCCTACTGCGCTATCGAGGCGGACAGGTGTCACTGGGAAACGCAACCAGGATCATTAGTTCCCACCAATTAAAGGTCGAAAAAGTAAGAAAACCGAGCAACAGTCATTCATTACTGCTCCAGACAGCGCACCCTTCACGACCTAATTAAACTCTCACAAGCAAACAAAAAAACTGCACCGCCTTTGCCCCGGGTGAGGATTGAACTCACGACCTTCAGATTATGAGACTGACGCGCTACCTACTGCGCTACCGAGGCGGATTGGGGTCACTGGGAAACGCAACCGGTATCATTAGTTCCCAGAAGTGTAAGGTCGAAAAGGTAAGAAAACCGAACAAGAGTCATTCATTACTGCTCCAGACACTGCGCATCTCACGACCTAAATAAACTCTCATAAGTGAACAAGAAAACGGCACCACCTTTGCCACGGGTGAGGATTGAACTCACGACCTTCAGATTATGAGACTGACGCGCTGCCTACTGCGCTACTGAGGCGGACAGGTGTCACTTCAAAACGCAAAGGTATCATTAGTTCTCAGATGTGTAAGGTGGAAAAGGTAAGAAAACCGAGCAACAGTCATTCATTACTGCTCCAGACACCGCACCCCTCACGAATAAATAAACTATCATAAGTAAACAAGAAAACGGCACCACCTTTGCCACAGGTGAGGATTGCACTCACGACCTTCAGATTATGACACTGACGCGTTGCCTACTGCGCTCTCGAGGGGGACAGGTGTCACTGGGAAACGCAACCAGGATCATTAGTTCCCACAAATTAAAGGTCGAAAAAGTAAGAAAACCGAGCAACAGTCCTTTATTACTGCTCCAGACAGCGCACTTCTCACGACCTAATTAAACTCTCAGAAGCAAACCAAAAAACTGCACCGCCTTTCCCCGGGTGAGGATTGAACTCACGACCTTCAGGTTATGAGACTGACGCACTACCTACGGCGCTACCGAGGCGGACAGATGTCACTGGGAAACACAACCGGTATCGATAGTTCCCACAAATTAAAGGTCGAAAAAATAAGAAAACCGAGCAACAGTCATTCATTACTGCTCCAGACAGCGCACCCCTCACGACCTAATTAATCTCTCATTAGCAAACAAAACACTGCAGCAGCTTTGCCCCTGGTGAGGATTGAACTCACGACCTTCACATTATGAGACTGACGCGCTTCCTACTGCGCTACCGAGGCGGACAGAGGTCACTGGGAAACACAACCGTTATCGATAGTTTCCACAATATAAAGGTGGAAAAAAATGAGAAAACCGAGCAACAGTCATTCAATACTGCTCCAGACAGTGCACTCCTCATGACCTAATTAAACTCTCATAAGCAAACAAAACATCTGCACCGCCTTTGCCCCGGGTGAGGATTGAACTCGCGACCTTCAGATTATGACACTGACGCGCTGCCTACTGCGCTATCGGGTCGGACAGGTGTCACTGGGAAACGCAACCAGGATCATTAGTTCCCACAAATTAAAGGTCGAAAAAGTAAGAAAACCAAGCAACAGTCATTCATTACTGCTCCAGACAGCGCACCCCTCACGACCTAATTATACTCTCACAAGCAAACAAAAAAACTGCACCGCCTTTGCCCCGGGTGAGGATTGAACTCACGACCTTCAAATTATGAGACTGACGCGCTACCTACTGCGCTACCGAGGCGGATTGGGGTCACAGGGAAACGCAACCGGTATCATTAGTTCCCCGAAGTGTAAGGTCGAAAAGGTAAGAAAACCGAGCAACAGTCATTCATTACTGCTCCAGACACTGCACCCCTCACGACCTAAATAAACTCTCATAAGTAAACAAGAAAATGGCACCACCTTTGCCACGGGTGAGGATTGAACTCACGACCTTCGGAATATGAGACTGACGCGCTGCCTACTGTGCTGCCGAGGCGGACAGGTGTCACTTCGAAACGCAACAGGTATCATTAGTTCTCAGATGTGTAAGGTGGAAAAGGTAAGAAAACCAAGCAACAGTCATTCATTACTGCTCCATACACCGCACCCCTCAGGACTAAATAAACTATCATAAGTAAACAAGAAAACGGCACCACCTTTGCCCCTGGTCAGGACTCAACTCACGACCTTCAGATTATGAGACTGACGTACTGCCTACTGCGCTACCGAGGCGTACAGGTGTCACTGGGAAATGTAACCGGTATCATTAGTTCCCGCAAATGAAAGGTCGAAACAGGAAGAAAACCAAGCAACAGTCATTCATTACTGCTCCAGACAGCGCACCCCTCACACCCTAATTATTCTCTCATAAGCAAACAAAAAACTGCACCGCCTTTGCCCCGGGTGAGGATTGAACTCACGACCTTCAGGTTATGAGACTGACGCGCTACCTACGGCGCTACCGAGGCGGACAGATGTCACTGGGAAACACAACCGATATCGATAGTTCCCACAAATTAAAGGTCGAAAAAATAAGAAAACCGAGCAACAGTCATTCATTACTGCTCCAAACAGCGCACCCCTCACGACCTAATTAAACTCTCACAAGCAAACAAAAAATCTGTCCCTCCTTTGCCCCGGTTGTGGATTGAACTGACGACCTTCAGTTTATGAGACTGACGTACTGCCTACTGCGCTACCGAGGCGTACAGGTGTCACTGGGAAACGCAACCGGGATTTTTAGTTCCAACAAATTAAAGGTCGAAAAAGTAAGAAAACCGAGAACAGTCATTCATTACTGCTCCAGACAGCGCAACCCTCACGACCCAATTAAACTCTAATAGGCAAAAAAACATCTGCTCCAACTTTGCCCCGGGTGAAGATTGAAGTCACGACCTTCAGTATATGAGACGGACACGCTACCTACTGCGCTACCGAGGCGGACAGATGTCACTGGAAAACACAACCGGTATCGATAGTTCCCACAAATAAAGGTCGAAAAAATAAAGAAACCAAGCAACAGTCATTCATTACTGCTCCAGACAGTGCGCCCCTCATGACCTAATTAAACTCTCATAAGGAAACAAAACATCTGCACCGCCTTTGCCCCGGGTGAGGATTGAACTCGCGACCTTCAGATTATGACGCTGACGCGCTGCCTACTGCGCTATCGAGGCGGACAGGTGTCACTGGGAGACGCAACCAGGATCATTAGTTCCCACAAATTAAAGGTCCAAAAAGTAAGAAAACCGAGCAACAGTCATTCATTACTTCTCCAGACAGCGCACCCCTCACGACCTAATTAAACTCTCACAAGCAAACAAAAAAACTGCACCGCCTTTGCCCCGGGTGAGGATTGAACTCACGAACTTCAGATTATGATACTGACGCGCTACCTACTGCGCTACCGAGGAGGAATTGGGTCACTGGGAAACGCAACCGGTATCATTAGTTCCCAGAAGTGTAAGGTCGAAAAGGTAAGAAAACCGAGCAAGAGTCATTCATTACTGCTCCAGACACTGCACCCCTCACGACCTAAATAAACTCTCATAAGTAAACAAGAAAACGGCACCACCTTTGCCACGGGTGAGGATTGAACTCACGACCTTCAGATTATGAGACTGACGCGCTGCCTACTGCGCTACCGAGGCGGACAGGTGTCACTTCGAAACGCAAAGGTATCATTAGTTCTCAGATGTGTAAGGTGGAAAAGGTAAGAAAACCGAGCAACAGTCATTCATTACTGCTCCAGAAACCGCACCCCTCACGACTAAATAAACTATCATAAGTAAACAAGAAAACGGCACCACCTTTGCCACAGGTGAGGATTGAACTAACGACCTTCAGATTATGAGACTGACGCGCTGCCTACTGCGCTAGCGAGGCAGGCAGCGGTAACTGGGAGATGCAACCGGTGTCATTAGTTCCCACAAATTGAAGGTCGAAAAAATAAGAAAACCAAGCAACAGTCATTCATTACTGCTCCAGAGAGCGCACCCCTCACGACCTAATTAAACTCTCATAAGCAAACAAAACATCTGCACCGCCTTTGCCCCGGGTGAGGATTGAACTCGCGACCTTCAGATTATGACACTGACGCGCTGCCTACTGCGCTCTCGAGGGGGATAGGTGTCACTGGGAAACGCAACCAGGATCATTAGTTCCCACCAATTAAAGGTCGAAAAAGTAAGAAAACCGAGCAACAGTCATTCATTACTGCTCCAGACAGCGCACCCCTCACGACCTAATTAAACTCTCATAAGCAAACAAAAAAACTGCACCGCGTTTGCCCCGGGTGAGGATTGATTTCACGACCTTCAGGTTATGAGACGAGACTGACGCGCTACCTACGGCGCTACCGAGGCGGACAGATGTCACTGGGAAACACAACCGGTATCGATAGTTCCCACAAAAAAAGGTCAAAAAAATAAGAGAACCGAGCAACAGTCATTCATTACTGCTCCAGACAGCGCACCCCTCACGACCAAATTAAACTCTCATTAGCAAACAAAAAACTGCAGCACCTTTGCCCCTGGTGAGGATTGAACTCACGACCTTCACATTATGAGACTGACGCGCTGCCTACTGCGCTACCGAGACGGACAGGGGTCATTGGGAAACACAACCGTTATCGATAGTTTCCACAAATTAAAGGTGGAAAAATGGGAAAACTGAGCAACAGTCCTTCATTACTGCTCCAGACAGTGCACTCCTCATGACCTAATTAAACTCTCATAAGCAAACAAAACATCTGCACCGCCTTTGCCCCGGGTGAGGATTGAACTCGCGACCTTCAGATTATGACACTGACGCGCTGCCTACTGCGCTATCGAGTCGGACAGGTGTCACTGGGAAACGCAACCAGAATCATTAGTTCCCAGAAATTAAAGGTCGAAAAAGTAAGAAAACCGAGCAACAGTCATTCATTACTGCTCCAGACAGCGCACCCCTCACGACTTAATTAAACTCTCACAAGCAAACAAAAAAACTGCACCGCCTTTGCCCCGGGTGAGGATTCAACTCACGACCTTCAGATTATGAGACTGATGTACTGCCTACTGCGCTACCGAGGCGTACAGGTGTCACTGGGAAATGCAACCGGGATTTTTAGTTCCCACAAATTAAAGGTCGAAAAAGTAAGAAAACCGAGAACAGTCATTCATTACTGCTCCAGACAGCGCAACCCTCACGACCCAACTAAACTCTCGTAAGCAAAAAACCATCTGCTCCAACTTTGCCCCGGGTGAAGATTGAACTCACGACCTTCAGTATATGAGATTGACGCGCTACCTACTGCGCTACCGAGGCGGACAGATGTCACTGGAAAACACAACCGGTATCGATAGTTCCCACAATTAAAGGTCGAAAAAATAAGAAAACCGAGCAACAGTCATTCATTACTGCTCAACACAGCGCACCCCTCACGACCTAATTAAACTCTCATTAGCAAACAAAAAACTGCAGCACCTTTGCCCCTGGTGAGGATTGAACTCATGACCTTCACATTATCAGACTGACGCGCTGCCTACTGCGCTACCGAGGCGGACAGGGGTCACTGGGAAACACAACCGTTATCGATAGTTTCCACAAATTAAAGGTGGAAAAAATAAAGAAACCGAGCAACAGTCATTCATTACTGCTCCAGACAGTGCGCCCCTCATGACCTAATTAAACTCTCAAAGGCAAACAAAACATCTGCACCGCCTTTTCCCCGGGTGAGGATTGAACTCGCGACATTCAGATTATGACGCTGACGCGCTGCCTACTGCGCTATCGAGGCGGACAGGTGTCACTTGGAAACGCAACCAGGATCATTAGTTCCCACAAATTAAAGGTCGGAAAAGTAAGAAAACCGAGCAACAGTCATTCATTACTGCTCCAGACAGCGCACCCCTAACGACCTAATTAAACTCTCACAAGCAAACAAAAAAACTGCACTGCCTTTGCCCCGGGTGAGGATTGACCTCACGACCTTCAGATTATGAGACTGACGCGCTACCTACTGCGCTACCGAGGCGGATTGGGGTCACTGGGAAACGCAACCGGTATCATTAGTTCCCAGAAGTGTAAGGTCGAAAAAGTAAGAAAACCGAGCAAGAGTCATTAATTACTGCTCCAGACACTGCACCCCTCACGACCTAAATAAACTCTCATAAGTAAACAAGAAAACGGCACCACCTTTGCCACGGGTGAGTATTGAACTCACGACCATCAGATTATGAGACTGACGCGCTGCCTACTGCGCTACCGAGGCGGACAGGTGTCACTTCTAAACGCAAAGGTATCATTAGTTCTCAGATGTGTAAGGTGGAAAAGGTAAGAAAACCGAGCAACAGTCATTCATTACTGCTCCAGAAACCGCACCCCTCACGACTAAATAAACTATCATAAGTAAACAAGAAAACGGCACCACCTTTGCCACGGGTGAGGATTGAACTCACGACCTTCAGATTATGAGACTGACGCGCTGCCTACTGCGCTACCGAGGCAGGCAGCGGTAACTGGGAGACGCAACCGGTGTCATTAGTTCCCACAAATTGAAGGTCGAAAAAATAAGAAAACCAAGCAACAGTCATTCATTACTGCTCCAGACAGCGCACCCCTCACGACCTAATTAAACTCTCATTAGGAAACAAAAAACTGCACCACCTTTGCCCCTGGGGAGGATTGAACTCATGACCTTCAGGTTATGAGACGTACGCGCTGCCTACTGCGCTACCGAGGCGGACAGGGGTCACTGGGAAACACAACCGTTATCGATAGTTTCCACAAATTAAAGGTGAAAAAAAAAGAAAACCGAGCAACAGTCATTCATTACTGCTCCAGACAGTGACCCCCTCATGACCTAATTAAACTCTCATAAGCAAACAAAACATCAGCACCGCCTTTGCCCCGGGTGAGGATTGAACTCGCGACCTTCAGATTATGACACTGACGCGCTGCCTACTGCGCTCTCGAGGGGGATAGGTGTCACTGGGAAACGCAATCAGGATCATTAGTTCCCACAAATTAAAGGTCGAAAAAGTAAGAAAACCGAGCAACAGTCATTCATTACTGCTCCAGACAGCGCACCCCTCACGACCTAATAAACTCTCATAAGCAAACAAAAAAACTGCACCGCCTTTGCCCCGGGTGAGGATTGATTTCACGACCTTCAGGTTATGAGACTGACGCGCTACCTAGGGCGCTACCGAGGCGGAAAGATGTCACTGGGAAACACAACCGGTATCGATAGTTCCCACAAATTAAAGGTCGAAAAAATAAGAAAACCGAGCAACAGTCATTCATTACTGCTCCAGACAGCGCACCCCTCACGACCTAATCAAACTCTCATTAGCAAACAAAAAACTGCAGCACCTTTGCCCCTGGTGAGGATTGAACTCACGACCTTCACATTATGAGACTGACGCGCTGCCTACTGCGCTACCGAGGCGGACAGGGGGTCACTGGGAAACACAACCATTATCGATAGTTTCCACAAATTAAAGGTGGAAAAAATGAGAAAACCGAGCAACAGTCATTCTTTACTGCTCCAGACAGTGCACTCCTCATGACCTAATTAAACTCTCATAAGCAAACAAAACATCTGCACCGCCTTTGCCCCGGTTGTGGATTGAACTCGCGACTTTCAGATTATGAGACTGACGCGCTGCTTACTGCGCTATCGAGTCTGACAGGTGTCACTGGGAAACGCAACCAGGATCATTAGTTCCCACAAATTAAAGGTCGAAAAAGTAAGAAAACCGAGCAACAGTCATTTATTACTGCTCCAGACAGCGCACCCCTCACGACCTAAATAAACTCTCATAAGTAAACAAGAAAACGGCACCACCTTTGCCACGGGTGAGGATTGAACTCACGACCTTCAGATTATGAGACTGACGCGCTGCCTACTGCGCTATCGAGGCGGACAGGTGTCACTTCGAAACGCAACAGGTATCATTAGTTCTCAGATGTGTAAGGTGGAAAAGGTAAGAAAACCGAGCAACAGTCATTTATTACTGCTCCATACACCGCACCCCTCACGACTAAATAAACTATCATAAGTAAACAAGAAAACGGCACCACCTTTGCCACGGGTGAAGATTGAACTCACGACCTTCAGATTATGTGACTGACGTGCTGCCTACTGCGCTACCGAGGCGGACAGGTGTCACTGGGAAACACAACCGGTATCATTAGTTCCCACAAACTAAAGTTCTAAAAAGAAAATCGAGCAACAGTCATTCATTACTGCTCCAGACAGCGCACTTCTCACGACCTCATTAAACTCTCAAAAGCAAACAAAAAAACTGCAACACCTTTTCCCCGGGTAAGGATAGAACTCACGACTTTCAAATTTTAAGGCTGACGCTCTGCCTACCGCGCTACCAACGCGGACAGGTGTCACTGGGAAAAAAACGGTATCATTGGTTCCCAGAAAATAAAGGTCGAAAAAGTAAGAAAACCAAGCAACAGTCATTCATTACTGCTCCAGGCAGCGCACCCCTCACGACCTAATTAAACTCCCAAAAGCAAACAAAAAAACTGCACTACCTTTGCCCCTGGTGAGGACTGAACTCACGACCTTCAGATTATGAGACTGACGTACTGCCTACTGCGCTACCGAGGCGTACAGGTGTCACTGGGAAACGCAACCGGTATCATTATTTCCCGCAAATGAAAGGTCGAAAAAGGAAGAAAACCAAGCAACAGTCATTCATTACTGCTCCAGACAGCGCACCCCTTACGACCTAATTATTCTCTCATAAGCAAACAAAAAACTGCACCGCTTTGCCCCGGGTGAGGTTCGAACTCACGACCTTCAGATTATGAGACTGACGCGCTGCCTACTGCGCTACCGAGGCGGACAGTTGTCACTGGGAAACGCAACCAGGATCATTAGTTCCCACAAAAAAATAAAGGTCGAAAAAGTAAGAAAACCGAGAACATTCATTCATTACTGCTCCAGACAGCGCAACCCTCACGACCCAATTAAACTCTCATAAGCAAACAAAAATCTGCTCCAACTTTGCCCAGGGTGAAGATTGAACTGACGATCTTCAGTATATGAGACTGACGCGCTACCTACTGCGCTACCGAGGCGGACAGATGTCACTGGGAAACACAACCGGTATCGATAGTTCCCACAAATAAAAGGTCGAAAAAATAAGAAAACCGAGCAACAGTCATTCATTACTGCTCCACACAGCGCACCCCTAACGAACTAATTAAACTCTCACAAGCAAACAAAAAATCTGTACCTCCTTTGCCCCGGTTGTGGATTGAACTCACGACCTTCAGATTATGAGACAGACGCGCTGCCTACTGCGCTATCAAGGCGGACAGGTGTCACTGGGAGACGCAACCGGTGTCATTAGTTCCCACAAATTGGAGGTCAAAAAAATAACAAAACTAAGCAACAGTCATTCATTACTGCTCCAGACAGCGCACCCCTTACGACCTAATTAAACTCTCATAAGTAAACAAGAAAACGGCACCACCTTTGCCACGGGTGAGGATTGAACTCACGACCTTCAGAATATGAGACTGACGCGCTGCCGACTGCGCTACCGAGGCGGACAGGTGTCACTTCGAAACGCAAAGGTATCATTAGTTCTCAGATGTGTAAGGTGGAAAAGGTACGAGAACCGAGCAACAGTCATTCATTACTGCTCCAGACACCGCACCCCTCACGATTAAATAAACTATCTTAAGTAAACAAGAAAACGGCACCACCTTTGCCACGGGTGAGGATTGAACTCACGACCTTCAGATTATGACACTGACGCGCTGCCTACTGCGCTCTCGAGGGGGACAGGTGTCACTGGGAAACGCAACCACGATCATTAGTTCCCACAAATTAAAGGTTGAAAAAGTGAGAAAACCGAGCAACAGTCATTCATTACTGCTCCAGACAGCGCACCCCTCACGACCTAATTAAACTCTCATCAGCAAACAAAAAAACTGCACCGACTTTGCCCCGGGTGAGGATTGAACTCACGACCTTCAGGTTATGAGACTGACGCGCTACCTACGGCGCTACCGAAGCGGACAGATGTCCCTGGGAAACACAACCGGTATCGATAGTTCCCACAAATTAAAGGTCGAAAAAATAAGAAAACCGAGCAACAGTCATTCATTACTGCTCCATACAGCGCACCCCTCACGACCTAATTAATCTCTCATTAGGAAACAAAAAACTGCAGCACCTTTGCTCCTGGTGAGGATTGAACTCACGACCTTCACATTATGAGACTGACGCGCTGCCTACTGCGCTACCGAGGCGGACAGGGGTCACTGGGAAACACAACCGTTATCGATAGTTTTCACAATATAAATGTGGAAAAGATGATAAAACCGAGCAACAGTCATTCAATACTGCTCCAGACAGTGCACTCCTCATGACCTAATTAAACTCTCATAAGCAAACAAAACATCTGCACCGCCTTTGCCCCGGGTGAGGATTGAACTCGCGTCCTTCAGATTTTGACACTGACGCGCTGCCTACTGCGCTATCGAGTCGGACAGGTGTCACTGGGAAACGCAACAAATTCATTAGTTCCCGCAAATTAAAGGTCGAAAAAGTAAGAAAACCGAGCAACAGTCATTCATTACTGCTCCAGACAGCGCACTCCTCACGACCTAATTAAACTCTCACAAGCAAACAAAAAACTGCACCGCCTTTGCCCCGGGTGAGGATTGAACTCACGACCTTCAGATTATGAGACTGACGCGCTACCTACTGCGCTACCGAGGCGGATTGGGGGTCACTGGGAAACGCAACCGGTATCATTAGTTCCCAGAAGTGTAAGGTCGAAAAGGTAAGAAAACCGAGCAACAGTCATTCATTACTGCTCCAGACACTGCACCCCTCACGACCTAAATAAACTCTCATAAGTAAACAAGAAAACGGCACCACCTTTGCCACGGGTGAGGATTGAACTCACGACCTTCAGATTATGAGACTGACGCTCTGCCTACCGCGCTACCGACGTGGACAGGTGTCACTGGGAAAAAAATGGTATCATTAGTTCCCACAAAATAAAGGTCGAAAAGTAAGAAAACCAAGCAACAGTCATTCATTACTGCTCCAGACAGCGCACCCGTCACGACCTAATTAAACTCTCAAAAGCAAAGAAAAAACTGCACTACCTTTGCCCCTGGTGAGGACTGAACTCACGACCTTCAGATTATGAGACTGACGTGCTGCCTACTGCGCTACCGAGGCGTACAGGTGTCACTGGGAAACGCAACCGGTATCATTAGTTCCCGCAAATTAAAGGTGGAAAAAGGAAGAAAACCAAGCAACAGTCATTCATTACTGCTCCAGACAGCGCACCCCTCACGACCTAATTATTCTCTCATAAGCAAACAAACACTGCACCGCCTTTGCCCCGGGTGAGGATTGAACTCACGACCTCCAGGTTATGAGACTGACGCGCTACCTACGGCGCTACCGAGGCGGACAGATGTCACTGGGGAACACAACCGGTATCGATAGTTCCCACAAATTAAAGGTCGAAAAAATAAGAAAACCGAGCAACAGTCATTCATTACTGCTCCAGACAGCGCAACCCTCACGACCTAATTAAACTCTCATTAGCAAACAAAAAACTGCAGCACCTTTGCCCCGGGTGAGGATTGAACTCACGACCTTCAGGTTATGAGACTGACGCGCTACCTACGGCGCTACCGAAGCGGACAGATGTCCCTGGGAAACACAACCGGTATCGATAGTTCCCACAAATTAAAGGTCGAAAAAATAAGAAAACCGAGCAACAGTCATTCATTACTGCTCCAGACAGCGCACCCCTCACGACCTAATTAATCTCTCATTAGGAAACAAAAAACTGCAGCACCTTCGCTCCTGGTGAGGATTGAACTCACGACCTTCACATTATGAGACTGACGCGCTGCCTACTGCGCTACCGAGGCGGAAAGGGGTCACTGGGAAACACAACCGTTATCGATAGTTTTCACAATATAAATGTGGAAAAGATGATAAAACCGAGCAACAGTCATTCAATACTGCTCCAGACAGTGCACTCCTCATGACCTAATTAAACTCTCATAAGCAAACAAAACATCTGCACCGCCTTTGCCCCGGGTGAGGATTGAACTCGCGTCCTTCAGATTTTGACACTGACGCGCTGCCTACTGCGCTATCGAGTCGGACAGGTGTCACTTCGAAACGCAAAGGTATCATTAGTTCTCAGATGTGTAAGGTGGAAAAGGTAAGAAAACCGAGCAACAGTCATTCATTACTGCTCCAGACACCGCACCCCTCACGATTAAATAAACTATCTTAAGTAAACAAGAAAACGGCACCACCTTTGCCACGGGTGAGGATTGAACTCACGACCTTCAGATTATGACACTGACGTGCTGCCTACTGCGCTACCGAGGCGTACAGGTGTCACTGGGAAACGCAACCGGTATCATTAGTTCCCGCAAATTAAAGGTGGAAAAAGGAAGAAAACCAAGCAACAGTCATTCATTACTGCTCCAGACAGCGCACCCCTCACGACCTAATTATTCTCTCATAAGCAAACAAACACTGCACCGCCTTTGCCCCGGGTGAGGATTGAACTCACGACCTTCAGGTTATGAGACTGACGCGCTACCTACGGCGCTACCGAGGCGGACAGATGTCACTGGGGAACACAACCGGTATCGATAGTTCCCACAAAAAAAAGGTCGAAAAAATAAGAAAACCGAGCAACAGTCATTCATTACTGCTCCAGACAGCGCAACCCTCACGACCTAATTAAACTCTCATTAGCAAACAAAAAACTGCAGCACCTTAGCCCCGGGTGAGGATTGAACTCACGACCTTCAGTATATGAGATTGACGCGCTACCTACTGCGCTACCGAGGCGGACAGATGTCACTGGAAAACACAACCGGTATCGATAGTTCCCACAATTAAAGGTCGAAAAAATAAGAAAACCGAGCAACAGTCATTCATTACTGCTCAACACAGCGCACCCCTCACGACCTAATTAAACTCTCATTAGCAAACAAAAAACTGCAGCACCTTTGCCCCTGGTGAGGATTGAACTCATGACCTTCACATTATCAGACTGACGCGCTGCCTACTGCGCTACCGAGGCGGACAGGGGTCACTGGGAAACACAACCGTTATCGATAGTTTCCACAAATTAAAGGTGGAAAAAATAAAGAAACCGAGCAACAGTCATTCATTACTGCTCCAGACAGTGCGCCCCTCATGACCTAATTAAACTCTCAAAGGCAAACAAAACATCTGCACCGCCTTTTCCCCGGGTGAGGATTGAACTCGCGACATTCAGATTATGACGCTGACGCGCTGCCTACTGCGCTATCGAGGCGGACAGGTGTCACTGGGAAACGCAACCAGGATCATTAGTTCCCACAAATTAAAGGTCGGAAAAGTAAGAAAACCGAGCAACAGTCATTCATTACTGCTCCAGACAGCGCACCCCTAACGACCTAATTAAACTCTCACAAGCAAACAAAAAAACTGCACTGCCTTTGCCCCGGGTGAGGATTGACCTCACGACCTTCAGATTATGAGACTGACGCGCTACCTACTGCGCTACCGAGGCGGATTGGGGTCACTGGGAAACGCAACCGGTATCATTAGTTCCCAGAAGTGTAAGGTCGAAAAAGTAAGAAAACCGAGCAAGAGTCATTAATTACTGCTCCAGACACTGCACCCCTCACGACCTAAATAAACTCTCATAAGTAAACAAGAAAACGGCACCACCTTTGCCACGGGTGAGTATTGAACTCACGACCATCAGATTATGAGACTGACGCGCTGCCTACTGCGCTACCGAGGCGGACAGGTGTCACTTCTAAACGCAAAGGTATCATTAGTTCTCAGATGTGTAAGGTGGAAAAGGTAAGAAAACCGAGCAACAGTCATTCATTACTGCTCCAGAAACCGCACCCCTCACGACTAAATAAACTATCATAAGTAAACAAGAAAACGGCACCACCTTTGCCACGGGTGAGGATTGAACTCACGACCTTCAGATTATGAGACTGACGCGCTGCCTACTGCGCTACCGAGGCAGGCAGCGGTAACTGGGAGACGCAACCGGTGTCATTAGTTCCCACAAATTGAAGGTCGAAAAAATAAGAAAACCAAGCAACAGTCATTCATTACTGCTCCAGACAGCGCACCCCTCACGACCTAATTAAACTCTCATTAGGAAACAAAAAACTGCACCACCTTTGCCCCTGGGGAGGATTGAACTCATGACCTTCAGGTTATGAGACGTACGCGCTGCCTACTGCGCTACCGAGGCGGACAGGGGTCACTGGGAAACACAACCGTTATCGATTGTTTCCACAAATTAAAGGTGAAAAAAAAAGAAAACCGAGCAACAGTCATTCATTACTGCTCCAGACAGTGACCCCCTCATGACCTAATTAAACTCTCATAAGCAAACAAAACATCAGCACCGCCTTTGCCCCGGGTGAGGATTGAACTCGCGACCTTCAGATTATGACACTGACGCGCTGCCTACTGCGCTCTCGAGGGGGATAGGTGTCACTGGGAAACGCAATCAGGATCATTAGTTCCCACAAATTAAAGGTCGAAAAAGTAAGAAAACCGAGCAACAGTCATTCATTACTGCTCCAGACAGCGCACCCCTCACGACCTAATAAACTCTCATAAGCAAACAAAAAAACTGCACCGCCTTTGCCCCGGGTGAGGATTGATTTCACGACCTTCAGGTTATGAGACTGACGCGCTACCTAGGGCGCTACCGAGGCGGAAAGATGTCACTGGGAAACACAACCGGTATCGATAGTTCCCACAAATTAAAGGTCGAAAAAATAAGAAAACCGAGCAACAGTCATTCATTACTGCTCCAGACAGCGCACCCCTCACGACCTAATTAAACTCTCATTAGCAAACAAAAAACTGCAGCACCTTTGCCCCTGGTGAGAATTGAACTCACGACCTTCACATTATGAGACTGACGCGCTGCCTACTGCGCTATCGAGTCGGACAGGTGTCACTGGGAAACGCAACCAGGATCATTAGTTCCCACAAATTAAAGGTCGAAAAAGTAAGAAAACCGAGCAACAGTCATTTATTACTGCTCCATACACCGCACCCCTCACTACTAAATAAACTATCATAAGTAAACAAGAAAACGGCACCACCTTTGCCACGGGTGAAGATTGAACTCACGACCTTCAGATTATGTGACTGACGTGCTGCCTACTGCGCTACCGAGGCGGACAGGTGTCACTGGGAAACACAACCGGTATCATTAGTTCCCACAAACTAAAGTTCTAAAAAGAAAACCGAGCAACAGTCATTCATTACTGCTCCAGACAGCGCACTTCTCACGACCTCATTAAACTCTCAAAAGCAAACAAAAAAACTGCAACACCTTTTCCCCGGGTGAGGATAGAACTCACGACTTTCAAATTTTAAGGCTGACGCTCTGCCTACCGCGCTACCAACGCGGACAGGTGTCACTGGGAAAAAAACGGTATCATTGGTTCCCAGAAAATAAAGGTCGAAAAAGTAAGAAAACCAAGCAACAGTCATTCATTACTGCTCCAGACAGCGCACCCCTCACGACCTAATTAAACTCCCAAAAGCAAACAAAAAACTGCACTACCTTTGCCCCTGGTGAGGACTGAACTCACGACCTTCAGATTATGAGACTGACGTACTGCCTACTGCGCTACCGAGGCGTACAGGTGTCACTGGGAAACGCAACCGGTATCATTATTTCCCGCAAATGAAAGGTCGAAAAAGGAAGAAAACCAAGCAACAGTCATTCATTACTGCTCCAGACAGCGCACCCCTTACGACCTAATTATTCTCTCATAAGCAAACAAAAAACTGCACCGCTTTGCCCCGGGTGAGGTTCGAACTCACGACCTTCAGATTATGAGACTGACGCGCTGCCTACTGCGCTACCGAGGCGGACAGTTGTCACTGGGAAACGCAACCAGGATCATTAGTTCCCACAAAAAAATAAAGGTCGAAAAAGTAAGAAAACCGAGAACATTCATTCATTACTGCTCCAGACAGCGCAACCCTCACGACCCAATTAAACTCTCATAAGCAAACAAAAATCTGCTCCAACTTTGCCCCGGGTGAAGATTGAACTGACGACCTTCAGTATATGAGACTGACGCGCTACCTACTGCGCTACCGAGGCGGACAGATGTCACTGGGAAACACAACCGGTATCGATAGTTCCCACAAATAAAAGGTCGAAAAAATAAGAAAACCGAGCAACAGTCATTCATTACTGCTCCAGACAGCGCAACCCTCACGACCTAATTAAACTCTCATTAGCAAACAAAAAACTGCAGCACCTTTGCCCCGGGTGAGGATTGAACTCACGACCTTCAGGTTATGAGACTGACGCGCTACCTACGGCGCTACCGAAGCGGACAGGGGTCACTGGGAAACACAACCGTTATCGATAGTTTTCACAATATAAATGTGGAAAAAATGATAAAACCGAGCAACAGTCATTCAATACTGCTCCAGACAGTGCACTCCTCATGACCTAATTAAACTCTCATAAGCAAACAAAACATCTGCACCGCCTTTGCCCCGGGTGAGGATTGAACTCGCGTCCTTCAGATTTTGACACTGACGCGCTGCCTACTGCGCTATCGAGTCGGACAGGTGTCACTGGGAAACGCAACAAATTCATTAGTTCCCGCAAATTAAAGGTCGAAAAAGTAAGAAAACCGAGCAACAGTCATTCATTACTGCTCCAGACAGCGCACCCCTCACGACCTAATTAAACTCTCACAAGCAAACAAAAAACTGCACCGCCTTTGCCCCGGGTGAGGATTGAACTCACGACCTTCAGATTATGAGACTGACGCGCTACCTACTGCGCTACCGAGGCGGATTGGGGGTCACTGGGAAACGCAACCGGTATCATTAGTTCCCAGAAGTGTAAGGTCGAAAAGGTAAGAAAACCGAGCAACAGTCATTCATTACTGCTCCAGACACTGCACCCCTCACGACCTAAATAAACTCTCATAAGTAAACAAGAAAACGGCACCACCTTTGCCACGGGTGAGGATTGAACTCACGACCTTCAGATTATGAGACTGACGCTCTGCCTACCGCGCTACCGACGTGGACAGGTGTCACTGGGAAAAAAATGGTATCATTAGTTCCCACTAAATAAAGGTCGAAAAGTAAGAAAACCAAGCAACAGTCATTCATTACTGCTCCAGACAGCGCACCCGTCACGACCTAATTAAACTCTCAAAAGCAAAGAAAAAACTGCACTACCTTTGCCCCTGGTGAGGACTGAACTCACGACCTTCAGATTATGAGACTGACGTGCTGCCTACTGCGCTACCGAGGCGTACAGGTGTCACTGGGAAACGCAACCGGTATCATTAGTTCCCGCAAATTAAAGGTGGAAAAAGGAAGAAAACCAAGCAACAGTCATTCATTACTGCTCCAGACAGCGCACCCCTCACGACCTAATTATTCTCTCATAAGCAAACAAACACTGCACCGCCTTTGCCCCGGGTGAGGATTGAACTCACGACCTTCAGGTTATGAGACTGACGCGCTACCTACGGCGCTACCGAGGCGGACAGATGTCACTGGGGAACACAACCGGTATCGATAGTTCCCACAAATTAAAGGTCGAAAAAATAAGAAAACCGAGCAACAGTCATTCATTACTGCTCCAGACAGCGCAACCCTCACGACCTAATTAAACTCTCATTAGCAAACAAAAAACTGCAGCACCTTTGCCCCTGGTGAGGATTGAACTCACGACCTTCACATTATGAGACTGACGCGCTCCCTACTGCGCTACCGATGCGGACAGACGTCACTGGGAAACACAACCGTTATCGATAGTTTCCACAAATTAAAGGTGGAAAAAATGAGAAAACCGAGCAACAGACATTCAATACTGCTCGAGACAGTGCACTCCTCATGACCTAATTAAACTCTCATAAGCAAACAAAACATGTGCACCGCCTTTGCCCCGGGTGAGGATTGAACTCGCGACCTTCAGATTATGACACTGACGCGCTGCCTACTGCGCTATCGAGTCGGACAGGTGTCACTGGGAAACGCAACCAGGATCATTAGTTCCCACAAATTAAAGGTCGAAAAAGTAAGAAAACCGAGCAACAGTCATTCATTACTGCTCCAGACAGCGCACCCCTCACGACCTAATTAAACTCTCACAAGCAAACAAAAAAACTGCACCGCCTTTGCCCCGGGTGAGGTTCGAACTCACGACCTTCAGATTATGAGACTGACGCGCTGCCTACTGCGCTACCGAGGCGGACAGTTGTCAGTGGGAAACGCAACCAGGATCATTAGTTCCCACAAATTAAAGGTCGAAAAAGTAAGAAAACCGAGAACAGTCATTCATTACTGCTCCAGACAGCGCAACCCTCACGACCCATTTAAACTCTCATAAGCAAACAAAAAATCGGCTCCAACTTTGCCCCGGGTGAAGATTGAACTGGCGACCTTCTGTATATAAGACTGACGCGCTACCTACTGCGCTACCGAGGCGGACAGATGACACTGGAAAACACAACCGGTATCGATAGTTCCCACAAATAAAAGGTCGAAGAAATAAGAAAACCGAGCAACAGTCGTTCATTACTGCTCCACACAGCGCACCCCTAACGACCTAATTAAACTCTCACAAGCAAACAAAAAATCAGTACCTCCTTTGCCCCGGTTGTGGATTAAACTCGCGACCTTCAGAATATGAGACTGATGCGCTGCCTACTGCGCTATCGAGGCGGACAGGTGTCACTGGGAAACGCAACCGGGATCATTAGTTCCCACAAACTATAAGTCGTAAAAGTAAGAAAACTGAGCAACAGCCATTCATTACTGCTCAACACAGCGCACCCCTAACGACCTAACTAAACTCTCACAAGCAAACAAAAAATCTGTACCTCCTTTGCCCCGGTTGTGGATTGAACTCACGACCTTCAGATTATGAGACTGACGTACTGCCTACTGCGCTACCGAGGCGTACAGGTGTTACTGGGAAACGCAACCGGGATTTTTAGTTCCCACAAACTAAAGGTCGAAAAAGTAAGAAAACCGAGAACAGTCATTCATTACTGCTCCAGACAGTGCAACCCTCACGACCCAAATAAACTCTCATAAGCAAAAAAACATCTGCTCCAACTTTGCCCCGGGTGAAGATTGAACTCACGACCTTCAGTATATGAGACTGACGCGCTACCTACTGCGCTACCGAGGTGGACAGATGTCACTGGAAAACACAACCGGTATCGATAGTTCCCACAAATAAAGGTCGAAAAAATAAGAAAACCGAGCAAGAGTCATTCATTACTGCTCCAGACAGTGCACCCCTCATGACCTAATTAAACTCTCATAAGCAAACAAAACACCTGCACCGCCTTTGCCCCGGGTGAGGATTGAACTCGCGACCTACAGATTATGACACTGATGCGCTGCCTACTGCGCTATCGAGGCGGACAGGTGTCACTGGGAAACGCAACCAGGATCATTAGTTCCCACCAATTAAAGGTCGAAAAAGTAAGAAAACCGAGCAACAGTCATTCATTACTGCTCCAGACAGCGCACCCCTCAAGAACTAATTAAACTCTCACAAGCAAACAAAAAAACTGCACCGCCTTTGTCCCGGGTGAGGATTGAACTCACGACCTTCAGATTATGAGACTGACGCGCTACCTACTGCGCTACCGAGGCGGGTTGCGGTCACTGGGAAACGCAACCGGTATCATTAGTTCCCAGAAGTGTAAGGTCGAAAAGGTAAGAAAACCGAGCTAGAGTCATTCATTACTGCTCCAGACACTGCACCCCTCACGACCTAAATAAACTCTCATAAGTAAACAAGAAAACGGCACCACCTTTGCCACGGGTGAGGATTGAACTCACGACCTTTTGATTATGAGACTGACGCGCTGCCTACTGCGCTCCTGAGGCGGACAGGTGTCACTTCGAAACGCAAAGGTATCATTAGTTCTCAGATGTGTAAGGTGGAAAAGGTAAGAAAACTGAGCAACAGTCATTCATTACTGCTCCAGACACCGCACCACTCACGATTAAATAAACTATCATAAGTAAACAAGAAAACGGCACCACCTTTGGCGCGGGTGAGGATTGGACTCACGACCTTCAGATTATGACACTGACGCGCTGCCTACTGCGCTCTCGAGGGGGACAGGTGTCACTGGGAAACGCAACCAGGATCATTAGTTCCCACAAATTAAAGGTCGAAAAAGTAAGAAAACCGAGCAACAGTCATTCATTACTGCTCCAGACAGCGCACCCCTCACGACCTAATTAAACTCTCATAAGCAAACAAAAAAACTGCACCGCCTTTGCCCCGGGTGAGGATTGAACTCACGACCTTCAGGTTATGCGACTGACGCGCTACCTACGGCGCTACCGAGGCGGACAGATGTCCCTGGGAAACACAACCGGTATCGATAGTTCCCACAAATTAAAGGTCGAAAAAATAAGAAAACCGAGCAACAGTCATTCATTACTGCTCCAGACAGCGCACCCCTCACGACCTAATTAATCTCTCAATAGCAAACAAAAAACTGCAGCACCTTTGCCCCTGGTGAGGATTGAACTCACGACCTTCACATTATGAGACTGATGCGCTGCCTACTGCGCTACAGAGGCGGACAGGGGTCACTGGGAAACACAACCGTTATCGATAGTTTTCACAATATAAATGTGGAAAAAATGATAAAACCGAGCCACAGTCATTCAATACTGCTCCAGACAGTGCACTCCTCATGACCTAATTAAACTCTCATAAGCAAACAAAACATCTGCACCGCCTTTGCCCCGGGTGAGGATTGAACTCGCGACCTTCAGATTTTGACACTGACGCGCTGCCTACTGCGCTATCGAGCCGGACAGGTGTCACTGGGAAACGCAACCAGGATCATTAGTTCCCACAAATTAAAGGTCGAAAAAGTAAGAAAACCGAGCAACAGTCATTCATTACTGCTCCAGACAGCGCACCCCTCACGACCTAATTAAACTCTCACAAGCAAACAAAAAACTGCACCGCCTTTGCCCCGGGTGAAGATTGAACTCACGACCTTCAGATTATGAGACTGACGCGCTATCTACTGCGCTACCGAGGCGGATTGGGGGTCACTGGGAAACGCAACCGGTATCATTAGTTCCCAGAAGTGTAAGGTCGAAAAGGTAAGAAAACCGAGTAACAATCATTACTGCTCCAGACACTGCACCCCTCACGACCTAAAAAAACTTTCATAAGTAAACAAGAAAACGGCACCACCTTTGCCACTGGTGAGGATTGAACTCACGACCTTCAGATTATGAGCCTGACGTGCTGCCTACTGCGCTACTGAGGCGGACAGGTGTCACTGGGAAACACAACCGGTATCATTTGGTTCTCACAAATAAAAGGTCGAAAAAATAAGAAAACCGAGCAACAGTCATTCATTACTGCTCCAGACAGCGCACTTCTCACGACCTAATTAAACTCTCAGAAGCAAACAAAAAAACTGCACCACCTTTGCCCCGGGTGAGGATTGAACTCACGACCTTCAGATTATGAGACTGACGCGCTACCTACTGCGCTACCGAGGCGGATTGGGGGTCACTGGGAAACGCAACCGGTATCATTAGTTCCCAGAAGTGTAAGGTCAAAAAGGTAAGAAAACCGAGCAACAGTCATTCATTACTGCTCCAGACACTGCACCCCTCACGACCTAAATAAACTCTCATAAGTAAACAAGAAAACGGCACCACCTTTGCCACGGGTGAGGATTGAACTCACGACCTTCAGATTATGAGACTGACGCTCTGCCTACCGCGCTACCGACGTGGACAGGTGTCACTAGGAAAAAAATGGTATCATTAGTTCCCACAAAATAAAGGTCGAAAAGTAAGAAAACCAAGCAACAGTCATTCATTACTGCTCCAGACAGCGCACCCGTCACGACCTAATTAAACTCTCAAAAGCAAAGAAAAAACTGCACTACCTTTGCCCCTGGTGAGGAGTGAACTCACGACCTTCAGATTATGAGACTGACGTGCTGCCTACTGCGCTACCGAGGCGTACAGGTGTCACTGGGAAACGCAACCGGTATCATTAGTTCCCGCAAATTAAAGGTGGAAAAAGGAAGAAAACCAAGCAACAGTCATTCATTACTGCTCCAGACAGCGCACCCCTCACGACCAAATTATTCTCTCATAAGCAAACAAACACTGCACCGCCTTTGCCCCGGGTGAGGATTGAACTCACGACCTTCAGGTTATGAGACTGACGCGCTACCTACGGCGCTACCGAGGCGGACAGATGTCACTGGGGAACACAACCGGTATCGATAGTTCCCACAAATTAAAGGTCGAAAAAATAAGAAAACCGAGCAACAGTCATTCATTACTGCTCCAGACAGCGCAACCCTCACGACCTAATTAAACTCTCATTAGCAAACAAAAAACTGCAGCACCTTTGCCCCTGGTGAGGATTGAACTCACGACCTTCACATTATGAGACTGACGCGCTGCCTACTGCGCTACCGATGCGGACAGACGTCACTGGGAAACACAACCGTTATCGATAGTTTCCACAAATTAAAGGTGGAAAAAATGAGAAAACCGAGCAACAGACATTCAATACTGCTCCAGACAGTGCACTCCTCATGACCTAATTAAACTCTCATAAGCAAACAAAACATCTGCACCGCCTTTGCCCCGGGTGAGGATTGAACTCGCGACCTTCAGATTATGACACTGACGCGCTGCCTACTGCGCTATCGAGTCGGACAGGTGTCACTGGGAAACGCAACCAGGATCATTAGTTCCCACAAATTAAAGGTCGAAAAAGTAAGAAAACCGAGCAACAGTCATTCATTACTGCTCCAGACAGCGCACCCCTAACGACCTAATTAAACTCTCACAAGCAAACAAAAAAACTGCACCGCCTTTGCCCCGGGTGAGGTTCGAACTCACGACCTTCAGATTATGAGACTGACGCGCTGCCTACTGCGCTACCGAGGCGGACAGTTGTCAGTGGGAAACGCAACCAGGATCATTAGTTCCCACAAATTAAAGGTCGAAAAAGTAAGAAAACCGAGAACAGTCATTCATTACTGCTCCAGACAGCGCAACCCTCACGACCCATTTAAACTCTCATAAGCAAACAAAGAATCGGCTCCAACTTTGCCCCGGGTGAAGATTGAACTGGCGACCTTCTGTATATCAGACTGACGCGCTACCTACTGCGCTACCGAGGCGGACAGATGACACTGGAAAACACAACCGGTATCGATAGTTCCCACAAATAAAAGGTCGAAAAAATAAGAAAACCGAGCAACAGTCATTCATTACTGCTCCAGACACTGCACCCCTCACGACCTAAATAAACTCTCATAAGTAAACAAGAAAACGGCACCACCTTTGCCACGGGTGAGGATTGAACTCACGACCTTCAGATTATGAGACTGACGCTCTGCCTACCGCGCTACCGACGTGGACAGGTGTCACTGGGAAAAAAATGGTATCATTAGTTCCCACAAAATAAAGGTCGAAAAGTAAGAAAACCAAGCAACAGTCATTCATTACTGCTCCAGACAGCGCACCCGTCACGACCTAATTAAACTCTCAAAAGCAAAGAAAAAACTGCACTACCTTTGCCCCTGGTGAGGACTGAACTCACGACCTTCAGATTATGAGACTGACGTGCTGCCTACTGCGCTACCGAGGCGTACAGGTGTCACTGGGAAACGCAACCGGTATCATTAGTTCCCGCAAATTAAAGGTGGAAAAAGGAAGAAAACCAAGCAACAGTCATTCATTACTGCTCCAGACAGCGCACCCCTCACGACCTAATTATTCTCTCATAAGCAAACAAACACTGCACCGCCTTTGCCCCGGGTGAGGATTGAACTCACGACCTCCAGGTTATGAGACTGACGCGCTACCTACGGCGCTACCGAGGCGGACAGATGTCACTGGGGAACACAACCGGTATCGATAGTTCCCACAAATTAAAGGTCGAAAAAATAAGAAAACCGAGCAACAGTCATTCATTACTGCTCCAGACAGCGCAACCCTCACGACCTAATTAAACTCTCATTAGCAAACAAAAAACTGCAGCACCTTTGCCCCGGGTGAGGATTGAACTCACGACCTTCAGGTTATGAGACTGACGCGCTACCTACGGCGCTACCGAAGCGGACAGATGTCCCTGGGAAACACAACCGGTATCGATAGTTCCCACAAATTAAAGGTCGAAAAAATAAGAAAACCGAGCAACAGTCATTCATTACTGCTCCAGACAGCGCACCCCTCACGACCTAATTAATCTCTCATTAGGAAACAAAAAACTGCAGCACCTTCGCTCCTGGTGAGGATTGAACTCACGACCTTCACATTATGAGACTGACGCGCTGCCTACTGCGCTACCGAGGCGGAAAGGGGTCACTGGGAAACACAACCGTTATCGATAGTTTTCACAATATAAATGTGGAAAAGATGATAAAACCGAGCAACAGTCATTCAATACTGCTCCAGACAGTGCACTCCTCATGACCTAATTAAACTCTCATAAGCAAACAAAACATCTGCACCGCCTTTGCCCCGGGTGAGGATTGAACTCGCGTCCTTCAGATTTTGACACTGACGCGCTGCCTACTGCGCTATCGAGTCGGACAGGTGTCACTTCGAAACGCAAAGGTATCATTAGTTCTCAGATGTGTAAGGTGGAAAAGGTAAGAAAACCGAGCAACAGTCATTCATTACTGCTCCAGACACCGCACCCCTCACGATTAAATAAACTATCTTAAGTAAACAAGAAAACGGCACCACCTTTGCCACGGGTGAGGATTGAACTCACGACCTTCAGATTATGACACTGACGTGCTGCCTACTGCGCTACCGAGGCGTACAGGTGTCACTGGGAAACGCAACCGGTATCATTAGTTCCCGCAAATTAAAGGTGGAAAAAGGAAGAAAACCAAGCAACAGTCATTCATTACTGCTCCAGACAGCGCACCCCTCACGACCTAATTATTCTCTCATAAGCAAACAAACACTGCACCGCCTTTGCCCCGGGTGAGGATTGAACTCACGACCTTCAGGTTATGAGACTGACGCGCTACCTACGGCGCTACCGAGGCGGACAGATGTCACTGGGGAACACAACCGGTATCGATAGTTCCCACAAAAAAAAGGTCGAAAAAATAAGAAAACCGAGCAACAGTCATTCATTACTGCTCCAGACAGCGCAACCCTCACGACCTAATTAAACTCTCATTAGCAAACAAAAAACTGCAGCACCTTAGCCCCGGGTGAGGATTGAACTCACGACCTTCAGTATATGAGATTGACGCGCTACCTACTGCGCTACCGAGGCGGACAGATGTCACTGGAAAACACAACCGGTATCGATAGTTCCCACAATTAAAGGTCGAAAAAATAAGAAAACCGAGCAACAGTCATTCATTACTGCTCAACACAGCGCACCCCTCACGACCTAATTAAACTCTCATTAGCAAACAAAAAACTGCAGCACCTTTGCCCCTGGTGAGGATTGAACTCATGACCTTCACATTATCAGACTGACGCGCTGCCTACTGCGCTACCGAGGCGGACAGGGGTCACTGGGAAACACAACCGTTATCGATAGTTTCCACAAATTAAAGGTGGAAAAAATAAAGAAACCGAGCAACAGTCATTCATTACTGCTCCAGACAGTGCGCCCCTCATGACCTAATTAAACTCTCAAAGGCAAACAAAACATCTGCACCGCCTTTTCCCCGGGTGAGGATTGAACTCGCGACATTCAGATTATGACGCTGACGCGCTGCCTACTGCGCTATCGAGGCGGACAGGTGTCACTGGGAAACGCAACCAGGATCATTAGTTCCCACAAATTAAAGGTCGGAAAAGTAAGAAAACCGAGCAACAGTCATTCATTACTGCTCCAGACAGCGCACCCCTAACGACCTAATTAAACTCTCACAAGCAAACAAAAAAACTGCACTGCCTTTGCCCCGGGTGAGGATTGACCTCACGACCTTCAGATTATGAGACTGACGCGCTACCTACTGCGCTACCGAGGCGGATTGGGGTCACTGGGAAACGCAACCGGTATCATTAGTTCCCAGAAGTGTAAGGTCGAAAAAGTAAGAAAACCGAGCAAGAGTCATTAATTACTGCTCCAGACACTGCACCCCTCACGACCTAAATAAACTCTCATAAGTAAACAAGAAAACGGCACCACCTTTGCCACGGGTGAGTATTGAACTCACGACCATCAGATTATGAGACTGACGCGCTGCCTACTGCGCTACCGAGGCGGACAGGTGTCACTTCTAAACGCAAAGGTATCATTAGTTCTCAGATGTGTAAGGTGGAAAAGGTAAGAAAACCGAGCAACAGTCATTCATTACTGCTCCAGAAACCGCACCCCTCACGACTAAATAAACTATCATAAGTAAACAAGAAAACGGCACCACCTTTGCCACGGGTGAGGATTGAACTCACGACCTTCAGATTATGAGACTGACGCGCTGCCTACTGCGCTACCGAGGCAGGCAGCGGTAACTGGGAGACGCAACCGGTGTCATTAGTTCCCACAAATTGAAGGTCGAAAAAATAAGAAAACCAAGCAACAGTCATTCATTACTGCTCCAGACAGCGCACCCCTCACGACCTAATTAAACTCTCATTAGGAAACAAAAAACTGCACCACCTTTGCCCCTGGGGAGGATTGAACTCATGACCTTCAGGTTATGAGACGTACGCGCTGCCTACTGCGCTACCGAGGCGGACAGGGGTCACTGGGAAACACAACCGTTATCGATTGTTTCCACAAATTAAAGGTGAAAAAAAAAGAAAACCGAGCAACAGTCATTCATTACTGCTCCAGACAGTGACCCCCTCATGACCTAATTAAACTCTCATAAGCAAACAAAACATCAGCACCGCCTTTGCCCCGGGTGAGGATTGAACTCGCGACCTTCAGATTATGACACTGACGCGCTGCCTACTGCGCTCTCGAGGGGGATAGGTGTCACTGGGAAACGCAATCAGGATCATTAGTTCCCACAAATTAAAGGTCGAAAAAGTAAGAAAACCGAGCAACAGTCATTCATTACTGCTCCAGACAGCGCACCCCTCACGACCTAATAAACTCTCATAAGCAAACAAAAAAACTGCACCGCCTTTGCCCCGGGTGAGGATTGATTTCACGACCTTCAGGTTATGAGACTGACGCGCTACCTAGGGCGCTACCGAGGCGGAAAGATGTCACTGGGAAACACAACCGGTATCGATAGTTCCCACAAATTAAAGGTCGAAAAAATAAGAAAACCGAGCAACAGTCATTCATTACTGCTCCAGACAGCGCACCCCTCACGACCTAATTAAACTCTCATTAGCAAACAAAAAACTGCAGCACCTTTGCCCCTGGTGAGAATTGAACTCACGACCTTCACATTATGAGACTGACGCGCTGCCTACTGCGCTATCGAGTCGGACAGGTGTCACTGGGAAACGCAACCAGGATCATTAGTTCCCACAAATTAAAGGTCGAAAAAGTAAGAAAACCGAGCAACAGTCATTTATTACTGCTCCATACACCGCACCCCTCACTACTAAATAAACTATCATAAGTAAACAAGAAAACGGCACCACCTTTGCCACGGGTGAAGATTGAACTCACGACCTTCAGATTATGTGACTGACGTGCTGCCTACTGCGCTACCGAGGCGGACAGGTGTCACTGGGAAACACAACCGGTATCATTAGTTCCCACAAACTCAAGTTCTAAAAAGAAAACCGAGCAACAGTCATTCATTACTGCTCCAGACAGCGCACTTCTCACGACCTCATTAAACTCTCAAAAGCAAACAAAAAAACTGCAACACCTTTTCCCCGGGTGAGGATAGAACTCACGACTTTCAAATTTTAAGGCTGACGCTCTGCCTACCGCGCTACCAACGCGGACAGGTGTCACTGGGAAAAAAACGGTATCATTGGTTCCCAGAAAATAAAGGTCGAAAAAGTAAGAAAACCAAGCAACAGTCATTCATTACTGCTCCAGACAGCGCACCCCTCACGACCTAATTAAACTCCCAAAAGCAAACAAAAAACTGCACTACCTTTGCCCCTGGTGAGGACTGAACTCACGACCTTCAGATTATGAGACTGACGTACTGCCTACTGCGCTACCGAGGCGTACAGGTGTCACTGGGAAACGCAACCGGTATCATTATTTCCCGCAAATGAAAGGTCGAAAAAGGAAGAAAACCAAGCAACAGTCATTCATTACTGCTCCAGACAGCGCACCCCTTACGACCTAATTATTCTCTCATAAGCAAACAAAAAACTGCACCGCTTTGCCCCGGGTGAGGTTCGAACTCACGACCTTCAGATTATGAGACTGACGCGCTGCCTACTGCGCTACCGAGGCGGACAGTTGTCACTGGGAAACGCAACCAGGATCATTAGTTCCCACAAAAAAATAAAGGTCGAAAAAGTAAGAAAACCGAGAACATTCATTCATTACTGCTCCAGACAGCGCAACCCTCACGACCCAATTAAACTCTCATAAGCAAACAAAAATCTGCTCCAACTTTGCCCCGGGTGAAGATTGAACTGACGACCTTCAGTATATGAGACTGACGCGCTACCTACTGCGCTACCGAGGCGGACAGATGTCACTGGGAAACACAACCGGTATCGATAGTTCCCACAAATAAAAGGTCGAAAAAATAAGAAAACCGAGCAACAGTCATTCATTACTGCTCCAGACAGCGCAACCCTCACGACCTAATTAAACTCTCATTAGCAAACAAAAAACTGCAGCACCTTTGCCCCGGGTGAGGATTGAACTCACGACCTTCAGGTTATGAGACTGACGCGCTACCTACGGCGCTACCGAAGCGGACAGGGGTCACTGGGAAACACAACCGTTATCGATAGTTTTCACAATATAAATGTGGAAAAAATGATAAAACCGAGCAACAGTCATTCAATACTGCTCCAGACAGTGCACTCCTCATGACCTAATTAAACTCTCATAAGCAAACAAAACATCTGCACCGCCTTTGCCCCGGGTGAGGATTGAACTCGCGTCCTTCAGATTTTGACACTGACGCGCTGCCTACTGCGCTATCGAGTCGGACAGGTGTCACTGGGAAACGCAACAAATTCATTAGTTCCCGCAAATTAAAGGTCGAAAAAGTAAGAAAACCGAGCAACAGTCATTCATTACTGCTCCAGACAGCGCACCCCTCACGACCTAATTAAACTCTCACAAGCAAACAAAAAACTGCACCGCCTTTGCCCCGGGTGAGGATTGAACTCACGACCTTCAGATTATGAGACTGACGCGCTACCTACTGCGCTACCGAGGCGGATTGGGGGTCACTGGGAAACGCAACCGGTATCATTAGTTCCCAGAAGTGTAAGGTCGAAAAGGTAAGAAAACCGAGCAACAGTCATTCATTACTGCTCCAGACACTGCACCCCTCACGACCTAAATAAACTCTCATAAGTAAACAAGAAAACGGCACCACCTTTGCCACGGGTGAGGATTGAACTCACGACCTTCAGATTATGAGACTGACGCTCTGCCTACCGCGCTACCGACGTGGACAGGTGTCACTGGGAAAAAAATGGTATCATTAGTTCCCACTAAATAAAGGTCGAAAAGTAAGAAAACCAAGCAACAGTCATTCATTACTGCTCCAGACAGCGCACCCGTCACGACCTAATTAAACTCTCAAAAGCAAAGAAAAAACTGCACTACCTTTGCCCCTGGTGAGGACTGAACTCACGACCTTCAGATTATGAGACTGACGTGCTGCCTACTGCGCTACCGAGGCGTACAGGTGTCACTGGGAAACGCAACCGGTATCATTAGTTCCCGCAAATTAAAGGTGGAAAAAGGAAGAAAACCAAGCAACAGTCATTCATTACTGCTCCAGACAGCGCACCCCTCACGACCTAATTATTCTCTCATAAGCAAACAAACACTGCACCGCCTTTGCCCCGGGTGAGGATTGAACTCACGACCTTCAGGTTATGAGACTGACGCGCTACCTACGGCGCTACCGAGGCGGACAGATGTCACTGGGGAACACAACCGGTATCGATAGTTCCCACAAATTAAAGGTCGAAAAAATAAGAAAACCGAGCAACAGTCATTCATTACTGCTCCAGACAGCGCAACCCTCACGACCTAATTAAACTCTCATTAGCAAACAAAAAACTGCAGCACCTTTGCCCCTGGTGAGGATTGAACTCACGACCTTCACATTATGAGACTGACGCGCTCCCTACTGCGCTACCGATGCGGACAGACGTCACTGGGAAACACAACCGTTATCGATAGTTTCCACAAATTAAAGGTGGAAAAAATGAGAAAACCGAGCAACAGACATTCAATACTGCTCGAGACAGTGCACTCCTCATGACCTAATTAAACTCTCATAAGCAAACAAAACATGTGCACCGCCTTTGCCCCGGGTGAGGATTGAACTCGCGACCTTCAGATTATGACACTGACGCGCTGCCTACTGCGCTATCGAGTCGGACAGGTGTCACTGGGAAACGCAACCAGGATCATTAGTTCCCACAAATTAAAGGTCGAAAAAGTAAGAAAACCGAGCAACAGTCATTCATTACTGCTCCAGACAGCGCACCCCTCACGACCTAATTAAACTCTCACAAGCAAACAAAAAAACTGCACCGCCTTTGCCCCGGGTGAGGTTCGAACTCACGACCTTCAGATTATGAGACTGACGCGCTGCCTACTGCGCTACCGAGGCGGACAGTTGTCAGTGGGAAACGCAACCAGGATCATTAGTTCCCACAAATTAAAGGTCGAAAAAGTAAGAAAACCGAGAACAGTCATTCATTACTGCTCCAGACAGCGCAACCCTCACGACCCATTTAAACTCTCATAAGCAAACAAAAAATCGGCTCCAACTTTGCCCCGGGTGAAGATTGAACTGGCGACCTTCTGTATATAAGACTGACGCGCTACCTACTGCGCTACCGAGGCGGACAGATGACACTGGAAAACACAACCGGTATCGATAGTTCCCACAAATAAAAGGTCGAAGAAATAAGAAAACCGAGCAACAGTCGTTCATTACTGCTCCACACAGCGCACCCCTAACGACCTAATTAAACTCTCACAAGCAAACAAAAAATCAGTACCTCCTTTGCCCCGGTTGTGGATTAAACTCGCGACCTTCAGAATATGAGACTGATGCGCTGCCTACTGCGCTATCGAGGCGGACAGGTGTCACTGGGAAACGCAACCGGGATCATTAGTTCCCACAAACTATAAGTCGTAAAAGTAAGAAAACTGAGCAACAGCCATTCATTACTGCTCAACACAGCGCACCCCTAACGACCTAACTAAACTCTCACAAGCAAACAAAAAATCTGTACCTCCTTTGCCCCGGTTGTGGATTGAACTCACGACCTTCAGATTAT